>NC_051067.1:14455767-15055767 GCF_004664715.2 Peromyscus leucopus
ATCCCAAAGGTCTGGGGTCACTGGAGCTGCTGGGGTCTGGAAGGTCACAGTAAGGCCAGTGTGGCCACTCAATCCCAAGGTTCTGTGCTGAGGGACCTGAGAGGAGGTTCTGCTGCTGCAGACAGGAAGATGAGGTGACTCTGCCCATGCGCTGTGCTGGGACTCTGCGCTGGTGTCTCTGATCCCAAGGAGGTCTTCCCCAAACCTCACAGGACACAGTGTGGACAGTTGAGGACAGAGTGAATAGGCTTTCTTCCTCCTCTCTACAGAAACGGCTTCACTGGGTCCTTTAGCACCCAGCTGGATCCAAGCCACATCCCTGCATGAAACGAAGCACTTTCTGTGGTTCCGAGGTGCCCCAGGGTCCGTGTGGCACGCCATCTGCCTGCTAACCCCATGGGGGTGTCTAGGGAAAGCCCTGGCCTGCTGTGTCTGGCATGGCAGCCCCGATGAGGCGAGCCGTTGACTCTTGATAGTGGATGTTTGTCCTGCCTTTGGTGACTTGTGGCAAACAGGACACGCTGGCCTACTCCACACCCGTGATGTCACAGAAACTGGACCAAAGGAACCGCAAATTTATGCGGTGTTCTCTGGAGAGCTGACCTCACTGTGTGACCCACTGGGCCCTCCCAGGGCTCCCAGTGCAGTGGCCACTGAGGAAACGTGTGAGCCCAGCACCTTCAGGAGGCGGAGGCGCTGCCTTGGGTTTCTCTGGGGACAACCCCGCGCTCAGCTCAGCCCTCTACTAACCATGCTCTGTAATTTTGTTTCCAGAACACTCAGATTGCAGAGAGCTGGACTGGGACAGTGAGAGCCGTGAGCTGAGTGACAGGGGTAACCACCCCGCCACCCCCTTTCTCTTTCCCTCTTCCCTCAGGGCTCTGTCTGTGTCCCAGGGTCTTCTCCATCCCACATTGGGGTTCTTCCCGGCTTTCTGTTGGGGGGCAGGCCCCCCCCTGTAGTGCCCGCCAGCTGCTACAGGCCATCCCCCTCCTTTCTCCCCAGGACCCATGAGCTTCCTGGCAGGCCTAGGCCTGGCCGCGGGCCTGGCCCTCCTCCTCTACTGCTGCCCTCCAGGTGAGTGCGGGCTGCCCCCATTGGAGAGTGACAGTTCATCAATGTAGTGGGCAGCCAGCAGAGCCCAAAGTCAGAGGGCCCGGCCACATCTGTCTCTTGGAGTCATCTCTCGCGAGACTTGGTCTCCCCACCTGTGGTATCACAGCCCTGACAAGCCTAAACCCACTGAGGCCCGTGGCTTGCCGCCAGCCTCGCCTGCTCTACCCCTCCACTCCCACCCCACTCCCCTCTCTCCACCCCCTCACGATGCCTGAGTCTGCCATCCCGGGAGGCCTTTGGGGATAGGGCCAGGTATGGGCTCGTACAGCCGTATACGCTGAAGCTTGGGGGCCACCCAGGCAGGAGCTGGTGGGCTCAGGGGTCAGATCCAGTGCTGATCTTTCAACCTGAAAACGAAGACTGTGTGTGAGCAGGAGGTAGGGACGGCGCCATGTTCCGCCTGTTCCAGCTCTCCCAGAACTGAGTCCCCCTTCATGGCTGGCCCTTGGGTTGTCACTTTTCGCCTTTGTCTTCTAGACCCCAAAGTGCTGCCGGGGACGCGTCGCATCCTTGCCTTCTCGCCCGTCATCATTGACAGGCATGTCAGCCGCTACCTGTTGGCCTTCCTGGCAGATGACCTCGGAGGGTTCTGAGGAACCCAGACCCTGGGCCTTACCTGCTGCTTAACCAAAGAATCCCCTGGCCACCCACTGTGGGGTCCGCACTTCTTTTTCTAAATACTTATTTTTCATTATTTATAATTTCTACGAGAACACGTCACCTTCACTCTACAAGGTGCTTAATATTAAATGTCCCAGGTGTCTCTGCCTCTCTGAAGTCCTCTTCTTGAGTTGGTTTCCTGTGTGTGTGTGTGTGTGTGTGTGTGTGTGGATTTGTGTGTGTGGATTTGTGTGTTAGTGTTCTAACAATGACTGTTACCTAGGACTGGCCCAGATGCTCCTTCCTGGCTTTGAGTCCAGCCTTGGCCGAGTGCCTCCTCCAGGCTCCCCCATCCCTTCACATCAGATGTCCTTCCGTTGTGCCCTCTGCCTCGTCATCCACACACTGGAGATGCCCCACACCATCCTCTCCCCAGATCCCCGCCATTCCTTCTCTTTGAGTCAACCATCATCTTCTCAAGATGTCCCACCCCACCCCTTGACCACACACGCTCCTCTGCACGGTCCCTCCTGTGCCGTATCTCGGCCTCCCTGGTTCTTCCTGCCTGGATGCCCTTGGTGGCCCCATCACCTGGTCTTGCTCTCCAGCCCACAGGCCACTGTGGGGAAAATGGCAGTCTCTCTCTGTTGCTGACTAAATCCCAGGCCTAGCCACTGGTGGTTGGGATAGCAGTAGGTGACGAGAGTCCAGGAGCGCCAGCACTCAGAAACACCACTTCCGTTGAAAGCCTCAGAAAGTGTGGACCTTTATCCTCCCCTTTCCCTCAAGGAAGTGAGCCATTGGCCATTACAACCCAGCCAGGAGAAAGGGAGATGGGCATTAGGTCAGGTCTGAGCTCAGTCCACCTTGTCCTTTGCTATGGCTAAGGAAGCTCCATGGTCCCACCCTCCCCATGGTTCCTGCCCTCTGCCTGGCTGTCCAGCCACCAAGTCTCAGCTCCTCCATGCCCTGGAAAGTAAAGTCTTAATGGAGCTGGGCCCTTGAGCCCAGATACTATCCAATATCAAGTGTGGGGATGGGGTCAGTACTGCCACCGATGGGCTGGGTGTGGCCGGAGACCAGGCCTCAGCTGTGTGCGACACTATAGGAAACACAGTCCTTGTCACTGACCCACAGGAGCCACCCTGCCCAGGTGGGAGAGCATCTAGACTGAGAACAAGTGGTTCATAGAACTTTCTAGATCCTTTAGAGATGAAAAAAGCCATGGTACGTTTGAGGTCCTCGGCACTGGTCTCCAGCCACACCCAGCCCACCTGAGACCACCGGCAATTAGGCAGAATTGCATACATCTGGTTGGGAGAGGTGGCTGTAGACTCAGGGGTGGGTACTGTGACTCTTCTCACCCCTTCTGTGAGGGAAGTGAACAGTGAACAAGCCCAGCCGATCCTTTGTGAGCATGGGGGCAGATCGGCTCAGAAGATAGTCCTGTACAGCAACATACATACATACAAACTTACATAGGTGTATACAATACTCTGAATGTACAGATACTCAAGCTGTGTACGTATGCTCCCACATGTATGCTGCATGTGCAGATACGCAGGTCCATTTACATCCATGCTCACACATGCAAGATGCCAGACACAAGATATGAGCCAGGACACCTGATGGGCCTGGGTCAGGGTGTTTGAAGGGCTTGTTGTTAAGTGTCTTCCTCCCAACCAGTTCCTCAAAACCAGGCTTTTTTGAGGAAACAACATTGTCAACTCACAGAGTCATCATGAGTCTGTGTTTTCTGGAGTCTTTGAGCTTCTGGAGTCACATGTGATATCTTGGAAGTTACCCAGGCAGGCTCAGGCTGAGATGACCCAAACGTGAGATGAGGTGGGCGTGACTCCCAGGGAGAGGTTCCATTCAAGTCCCAGGCTCATAGAGCACGTGAAGGCAGCAACCATAAGGAGGGCTCTGGTCGCCACCCTGCTGACCGGCTCATCCTGGTCCTCAGGCTGGTGCCTTGCAGGCATAGTGCCATACTCCACTGGAGACCTGCAGGCGAAGGTGAAGGAAAGCTGTTTCTTCAGGGCCTTTCCATCTTCCGGGACACACTGTGCCCAGTGGGAATGTGTGGCTTTGGGGACAGTGCCCAGTTACCATCTCACTGCCCCACCTCAGAGCTGCAGGAGCAAGAATGAACTTACTGGTGTCCAAGCTCGGTTTGCACCCCTGTAACACAGGAGCCCTACTCTGGGCTCCCATTATGAGCCCAGCTCCATGGACGAACCCCCTGCTAAAGAACCATGGCCACAGAGAGTGTTGGATGAACTGACCACTTTGTCGGAGGGTTGCCCAATACGTGACACAGTAAAGGTGACAGACACCTGGGCAGAAGTGGCAGACACGTGTCCGTTGTGTGGACAAGCTCAACTTGGCCCCACAAAGTGAAGGAGGGTCTCAAGGGGACTGGAATCCTAGCTTGTGTCAGCAAAGGCTGGGAATGGTGTCTGGGAAGGTCCTGGGCCTGGTCCCCATTTGACACCCCTGCTGATGGCCTTCCTTAGAGATGCCTCGAAGACCTGTGAGCCCCGATCCTCTGGCTGTACAGGAGTTCAATACCCTTATGTAGGCCTGCTCAACCTCCCAGGATTGCTGACTTTTACCCATGACCTTCTGACAACCCCTGGACACAGGCTGTCCCTGAATGCCCCTCCAAGAGTGTCCCAGCCACCTGAGCCCCATTCTGTAGCTGGATTCAAAGCCTGGGGCTGAGGTTTTCAACATCCTGGATTTTAGCTGCTGGCTTCTGCCAGGCTGGTTCTCCACAGGACTTCTCAAGCTGAATGAATCCCATGGAGGAGAAAGTACAGGAACTCCCTGCTCGGGCCTCAGTATCCCCATAGGGCCCTACCCTTCCTTTCAGCCATCTTGTCACCTGGTGCTTGTGACCCGGAATGAGTTAAGTCCACAAGGGGCAAGGGCCACAACTGGCCACTCACTGTTGCCCCTTGCAACACAGGACAGCTGGGTCTGTGAGTGCCCCTTGTTATCTATCCTCCAATGCATCCTTTGGCTCCTAGGTAGGAGGTCACTGACTCCTCTAGGCTATCTTGGACGCTCAAGTGAAAACAGGGTCTGCTCCTTGGGCAGTGTCCCCAGAAGGGAAGGGGCTAGTGGGGGTAGTGGAGAATGAAGGAGCCCCCCAACACAAGAAGTTTGAGGTGAAGGAGCCTGTGGAGGGGGTTCTGGAGCAGAGTGGATAGAATGTGATGGGGTGCTGAGCAAGCTGCGCACAGGTCAGTGGGGACATAGGGACACATGAAGTTGGAGCCCAGAAATGCATCTGCATCTTACACAACCCAAGCTGAAGATTTGGGGGTGCGCTGACTCTGCTTTTGTGTGGTGTCATTATTTCTAGTTCCTGCTGGGTCAGCACCTGCGGGCTAGGCCATCTCCCCTTTGCAGGTGGCTTGTGGGGGGGCCTGCCAAGGTCCCTTAGCCACAAGTCCAATCAGCCACAGACCATGGCTCACGTGGGTGGGTCCTGACCAGATGAGGATGTGGGACATGTAGACCTGTGTACTTCCCACTGGCTTTAGCACCTAAAGGGCATGCAGGGAGATGGAGAGCTGAGGGACGCTGCTCTATCCCATCACTGCTCAGTTCTCTGTCTGTCTATATGGTGGGTGAGAGAACGGGGCCCATTTAGACAGCAGGAGGGTTTTATGACCTGGCCTAGCGCAGGGAGGCACTGATTAAATCACTGTCCAACTACAGGGTTTTTGTTTGGTTTGGTTTTTGTCGAGGTTTGTTTTTGGTTTTTGTTGTTTTGTTTTTTGGTATTTTGAGACAGGGTCTCACTGTGTAGGCCTGGAATTTGCTAGGTAGACCAGGTTGGCATTGAACTCACAGAGATCTGCCTGCCTCTGCCTCCCAAGTATTGGGACCAAAGGTGTGTGCCACCACCACCCGGCTTAATCTGACAACAAATCAAGATTCTGGTACTGTCTTGCTGGGGATCCAGGGCAACAAGGGGGGTTTTGTGGACAACAATGAGTGAGGTTGTGTTTCAAGGACCCTCAAGTCCCACTTTACAGTCGACCTGGCAGGTACCATGAGTGTGATGGAGGTTTACCCTGGCCTGAGAGTGGGTGGTGGCACCCACTGGCAGAAGTCAGCAGCTAGAGTCCTTCCTGGAGCCCCTCCCTGATCAGTGGCACTCGAGTCAGTGTTTTCCCAAAATTCAGTATTTTGGAAGGAATAACAGAAAGCCATGAAAGCAGGGGGGTCAGAAATGGAAATATGCCCCTAATGAAATCAGGAGGGAGGAGAAGGTATCTGGGAAATTGGACACGGGGTAGACTGAGTGTGTGACGGGGGTGTGTGGGGAGGGACACCCATGTAGTCCAGCTATCCAGGACCATCTCAACATTCTGAACAGGCGCTCCTCCCAGCCCAGCCCCACTGCCCACGGCGGTTCTTAAAGGACACATAGTGGGGACAGAAATGCTGAAGCCACAGCTTGTAAACCTAGCAAAGCTTAGACCCGGCCAGCTTTTGTCACTGGCTCTGGGGGGCAATGGCTGGGCCAGACCAAGGCTTCATCAACAAGAGAAGCAAGGGAGCCAGGGAAATGCTCAGCTGTGCAAGCCTGAGGACCCGACCCCCCAACACCCCATGCAGAGCTTGGCATGGCTGGGTGTGCCTAGGATTCCAGCGCTGAGAAGGGGGAGACAGGAGGATCCCTGGAGCCTGTTGGCCAGACAGTCTAACGGAATCAGTGAGTTCCGGGGTCACTGAGGAACTCTGTCTCAAAAAATAAGGTGGACAGTGGTTGAAGAAGACACCCAATGTGAACCTCTGACCTCCACATGCGTGTGTATACACACACACACACACACACACACACACACACACACACACACAGAGAGAGAGAGAGAGAGAGAGAGAGAGAGAGAGAGAGAGAGAGTAAAAAGCACAGAACTGGGTATACCCATTTCTCCCAGCTCCAGCAGAGCCCCGTGGCCCTCAGGAGACCCAGCAGGCAGCAGGACTCATTCTCTGGGTGCCAATGTTGGCACTGCATCAGGTTAAGTGCTGGTGGGGGCAGTTGGCATAGGTGTCTGAGTGTGAGGGAGTGTCATGTGAGGACAGAGCTGTGGGGGACAGGAAGCACGCACCAAGGGACGGGGCTGGGGGACAGGGACACACCCCTCAGGAGATCAGGCTGTGAGGGGTCCTCTGCTACCATGGGCGTCAAGGTGGTCAAAGGTGAACTCTGAGCACAGGCCCATGGTGGAGAGAGCTACATGCTCACTCTGAGCCACCCTGACCAGGGAATCCGGCTTGGATAACAGCCTGGCCTCGGTGAGGCCACTTCTGAGCCCCTCTAGTCCCCTCTGGGGCTTTCCTCTTTTGATGAAGAAGGAACTAAAACCATGTGTTGGTCAACATCCGGCTGCTGAGCCCAGGCACGCAGGTGGCCGCTGGCCAGTCCACATGTTGGAGGGCACATTGGGGACTGTGCCAGGAGGTATGGCCCTAAGCCAGGTCTGGTCAGACCCAGGCCATCTGCACAGGACTCTATTGTTTACACTCAGCAGCCTTTTACTATGTGTGCCCCACAGTTTCGAGTTAAGTTCTGGACTCAATCTTCTTGCCTCAGTTTCTCGAATAGCTGTGACTAAACATGTACCCCTGCACCCAGATTTCCCCTGGAGCTTTTTTCTTAAGGACAGGGCTTCCTATAACACAAGCTGACCTCAAACTAACAAGGTAGCTGAGGATAACCTTGGACTTCTGATCTTCCTGCTTGTAGTAGGACAGGCCCACAGGGTGGAGGAAATTGGCTGAGTGGAATTACAGGCATGCATCACAACACTGTTTTTCCTGGAGTATTTAAAAGGGATCTGACCATTTCCCATCACCACCAAAAGATGGTGCTTTCCTCTCATCCATCACTTTGGGTTCCTGACTGGTCAGCTGCACCCAAGGTTGCAGGGGCTTCTGGGATGTCTTAGTGGCCTAATTTCTAAAGGGGCATACTGGTCATACAAGTGAGGGACAGATAGGAAGTGGGGGTTTTGAGGGAAGCCCTGGTCCCTCACTCTCTGAATTGGGAAGGATGCTTAGAGCGGGTAGAGGCTGGCTGGAGGGGATCAGGTATGGGTGGGTCTTACGTCTCAGAGCACAGGCCCAGTGGGAGGAAGTGGGACAGATGGAGGGCTGGGGCTTGGAAGGTACAGTGAGAACAAAGCAGAGGAGAGGAGGGCCTGGGAGCCGGCATCTGCTGGGTGAGGGAGACCTCTAGGTAAGACAGACTGTCAGGCCATCTCCTCCCAATGAGAGGGTCCCTGCTGACCATGGGCAGAGCTGGATGCCACTTTGGAGAAGGTGTCCTGTGGGAGCCCACAGAGGCTTCCTAGTGAGGATTTACTCAGGGTCAGAGAACCTGAGCTTGCTTTACCCAGCAGGGCTGCATAAGGGGATGATCTAACCATGGGCGTGGTTACCAGGTGTTTGGAAGGGTCTGCACTTGGCTGTGCAGTGTGCTTTGATCTTGCAAGGGCGAGTCTTTTGCCCCGCCCCTTGGCATTGTTATAAAAAGCCCCTTTTCGGGGGCTGGAGAGATGGCTCAGAGGTTAAGAGCACTGGCTGTTCTTCCAAAGGTCCTGAGTTCAATTCCCAGCAACCACATGGTGGCTGAAAACCATCTGTAATGAGATCTAGTTCCCTCTTTGGGCCTGCAGGGATACATGCAGGCAGAACACTGTATACATAATAAATAAACACATCTTTAAAAAAAAAAAAAAAAAAAAAGCCCTTTTCAATAAAGGTATTGACCCAGGCCCTCCGAAGCTATCCTGTGTTTCTTCTCGTCGTCTAGGTCTCTCTATCTATCATTTCTTAATTCCTCTCTCCTCCAGCTAAGAACCCTTCAAAAGGTGGGAGCTGGACTTGCACAGGGTCCAACAGTCAGGACAGAGATGTGTCTAAGTGCCAGTCAGGTGGGCCAGCTTCAAACAGGAAGTGCTAGAGTGGGTAGAGAGCACATGTGACCCCATCGAGGCCACAGCTGGCAACTAGAGACAAGAACATGGCTGCTTCCCAGGCTCCCACAAGCTGCCTTTCCCCGGTACAGTACAGCCAGAGACAGCCTCACAGATGCCGTTAACAAATGCTTGGGCAGCCTCTGTGCATGCCGCCTTCCCGCCCTGCAAGCGGTACCTAGGTGAGCTCCTTTGCTTGAGCAGGCCTGAGGGACACCTCCTGAACTTGGAGAGGTAGCAGGGGCATGTGGAGTCCTGAGTGGGGTTTTGTCTTATTTTGCTACAAATGGCAGAGGCCCTGGGCATGGGACTGAGGTCTGCAATGCAGTCATTGGCTACATCAGGATGCTGTGCAGGTTTCAGAAGGCCAGCAGTTTCTAGTACTTGGCACACCAACACTGGGCAGTCGAAGTGCAGAGAGTTGCAGTGTCCTTCCAACCGTGTACCCAGGAGGGTGGCACACTCCAGTCTCTCATCATGTAGCAGCTGGGGCCCAGGAACCTGTATTCCTCCCCAATCCTGAGGAGGCCAGTAGGGCAGGCTCCAGTACAGCACAGAACATGCCTGGTAAGACATTCAGTATGTAAGGGCGTTCTATGAACTATTCTTGCAACTTGTGTGTGTGCATGTGCAATATATACGTGTGGCATTGTGTAGCATGCATGTGTAGAGGCCAGAGGTCAAAACCAGGTCTAACTTCTAGCTGGCTGGCCAGTGAACAACAGGGCTCCTCAAGCCACCCCACCATCCACCCCAGCACTGATAATCCCAGCACTGATAATCCACTGCACCTGGAATTTTACGTGGGTGCTGGGGATTTAAATTTGGGTCCTTGTACTTGCACAAAGACTTTACCACTGAGCCATCTTGCCAGCCTCTCTTGAAACTTCTCTGTGCATAAAGGCTGTTGAGCCTCAGATGCCAACTTCTGTCTTAAAACCTACCCCTGGACAGAAGGAAGGCTGAGAGTTCAATCAGGTATTCCAAAGAGGGTGCCTTGGCTAGAATGTGCTCGTGCCCCTGCAGGGAGGGGCTGCCTGGGAGTGGAGGATGGTGCCCCAGGAGGAGGGTGGCACGTGGAGCCCAGCTGGGAAGCACATAAGCTTTATTGTCATTCCTGATTAGAAAAGTGGGGCCTAAACCCCTGAGTGGGAGGCTGGGCTCTTCCCAGGTCACTGCTGGCAGAAGGTACCGGCATGACCTGTGGCCCCCATGGGCATGGCTGCCTCTTACTGGCTGCCAAGCCTAGGCACTGAGGCTGGAACCAGTGGCCACTACTGGAGCTGACAGGCACGGACAGTTGTCCAGGGTCCCTGGCCTAGGAAACAGCAGAGGCAGCAGTCTCCAGGGTGACCCGTGCAGGCTCCATAGGAAATAGAGACACTGATGTATCAGCAAAGGGAGGCGCAGATCCTGGTCCTTCTGGAATGTCCTGAGACGTCGGCCAGTGCTGGCCCCTCGTTGAGCCCAATCATGGACTTGCTGCATGTCCTTGGTGGGCAGTGACCATTCTCTGGGCAAGGGTTTCTGTGGGGCTGTCCAGTTCTAATGTCCATAGCCTTGCATCCAGTTCCCACATGCCTCGAGCAGCCACCCACACAGCAGTCACGGTTGGATGGAAGTCCACCTCTGACCATGGTCCGGCGGTGGCCAGCGTGGGCTCTGGTGGTTTAGGGGAGTGATGCACAAGGAGAAAGATGCCTTAAGGGCACGGCAGTTGCAGGGGTCTGGACAGCTGGGCTGCGATCAGGTAACTTTAAGGACTCTGGAAAGACACAAGAGAGGTGTGAGTGCCGCTAGGCCAACTGACAGTGCCCCAGGCTAGAGCGGGTGCTGAGGCCATGCCAGGGCCCGTGGGCATCAGGGCTACTCAGTCAGGCGTAAGGAACTGTCCCCCATGGACAAGGTGCTATAGCCCCTTTCACACTGAATACAATATTCCTGGGTCTCTGTCAGGACTTACAGGCCAGGCCCATCATGGTGTCAAGAGCCAGTCAGTAGTGACCATGGCCACCCACCTAGTAAAAGCCACTATTCCAGCTGTCAGCAGCAGCGGACTATGCCGTCACCAAGTACTTGAAGCCTCTGGAGTCAGCTCTGGAGACACTCATGAAGAGTTGAGGCCGGGAGGAATAGGACTAAGTTCCCACAGGCCCTGGCACCCTCTTCCTGGCCAGATGACCTACCGCTCAGGAAGCATCAAGGACTACATTCAGGGGTCGTAAGTGGGCTGGGTATGCCACATGTGAGGGGGTAGCCAGCCCACAACCCACCACACCCAATGAGCCTCCCACGGTGGCGATAGCAGCAGGTCTCAGCCTCCCTTACCAACAACTCACCTGGGTGTCCTACTGTCGGGGTGCCACGTCCATTACAGGCTTCTGGACCCCAAAGGCCGTGATGAAGATGTTGACCACCACGATGATGAATACTAGTCCTGTGGCCAGGTTGTTAAGGAAGTCCAGCTTGGCATGCTTGGCTGGGTTGTTAAGGTCGTACTTGACTGTGGGCGAGAGGGAGAAGATGCTGCCCAGAGAAGCCTGGCCTGGATGAAAGTGTCTAGGGAGTGTGCTGAGTGGACCGTATAGGGTTCTTGGCTGTATTTAGGATTTTGTTCCCCATTGAAAAATTGCCTGTTTTGCGCAGATTAGGCATGGGTGTCCCTACCTTCTATATTCTCCACTTTCTCCAGGCAGGCTATGGGCAGAGGTGACAGCACCAGGTTGACGAGCCAGGCCAGGTTTCGTTACAAAGGCAAAAGCGTTGAACTCCAGAGCTTTAGTTTACAGACCCTCTGCTATACCTTAGGCTCTGC
Source organism: Peromyscus leucopus (assembly GCF_004664715.2). Lineage (NCBI taxonomy): Eukaryota > Metazoa > Chordata > Mammalia > Rodentia > Cricetidae > Peromyscus > Peromyscus leucopus. Next base: position 14,467,303 of record NC_051067.1, read on the forward strand.
TACTATACCCATTTCACAGGTACAGACCATGAAGTCCCAGAAGGTCCCCTCATTAGCCCAAGGTCATATTGCCAGAAAGCAAATCTGGACCCTCCCTGTTCCTGATGGCATCTTCCACTCTGAACAGGCACCAAGGTTGCCCCGGCAACCCCAGCCCACGTTCCCATCTACCATCCATCTATGCCTACCCAAGGAAGTGGGTCATCTGCTGAGGCGACACTCAGTGACTCAGTTTGGGAATTAGGGGTTATATCCTACATTTTGGATTTTCACTCGGAATCAGAAGGAAGAGTTGGTCATCCTGTCCATGGAGACAGTGGTCCAGGTCCAAGGTCACCCTCTGGGCCCAGAATCATCTTATCTCCAGAACCACTGAGTCTCTCCATTCTTTATTCCAGAGTCTCCTCTTTACCTCCTGCTCCAGGATCCCCTCATCACATCTTGACCCAAAGTCTCCTCTTTGCTTCCTAGGTAAGGGTTTCTTCTTTGTCACCTAGGCAACTTGGCTGCTCTTTGCTACTGGACACAGGCAGCAGAGTCAGGCCTGAACTGGTCTAAGCAGGGAGGACTGGCTAGCAGAAGCTACCACAGGGACCCAAGGAAGCAGGTACCCGATTCCCCTTCCCCTGCACTACCCCACCCTCCAGACCCTGAGGACCCCCAAAGCTCTGCTTTCAAAGGGCAGGGTCAGAGGGGAAGAGCCACAGCCTGGACCACAAGTCTGGCTACCTGAGGGCCAAGCATTTGAGGTGAAACCACTACAAACACCGCCCCCTCCACACCCACCCCAAACCCCCCCCATCTCCCTGTCCATCCTTGGGGCTGTTCGAGCGGCCATGGGCCCTACCCAGGAAGATGAGAAGCACGCCCACTCCGATCTGCAGCACGAGAGAGATGGAGATGAGGACCACGAGAGGCACAAAGAAGGCAAAGTCATGACCCTGTTCCACCACAGCCTTCAGCTGCGATGCGTTGGCCATGAGCAGGGCGATGTCCAGCATGCTCTCCGCCGCGCTCTTCTTGTTGGCGTAATGGTTTACATTGATGGGCCGGTTCCTCCAACCCCAGCGGGGTGGCTGTGGGGAGCAAAGTGATCAGTAGGGCAGGGTCAACGAGGGGCTCTGGGGAGAGCTACAGGGAGGGGTCAGGAAGGGGTTCTGGGTCTCCCTGGGGCTGCAGGGAGTTGTCAAGGCCCCTGCAGGCAGGGCTTCTGATGCCCAACCCTGGTAAGTGCTTGTTACTCTAAAGAAATTCCCTGGGGTAAAGTTCTTGGAGAGAAGGAAACCAGAACACCAACCTCAGCACACACACATACGGGCCTCCAGCTGAGAAAGACCATGGCCCTCACTATCCCGTGCAGAAGGTAGTCCTCCTTGCCTGTGAATCCTGGGCCTCCCCTCCCCCAGAGTCTAGGTTCCTGCCTGGTATCAGGAAGAGAAATGAGGTGGGAGTAGACAGGTCCCTGCATGCTGGCCGGGGCTTGAACTAACCTTTCCTGGGCTGAGCCCAAAGGTCTGGTCAACCCTGCCTTGGCTCACCTCCCAGCCCCAGCCTCACCCCCCTTAGTGGGACCACACACACAGACAACACCTCCAGCTTCAGCATCACCCTGCAGGATGGTCTGGTCACCCTGTTTAGCTACAGCTACTCATGGATATGTGTCACCAAGAGCACACAGCAGGTGCTCAATAGATGTCCCACCATCCTGTATGCAGTAGAGCAGGATGTCTGTTTCCTGAATTTTCATAGTAATGACAGAGATATAATTCCAAGCTCTTTTCAGGGTAGGCAACCCTTGATGGCATCCTCTCTTCTCTTAGGGCCAGTCCCAGCCCCTGCCCCTCCCTGGAGGCGACTTCCTAGGTCACCTCCCACCTCTTACATTGCCAGTCACAAGGGACCCTGTAGGTCTCTCTACCCGCAGGATCTTCCCCTTCCAGATACCCCCATGCTCTGAGGTTCTTTCTGGAGGCCCCTGCTTCCAGTGTACCTCCCCTGGTCCCCCTGGGAGGACCTGGCTCCTCCTGTCACAAGAGATCACCTCTCTAGCTGGCTTGCTTCACTCTAAGTGGCTGGTTTTCTCTTTCCACAGGGCCAGTCAGCTCTCTCAAGCTGCCCTGGTTGGGTCCCTTCTCAGCTCCCTGGGAAAATCTCAGCAGATCTAGGCTCAGCCCTTTGTCCACTGGTACCCCTGAGCCATCAAGTCCTGAATTATAGCCTCCAGGGAGTGGGCATGGAGTTGAAAGAGGTGACCAGGGCCGGCTGTTGGCAGCCAGCCACCTGGGGCCACCTTGAAAGATCCTGTTTCTAGACTCATGAAAGATGCAGGGGATGGAGGCTGGCTGTGCTGCAGGGCTGTGGGGAAGGCGTCCACTGTACTCAGGTGACTGTTGCAGGCTCGAAAGCCCAAAGCAGGGGCCACTGAGCTGACAGAGGGCAGGCCTTCACTTGGATGGTGTGTGTGTTTTTAACCTGAAATTTCTTCTGAAGTCATGTATTCAAGAAGGAAGGCAGTGTGGGGGGGAGGCACAGGTGCACTCTGCTGCCTGAACCTGGGCTGGAACATACCAACCACCACCACCCACCCCCGCTTTCAACGTAAACTGCACTTTGAATAGCAAGCTCCCTTTGGTCAAAATTCTTACTCAAGAGCACATTCCTAGTGTGTGAGACTGTGTGGGGGTATTTGTGTATAATTTTATGTGTATATGAAGTTGTATGTAGAAGTTACATGTATGTATTGTAGAAGCTACAAATGCATGGAGGTACATAGGTATGCTTGCATGCTCAAAGTACTGTGTGTGCATGTATGTGCACAAGCCCGCATGCCATAGAACACATACATATAAGTATCTTCACATAAACACACACAGATAAATATGCCTACGCATGAATGCTTACATAAACACAGGAAGTGGGTCTTTTGATCACTTAGTTGGTGGAGAAGAAGAACTCCACCAACTCCAGAGGATGGATGAGGTGAAGCCACAAATAGCCCCAGGCTAAGCTTGCTGAGCAGCAGGAAGAATTTCTTTTGATTCTGAACCATTTAAATACTTCGTGACCACATGGTCACAAGGACCAGATACATGAATGAACTGCCTCACGTCCCTAACCTCACTCTCTGCCCTCAGCACTGAGTCACAAATGCCTAAGCCCCTCCTGGCCTCTCTCAAAGGGCAACCGAGGCTCTGCATCGTCATCGTCAGAAGCTCCTTTCCAAAGCCACACAGCAAGTGGGAGCCGGGCGACAATTTGAACTCATGCTTTGGGGCTCAGAGCCCTGGCAGCTGACACTCCAAGGAGACAGTCCTCAAGGGGCTCTCTCTCTCTCTCTCTCTCTCTCTTTCTCTCTCTCTCTCTCTCTCTCTCTCTCTCTCTCTCTCTCTCTCTCTCTCTCTCTCTCGTTCAGGACAGCTAGTCTTGCTCAGTCTTTGTCTCGAATATGCCATAGGGCTTGTGGACTTAGTACCCTGAGATGGCTCAGAGCCCTTGGGGCCAACAGAAGCTACAACCTACCAGCCATCTGCTTCCCTCTCAGCCTGTAAGATGATGATATGGGCCTCAGGCCTTCGCCTGGTGTTAAACTCTATTTCCCACAGCCTGGCACTGTGTCCCTCACAAGCTGCAGGTCTCCCCACCTTCATATCTGGGGATGCCCTCTGGGAAACCTGTCTGCCACTAAGTAATAGGATACACTATTTTCCTCTGGGGATCAGGACATGGAGGTTTCAGGGGCCTTGTAGGATACCTCCAGGGAGAGGGAGGTTCAAATTCAAACCGAGGATGTAAGTAAGCTCCACACCTAGGGCTGTACCTGCGCACACACCATTGGTGTCCACTCTGGCAAGGGCCTCGGAGGTTTCATGCAACTGGGAAGGAGCCTACTCCAGGGGTCTGATCCTAAGTTATGCTGGTGACTGCCACACAGGCCTCTCCCAGGATGTACAGTAGGATGGATCCAAGGGTTGCTGGGCCACAAGCCACAGATCAGGGAGCCCTGTGGGCCTAACCAGCTGCCTGAGCATGCTAGGAAACCCTTCCAGGCCTGTGCCAGTGACCTGGGCAGATTAGGGAGAAAACACACTGGTTAATATGTCCCAGGGCTGGCAGGAGTTCCCTGAAACCTCAGCGGCAGCTGGGAACTGACATGAAACAGGCTGTTTTCCTCTAAACACCAAGAAGGAACAGTGTGGTGTAGTCAGCACGTACAGGGAGCTGTACTTGTGAGGGCCTGGTCAAATGGCCTGGGGTCACCTGATGGTTTACGGCTGAGGTGGGAAGAGAGTGGGTACCTAAGGGCTGGCTTAGTCATAGCACAGTGGGTACTACCGACCCCCCAAAGCTTGAATGGGGATCTATGCCCATCAGCTTGACCCATAGAGCAAGATGCTGTCCTTTATACACACACCCTGACATTCCCAATCTCACCACACCAATGGCCAGCAGGGTGACTGCTTATCAGGAAAATTCAGGGAATTTCATAGCATGGTTTCAGAGGCCTGTGACCTGTTGGGACATGCTGCATCTAGTGGCAGGGCCAGGATGTACCTTTACTCAATGTATGGCTCTCCCCAGTGACAGACTTCAGTCAATGAGCAATACCAGCATACGAATAAAAACAGAAACCAGGAAGGCCAGGCCAGGCACACAGGCTCTCCATGAGGCCAAAATGCTGTCCTAGGTGACCCAGAGGTCCAAGTCTAGGTAGATCCTGGATGGCTCCAACCTGAACTGCTCAGAGGCCCTGTCACACACCAGTAGACGGTGGGGGCTACTGTGGCATGGGGGCAGGAGCTGGGGACCCATCCCTAGGCCAGCTCCGGCAGGAAGCCACCTGTCCCTGTCAGAATCTAAAGCCCAGACTTCTGCGCCCCAGGCTGCACTGTCCTTGCCCAGGGAGCCTAAGAAGCAAGACAGAAGTGTCTCCTGGTTCCACATATGCATTCCAGGCAGGAAACCCCAGTGAGGCAGCAGGAAGCATGGGAGGCGGGGTCCCCACAGCAGACTCACTTCCTGTGGCTCAGAACTGACCAGGAGTGACCCTGAGGCTCACTAGGGTGGCCTTTAGAACTTGGCTAAGATCTGACTGTCCCAGGATCTGCCAGGCAAGCAGAAATGAGGAAAATAGGAAGCTTCCCCAAGCAGCTGAGGCCGGGCAGAGGGAATAGCAGTGTACAATGCCATGGCCTGGAGACCTAAGATATGACCACCAATAACTCAGCCTGGGTTCAGTGAGAGGTAAGAGCAGGGCAGGCACCACAGGGCTATGGCCCAGCTCCATCTCAGCCACCTCCCTCCTGCAGTGCCCGACATGAAGCCCAGCATCATCACATGGGCACGGCGTTTCCACACTGAACTGGTGTTTACTTTTCTCAGCTGCCAGGTAAAAGTGAGCCGACTCACAAAAACCGCCTCAGTCTGTGGACATTAACGAGGCCTTTAGGCAATCGGCCCTGGGGCACCTAGCATTTGGAGGGCATGGGCAGAGAGAGCTTCCCTAGTGCTGTGCAACTCTGCTGAGCCTCAGCCACCCGGGAGGTTGTGGCGCCCCCTTTTCCAGAGGGTTAACTGAGTTTCCCTTGGGGTTCCACCCTGGGGACGGTGCTGTCCTCCCCAAACCTCTGCGGGTGTCGCCATGAGAGCGTCTCCACAGCGAGCACCATCCGGTACTGTACTCTGCTGCAAGCATTTCCTTTACAGCAGCCATACAGTTTTAACTTAGCAGAAGCACTGCTACCAGAGCACCTCATAGATGATAAACTGAGGCACAGAGTGCTGACATGCCATGCCATCGAAAGTTGAAGGTTGGGAAGGGGGGCTGGGCATTGAGCAGGGCAGCCTTCAAGGCTGGCCACACCCCAGGGAAGCATCCTGTCCCCAGTGACCCTAGACAAAACCTCCCACCTGGCCCTGGATGTGCTCAGTAGTCTAGCCTCTGGTCTCCACTTGCTCAGTAGTCTAGCCTCTGGTCTCCACTTGCACTATTTCCTCTGCCTTGGGGCTCTCCCACCCAACCAGAGGGCCAGATCCGTGTCCCTCCAGCAAGCTAATGCAAACAACCCCACCACAGAGCAGCCTTCCCTGGCCTCTGTGCTCACGACCAACCACCACGTCAGGCAACCCTGCATACCCCTGAGAAGGCTACATGGCTGCTTTCATTCTCCTACCCGTGATCTTCAAAGAAGCGGTGGGGATGAATCTCCCTCTCTCTGGTTCCCAGAGCCAAGACAGTGACTCCTGAGCGCCCCCACCACACACACACACACACACACACACACACACACACACACACACGATCCAATCTTTTCCTGGGGATACGCTCAGACTTCCCTTGGGAGGCACAACTCATCCAGCTGTCTGCAGAGCTGAACAGACAGTAACTGAAGGAAAGACACAGCTAGGCAAGGCCAAGGGCTGGAGACAGGCAGAGCCCCACTTCAGACCAGCTTCTCAAACACCTGCCCATCTGCTCCTGATCTGCATGCCCTGTCCTTAAAGGCAGAGAGAGATCATTGGTTCTTCCTTTTAAAACGACATTAAAAAAGGCCCAGAGAGATGGAGGGCTCTCCCCAAGAACACAGCCAGGGTGCCCCTGGCCCACTGCTTCCAGAGTGCTCACAGACTTTGACAGAGCCCACAGGTCTCAGCTGGCACACCTGAACGAGTCCAAGGCTCTTCTAGTGCTGTTTTCTCCTCGCATCCAGGGACAGACACCCACGCTTCCACCTCTTGCTCCTCTGGTCCCTCCTCCCTGAACAACCCTGTTCCCACGGCATGGGCCTGGATCTGGGCAGAAAGTCTCTGTTCCAGTCTATTTTGCATCATGAGGACTTGTGGAAAATCCCGGCCTGGTGCAATTCCCCACCCCCACCCCCGAGGGGGGGTTCGGAAAAAGAAGGAATGTCCAAAGTCAACAAGTCACAGAGGGACAGAAGGCCACGCGGGGTGGTACTAGTGAAGGCTAGGCCCTGGCATGCTCAGCCTTTGCCCTGGAGGTAGACTGAGGGGTGAGGAAGGATGATCCTTCAACATGGGCATCCGACCACTGCTGTGGCCTTGGCAGAGCAAACTCCGAGCAGGTCCTTTCAGTCCTAGAGTGGACACCCTGAAGGCTGAGAGGGTGACGTTCTGTTTTTCATAGGCAGGTAGGTGACCGCAGCAGGGGCACAGCCTCGGGTTTCCCCTATCACTGCTGCATGCGACTGTGTGGTCACCGTGTGGTGACGTAGCTGTCTGCCTGGTGCTGGCTTCCAACCAGGAGGCGGTGACTCCCTCTCCCGCCCACCCCAGGGCACGCAGGAGACAGCTCCGAGGCGCTGGAAGTTGGAGGGTGGTGTGGGAGGAGGGAGAGTCCGGGAGAGGGGGATGCCAACCACCTCCACCCGAGGAGTGGTGCCAGCCAGACGCGGACTCTGTACAGCGGGGCGACGGCAGCACGCTAGACCGCCTGGCGCCTCTGCCCACCTGCTGTGCTGGCCCCAGACCCACCACTTGCTCTCGGGACAGGTCAAGCACGACTTTGCCCGGGAGCAGCGGCCACCACCACCACCCCGCAGTGCGGACGCGCGCACACCCGGCCCGACACCCACAGGTGCCCGCTGCTGAGCCGGGCCCAGAGAGGGCGGCGCCGGCCAAGGTCACACAGCGGCCGGGGCCGGGGGTGCTGGGATCTTACCGAGGCGTCGGGGGAACCGGGGAAGTCCGGGCGCAGGTCGCCGTTGAGCTCGTGCTCCTCGGCGCCCGACTCCATGGTGCGGCCGCCGGGCCGCCTAGCACACGGCCTGAGCGCGCCCTGCGCCTCCGCCGCGGGCTAGGGTTGAGCGCCCGCCCCCGGCCCGCCCCGACACGCCCCCCGAGCTCGGCCGCCCCCAGACTCCGCCTCCACCGGGGCGGGCCCGGGCCTAGAAGCCTGATGATGGGATCGTGTCGGTCCAGGAATAATCCCCTCTCTGGTCTTGATGTCCCCAATTCTCTGGCTCCTTCTGGATGGCTGAGGCAGGTAGCGCGGCGTCTGTCCTCGCGATGGCATCAGAGAGTCCCCAGGGACCCCGTCTCTGATCAAGCCGCCCCCGCTTCATCTTTATAAAGGGGGCCTAAAGGAGTGCCCGTTGCTGCCCCCCTGGTTTCCCCTGGGCAGGGCGCACCCTGAGGCAGTAAAGTCCCAGTATTTGCTAAGCACTCAACCCAGGAAAAGGGTGTCAACTGTTACTCTGGGCCACCTTAGCACTTTCCACTCCAGGGGCCTCAGCTTTTTTTGCCTGGAGCATGGAGCTATGAATAAGTGCCTCCAGCACATTCTAAAGGCCCAAGGGAAGTGTTGTGGCCGGGTCAAGAGACACCCCTCCCCCCCTCCAGCAAGACCACCACAGAGCCGATATCCGATGCAAAACACAAAGGAGTTTATTGATAACAAACTAGCCAGGTGAAGGAGGACGGCCCTGAGCTCTCAGGGTGAGGGGTTTTTAAAGGGAAAAACCGTAAGCAGGGTGGTACATGCCTGGGCATCATATGATTGTGTGAGGGTGTATAACCTTTGAATTTACTGGTAGAGGTTACAGTTATCATTTTTGAGCAGGCCTGGACAAGTCCCAGGCTTTGAGGCTTTGTCCTTGAGCTGCCATGGGGGCTGGCTGGCCTTGCACGTTCACACTGACCCATGCACACATTGACCCGTGCACGTAGCTCTAAATTGGTGAGACAACTGGCTGAACCTTGAGCAGATAGGAAGCTACTGCAAGGACTGTCTTTTGTTCACAGCCCTCCCAGAAGCTGCTTGCTCAAGTCTCAGGAAACTGAAACTGAGGCCTGATCCTGAGAGAAGACTGAGCAGCCTTTTATGGCGTCTGCTTGGTCCTTTCAGGAAGCAGAGGGGATCAGTAATGTAGCAGCTTCAGTGTCCAGAGGGAGCTGGCATCATGGTGCTGCCTGGACCTGGCACTGCATACTCCAAGGGTAGAAGGAGCTGTTGGACTGCTTCAGCCTTTGGCTGAGTGGATCCTTGTGTCCTAGCATCATGTCCTGAGAGTTCTCCTAGCCTAGGAAGCCAGGTGGAGTATGGAGGTGAGAGAATGCTGTCTTCCAAGGAGACACCAGATGAGGGAGCTGAGGTTAATGGCCAGCTGCTGTTTCTTCTTTCTCCTGACCTTGACCTTGTTCTCAAGCCCCACTTCTCTTTGCATTCTCCACTGCTGTTTGCTGATACCTCCCTCCCCTAGCCTCTCAGGAGGAGTAAGCAGACCATGGGACTCTTGGGAAAGAGGAGGTGGGCCCAGAACTAGCATTCTGCTGCCGAGTGGCTCACCCTCTCTCTATGCACCATCTTTCCAGCATGTGTTGTAACATAAGGCTGGAGTTTGCTCAAGGCCAAGTAAGCCTAATGGTCATTGTCCTGTTGTTACCCACCCCACCCCCCACCAGAAGGAAGATGAGGGTTAGAGAGGTTAAGAAATGGTGCTTGGCCTGTGGTGGTGGTACAAGCCTTTATTTTTTATTTTTGGAGTTTTTGTTTGTTTGTTTGTTTTGGTTTTTCGAGATAGGGTTTCTCTGTGTAGTTTTGATACCTGTCCTGGATCTTGCTCTGTAGACCAGGCTGGCCTCGACCTCGCAGAGATCTGCCTGGCTCTGCCTCCCGAGTGCTGGAATTAAAGGTGTGCACCACCACCACCACCACCACCACCACCACCACCACCACCACCACCCGGCTTGGTGCAGGCCTTTAATCCCAGCTGAAAAACTCTGACTCAAAAAACTGAAAAAGAACAAAGAAAAGATAAAAAGAAATGGTGTTTATGTTGAAGAGATTGGTCAGTAGTCAAGATCATTGGCTGCTCTTCCAGAGGACCAGAGTTTGATTCCCAGCACACACAATGGTAGCTCACAACCATCTCTAATTCCTGTTCCATGGGGTCCAACATTCTCTTCTGGCTTCTGTGGGTACCAGGGACACATGTGATGCATGGACATACATGCAGGCAAAACACCCATCCACATAAAGTAAAATTTAAAAGTTTAAGAATTATTTAAGAAGAAGAAAGAAGGAAATGGTGTCCAAGGTTGCCAGCATGCCAGGTCCTGTTGCAGGTGCAGTGGAAGCCTACCTAGGGAGCAGATGGAGTCAGGCACTAAGTAAGAGGTATAGAGGACAGCACTTTGTGAAGCCTGGTACCATTACTTCACAAGAACAGGACTAAGGGATGAGGAGGGGTAGAGAGATGGCTCAGTAGTTAAGAGCCCTTGTCGTTCTCACAAACACCAATAATTCCAACTCCAAGGGATCCAACACCTTCTTTTGCACATGCATTGATGTGCGATTTATTTACTTATTTAATAAATAGCAGTTATTTAACAATTTATTTACTTCTGTTTTTGTTTTTTTGTTTTTTTTTTTTTTTGACACAGAGTCTCACTATGTAGCTCTGTCAATCTTAGAACTCACTATGTACATCAGGTTGGCCTCAAACTCAGAGATCCACCTGCCTCCTGAGTGCTGGCATTAAAGGCATGGGCCGCCATGCCTGGCACAACTTTATACATGCATACGCAAGAAGAGGCTGCAGAGACAACTCAGGTGGGGAAGTAAATGCTTCAAGTGTGAGGACCTGAGTTTGATCTCCCGAAACCACCTAAACTGCCTGCACTCCGATGTGTGTTTGTAATTCCAGTGATGGCAAGAGAGGAGCAGAGAAACGGGTGTATCCCTGGAGCTCACAGCTAGCTAGCCTAACCTCTTGATGGATTTCCAGGCAAATAAGAGCCCCTGTCTCAAACAAAAGGTGTGCGGGCAGTGGTGGTGCACGTCTTTAATCCCAGCACTTGGGAGGCAGAGCCAGGCGGATCTCTGTGAGTTCGAGACCAGCCTGGTCTCCAGAGCGAGATCCAGGACAGGCACCAAAACTACACAGAGAAACCCTATCTCAGAGAGAGAGAGAGAGAGAGAGAGAGAGAGAGAGAGAGAGAGAGAGAAGAGAAGAGAAGAGAAGAGAAGAGAAGAAAAGAAAAGAAAAAAGAAAGAAAAGAAAAAAGGTGTACAGTACCCAAGGAATGACACCTACGCTTGTTTTTTGTCCTCTTCACACTTGGGCGTCTGCACACGCATAGGAACAGCCCTGGGAAGGAGGCATACTTCCTCCACTCCTGGGAAAGGTCAACAGCTCTCAGGCCAGCAGGCCACACTTGGAACTCCTAGGGGCACAAATATAGTGGCCTGTCTGCTCCGTCCCCCGCCTGAGGGAATATTTCCAAGCTGAACAGTGTTCTCCCCAAGGGCATTGGAGACCAGTGCTTGCTCCACAGGCAGGAACCAGGATGCTCAGCTCTTCCGGTGAGTTTAGGAGGTGAAGCTGCAGGCACAGAGTCAGCCCCAGGTGTTTATCAGAACGTGAGGTTTCCCACTCCCCCAGCTGCAGGCCCTGCTCTTGACGCTCTGGGCCTCGGTGTCACCTGAGGTCATGGGGGGGGGGGGACGGAGGGCAGCAGGGGGGCCAAACTCTAACTCGACCCTCTCTGGTTCCGTGACTGAGGCTGACTGATTGGCATCTGGCTCTCGCTCTCACATATGTTCTCTCCTCAAGGCTTTGCCCGTCTGGGAGTCCTGAAGGTTAACAGCACAGGCGCCTGCCCTGGGAGGCAAGGGGCTCATACACTAACTACAGCTTAGAAGTTCCTCAGCCCACAGGTCAGCCTACCAAGTCCCTGTCGGGCTGGACCCAACACTGGGTCAGAAGGTGGGAAGGGAGGGCATGAAAGGGCAGCCAGGACAGTGCTTGGCCATGGTACCCTAGCCAGCGCCCTGGCATGTCTCATGGGACAAAACCATGGAGGCCACTTTGGCCCATTGTGTTGGACAGTTTGTTTCTATGAGAGAGAAACCAAACAAAGCAGCTTCAAGGAGAGAATCTGGAGGCTCACTGTTTCAGAGGTTCGAGTCTGTGGCCAGCTGGCTTCATTTGGCTCCATCACGGTAGGCCTGAGGTGAGGCTAAAGACAGAAGGGTATGGCAGGGGAAAGCTGCTCACCTTATAGTAGCCAGGAAGCAGACAGACAGATGAAGGGTCCAGGGAAAGATGTAACCTTCAGAGGCACACTCCAGAGGCCTACCTCCCCTAACTAGGCCTTCTATAATTTCTGCCACCTCCGAGTAATGCCCACAGACTGTGAATCCATTGATTAAATCAGAGTCCTGGGATCCAGTCACCTCTCAGTGCTTAGATCCACCAGCTGGGGACCAGTACTTCAACAATGGAGTTCCTGAGGGGCATTCCATACCACATCATCATACTTACTTTATAGCTGAGGATATTAAAGTCTGGAGAGATTGTTACAGTCTCAGTATTGCCTGAGGTGTTCTCTCAGGTCACTACTCACCACTGAGATCACTGACACCTCACTGAATGTCCGCTACTACTGAAAATCTGCGGTGTACGGGAGCAAACCTGCAGCCTTGTGGATGCTAGGCAAGTACTCTGCCATTGGATTATATTGCCAGCCCTGCTGGAAATCCAAATCTATAATGTGGACACCAGCCACAAGCATCCATCTCTGGTCAGTGTATGGGACCAGCCCCTTCCTACCTTTGTGGCGCTCCAGGAGGCAGGATGGGGTGGGGTATGTGTTCCGGCAGGTGGCAGGCAGGCAAGCAGGCCTCCGAGGCACCATTGGAACCTGTTCTGTCCTTAGAGCCCCCAGGCAACTCCAGCTGAGGGTCCTTAGTCCTATTGCAGAGGAATACAGAGGACTATGGTGGGGCATTTGAGCAATCACTCTGTGCAATTAGTCAGAGTTCCACCCATGGCCTTGGGCGGTGCTTCTTCTCCCCCAGCCTCAGTTTCCTCTTCTGTCAGTGGATAGAGGAAAGGCTGAGACATGTAGAGCTTTGTTAGCTGGCTGCCCTTCTAAGTGAGTCTGAAGAGGGGTTTCCATGTCTGCTGTGTCACCCTTTCATGCCTATAACATGTTGCTCTTCCCTCTGGGCTCAGGGATGTTTACCAGACTTTTCTCTGCTGGATCTGACCCAGGACAAGTCTTAAAGGTACAGCACCCATTGTATCCCTGTTCTCCATCTGCTTTCAAGGTCTGCTGGAAATGCTAAGTGGGTAAGAAACCCACAGCCGTTTCCTAGAGGCTGCTCTAAGCTGATGGTCCATCTGAAAGTGACCATTGGAAGTGTCTTCAGGAGAGAATGAGAACAGGAAAGGGACCCAGAGAAACGTGGCTGAGCCCTGTGTATACACAAGCCCCACACAGAAACACAACTGCATTTGTTTGCATGAGGGCATTGGGTCTTTGCCAAGTAGCTCAAGGCCAGTGTCTCAGGCTACATCCCTAGTGCTGGGAGACTCTCCTGTGTCAGTCAGGGCTGGTAGAAGCAGGAGAGTCCGTGTTGAGTCCAGTTCAGACACCCCCACTCTGAACTGTGGGGTTTAGGGTTCTATCGTGGTCTGTAAAGCAGAAATGCCCTGAAGAGGGCATGTGTGGGCCCTGAAGGGTTTGTTTTCAGCCCCACCCAATGGTACTACTTCCAGCAAGCAGCAGCTCTATCCTCCTAGCTGAAAAAGGGGCCTCAGGGCTGGGGTGATGGTTCAGTCAGTAAAATGCTCTCCTTGCCAACATGAGGACCCGAGTTCAGTCCCCAGAATCCACATTTTAAAAGCTGGGCCCAGGGGGCTGAAGAGATGGCTCAGAGGTAAAGAGGACTGGTTGCTGTTCCAGAGGACCGTGACTCAATTCCCAGCACCCACATGGCAGCTCACAACTGTCTGTAACTCCAGTTCCAGGGGATCCAACACCCTCACACAGACATACATGCAAGGAAAACATCAGTGGGCATAAAAAATAAAAAGGAATCCTCAAAAAAAAAAAAAAGTTAAAAAAAAAATTTGGGCACAGTTACATTTGTAATCCCCACACTGGAGATGTGGTGACATGTGAGTTCCTGGGGTCCCTAGGTAGCCTGTCAACCTGGCCTACTTGATGAGCATTAGGCCGGTGAGAAATCCCATCTCAACATAAAGGTTGCTGGCACCTGAGGCCCTAGGCACAGGCATTGTCACAGTGAACAAGCCCAGGGGTGACATTTCAATGTGGAAATAGGATGGCTGTTATCCTTGGGGGTCCAGAGACCACCATGCTAAGGCCAAGGTCCCAGCATGCTAGCTTTGGGGGAGATGGGTAGGCCACACACAGGCCTTACAAGTCACTGCACTACGACACAGAGGCCTTTGCAGGGAAAGTTGGGGCCTTCCCTCTTAATCACGTGCCCCAGGAACCTGGGTGAAATGCTGTGTACTAGACCCCTGTGGAGGATAGAGGTGTGGCTTGACTAGTGAGGGCACAGTGAAGACCTTAAGTGGTTAGACATCTGTGGGACAGGCCAAGTCTCCACAGCAGGGAGACTTGGGAGGCACCCCCACGCTCCTGTCTCCAAGAGCAGAGTGCCATTCCATCTCCCAGGGAGAGAGCGAGGTCAGAGCGGGTGTGGTGTGCCCCAGTGGTACAGCTTCTGCCCCTGCGAAGGCTGTCAGGGCACAGGGGCAGGGGAGCATTGCTTGGTCCTCAGCCCCACACTGCTAAGTTTAACATCATTCATGAACTCTTCCTTCCTGCCAACTGAGAAATGAACGTAATAACAGCCATGTGGGACCTTGAGTATGTCTTGAGCATGGGAGCCTTGGATAGCAGAGAAGATGGAAGCAGCATCGGACAGTGGTGGGGCATGCCTTTAACCCCAGCACTCAGGAGGCAGAGGCCGAGGATCTCTGAGTTCGAGGTCAGTCTGGGCTACAGAGTGAGTTCCAGGACAGCCAAGGCTACAAGGAGAAACCCTGTCTCAAAAAACAAAACAAACAAACAAACAAAACCCCAAAAAGCCGGGCGTTGGTGGTGCACGCCTTTAATCCCAGCACTGGGAGGCAGAGCCAGGCGGATCTCTGTGAGTTCGAGGCCAGCCTGGGCTACCAAGTGAGCTCCAGGAAAGGCGCAAAGCTACACGGAGAAACCCTGTCTCGAAAAACCAAAAAAAAAAAAAAAAAAAAAAAAAAAAAAAACCCCAAAAAACAGGGGAGCCGCCTGTGTTCTCAAAAATTGGAGCGCAGACTCTTCTGGGCTTCCCCTTTCCAGACTTCTTACTCACGGAAAAAAAAAAAAAAATCTTGTTTTGAAACTTCTGTAATTTAGTTTTCTTTTGAGACTCAATGGCTGAACTCAACTATAGTTTTAAAATCTTAACACTGGCTGGGGATGGTAGAGTACATCCTTAGCATGCATGAGGCCTTGGGTTCGATCCTAGCATCATTAAAACCAGGAGTAGTGGTTAATGCCAATAGTTCATGCCTGTAATCCCAGAAGGCACAGGCAGGAGGATTATAAAGGCCAGTCTGGGATACATGAGATCTTGTCTTAAAAAACAAATAAAAAACAAAAAGACAAATCAACACCCTCTGAAGGCTTGCTGGGAAGACCTTCACCTCTGAGTATGCCCTGCCTCTCCCTGTTCTTCCTTTTGTTCCTTTGAGACCTTTCAACCTGAGGGCCATTGTTCTCCTGCCCAGTCTCCAATGGCTGGCTGTCACCTGATGGCCACGCACCTGTTCCCTGGGGACCTCCCTGCACCTGGGCATGGGCCTGAAAACACTGTATCTGTGTGTTGTGCAAGTGTTGTGTGCGCCCCATCCTGACCTGCCAGGGTCTGGCCACAGCCTGGGAGGGAAGGCACCTAAGAGTTCAGATGCTGACTGTCTACCGTCTGGTGTCTGCCTAGGGCATGGCCTCGCTACATCCTCCATTCAGCCCCCAGGCATGGTGCCAGGTGTCCCTTGGCTCAGGCTGTGATCAGCAAACCACTAATGACGGGCTGCCTGGGCTCCTTATTCTTGGCCCTGACATGGACTGTACTCAGGTCACCAAGCCACTGGTCTGAGTGTGGGGAGTGAGGGCAAGCAGGCCGGCTGGGGTAGGTGGTCTGTGGCTTGGCAAAGGATATCTTCAGGCAGGTCATCTCTCCCGGCACCTTCCAATGGTGCAGGTTGAGCTAGGGGTTAGCCGTTGGAGTCAGCCTGTCTGGGAGCTGGCCAGGCTGGGGGCCCAGATGGGCCATGAGAAGGTAGTGTCTCCTTAGTAAACAGAGTCTAAGTGTTCAGGGATGACCCAGCCACTGGGGACCCACAGGAACTGTGTCACACCAATAGGGAAGCCTTAGTCAGCTGTCCCCAAGAACATTCCCAGAGAAGTGTGGGTACCTGGGCTTGCCTCTCTGCATTCTGTGCTCCCCAAACTCAGGTCCTTCAGCACTCAAAGGACCTATTTTTCCATCAACCCTGTATCACTGAGACCCCTTCCACAGATGATGCAGGAGGATGAAGGGACATGTTCTTGCCTGGCTGCAGCTGTGGAGTGTCCATACTATAACAGCCTTCCCCCGCAAAATGAACGAGAGGTGAGAGGTCCAGGCCTGGCCTGTGTCCCTTGCCATGGAGGGGTTGGGATGGACACAAGGTCAGAGCCTTTGCTTGGGATGGTTATGCCTATAGAAGGGGGAAACTGAGACCCAAGACCGAGACTGAGACCAGTGCCTTCAGTCTATTCTGGGCATCCCCGCCTACCATGTTCATTTGCTTGGATCCACCTCCCAGTTCTTTCTGCCTCCCCTGATGACCTGAAAGCCACCTCAGCCCTGAGGATGTCCAGTTTTATGCTCTCACAGAGCCCCCAGTAAGATAGGGCTTTGATCCAAGGCTGTGGACCCCTACTGCCATCCTCCGCCCTGTGCTGTGGCAAGGACAAGGTAGGGGGGAGCTGTGGGTTTTATGCACCACGGGAACAGCATCAGCCCTTTGCCTGCAGGCTGTGTCGTTATCAACCTGCCTCTGATGTGGTCTGTGGTTTTTAAACTCAGACGTACATCAGAAGCAGAAGACCCCACCACTGCCGAGGGTGGGGGATGGGGAGGTGGCTGCACACCAGGCCCAGCCCAGCAGTCATACTCAGACCAGGTTGGAACAGCCACTTTGAGCAAGTGCAGGGCCTCAGCAGCCCCAAAGTGGAGGGACCGAGTTGGGGAAGGGCCATCTCTGGTTCTATGGCTTGGGCAGGGCTGTGCTCTATGCAGCAGACCATCCTTGTCTGGTGCTTTACAGGAGGCCGGTGTTTACAGGACAGTCAGGATTCGTGGGTAGGTGTGGCCTGTTCTAGATGAACAGCTGTGAAAGTGCCATTTTTGATTCCCTGACTGCGTCAGATTTGAGAAGGGGGAAAGCCTAAGGAAAGGCCCCCATCCTAAGTGACACTGGTTGGCTGGCACCTTGAAGGCAAGTTGGTGTAACCGGGACGAGTCTGCGGTGGTGTTACGTCTCAGGCTGATGAGACATTTAGTCTAGTCAACAGGCAGTGACTGCCCTGTCTTGGGCGGGGGTAGTCATCCTGGAATACTGTATGGATTGAGAACACGCCGGCCAGCCAGGTGAGGAACAGGGAGCTTGATCGTCACTGTGCCCTCTGCCCAGTGACCTTGGTATCACAACTGGCCTGCTCACTATAGTCTGAAGGCTCATAGCTCAGTAGTTCCTGTCTTGTTTCTTTCCTTCACCCCAAGGCTAAAAGAAGCCTTGGGAGTTGACCAGCTCGGAAGAAGTGAATCCGGAAGCTTTGGGGCCTCAGGCCTTAAGAAAGAGTTCCCAGGGAGGAGGCCAAGGTGCACCCCTGCAGCTCAGGAGGGTACAGAGCAGGCCTGAGCACTGCCCATCCAGTCTGTGGGTGTTGCCTGTGCTCTGCAGAACCCGCTGCCACTGGGCGGCTCCCCAAAGACCACGTTTCCTGTCCTTGGCTCAGATGGCGTCGGCTGGCAGGGAGCCTGGCCCAGCAGGCCTGTTGCTGGGCATCTCCCGAGTGGATAAGAACCTTCTAGCACAAAGGGGCATTTATGGACAGGGATGGCGTGTCTCCACGTGAACACAGGGAGGACAGAAATAGCCTTTCACAGAGCAGCAGCAAGGCTGGGCTGGCCTGCCCTGGACAGGGGCAGATTTCCAGCTCCTTCTTCAGGCGGAACAGCCTGTCTGGGGGCACTCGTGAGATACCTGGCCCTGGGCAGGGGACTCCAGGACACCATCTGCTGGAGTGGGGGAGGGTGCAGAGATGGGAGGGGGATAGAGGAAACAGATGAGAGAAAGGGAAGGGAGAGGGACGGGGACCCAGGTCACATCTCTTCTGAGACACTATGCTTCGGTGGTTCCTCATGACACAAATCACTTTGGTCTGGCCTGTGACAGAGGGCCTCTGCCCTACCTCTCCTCTCCTCTCACTGAACTGGGAACCGGTGTTTCACAGTTGGTGTGACTTCTGAGTCCCTGATAGTGCTGGCTTCTCTAGAGGTCCAACTCGGCCTGGGTTACCTCTTCTACATCTCTTGTCCCTCTGAGCACATCCCAAAAGAACAACATTCTCTTTAATGCCATCTGTTGGTAACAATGCCACAGACTTGGAAAGCTGGGAAGAAATGGGGTTCAGAAAAGGGGTTCAAAGTTCTGGTTCAAGGTCATAGGGATGCCTCTGGTGGTGGCTTTCTTACTAGTAGAGTTCTGAGGAGGCTGGGACATCACAGTAGAGGCAGGAAGCAGGTGTGTGTGTGTGTGTGTGTCTGTGTGTGTGTCTGTGTGTGTGTGTGTGTCTGTGTGTATGTGTGTGTGTGTATTCTGTCCTCTGACCTCTTCTTAGAAACTACCAAGATTATTTGGTGTGTGTTGGGGAAAGGCGAGACTCCACTCTGATGAACTTCCAGACTGATCATCACTTCTCAAAGGCCATGCCTCTAGCCACTAGGGTTGGATTGAGTTTCCACCCCCTGTGTGCATATTTATGTGAATGTATGTATGTGCATGTGTACATATATGTGAACATGCTTATGGAGGCCAGAGGTCAAATTCATGTGTCATTGCTCAGGAGCTATCCACATTATTATTATTATTATTATTATTACTATTATTTTGAGACATCTCTCACTTGCCTGAACCTTGCTGAGTAACTAGGCTGGCTGACCAATGAGCCAGAGATCCACATGTCTCTGCCTCCTCAATGCTGGAATTATAAGTCCATCCTACCACCACTGGCTTTTTTTTACTTGGGTTCCGGGGATCAAACTCAGGTCCCAGTTCTCACAAGGCAAACACTTTACCAACTGAACTATGTCCCCAGGCTCCTTTCCACTCTTAATAATACCACACAATGATAATTAGATCTCAACACACACAACCCAGGAACACATCCCAACCATAGCCATAGTCCATCTATAGGAATTTTATAACATCTGTGTGATGAAACAGGTCCCGATGCAGTGTGTGTCCTGATGCAGTGTGTGTGTGTCCTGATGCAGTGTGTGTGTCTTGATACAGTATGTGTCCTGATGCAGTGTGTGTGTGTCCTGATGCAGTGTGTGTCCTGATGCAGTGTGTGTGTCTTGATACAGTATGTGTCCTGATGCAGTGTGTGTGTGTCCTGATGCAGTGTGTATCCTGATCCAGTGTATGTCCTGATGCAATGTGTGTGCCCTGATACAGTGTCCTGATGTAGTGTGTGTCCTGATGCAGTGTGTGTCCTTATGTAGTGTGTGTCCTGATGCAGTGTGTGTCCTGATCCAGTGTATGTCCTGATGCAGTGTATGTCCTGATGCAGTGTGTGTGTCCTGTTGTAGTGTGTGTCCTGATGCAGTGTATGTCCTGATGTAGTGTGTGTCCTGATGCAGTGTGTGTGTCCTGATGCAGTGTGTGTCCTGATGCAGTGTGTGTGTCCTGATGCAGTGTGTGTCCTGATGTAGTGTGTGTCCTGATGCAGTGTGTGTGTCCTGATGCGGTGTATGTCCTGATGCATTGTGTGTGTCCTGATGTAGTGTGTGTCCTGATGTAGTGTGTGTCCTGATGCAGTGTGTGTCCTGATGCAGTGTGTGTGTGTCCTAATACAGTGTATGTCCTGATGCAGTGTGTGTCCTGATGTAGTGTGTATCCTGATACAGTATGTGTCCTGATACAGTGCCCCACTACAGTGCCCTGAGAAATGAATAAGTCACCACGTCATTAGAAAGAGATTGAAAACTTAAAGGCTTAGCTGGACAGAATTTCTTTTTCTGCAACATAAACAGAGGTTTGTGATAAGCCTTTTCTAGGTTTGGGTTCTTCTCTCTGCTTTTGTAAAGTCTAACTTATGCCCTCAAGGTAGCCTTAGGCATAACAACCAAGGAATAATTTAGGTTTCCAAGGGTGGGCGTGACATAAGCACCCTGAATTATATGTTATATTCACTCGGTGGGATGTTGTGACAGTCACTGTAAATGCTGGCCATTGAGGACAAAAGCCAGTGTAGATGACTGTTTACAAAAGACTCCAGAGAAAAGACAGGCTATGCAAGCTCCTGTGGTTATTGCTGAGTTACAGAATGTCTGTATGAGGCTGAAAATGGACAGGACAAGGGTTTGTTTTCTTTTCTTTTTTTTAAATTTTAGATTTTTTTCATTTTATTTAATGATTTATTTATTTATTTATTTATTTATTTATTTATTTATTTATTTATTTATTTATTGTGTATACAGTGTTCTGCCTGCATGTATGCCTGCAGACCAGAAGAGGGCACCAGATCTCATTACAGATGGCTGTGAGCTACCATGTGGTTGCTGGCTATTGAACTCAGGACCTTTAGAAGAGCAGTCAGTACTCTTAACCACTGAGCCATCTCTCCAGCCCAAGGGTTTGTTTTCAATATATCATCCATCTGTCTATCTATCTATCTATCTATCTATCTATCTATCTATCTATCTATCTAACACCTATCTATATGTTCCATCTATCTGTCATTTACCTATCAATGGACTGTTTATCCATCTATCTTTTTTGAGATGGGATCTCATTATGTAGCCTAGGCTGGCCTCAAACTCACCATCCTCCTGCCTCCGCCTCTTTCCACCAAACCTGGCCAAGTTTTTGTTCTTTCTGTTTGTATGTATTTGTATAACATATGTGTGTGTGTTTGGGGGCCCATGTACACCCAGAGCATAAGAGGAAAACTTTGAATGTTGGTCCTCACCTTTAACGTGCTTGAGGTGAGGTCTGTTGCGTTTTTATTGCTGCATACATGAGGCTAGCTGGCTCTTGACCTTCCTGGAATTCTCACCTCTGCGTCTGTCTTGCCACAGCAGCACTAGGCTAGACGTGAGCTGCAGCCTGCTGACCTTGGATGGATTCTGGGGATCCAACTACAGATCGCCACACTTGTGAGTCGGGTGCTTCATCCACTCCAGCTGTCTCTCCTCACTGCCACCCCCACCTTCTCTTCTTTATAAACTTCCCCGGAGCTTGATTTATATTTAGAAAACAGAAGTGAATGAGGGAAAAAGAATACTCCTGCCCAGAAATAACAAATGTCCTCATTCAGTAACCACCACCTGGGCCTGGGAGGCATCCTCAGCAATGTTTACGTCTGACTCCTGCACTGTGGCTTGGCCAGCATGGGGCTGATCTTGGTGCACCAGGCCCCATGCCGCTTGTTCGCTTGACTGCTGCTCTTCAGGTGGCTCCTCCTGCTCCCGGTACCACAGCATCCCAGCCATGTTCTGCCCGCAGTGGGGAACGGAAGCTCCCAGAAACATGAGCAGAGCATGTGTGCAGTCACAGCTGGGGACCAGCCACAAATACCGTTGCCCACTTTCAGCTGATACAGAAAGACCAGTGAACTGAGAAAGCCATTCCTCATAGGGCAAGGGGCAGGGTATGGACACCTGCTGATCTGCCACCAAACCCGGAAACACATTTTCCCACCCTTTTCCTATGCCTTCCTATGAGGATCCGTTGCAGCACCAGAGTCCTTCCGTAGATGCCCCTGTCTCCTAAACCACGTCATTTGGCTGCATCTTTCCAAGCCATAACATTTATTTTTTTGAGACAGGATCTCACTATGTAGCCAAAGCAGACGTCAAACTCAAGATCCAACCCACTGGCCTCATCCTCTCAGAGGGATTCTTTTGTGATGTACAACCACAGAGGACTCTATTTTATGGCCATTTCCTGGCTTATCCAACCTGATTGTCATTGTTAGCGTCTCTTTGTATCTTGTTTGTCTTTGAAAATGATGTAGTGGCCATCTTCTTCTGGTAGCTAACTCTTTGTGCACATCCTTGACTGTTTTAAGAATTAATTTCTAGCAGCAGATTTTTGAATGGGTGATCAGTGTCCTTGCTACTGTGCTCACACCCAGGAGCATCTCCCCTTGGGGTCGCTTGGGGCTGGTCTGTGTGGTCAACAAATTACAACAGAGGTGACGATGAGTGACCTGTGAGGCTGGGCCATGAAGTGCACGGCAGTGTCTGCTTTCCTTTCCTGAGTCACTGGTGCTGGCAGGATGAGCTGCCATGTTGGGAAGAGACTCGGGCAGCCCTGATGCGGCACTCCTGGGTAGAACAGGAGCGGGGGGGGGGGGGGGGGGGGGGGGGGGGCGGCAGCAGCACTAACTTATCCTGAGGAAGAGTTCCTGTGGAGGCAGGTGTGCTCGGCCCAACGCTGTCCGACTGCGGCCTCCGTGGGACTCCAGCCAACGCTATTGAACCGCGTCTCTCCAAAACTCCCAACCCACAGAAAGGGTTAGAGGTGGTAATTGATTATGGTTTTAAAGAGTGTTCAGCAATAGATAATGAAAGCAGTGGGTGTGGGGGTGGAAGGAAGCCAAGCCAGCTGTGGTGCCAGCAAATCTAGACTCTTGGTGAGTGAAATGGCAAGGCCATGTGACCGCTGGGTCGCGGCATGTGTGAGAGGGCTTCCTTGCTCGTTCTTAAGACTGCAACGTGGACATGTATGCTCCCTCAGTAGTCTGGAGTCCAGACACTCGCTACTGCCCTGCGGCTGCAGGTGGTGGTGGGATCCCGGCCATTGCAGCCTCCTGGGGAGGACCCAGAGAGACGGGCTGGGGTGAAGAGCTGTCTCTGCTAGTTGGCAGCTCTGCCTAGGTACCCGCGGGGTGGGAGCAGGTGCAGACTGGTGACCATGCAGCAGCTCTCTGCACTTGCCCCCATCCCCGGTGGGAGCCGGAGGCAGAGGTGGACCTCCTGCTCAGGCCCTTCCGTCAGCGGCTGGACCCTTTTCCTGCTGGGCTGTGTCCATAACCTGCTCACTGTGTAGGCAGGTGTCTACATGTCCCCTACACACACACACACACACACACACACACACACACACACACACCTGTTGTCACCACCTCTGTCACTACCTGCATTTGCTGTCAAGGATGCTAAGAAAATAGATCTTTAATTTGTTCCAGGTGGTGTTTGCAAGAAAATGCCCCCCATAGGCCCAGAGGGAGTGCCACTATCAGGAGGTGTGACCTTGTTAGAGGAAGTGTGTCACTAGGGGTGGCCTTTGAGGTCTCAGATACTCAAGCCTGGCCAGTGTGTCTCAGTCTCTTCCTGCTGCCAGCTGATCAGGATGTAGAACCCTCAGCTCCTTCTCCAGCACCGTGTCTGCCTGCATGCCGCCATGCCTCCCACCATGATCATGGACTAGACCTGAACTGTAAGCCAGCCCCAATTAAATGTTTTCCTTTCTAAGAGTTACCATAGTTAAAGTGTCTCTTCACAGCAATAAAACCCTAAGACATCCCATCTATCTATCTATCTATCTATCTATCTATCTATCTATCCATCCATCCATCCGTGTATGTGCACCTTCATGAGAATACTCATACCACAGAGTGGGTGTGGAGAATCAGAAGACAGCTCTGTGGAGTCATTTTCTCCTTCCACCATGTAAGGGCTGGAGATGGAACTTAGGTCACCAGACTTGATCACAAGCATCTCTACCCATCAAGCCATCTTGTTGGTCCAAGACAAAAAGGATCTGTGAATTTTTTGTGGAGGAGAATGAAAATAAGAAAATGTGGAGTTGGGGAGGGGAAGAGGGAAGAGAAAAGGACAGGAGGGTCTAGGTCACCTCCTCCTCAGGTAGGGACCCGTTACTCTGTAGAATAGTGTTCGCCTCCTTCCTGGTGGCCACAAACTCCCAAGCAAATGAGGCCTCCTGGACTGGTCCATTGCCCTCCACAGTGAAGGGCTGGGGATGGCTCCTGTGGACACCCCTGTGGCAGTGGATTCTCCCACAACCCCTTGGTCATCTTCCTCTCTTGATTTTACTAACCGTATTCTAAAATTTGTCTGTGTTCATGATTGCCCCAAATTCATACTACATTTCTTTGTCTCTATTCAGCCAGGCATGTCCATGCGACTAAATTCTGCTAATAGATGTGAACAGAAATGATGTCCAACCTTCATTGCCCTTTCTTCTTCCTTCGACTGTCAGGAAGATGCAGCAGCAGGATCAGAGCCAGCCATCTGGGACCATGAGACAGAAGCTGTGTGTTAGGAGGCAGAGCAACAAGGTGGAAGGAATCTGGGCTCAGTGACTTCCTGGGAGATGGCTGTGGTTCTTGCTCGGACCTCCATGTGAGCAATAATGTGCCACCATGCTCAGCTTTTTACATGCCTGCTAGGAACCAAACTCAGTTCATCATGCATGTAAGGCCAGTCCCAACAGCATGTTTTAAGACACCTGTGTGTAAGTGCATATGCAAACAGTGTATTAGTACCAGACAAGCAACTCAAGAGAGGGAGGGTTAATTTAAGCCTACAGCCTAAGTATACAGTCCATCATGGCTGGTCGTCATGGCCACATGCAGAGAATGGGCAGGAAGTGAGGCCTGGCTATCATACCTTTAGGCCTGCCCCTGGTGATACTTCCTCCACTGCCTAAAGGTTCCATGTCCCAGGGGCACATTTCACAGTCACACCACATAGATTTCCATTTCTCCTGGGTAAATGGAGTAACAGTTCTTGGTTAAATAGGAAACATGTCTTTAGTTTTGTAAAAAATTGTCAGGCCACTTTCCAAAGTAAAGTCTCAAGGAAGGCATGTCCCCATTGCTGTACATGACATTGACATCTCCTTAGGATGTGGTTGGCATGAAGAGCTGAGCATCAGTTAGCACTTCCCTGATGGCGGGCGGCACCAAGCCTTGGTCATTAGATTTGTTTGGGATTTTTGTTTGTTGGTTTTAGTGTATGTGAGTGTTTTATCTGTTTGCAAGTTTTTGCAACCCGTGCATTGCTAGTGCCTGCAGCGCCCTTGAGAGAGCACTGGATCCCCTGGAACTGCAGTCACAAACGGTTGTAACCTGACATGTGGGTGCTGAGAATTGAACCTGGGTCCTCTGGAAGAGCAGTCAGTGCTCTCGGGCCCGTTAGCTGTTCTTACAGCTGCTGCATCTCTCCTCTTCCTTCTCTACTCCTCCTCATTTTTCTCCTTTTCTCTCTCTTCTTTTTCCTCTCCCCCCATCCACTCCCTCCTTTTTGGTACTAGGGATTGAACCCAGAGTCTCCTACGAGCTAGACGAGGGCTGTATCACTGAGCTATATCCCCAGTCCACCTCCCAACTCTTGCTTTGAGGCAGTTCTTATCAAATTGTCCAGGTCTCTCTTGAGCTCATTATCTTCCTGCTTTCTTGTAGCCGGGATTGCAGGTGTTTGCCACAGGCCTAACTTTCACATCTCTTTGTGGTGCCTAAGTCTAACAGCTTGGTTTTCCATCTTTTCTGTGTTGGCATTTTTTTTTTCAAGCCTTTGCATTACTGACATGTCTTTTTCCAGTTCTGTATCCTACCTAATCCCACCCTCCTTTCCCCAGAGGCTGACACAGGCTTGCCTCCCTTCTCTCATTTTCTTAATGGTGGTTTTTGATAACCTGAGGCCTGAATTTTATGAAGTCCAGTTAACCACAGTCCAAAATTGCACTTTCCAGAGGCCTCTTTCCCCTGCTGGTGGCTCAGTTCCAGGCCTCTTGGCCCAAGTCCCTTCCGGAGCCTGGAGGCTCCAGGGTACCACAGTTCCTTCCTGCTGAGAGCTTCGCAAGGCTCAACCAGCAGAGGGCGCTAGGGCGCTGCGGGACGCCGGGATGGGACCTTTCCCAGGTCTTCCATGCTCAGGGATGCTCGGTGACTTCCTGGCTGGCCGCAGCCTCTTCTAGCTGGAAACTTCGGGGGACACCTCCCCAGCCTGCCTGCCCCTCTGAGTGGCCTCTCTGTGAGGCTCCATGTCGGGTGCGCTTGCCACTTATCAGTGATTGATGGATTGATTTTACCATTTTAACCATTTTTATGAAGCCAATCTCTAGACCCTTTCATCTTCCCTGTTAATCAGAAGCAGGCAACAGCCCCAATCTACCTTCTGTTTCCCTGGTTCTGAGCACTCCAGGTTTCACATCAGTGTGGTCCTCCTGGAACTGACTTACTCTCCTTAACCCCTGTAGTGTCTTCACAGCCATCATGTCAGAGTGGATGCCTGAGCTTCCATCCTTTCCAGGGATAAATTGCTTTCTGTCACATGGACAGATGTGTTGTTCACCTCGTCGTGGGCTGATGGGCACATGAGTCTGTGGAACATGGGTGGACAAGACATGCTATTTCAATGAGTGCAGGGGTGACAGTGAGGGGGTTACTTCCTGGCACCTACTCAGCGTATGACAGAGTGACTGGGAATGGAACCTTCCAGAGCCTGTATGCATATTTAGAAGCCATGGGCTTTGAAGGTTGCTGGTGCTGGCCTGGGGTGGCATCAGGCTGTGCCTCTGTGCTCCGGGCTCCTATCTCCTCCTCTCAAATGTCTCTCCATTCCTGGTTGGCATAAACCTATTTTTACCAAGAACTCACTCTAAGAGCCCGTCTAGGGCTCAGACCCTGGGCTGGGAAGCTGGGGGGGGGGGCTCCAGTGCCCACACCAGGCACCCTGTCTACCCTGGAGGCAGCCGTCCAACAGGAGCCTCCCACACATCGCCCATTTTCCTGTGGAACTGTTTCCCATCGCTGGCTGCCATTCCGTTGGCACCCAGAGGGCTTGCCTGCCACCCAAACAGCAGATGGCCAGGGAAAGGGGGCTGGTGCTCACATCACCACAGGAAAAACCAAGGCAATTGGCAGACTCTGTGGTCAGAAAGGCGTGTGGCTGACACATGGCTTCTTGCTAGGTAATACCCTGTGCCAGCTGAGACTGTCATTGTGTGGGCAGTGTGGCCTTTGAAGGTCGATAGCCCATGACCCCACAAGGCCCAGGCTGCAGCTGGGGCCATGTAGGATTTTATGTTTCCTTGTCACTTTGTGTCCTGAGCTCCCAGGAGTCCCAGAGATGCAGCCTAGATTCAACCCTCCCCAGCCCCGGTCCTAGCTGTGTGAATTGGCCGGATGCTCAGCTGGCACACTGAATGAGCCAGACCCCAACCCGGGAATGCATTGTACTGCATACATTTTGCCACTGAGGGCCAAGTGTGACTGTAGGTCCCACAGACCCAAAGCACTGGTTCTTCGTATGACAGGCACTTCTTCCCCGGCATGAAAACCATGCTTAGGTTCAGAACAGGCCTGGGTGGGAACTCCACGTCCTCATGAACCCACTTTCCTCTGTTCTTCCTGCTTGGCTAGTCTCAATAAGTAGCCCTCACCTCCCATTCCCACATAGCTGCTTCTGTTCCAGCCACCAAACTTTCAGAAAGAAGGGCACATCCCCACTCTTGGAGCTCCTTGGAACTTTCTAGAGGACTGTACTTACATCCAGTGGCCAGACTGTCCCCTGGTGGTTCCACCTAGCTACAGGAGGATTTGGGAGATGTTTCTATTATAGTCATGTTTTCAACTAAAGTTTAGGTTTTCTATGTCTTGGGAAGAATCAAGGTGAGGGAAAGCCATTGAATCATCTCTGACATAGAGCTGTTTTTAACAAGTTCTAGTAACTTCTGAAGCCTGCATCTTACATATATACCATTATAGAGTAATTATACAGCATGAAATTCAGTGGTGTATTGTGAAACTGTCACCCTGCTCCTGATGTCCCCAGTGCTACCAGAGGCTGTGGAGGGCAGTGGGTCACCAAGTGGACCCGGCGTTGCCATCACTGGGAGTGTGTTCAAAATGTGTTCTGCCCCAGAAATCTAGATTTGGAAAGCTGGTGTGTGCTCAGCAGTGGTCTCCAGGGGCTCCAGCTCTGACTGATGCTGGAGAACCCTGGTCTGCCCAGGGCCAACCTGATCCATCCTCCAGGTCTCTGTCCCCATCACACCATGGGATCCATTGCCATCTGCCTCAACTGTCCCACTAAACAACACTCAGCCCAAAGGGGTTTCCTCTCCCCTCCCTGCCTTATCTCTCTTCCTTCTCTTTCCTGCTTGCAGTATTGGGGACCCAGTGGTGCCTACTAGGCAAGCACCCTACTGCGGAACCACACCCCAGCCCCTCACTGAGTGATTCTAGGTAGGTGCTCTACCACTGAGCTACACCCCAATTCCTCTCTGGGGGCGGGGGTTTCTGGGCAGATACCCTATTGCCGAGGCACAGCCAGCCCCTCCCTGGAGGCTTTTAAGCAGCTACTCTACCACTGGGCCATGCTCCCACCCCTTCCTTTTTCTCTAGTAGCCGAGATGCAGTAGAATTCACGTGGCACACAGTCCACCCACGCAGAGCATCCATGTTCATGGTTTTCAGCGTTCCCCCTGAGCCGTGTCTGTTAGCAGTTGCAGAATGTGTTCGGCATCTTCCGATTCAATTTCATTTTTGGAATAAGCCCTGTCAAGTGACTGTTTAGATTCTAAAATGACTCCACCTGCTCAGCCCCCACCTCCCCATGCAAGCTCTCTTATTTTTGTACTCAGGTCTGTTTCTCTCTTTGCAAACGTGTGAATCAAACACACAGAGGAATGTTCTTTCCATGTGCATGGGTGAAGGGAAGGCCTTCCTCACACTCCTGAAGTTTGCATCCTTCCTGCATGTCTCTGGTTACATGGCTCCCCGGGTGGCCCCTGCAGGTCCTGCTCACTGGGATGGGACCAGGTGGCTCACAGCCCTCTCTTCTGTTTTCCTTAGCCTTCAGCTCCCAGCTGGCTGCTGTAGAAGGGTGACTGCCACTTCCTCGCTCCTTCAAACCCCTGACCCACATGTCGGGGTGAGGTCTCAGGCTGGACTCTGTCTGACCCAGCCCAGGAACCCACTAGGGCAGTGTCTCCGTCTTCCTTTCCTCAGCAGAGGTCTGTCTGTGTGCATCCTCGCAAACGTTTGTTGAGTGGATAAGTGAATGAAACCCTCAGTTCCATTTAGTACTTCTGGGGCTGTAGGCATTTAACTTTCCTGAGTCTTAGCTTCCTCTGTAGAATGGGGACATGATATGCGAAACGGCCTGGGGGTGGCCTGGGGGCGTCGCATAGAGTTCACACTGTTTCTTTTCTTTCCCATCTGGGGGCACAGAGGCCACATTGTCAAGTCCTAACCTGAATGGCCTTAAGCTAGGCTGCCCTGTTATAGACAGGCTGGGCCAGGAGGCCAGGCCCCACCTCCGAGGATGTGACGGCAGGGTCTGCGATGCCCGTAACTGCCAGCAGGGGTCGCGGCGCATCGGGCTCTGAGGACTCACGGGCGGCCTCAGCCTAAGTCTGAAAAGGAGGAAGGGCACAGGGGCGGGAAAAAGAGGCCAAAGGTTGATCAAGCACAAACAATCACAGTGGGGGAAATAAACTGAACTCCATCAAAACTCAAGACGTTTGAAAGAGAAACCCACAGAAGGGTGACAGTATTTGCAAATCTAATATCCGATAAGGGATTCATAGCAGGGTTTACATGGAACTCAGAAGACTCAACACCTGGATAACTGTGCGGCAGGTGTCTCCGGGAAGCGGGAGGGGCAGCAGAGCGCAGGAGCGGTTACAAAGTTTCTTCGCTATTTGATCGAGCATTGGTTGAAAAGGAGTGTAACAGAAACTGGGGCCAAGCTGGCGTTGTGATTCCGGGAAAGGTGTCAGGAAAGTATCACCAGCAACATTGTAATAATGGATCAGCCTCAAAGGGAAGGTGGAGCAAGTTAATCTGTTACTGTAGAGCTGGAGGCAAAGTTCTTCCAGAACAGAGAGGTGCCTGAGTGTTCCTAAATGACATTTTTTTTTAAAAAAAATTTAAAATGACATTTCTTGTGGTGGCGCACGCCTTTAATCCTAGCACTCAGGAGGCAGAGCCAGGAGGATCTCTGTGAGTTCGAGGCCTGCCTGTTCTACAGAGCAAGATAAAAATAAATGAATGAATGAATGAATGAATGAATGAATGAATGAATGAATAAATAAATAAATAAATAAATAAATAAATAAATGACATTTGGGGGGGTGGGGGGGCACATTGCATGCCACTTGGTGCACATGTGACTGCCAGAAGACAATTTGAAGGGCCACTTCACTTCTTCCACTATGTGGGACCCAGGGATCAAACTCAGGTCTTTAGGTTTGGCAGCAAGCACCTTTCCCTGCTGAGTCATCTGACCAACCCTACAAGGACTGTCTCTCATTTGGAGCTGGGGACATTGTTGGACAGTGTGTAGACAGAGTTCACTGTTGAAATGGCATCATCGGAAGCTGCTCATTCTGCTGACGTTCTGAAATCTTTCATCATGTAAATAACTTCCATTCCTCTCTTATAATAAACTGATGGTATCTAAACTAATGAAACATGCAATTTTTGCATAGGGACACACACACACATTCATGCACATGCACACACACACACACTCATGCATGCACACACACTCATACATGCATACACACTCATGCACATACACACAGACACACACATACACACCCTTCAAGAACCAAATCCACTTGTGAACAGAGGATCTGAATAAAAATGGCTCCAATAAAGATATGTGAATTGATAAAGATATAAATTGATAAAGATATGAATCAGCTTGGGGTGTGGTGGAAAGAAGAAGCTGGGTATCATTAGTCACAGAACAAACAACACAAAACCACAATGCTACCACTTCACAGATGGCAGAATAGCCAGAATAAAAATGGAAATAAAGCCGGGTGGTGGTGGCGCATGCCTTTAATCCCAGCACTCAGGAGGCAGAGGCAAGTGGATCTCTGTGAGTTCGAGGCCAACCTAGTTTACAAAGGGAGTTCCAGGACAGCCAGGTCTGTTACACAGAAAAACCCTGTCTCAAAAAATCAAAATCAAGCCGGGCGTGGTGGCGCACGCCTTTAATCCCAGCACTCGGGAGGCAGAGGCAGGTGGATCTCTGTGAGTTCGAAGCCAGCCTGGGCTACCAAGTGAGCTCCAGGAAAGGCGCAAAGCTACACAGAGAAACCCTGTCTCGAAAAAACCAAAAAAAATCAAAAACAAAACGAAAAAAATAAATAAAAGCGCGTGCTGGTGAGAGTGAGAGGAAACAGCTCTTGGCATTGCTGTGTGGGCACACAATGGTGCAGCTTCACAGTATGTAATACAGCCTGCAAGGTCCTCAAATGCTTAAAGTATCTGCTTAAGTTTACACAAAAACAAGGTATGAAAATATTCATTGCAGCTGGGCAGTGGTGGCACATGCCTTTAATCCCAGCACTTGGGAGGAAGAGGTAAGTGGATCTCTGAGTTCCAGGCCAGCCTGGTCCCCTGGGCAAGTTCCAGGACAGCCAGGGCTACACAAAGAAACCCCATCTCTGGAAAAACAAAAGCAAAAAATTACTGTAGCTTTATTCATAAGGCATCACAAAAGAATAGGAACAACTCAAAATCTCCATTCTCTGGTGAATGGATGCACAAACTGTAGCATATCCAGTCGTTATAATATTATTCACCCATGAAAAGTACAAATATTCTGATGTTTTATTGGTGAATATGGGTGTCTTGAAACCACGTGTGCTGAAAGAAACTGAATAAAAATAAATAAATAAAGGAAGGGCACGACCGC
Source organism: Peromyscus leucopus (assembly GCF_004664715.2). NCBI lineage: Eukaryota > Metazoa > Chordata > Mammalia > Rodentia > Cricetidae > Peromyscus > Peromyscus leucopus. The sequence goes on from NC_051067.1 coordinate 14,499,083, forward strand.
TCCTAGGTGTGGTGGAGGAGAAGGTTTATTGTAGATATGAGGGAGAGCACAGCCAGAGGCAGGGACATCTGGGAGAGTCCAGAGTGGGCATGACCTGGAGCTATGTGAGGAGAGTGGAGAGGAGGGAGAGGAGGAGGGCTAAGGGAGGGTAGACAAAGGCCAGGTAACCAAAATGGCTGGATTTTGTAGGGAAGGGCAGTCTGGCCCCTGGGCTGGAGAAGTTTAGGGTAGAGGGCGGGGTATGCCAGCCTTGCCCTGTAACAGGTAGGGGCTGAGGGAAGTTGGGAGAACCTGGTGGCCAGTGTCCACTTTGATATGTTAATGGTACCTCCATTAACCATTTGTCCTGGGTCTGAGACCTAGCAGAAACCAGACACAAAAAACTATGCTGTGTGGTGTGTTTACACGAATGTTCAAGACTGGGCGTTCCATTAAGGGAGTAGGAGAGTGGCCGTCAGAGGCCAGGGAGGGGAGGGAGACCTTCTGGTTACAGGGTCTTCTTTTGGGGTGATGGCGTGCTTTGGTCTTAAAAAGTGGTGATGGTTGCTCAACCTTGTGACTGTCATACAGCCCAGTGCATTGCTTTATTTGAAAAGACACAGCCTGCCAGGTGTGGCTGTGCATGTTTATAATCCCAGGGATTGGGAGACTGAGACAAGAGGATTTTGATTTAGAGACCAGCCTGGCCTACATAGCAGGCCTTCACTGTCAGGCATATTTTATGATGTCTGAATTATGTCACAATTCTAAAAAGACTTGTTTAACGTGAGAGCATGTTGGCTCATTTCCCGGCCACACTGGACTTCTGGCAAACTCCAGTACGATGGTCAGCATTTCTGCCCAATTTCCAGACCTGTTCCTCTTCCCAGCCGACGCCTGTTCTCTGCAGTGTGCGAGGCTGCGGCCAGGGGCTGGTAGGGCATCTGGAACGGGGTCATTCCCTGTCTTAGGGCTGTGATGTGGGATAGCCATACAGGAAGATCATCTGGGCAGTTGTGTGTTAGGGTCCAAGAGGGGCTTCCCACGCCTGCTGGAGCAGTGGTTCTCAACCCTCCTGATGCCGCAACCCTTTAATGCAGTTCCTCATGTGTGGTGACCCCCAACCATAAAATTATTTCGTTGCTACTTCAAAACTAATTCTGTTATAGTTGTGAATCATAATGTGAATATCTGTGTTTTCCAATGGTCTTAGGTGGCCCCTGTGAAAGGGTCATTCAACCCCCAAAGGAGTCACGACTCACAGGTTGAAAACCTCTACCATGCTCACATGACACAGGCATGTTCATTCTCTCTGTCTCTGTCTGTCTGTCTGTCTGTCTGTCTCTCTCTCTTTGTGTGTGTGTGTGTGTGTTGGGAAGGGGTCAGTATGTGTGCCATGGCATGCTTGTGGAGGTCAGAGGTCAACCTTGGGTGGCGGTCCGCCCCTTTGGCCTTGTTTGAAGCAAGGTCTCTTGACTGTTCCGCTGCTATGTTGTGTAGTTCAGGCTAGCTGACCCTGGCACTTCAGGAATTCTCCTGTTTTTGCCTAACATTTCCATGCATGGGTGCTTGGAACAGATACATGCTTCAGTACCCAGCTTTTACATGCATCTGGGGTCGCGCTCTCACAGAAAGTTCTTTTACTCACTGCACCGTCTCCTCAGCCCAACCTGGGCAGGTTCTTAGAACTCCAGCGTTTCAGAGCCTGTCTTGGAGCATGACTGTATTCCACTGACTAACAGCCTAGGGTGAGGGCTCAGCGGCAGAGTGCATATGCATGCTTGAGCACTGCCGGAAAAATCAAACCCCAAAAAGGAATGAAGCCCCATGTCGCGGCCTGCCCTTCTGCAGGCCCACCCAAGATACCCAGCTTTCAGCAGCTTTGCTGGGTTTTGCCTCATCGCTGGCATGACCCTCTCCATGGCAAAGGGAAGCCTGTGAAGACTAGTCCTGGGGACCGAGGCCATGAAGATAGCATGTTGTAATAGTGTGCCAGGGCTGGAGCCTCACAGGGGGCGGTAGGAGATGAGAGAAGTTGCTGGCATCTGGACTTGGCCCCCAGCGTATCTCAGTGTGTCACTCATGCTGCTCTGGTCCCTCCCCTCCCCTCCTCTCTCTGTCTTCTGCCCCTCAGCAGGCTGCTGGTCCCTTTCATTCTGTCAGGCCCTGCTCTGCGCATGAGGGCACTCTCCCCACTGTGGTGGGTGAGTCCTCCCCCTTCATAGGGAGGTATGAGTACAGGGGCTGGGTCAGCTCTCCCAATTTGTTCTAGAGCGGTCAATCAGCAAGCTGGGAACATAACTATGAGATGGCCTGGGCTGCATGGTCAAACAGCTTCTCGTGGTAACTGAAGCATCCATGCCCCTGCCTCCGTCAGCGCAGCACCCTCAGCCACACACACACACACACCCAGCTCCTGAGCTCACGCTTTAGCATGGCCAAGGCTGTCTATTTAGTTTGGGTTTCTGATGCTGCGGCAAAACACCATGACCAAAAAGCAAGTTGGGGAGGAAAGGGTTTATGCTGCTTACATTTACACATTGCCGTTCATCACCAAAGAAAGTCAGGACAGGAACTCAAACAGGGAAGGAACCTGGAGGCAGGAACTGATGCAGAGGCCATGGAGGGGTGCTGCTTACTGGCTTGCTTCACCTGGCTTGCTCAGCCTGTTTTCTTATAGAACCCAGGACCACCAGTCCAGGGATGGCACTACCCCCCATGGGCTGGGTCCTCCGTCATTGATCACTAATTGAGAAAATGCCTTACAGCTGGAAATCATGGAGGCATTTCCTCAACTGAGGCTCCTTCGTCTCTGATGACTCTAGCTTATGTCAAGTGATACACAAACTGGCCAGTACACAGTGTTGTCTAAGACAGCTAGCTGCTCATCTCCTATGGGGCAATAATGCCTGCGGGGTCCCCCCCCACCCCCTCCCACCCCCGGCTTTAAAGGCTACTAGGAGAGGACATGTATTCTGGGAACTGTGTTATTATTGCACCATGACACCAGGCTGGCCCCCAGCACCCACAGGAGCCTTGAGATACCCTGAGAATACCTGGACCCATATGTACTCTCCATTGGCATTGGTCCATGAGATAGGAGAGCCTGTGGTCTCTGCCACTGGTCCTGGCCTTGAGGAACATGGAGATGGATGCAGGCAGCCTTGAGTCCCCTGCTGCCTGCTGCTTGGTGTTGGACCCCTTAGAAAGTGCCTGGTAGCCAGTAGAGCAAGGCGGTGGCCGATGGGGACTAAGAGGCCCTCAAGCCCTCTTCCATCACTGTGGTCCGGAGGACAAGGAAGGAATGAGTGGTCGACACAGCTCATGTACTAAGCTGTCTGGGTGCAGAGGGGGAAGGAACTGGGGTGCTGGCTCCATGGAGATGCAATGGCTGAGGCTACAGCCTGGCCGGAGTCACTGGACCCGAGCTCTGCAGACATTGCTTTGCTCTTTGTGTGAGAGCAGAGCCCAGGCCTGCATATGGAGGGTAAACTGAGACTCCATGGCATCTCTTCCTAGCTTGGCCTGGCTCCAAGTTAGGACTTAGATCAGGGCCATTGGGCCCAGAGAGAGCCAGAGAGAGGGCACACGATGGATGGCCACCCCTTGGTCCTGACTTAGGCTCAGAGGCCATCTGAAAAGCCAGCCAGGTCTCCACATATCTGAGACCCAGGGAGGTGGACCCGGAGCGATTTGCCTTTAGTTGGCTCAAGTACCTGGGTTTAGGTGCTCTGTCTGACTTGGCTTGGCCCGGGGCACCGTCATGTTTCTGTGGTAGTGGTGAGGGCATGGGATCAAGGCTTTGTCCAAAGAGGTCACAGGGGATCCTTGAGGGAACTTCTGTGTGGGAGGTAGCTTTTGGGGCAACAAGCAGGGAGGGCATTGAGAGGAGAGAGGGGGTAGGTTCAAGGTTCAAGCAACACCCTCAGTGTCTAGCTTCCCTGTACTACATAACAGGGGCGGGAAAGGGGCCCATCCAGTGTGGAGAGATGAGGGGCCAAGACTAGCTATATGTACCCCAAAACCTCCCCCCCCCTTCCTCCAATTAGGAGTGACCACAGGTTGCATCCTCAGCACCTGAGGAGGGGGCGTGACCTTCACTTACAGCTGTTACCTGTCCTGTGGGAAGATGCTGTCCAGTGTGAACTTCTGCGTTCTAGTTGTTACCCTCCCCTGACATGGCCGGGACTTTTGCTGGAGTCCAGAGCTCAGGGCAGGGTGGAGACATATCAGTTTGCATGAGCAGTTGACTGGGAAGGGATGTAGGAAGAGCCCCTGACCCGGAAATTGCTTGCTGTGGACCTGATGTGGAAATTGCCGCTCCTCTCCTAATCCCAAATTCAATTATCGCATTCTGTGGGCAGTACTGTGGAGACGGATACTCCCTGCCTCGCTGGCACAAGTGCCAATTGGTATAACCTCTCCCAAAGGGCGATTTGGGGAAATCTATCAAAATTACAGATGCATCAAGCTTTCAGCTCAATAACCCTGCCTCTGAGAATTCTTCAGCAGGCTCAGCACAAGTAAGCCACAGAGTCACTGCAGACAGGCAGGTGAGTTAATCCACTGTCTTTCTGGACTGCAGAATGTTCTCTGCCATCCAAAGAACTGGGATCTACACGACACAAGCTGAGGATTCTGCCTCTTCTCTCACATAAACAAAAGGAGGCAATTAAGAACCAGAGGTGGGGGCCGAAAAGAGAACTTGCTACTCTTGCAGAGGACTGGAGTTCAGTTCCCAGCATCCGTGTGAGGCAGCTGTCAACTGTCTGTTACTCCTGTTCCAGGGAATCTGACACCCTCTCCTACAAAAAAATAATATAAGTCCTGGTAGACACTCCGGAGGCAGAGGTAGGCGGATGTCTGTGAGTTCAAGGCCAGCCTGGTCTACATAGAGAGTTTTAGGACAGGCAGCTTACAAAGTGAGACCCAATAACACAAAAAAAGTCTTAAACAAACAAACAAAGCAACAACGACAAACAGAATTGGTGCTGTCTGCCAATGGCTTATAGAGTGACAAGCTGGGTGGAGGGTGCCAGAAAGAAATCTCTATTACACATTTTTATACGTTGTCTTTGAGTCATATGAGCTATCACTGTCTATTAGAAATTTAACATCAGTGAAAGTAATAACAGGAAGATTTCTTACAGCTTCTCTTGGACTCTGGGAAATCGTGTAGCAGATGTTCAGTGCCGTTTATTAGCACACAGCTCCAAGTGCAGCTGTGCGGTCTGACTGTCAATTCCAGAATAGCACGGGAAGGAAATAGAATCCACACAAACAGGACGCCCAGTGCATTGTCCTATGGCACTTTTCTCAGAGATCATTCCTTTTTAAAATATTCATCTTATTTCATCTGTGCCTGTGTATGCCATGCCTGTGTGCAGGTACCCATGGAAGCCAGAAGGGTGTCAGATCCCAGAAACAGGACTAACAGACATCTATAAACCTGATGTGAGTGCTGGGATCTGAGCTCCTGTCCACTGAGAGAGCAGTAAGCACCCTGAACAGCTGAGCGAAACTTCCAGCCTTGAGGTCATTTTATTTCTTTTATTTTTTGTTTTTTCAAGACAGGGTCTCACTCACTATGTAGTCTTGGCTGTCCTGGGACTCACTCTGTAGACCAGGTGGCCTTGAACTCAGAGGTCCACCTGGCTCTGCCTCCTAAGTTCTGGGATGAAAGGTGTGCACCACTATACCTGGCCTGAGATCATTTTTTTTTTCATCTGCCCCTTTCACTTTTTTTATTTCCATCCACGGAGCTTTTCTTGTAGCTCGCGCGTACGGAGCCCAGCTCAGAGTATATCAGTTAGTGCTTGCTGCGTAATAAATGTCACACACACACACACCACACACACACCACACACACACCCACACCACACACAAACACACACCACACACACACACCACACACACACACCACACACACCACACACACACACACCACACACACACAAACACACATCTCACACACACACACCACACACACTACACACACACACACACACACACACACACACACACACACACACACACACCACACGACTTAGGACGAGGACGAGAACAGTTTACTTCTGGCACACTTTACAGAGGGGCCATGTGACAGCCCCGCTCTGCCCTGGTACCTTCCCCTCCCAGAGCCCAGTCTTAGTACAGAGCCTGAGATAAATGCCAATGATGTCAGAAGCTGCTGTAGGCTGGGTGCACAGCCTCCTGTGCTCAGATCATAGAGGACGGAGAAGGTATTAATAGTGTGTGTGTGTGTGTGTGTGTGTGTGTGTGTGTGTGTGTGTGTGAGAGAGAGAGAGAGAGAGAGAGAGAGAGAGAGACAGAGAGAGAGAGAGAGAGAGAGAGTTGAGGAGCATCTGCCTCAGAGAGGTACAGCCTAGGGGTAGATGACAAGGTAGAATAAATAACCCCCCGGAGGCAGGGCAGTCAGCCACTCTATGACCTACCTCAGTGAGCAGAAAGTACAACATGTTACCTCTATTTAAATCACAAACCCGTTGTGCTCTGACCATTTTTTCTGGCCGTTAGAGCTTCTCAAAGAGGTCCTGTGTTCCAGCTGATATGGAATGTGACAACCCGCCCTGGAGCCTGGAACAACTCCCACCCTTCCAGCCTTTTGAATAACTTGGTTTCACCACCTTTGATTACATCTTTGCCTTCTCTGAGGTAAATTTCTAAAGAGAAGGAAAGAGCAGAAGGTGTGGCTGCTGCCAAATGGCTCTCCTAATGGACTTGCATGCCTGAGGTAGCTCCTGGCCCTGTTAGAACAAGATGCTGGGTTCATATGTGAAGACACCGAGGAGCTGCCTGGCCCCAGAGCAGCACCTGGTGAGACCATAGGGCTGTGAGACCTCAGTGCTGTCTCCAGGGCACCGTGCCTGCGGGACTTGTCTGTGCATGTCCTCCATCGGGCATTCCATTTTCCATGGATTCACCTGAACTATAGGCCTGTAGTATCTCTTACCCTTTCCCACCCCTTCCTTCCCCTGCAGAGGCCAGAAAGGAGCATCAGCTCCCTCTGGACTGAAGTCACATGCAATTGTGAGACAAGCAATGTGGGTCCTGAATATCCACTCTTTTTTTTTTTTTAAGATTTATTTATATATTTATTATGTATACAGCATATATGACTGCAGGCCAGAAGAGGGCACCAGATCTCATTACAGGTGGTTGTGAGCCACCATGTGGTTGCTGGGAATTGAACTCAGGACCTCTGGAAGAGCAGTCAGTGCTCTTAACCTCTGAGCCATCTCTCCAGCCCAGCAATATCCACTCTTAAGCTGAGCCATCTCAGCACACATGAGCCACTCTTCCAATCAAAGCAGAGGACACTTGCTTATTTTGATTGACTCAGGGACGGTCACTTAATCTAAGTCAGCAGATGAAATTCTCTGTCAGGGCTGCTCTGCTGCATGACTGATCGAGAGGCATTCGTGAGACTTGTCTCTAGGAAGAGTCAATGGGACGGAACCCTTTTGCAAAAGAAACTGGAGCAGAGAGAAGGAAAGGCAGAACCTCGGAGCTACGGGAGCTACACTTAGGTGCCTGGATCCAGCTATTCTTGCAAGTGCAGCTTCCTAGGGGCATTACTCTGTGAGTCAGTAACTTCCCCTTTTAGCTTCAGCTGCTTTGGGCCAGTATTTTGTCATATGCAAGTGAGTATCCCAAGATGCAAGCCCTTTGGGGGTACAACATTGACTCAGTCACGTCTGGAGGAACAACCGAGGCCAGCTGGAGACACAAGTGGACAGAGGCAGAGACACCTGAAGGTAGTCATGATATTGCGACAGGGTTCCTGAAGAGAAAAGCTCCCAAGAGGCCTGAGTAAGTTGAATTGAGTCTTTATTAACTGCCAGCGGAGGGGCTGTCCCAAGCAGATTAGCGGGAGTAGCTTGGACCTCCAGTTTGTTCTAGTTTTTAAGGGGAAAAAGAAAAGAAAAAAAAGAAAAAGATGTAACATGTACAGAAAGGCAGCTCTGGACAATTGCAACAGGCAAGTGTTATTTACTGTAGCTGAGAGATAACACTTCCATGGGCAGGCAGTTAACCTTTAGCTCAGGGCCACATTGTACAGGAACTAGACCAGTTTGCTTTAGGAATTTAGGGCTGGGCTAAGTGACCCGAGATCAGTTTTACCCAAGATAGTCTTAGTGCTTAAGGTATTCTTAGGAATTCTTTCATGAGATGGTGTAACTATAGTTCAGTAGGCTGCTACAATATTACAGGATACAGAGTAACTTGGAAAAAGAAAGCAAAAGGGCTAAATATCTTGCAATATCTCTTTAAAAGTAATTTATTGCCGGGCAGTGGTGGTGCACACCTTTAATCCCAGCACTTGGGAGACAGAGCCAGGCTGATCTTTGTGAGTTCAAGGCCAGCCTGGTCTACAGAGCAAGATCCAGGAAAGGCACAGAGCTACACAGAGAAAACCTGTCTCGAAAAACCAAAAAAAAAAAAAAAAAAGAAGAAGAATTAGAAGAAGAAGAAGAAGAAGAAGAAGAAGAAGAAGAAGAAGAAGAAGAAGAAGAAGAAGAAGAAGAAAAAGAAGAAATTTATTATTATTATTTGTAGCAGGCTTTCTCTTGGGCCACCAACCAGTTCCCAAATAAAGACATGGAGACTTATTATTAGTTATGAATGCTCAGCCTTATCTTATGCTTATCTCACTAACTCTTTTTTTTTAAAGATTTATTTATTTATTATGTATACAGAAGAGGGCACCAGATCTCATTATAGATGGTTGTGAGCCACCATGTGGGTGCTGGGAATTGAACTCAGGACCTCTGGAAGAGCAGTTGGTACTCTTAACCTCTGAGCCATCTCTCCAGCCCCCCCACTAACTCTTATAACTTAAACCTTATAACCTGTTTCTCTTCAACTACGTTTTGCCTCGGGGCTTTTTTACTTTTCATTCTGTATGTCCTGCTTTCCTGCTTCCTCCATGTCTGTCCATCTGGCTTGCCCCTGACATCTCCCTGGCGTCTCCCTGGCATCACCCTCTCTCCCTCTGTCTCTTGTTCTCTCCCCCTGAGCCTAGATTCCTGCTCCTACTTATTCTTTCTGCCTGCCAGCCCTGCCTATCTATCCCTCTACTGCCTAGCTACTGGCCATTCAGCTTTTATTAGGCCAATCTGGTGCCTTCGGCAGGCAAAGCAACATATCTTTACGTAGTTAAACAAATGCAGAATAAAAAAAAAATAACACATCTTTGCCTAGTTAAAGTAATAACAATTATTACTACTACTACTACTACTACTACTACTACTACTATTACTACTACTGTGTGTGCGCGAGCACACATGCAGGTGTCTGCAGAGTCCAGAAGAGGGCATTGGATCCCCTGGAGCTGGAGTTGCAGACAGTTTCGAACAACCTGAGTGGGTGCTGGGAAACAAGAACAGCGCACACTCTTAAGCAGGGAGCCATCTCTTCCCAACCTGCAACTTTATTGTGGGTTCGAAACACTTCCAAATGAAGGCCGAGGGACAGAAGCAAAGCACCAGTGCCGTGGCTCTGACTCATTGTGGCTAACAGTACAGAATCTTGTTGGGGGCCGGGGTGCTATTTCAGCAGCCCTCCTCCGAACTGACAGTCACCCTTAAGCAGCCCTGGCTTGTCAGAGCTCAGTTCCCCAACCTGTGAGGCCCAAGGAGCTAGGTGACCTGTAGAGCCTGGCCCAGAGCCATGCCCTCAGCTTTTGTCTGCTCTCCGGGTGCCAGCATGTGACCTGGGTGGTGATGGGTTGTCACTTAATCTGGCTTTGTTGTCACATCTAGAATGCAGAGATGAGGTTCTACTTCATGTGGGTTTTGTGGGACTTTAGGTCAGCCCAGGAGCCAGATCTGGTCTGCCCTGGACCAGACAGTGCTGGTCAGGACCTGCTAGACATGAGAAGAACACCCCCTACGACCTGGCATCTGACTGAGACCTCCAGGTTGGGTGGCAGAGCACCTGTACGAACTCTCCCTGATCTACATGCAGAGCTAAGTGGGAGGAGTTAGATCCTATCACTCTGCATTTGGTTGGAAAAGGACACACCCTACCCCGGCCTCAGGGCAATGAGCTCATAGTGAAAAAGCCTCTTTCTGGAACCAGTCCCACCCCCGCACCTGTGGTTCCCTCGGGGTCATTGGACCCTACTCTCCACGAGAGACTCCCAGGTGGGTAGGCTGTCTGAGGGCAATGTGTTGGCTCTATCCCACAAGTCAAATGCTGGGGACCTTGCTGCCCAGACACCAAAGTTAGCATGTGTCCCCAAAGTCTGGGAGCTGGAAACAGTCTCCAGTGCAGCGGGAAGAATGGGGCTTTCCGGATGGAATGGATCCCGAGGGCTTTGGTTTACATGAGGTTTAATCACTCTGGGATTAATGGCGACTGGGTTGCCAGAGGTGTGGCTTGGTTAGAAAAGCACTCTCTCCTTTGCCAGCTTGCCCAGTCTTGCCACATGTTATGACACAGCAAGGCTAGCATCTGTGGTGTCATGCCCTCTAATATCCCTGCCTCCAAAGCTCTGAGGCGAGTATACTTCTTTTTAAAATACCCCAGTTTGGGTATTTTGTCACTGAGAACGGAGCAGAGCATGGGAAGTGAGATCTGGAGACCAGGTAAGCCCCAAATGTAGAACTCAAAGAACCAGATGAGGCCTGGGACCAGACGAGGCAGGGAAAGATTTGGAGTGGAATACTTACTCCCCTGAGCCCAGATATGCAGATTCCAGAGCACGCTTTTCAATGATGGGAACCTTGAAGGCCAGGTGCCTTTGTGACTTTCAACATTCAGGGGTGACTCCTGCCCCTCCCCACTCCCAGCAATGGATGGGCGTCTCCCAGCCAGGTCTCCCAGTGTGCTCTTTCTGCTCAACACGACAGTTAGAACACAGCATCACCGAGACACCGACTATAGTTTTAGTGTGTAACTTTCCTTTCATGATTAAAGTTGTACTTTTTAAAACGTCCACATTTAGGCCTCTCATATCCCATCAATTCCCTCTCTCCATCCTATCTCTCTGAGACAGTGTTAATCTCACTGGGTGAGAATAAGGCCACTACCACCATTTTTGAGTCAAATTTGAAGCAAGCTTTATTAAATACTGGCCAGGACAATGGATACTGGCCAGGCCCATACCTGGGATTCCCAGAGAATGGCCTCGAATTACATTAGTCCAGTGCTTATAAAGGTAAAACCCACAAGGCTACGTATTTCCTGCTTTCATCCAATAGAGAGCAAGCATACATCCTGACATACTTCCTGCCCATGTACCTCTTGAGCTTACATGTGATCAAGCACATCCTCTGCAGTTGGGGCAACCAACCTTGTTTACAGAAGTGGAAACACTGGGCTTGTTATCTTACGTGAGCAACAACCCCCAACATTGCAGGAAGTTATCTGTCCTTTGGTAAGTGAGGCTTACAGGTTAGAGGCATTTTTCACCTTTTTTGGGGGTAGGGGTGGGGGGTGGTTCGAGACAGGGTTTCTCTGTGTAGCTTTGGAGCCTGTCCTGGAACTCGCTCTGTAGACCAGGCTGGCCTAGAACTCACAGAGATGCGTAGAGGCATTTTTGTTTTACAAATCTCTTAAGCACAGTAATTAAACTTAAAACATAGCCGGGCATTGGTGGTGCATGCCTTTAATCCCAGCACTCGGGAGGCAGAGCCGGGCGGATCTCTGTGAGTTCGAGGCCAGCTTGGGCTACCAAGTGAGTCCCAGGAAAGGCACAAAGCTACACAGAGAAACCCTGTCTCGAAAAACCATTAAAAAAAAAAAAAAACAAATAAAACACTTAAAACATAACTTTAGCCATAGTCCAGATTGGCCTGAAACTACCTGTGTAGCTGAGGATGACCTTGAATTCTTGATCTTTCTGCCTCCATCTCCCACATGCTGTATGATATAGCTGTATGCTCTCCCCATTTACCCCATGCATTTACCAGGGATCAAACTCAGGACTTTACATGTGCTAGCAAAACACTCTACTGACTGAGTCACATCCTCTACCCCATTTGTCTATTTTTTTAAATTATTATTTATTTTATTAGTGTTTGCCTGCATGTATGCCTGTATGCCACACGTGTGCAGTGCCCTTGCAGGCCAAAAAAGAGTGCTAGGCTCCCTAGAACTAGTTACAAATGGTTGTGAGCTGCCATGTGGGTGCCAGGTCCTCTGGACGAGCAGCCAGTGCTCTGAACTGCTGAGCCATTTCCGCCACCTTCCCACTTAGATCCTTTAGAAAAGGACAGCTTTTTGTATCAACATTGCTGTCTCCTAATCTGGGGCCCCCAGGTCTCCCCTGGGCAGTATCCCTGCTGTCCCAGGCAAAGGATGCCCATTGAGTAATCAGTCATGTGACCCATTCATTTACTTTTGTGAGCTCTGGGTCAGGTGCACCGAAGGCCTGTTGGTGTCTCACAAGGGCCTCGTGTTCACACATCTTTAGCTGAGTGAGCTGGGGGCTCCCAGAGAGAGGCACAGGCACTTCAAGTGAGCCTGCTGGAAAAACACCAGAAGCCAGGCAAAGTGCACACATGCTAAGTGGAAAAATCCCTCTGATTCCTTAAGGAGGAGGATGCAGCCCTTGGAGGTCGCATGGGGACTTTAGACAGCCCAGGACCCTGCTGGATGCAAATTGGAAACTTGGGTTGAGAAACTCCTGCTGGTACAGGTCTGAATCAGCCTTTCACAGCTGGGGTGACAGCTTATCTATGGCCCTGAGCAAAACTGCCCTGGACAGTAGCACAGGCTATGCTTAGAGGACCTGTGAGGGCTAAAGTTATGTTTTAAGTTTTATTACTGTGCTTAAGAGATTTATAAGCCGGGCGGTTGGTGGCGCACGCCTTTAATCCCAGCACTCAGAAGGCAGAGGCAGGCGGATCTTTGTGAGTTTGAGACCAGCCTGGGCTACAGAGGGAGATCCAGGAAAGGCACAAAGCTATGCAGAGGAACCCTGTCTCGGGGGAAAAAAAGAAGAAAAAGAGAGAGAGAGAGAGAGAGAGAGAGAGAGAGAGAGAGAGAGAGAGAGAGAGAGATCTATAAAACAAAAATGCCCCTAACCTGTAAGCTCCACTTGCCCAAGGACAGATAACTTAACTTCCTGCAATGTTGGGGGCTGTTGCTCATGTAAGATATCAAGTCACGTGTTTTCACTTCTGTAAACAAGGTTGGTTGTCCCAGGTGTACAGGATGTGCTTGATCACATGGAGGGGATGGGGGGTGGGGGGGTGGGGGGAGTGGGGGGTGGTACATGGGCAGGAAGTATGTCAGCATGTATACTTGCCTTGATTGGATGAAGGCAGGAAATACGTAGCCTTGTGGGTTTTACATTTATAAGCACCAGACTAATGTAATTCGTGACCATTCTTTGGGAATCCCGGGTATGGACCTGGTCAGTGTCCATCATCCTGGCCAGTTTTTAGTAAAGCTTGCTTCGAATTTGGCTCAAAACTTGTGGTAGTGATCTTATTCTTGCCTGGTGGGATTAACAGACCTTGTCATCGCCATCTAGGAGGTGTCGAGACTAGCTGCTGCCTGGTTTTTCTGCTTTGTGCATACACGCTGTGGCTTTGTGATGACCATGTCTACCACCAAGTCTCAGTGGACCTCCACATCTTCCAGAACCAGGGAGATAAAGGCTTGTCCCTGTAATATTGGATAGCTCTTCTGAATTGGTGACTAGTCCTCTGTGAGTAGACCTGGCCAACAAGATGAGGGCAAGAGACCATCATGCCCTGGCCAAGGTAGGAGTTCAATAGGTCAAATGAGTTCTACTTAGTAAATGTGGTCTGCTGTGGAATAATACTTCAACTATGTAAAAGCGTGTTACATTTGTTTATGCTGCGTTTGTTTAAATATGTAAAGATGTGTTGCTATTTCACCTTGCCTGTCTAAGGCACCTGATTGGTCTAATAAAAACCTGAATGGCCAATAGCTAGGCAGTGAAGGGCTAGGCAGGGCTGGCTGGCAGAGAGAATAAATAGGAGGGGGAAGCTAGGCTTGAGAGAGAGAGAGAGAGAGAGAGAGAGAGAGAGAGGAGAGGAGAGGAGAGGAGAGGAGAGGAGAGGAGAGGAGAGGAGAGGAGAGGAGAGGAGAGGAGAGGAGAGAAGAGAAGAGAATGAGGGAGAAAAAGAGGGAGACACTTGGGCCAGAAGCCAAGCAGCTGCCAGCAAGCTAGATGTGGAGGAAACAGGAAAGTAAGACATACAGAATGAAAGAAAGGTAAAAAGCTCTGATGCAAAATGTAGATAGAGAGAAACAGATTGTGTAAGATAAGGCCTACCATTCATAACTATTAACATATCTGTGTCGTGATTTGGGAGCTGATTGGTGCCCAAAAGAAAGGCTGCTGCTGTGACCCTCCATGCTGTCCCCATCACACAGGATGCCTTCAGCAACAGTAAAAATTATTCTTTCTTTCTTTTGTGTGTAGGGGGCTGGGAATGAGTGCACGTGTGTGTGTTTGCACATGTGGAGATCAGAGATCCAACACTAAAGAAACACTGCCTACCTCTTTGAGAAACGATCTCTCATTGGCTTGGAGCTCACCATTTAGGCTAGACTGACTGGCCAGTGAGTTCCAGGCATTCTCTTCTCTCCACTTCCCAGCACTGGGATAATAAACCACCACATCTGGCATTTTATGGGGGTTCTGGGGAGCTGAACTCAGGTCCTTGCGCTTGCAAGGTAAGCACTTACCAACAGAGTCACACACCCCAGTCAGCCCCTCCATCATGTTTTGACCACTTTAGGAGCAGCTCAGAATTCCAGGGGGTTGGGTAGGACCACTCACAACTCTGTAAGGCAGGTACCTCAGTTGTTCTGCTGATTAACGAGAAAACAGAAGTTCAGAGAAATTAATGAATATATCCAGAGTCACAGCCAAGGGGAGGTGCCAGTATCTGATCCATGAGCCTCCACTCCAGTCTTCTGTACATCTGCTGCTCCTTATAGACCACCCTACTTCATCTCACATCCAGTGAGAGGTCAAATCCTTTTTTTTTTTTTTTTTTTTTTTTTTTTTGGTTTTTCGAGACAGGGTTTCTCTGCGTAGCTTTGTGCCTTTCCTGGAACTTACTTGGTAGCCCAGGCTGGCCTCGAACTCACAGAGATCTGCCTGGCTCTGCCTCCCGAGTGCTGGGATTAAAGGCGTGCGCCACCACCGCCTGGCTAAATCCCGCTTTTCTTAAGACACAGACTAGTGCTGCTTTGGCCCAAAGTGTGGAAAGCTGCGGTGATCGGAAGCATTGGTGGGCAGTGTGCTGTTGGAATCCCTCCTGGCTTCCCATCCCATGCTGATCACTTCCCAGTTTCTCTTGCCATCACAAAACTCCACAGATAGCATTTATAGGACTTGGATATACTTGATTGTGTGAACCATTTTCCAATTGTGGCTCCTGGTGATTTCTAGTGCTTATTATAAATAATCCTCCTGTGAATACCTTCATACATCACTGTGCATCACAGGTCACTCCATTGGAGCAAATTCTGCAAAAGGAATTACGGACTTAAACGGTAAGAGCTGTATTCAGATGGACTGCTGCCCCAGCTATAAAGTGTTTTCCAGAAAGCCTGTGCCAGTCTGCACGGCTGCCTCCATTTAAGGGCAGTGGGACAAGACAGAGGCCACATGACAAGCTAGGTCTGCATAAGGCATCAGGGACAAGGGAAACTTACATAAAACCAGTGCTTTGCTCTCAAGGGCAGTGAGCAGATGGAGCTGCCTCGGGGCCAGGGTGGGGCTGAGGGAGGGCCATGGTTCATCTGCCTATCTGCCGGACAGAGCACCAAATTCAAAGCCTCCAGGGAGCTAAGGCTTGCTCTCAGAGGCCTGGGGATGGCCCCGTGACAGCTTCAGGGTGTTGTGGCAAGCCCTCAGCCCTCATGTCCGGTACACACCTGCTGGGTGGTGTGCTTTGTACTTGGGTACCTACTCAGGGCCTTGCTCCCTCCTTAAACCGGCGTCATCTCTAAGTGACCCTCAAGGTGACCTGAGGGCTTTCCTGAAGAAAAAAGAAAGAAAAACTGGTTCATCACCTGGTATGTCTGAGTGCCCTGGGAATGCTGGCTGTATTTAGTCATTCCCTGCAGAATTCCCTGAATTCCAGAATTCCCGGAGAACCCACTGGGTTCTCAGCATTTCCCTGTGCTCAAGATCTCTGGATTCAGTTCCTGGGAAAAGAAGCTGCCTGGTGCATCCTGGGAACAGTAAGTGGAGGATGGGGCCATGGTACCCTCCATACCTCAGGTGCCCCTTCAGCAGGGCTGTGGGTAGGAACCTCAAACATTTGCTCATCCCATGCCCTTTAGGGGCTAAGGCCTTTCAATCTGGACGGTGGGGGTAGGGGAGCCTGGACATATGTAGAATTCTAGAGCTAATGTGTGCCTCATCAGCTCAAATTAAATAAATCTGTGCTTGGGGAAAAACAAAGGTAACAGTTACATTTGCTTATTTGATGGGTACTTGCTGAGCATCTCCCATGGGGACAAGCTGTCTGCAGATAGAGTATGGCCACCAGAGCCCATGCAGTGGGGATCACTTTGGGTAGTGACACTGTGCACAACTTCAATGGTTTTCTTATTTTTGAAGTGCTGGGAATGGAGCCCAGAACTTCACACATGCTAATAGTCTACCACTTTACTTCACCCCCACAACATTTTATTTATTTATTTTCTATAAATGAGCATGTGCTCTTAACAAAAAATCTAGACAAGGGCTGGAGGGACGTCGCAGTGGTTAAGAGTGCTCACTGATCCTCCCAGCATCCTCATGGGGCTGCTTGTCAGTTCCAGGGGATCTGACATCCTCTTCTGGGCTCTGAGGGCACATTCACTCACGTGTATATCCTCCCACATCGGCACACACACACACACACACATGTTACAAATATGGCCCAGCAGGCACTTGTAGAACAACCCTGGGAGCCCGAGTTCCAGCTGTGGAACTCACAGTGGAAGAAGAGAGGTGGCTTCCACAGCTTGAGCCCTGACCCTTACTCGTGTGCCATGGTGGGTGCACACATGCATGTGCACACACACATAAGCAGAATACATTTTTTAAGGAAATCAACAGAGGGCCATCGACATGGCTCAGTGGATAAAGAGACTGTCATCAAATCTGACAACTGAACTCCATCTCCGGAACCTACCTAAAGGTGGAAGGAGAGAACGGAGGCCACAGGGTGGTGCCCTGACCTCCACACATGTGCTTTGGCATGTGAGCCTCCACCACACACAGAATGTGTGTGTGCACACACATACACAGCAATAATAAATAAAACTTTAAAAATCAACCTGTTCCTAGGTCCAGGAACAGTACTATCCTGGGTACTGTTCAAGCAGGAAGAAAAGAGGGGCCCATGAGTACTACAGCACTAATGAGCCTGATGACTTCGTGCTCAGTGAAGCAAGGGCAAGAGGCCAAATGCCGTGATTCCATTTAAAGTATCCAGAGTGGAGAAATCCCTCGAGACCGCCTTTGCCGAGGTTGCTGAGGGCTGGGGGCAGCGTAGGACAGGGCACTACTAACAAGGTGTGGCTACTCGACATTGTAAATGTACTAAAAGCCACTGAAGTATAAGCATGAAGAGTGAACTTGGTAGTATCTGAATGATCTCTCAATAATGCTATTTTAAAATTATTTATGTATTTATTTTTACTTATTTTATGTGTGTTTGCCTGCATGTATGCGTAAGCACCGTGTGTGTCAATGATGCTATTTTCTTTATAGAATCTTTTATGTTTTTATGATTTCATACATGTAAACAATGCATCTTGATCACATGTACCCTAAAGTCCCTTCCAAACCCCGAGAACCCCAACACCTCCCTCCCACTCTTCTCAGGCACCCCTAACACATCTCCCTTCCCTTTCACATTCTCTTTTTCCCCTGAATAATACTCTTACTTTAAAAAAATTAATGTGTTAAGAGGAAATTCTTTTTTAGATTTATTTATTTTATGTGTGTGAGTCTTTTGCCTGAATGTGTGTGTGTAGCATTTGCACACCTGGTGCCCACAGAAGTCCAGAAGAGGGCATCAGATTTCCAAGACCTGAAGTTACAGATGGTTGTGAGACACCATGTAAGTGCTGGGAACGGAACCTGGGGCCTCTGCAAGAAGAGCAAATGCTTTAACCACTGAGCCATTCTCCTATTTCCCAAGACATTCATTTTTTTTTGGTGGGGGGGATGGTATGGTCTTCAGCAGCCAAGATAGCCTCCAACTCACTACGAACTACGGATCTTACTGAATGGTGGGGTCCCAGGTGTATACCAGTACACCTGGTCCATGCATTGCTGGGGATCAGACTTGTGTATACTAGATAAGCACTCTACCAACCCTTCTGTTTTCTTTTTAAATTACATTTAAAAGGAGAAAAATAAGCCCCTGTTCTAGAATGTTCTCTCTCCCTCTAGACTCCAGTCACTGGCTCCACCCACAGGCTGCCCTAGCCCAAGCCAGGTTTACATCCTTTTCTCCTATGATACAGCTAGAGCTTGCTTTCTTCTGGGGCCCACTCTTTCCTCCAGGCTCAGACACAGCCCTTTTGCCTCAGCCTCTGGAATGCTGGGATTAGAGGCATGCACACTGCCCTTGGCTTATGCTTGTATCTTGAAGTGCTTTCCATATACTTTCCAGTAGTAGTTTCAAAGTTTCCCTTCTCAGAGTAAGGTCTCTGGTCCATTTTGAGTTGATTTTTTATGCAGGATGGAAGATAAAGACCTAGTTTTGTTTGTTTGTTTGTTTATTTATTTATTTATTTTGTATGCGGCTATCCCGTTTGCCCAGCATCATTTGTTGAAGAGATCGTTTTTCTCCAGTGTATGCCTGTGACAACTTTATAGATGATGCGGTGGCTGTAGCTGTGTGGCTTTGTTTCCTGATCCTCTGTTCTATTCCATCGGTCTGCATGTCTGGTTTTATGTCAGCACTGTGCTGTTTTTTTGTTACTCTGGCTCTATGGTATAATTTGAAATCAAGTCTGAAGATATCCCCACTATTATTATTATTTTTGCTTAGGATTGCTTTGGCTTGTGGGTATGCTTCTACATGAACTTTAAGATTGTTTTTTTCTGCTGCTGTGAAGAAAGGATGCCACTGGAACCTTGACGAGGCTCATGTTGAATCTGTAGATGCCCCTTGATAATATAGCCATTTTCAATGTTTTAAAGCTTGCATCATAGAATTCTTTCACCTCCTTGGTTGGGTTCATTTTTGTATTTTATTTCTTTGGGGCTACTGTGAATGGGATTCTTTTTCTGTTTCTTTCTCAGCATGTTCAGTACACTTCACTGTTTATTTTTGCAGTGCTAGCGAGCAAGCCCAGGTCCTGTGCTTACTAACTGAGCATTCTACCACCGAGCTCCACCCCATGCCTGACAGTTATCTTTTAAACTGCATCATCTGCCTTCCCAGAACTGTTATCTGAAACTCACTTGCCCCTAGGATCACAAAGAGAGCCCTACCGGCTAATCAGTATTTACTCAGGAGACTTTAGGGCCAATCCCTGATTTATGTGTCTTATTCTAGAACTTTATTTTTCTTTGTCTCTGTTTCTTTTTGGAGTTTTCAGAAGGGGGTCTCATTTAGCCCGGACTGCTCTCCAATTGCTATGCTAGTTAAGAATAGCCTTGAACTTCTGATGGTCTGTGCCTCCGTCTCCTGAGTGCTAGGATTACAGGTATGCGTCACCTGGTTAGTGCAGTACTAGTTTGCTTTCTGCAGCAGTCATCAAGCACCGTCAAAAAGCAACCTGGGGAAGAAACGGTTTATCTGGTTTATAGGTCACAGTCCAACACTGAGGGAAGCCAAGGCAGGAGCTCAAGGTGGAAACCTGGAGGTAGGAACCCAAGCAGAGGCCACAAAGGAACACTTGTTTGCTCAGCCTGCTTTCTCCAACCCAGGACTAGCTGCCCAGGAGTGATACTGCCCACCGTGGACTACCAAAATGCGCCATCACTGCTTTGTTTCCTGTTAGGTGAGCATTCTACCAACTGAGCCACATCCTCAACCCACGGTTCAGAGAATTCTAAGGGTGCTCATTGTTGAGAGGAAGCAGGATTCCTCCCTCCTTCCTGTAACAGGGTAAGATCATTCCAGAGGTGTTAGGTCACCCTGTACTACCCTAACCATGTCCCCAGGCTCTTCCCAGGAAGAATGCCTGTCATGGAGAGTGAGATGCAGGACTGAACAACACCGTGGCCTGAGCATGCCCCTGCTATCACCTCCTAAGTGGCCCCCACCTGCCCCCATTTGGGGCCACTCAATGTTGGCTGTTCTTTGTCCTGCTTCATCCCTCCTCAGATCCCAGGGAGGACTTCCCGTGATCCCTGGCCAATTGCTTTGCCTCTCTGGGATCTGTTATCCAGAACTGTCTCCTTCCATCTGCTGCAACTACCAGGGTGTCCTCTGGAATGGTCCCAAAAAAAACTTAGTGATGAGAATTGCCTGTGCTAGACCTGAGTTCTAGACAAACTACAACATCTGCAGAGTGAGACCTGCCCCTGACAGCAGTACCTGGGGCCCAGCTTCCTACCGGCAATACCGACTCCTCTTTCTTTTTTCTTTTTTTGTGTACATGATTATTTGCTTTTAATAACTTTGTTAAGGTATCATTAAAATATACTAAAAGGCAGCCAGATGTGGTGGCACACGCTTTTAATCCCAGTACTCGGGAGGCAGAGGCAGGCAGATCTCTGAGTTTGAGGCCAGCCTGGTCCACAGAGTGAGTTCTGGGACAGCCAGGGCTACACAAAGAAACCCTGTCTTGAAAAACAAAAACAAACAAACAAACAACAACAACAACACACACACACACACACACACACACACACACACACACACGCGCGCGCGCGCGCGCGCACTAAAAGGCTACAAATATTTAAGATATTAAGTTGGACACCCACACAAGCCATCACCAGTGGAGACAGTGAACATGTGTATATCACCCCTAGCATTTCCATGGGTTCTGAAATTGTCCCCTCCCAATTCCTGCTTCTCTGCCTTCTCCCTCTGTTGCCGACTCTTCTTTCTAACTAAGGCTTCATGGGCTCTGGCATGAAAAGGGCAGTCGGATTGGCCTGTCCTCCTACACTCCTTCCCTTCTTTGAAGTTTGTTGAGAGCACTTAACTGTGTGCTGACACTGTAGGACATGACCACTGCACCCATCCATGGGTGAGCAAATTGCATGTCTTCTGCATGGGGCAGATGCATCTTCAGGTATCTGGACTTGGGGACTTTTGTCACATGGAAGGCTCTTAGGTACTGAGGTGGTGAGGGCTAAGGAGGCTTAGGTGAGGACTACAGAGGACAGTCACTATTCTTCTCGCATCTTGAGTGGTGAGTAAAGATGGAATACTGCCTGGGATCAGCCTCTGCATCCTCATCTCCAAGTAGAGGGAACCTTGGATACAGTTTTATTGAACACTGAAAGCAGAGGCTATATCTAGGGCCCTGGGTTGATGGTTTTTGCAGGGTGTCCTCATGGCCTTGGCTTGTGAGTCTTAGGAAATCTGGCAATACAGTGGGAAGTGCTTAGGATCAGGGAGACAGAAACTCGGAAATGTCCAGTGACCTTATTAAGAGCACAAAGAGAGTCTCTGGCTTCTAAATGCTATACAAGGGACTCCCTGGTTCTGTATGCTGGCATTCCAGGACTTTTTAGTCACACTAGTCTGAGATTCCTTGCAAAGAGGTCAATGGCTTTATCCAGTAGTTTCATAGCTATGGACTCTGAAGACCGAGGGCTGGCATAGGGAGTGAGTTCTTCATCATAGGAGGTATATAAACAGGGCTGTGTGAAAATACCTTCAGGAGTTAGAAAGCACATGGTGCCCAGTCAGACACAGGTACTCCTTGATCAGTCTCAGCCTGGATTGTGCCCCAGGTTTGTGGGTAGGGTTATAATTCTTCACATACACCTGTAGGTATGGCCAAGGTCTCTCTCCGTAGTCCAGGCTGGCTTCAAACTTGCAGCGATCTTCCTGTCTCTGCCTTCTGAGTGCTAGGGTTATAGACATATACCACCATGCTTTTACTGTGTGCTGTAAATGGCTGGTTGCATTCATTGCTAGTCACTCAGCAGGTACATGCCACAGGCTTTCCCTATGTTGTTTTGGAAGCAGGAGACAGGCAGACAAGTGAGCATTGACCCTGGCATGTGCTGAGCTCTTCTACAATGATTTCCCTTGCATAGTCCTTGCATATACCTTCTATGCACAGGCCAGGACCCAGAGGGCCTTTGCTGGATAAACCCAGTCCAGGAGGAATTGGCCAGTCCATTCTGCAGGCTCAGGTTAGGGGAGGCAATGCTGGGGTCTTTAGCCTCCTTAGGGAAGATGCAAAGGCCCTCACCCACCCTCTGCACCAGCCTGGCAGGTGAAGCTTGGATCTCCATCTCCAGGGACACAGACCTGCAGAGCTTGCACCTGCCGCTCTGCTTCTACTTGGGCTGAGTGGGCTTTGTGTTCATGCCTGACTCCCAAGGTAGATGAGAAAGGAGATAATATAAATTAACAGGCATCTGCCAAATGCCTAGCCTAGTGCCAAGCACACGATTTAACCAGTGGGTCTCTGGGGTATACGTGTGGAGTCCTGACTTTAGATGGCTCTCAGTTTTCATAGTGTAAGTAGTCCCAGTATTCCCCGTTTCAGGAGACAGTGCGCCACCACCCAACTCAGCTAAGAGGAGATTGAACATAAGCCTTTCTAAGTTACTGGATTCAGCACCCACTGCCAGCCCCCAGCAGGGCCCAGGACATCCTGCCTCGGGGGAACAGTACGGTCAGCATTTGCTTCCTTCTAATGGCGAAGGCTGGCGTGGCCTCTGTTGACTTTTATGTCACATGAGTGGTTGGTGTCAAAGGTTCCAGGGCCAGAGCTTTGGGGCATCCCTTCATAGTTGTAACATGCATCTCTGGCAGGGTACCACACCAGCGGGGTGAGGACTTTCTGCTGTCTTCCTTTGTCCTGGCTTCCTCAGGTGAAGTGGGCCCAATGCCTGCGCATCACAGAGAGTGGGCACAGGTGAGCCATGGGTTCAAGCAGGTGGCTGGCATGAGCTCAGAAATCAGATTATTTCTGAGTATAGGGCCCCTATCGTCGTGTTTAGAAGTGCCCAGGAGAGAGGCTTATCCCTGGGAATTGAGTTAGCTCAGGTGGTTGAGAAAGAAGCAGCCCACTCCTCGGGAGAGGTGGCAACCAGCAAGGTAAGTCAAAGGGTTTCTGGAAACCTCTTCACATCTCCATCTGAGGTATCTCAGGACGGTCTCTGAATCTCTGAGATTTAGGACAGAGAAGTTCTTTCTATTTTTATCTATCTATCTATCTACCTATCTATCTTTGAGACAGGTCCTTTGTTGCTCAAGGTGGTACAACTCCCTGATCAAGTATCCTCCTGCCTCCTTTTCCTGGTGTTGAGATTATAGGCTTGGGTCACCATGCTTCTGGTCAGGGCAGAGGACTTCTGTCTTTGGGATCTGGGTTTGCTTAATCGAAAAAAATGGACACAGTGCTTACTGGCACCAACCTCCGTGGGTGATACTTGAGGTTCTCCCATATTCTGGCAGTACAGAAAAGCCGGGAACACACTCCAGTTTTGTGACCGTACTTAGCCGAGGCTTGGCACCTGAGAGTAGGGTACTCTGGAGCCTGGCCGTTCAGTCCTGGTTCTGTTCCAGGGTTCGGAGCTCTAAGTCACGGTGCCTGTGGCCTGACACCTTCGGAGAGAATAGGGATCCTCAAGGCCCACAGTCCTGCGGACCATTTCCAAAGATCTCCAGGGCCAGGCGCCTGCCTGGGGCGGGAGCCGCAGGTGGAGGCCATGGGGAGCATCCCGCAGGTGGCGGCGCACAGCCGCAGCCAGGTGGGCGTGTCAGGCCCCGCCCCGCGCGCTGGTCTTGGGGAGGGTGGGACGGACGGAAGCCCCGCCCTCCCCGCGCTCTTGGTCGGAGCCGGTGCGGGAGCGGAGGCGCGCGGAGCCGGCAGGAGCACGCGGGAGCGCGGCCCCGCAGCGGCCCGGCCCGAGGGAGCAGCACGCAGGAGCAGAGCGGCCTGGCGACCCCCGCCCTAGCGAGGACCCCGCCCCAGCGCAACGCGGCCTCGAGAGCGGACTCCGGCCCCGGAGCGCGGCCTCGCCCGCCTCGCTCGCCCGGATCCCCGGGCTGCGGGCATGGACAGCGCCCGCTCGCCCTGTGAGTATCGAGCCCTCCCGCCCGCCGCCTTTGTGTGCGCGCTGCGCCACCGCAGCCCCCTCCCCGCGCGCCCCGGGCCCGCGTCCTTTGTGGAGTCGGCTCTTATCCGGTGCTTTCCCCCGCCCCGGGCCTCCCGGTCCCCTCCGCAGCGGCCCGCGGGACAGCTCTGCAGGGTCGCTCCCAGGCTGGCCTTGACCCCTTTCTCCAGCCTCGATAGCCCTTCTGTAGCTCCTGTGGGCCCTCAGGGACACCTAGCAGGTCGTCCCCCCTGGAGTCCCCGGGATAGCTCGAAACAGGCCATGTTCGCGGCTCGAGGCTGAGAAGAGCAGGGCATCCCCTTTGCCATCCTCGCCTCGGGGTCCCGTCTGCAGCCCCTCTCCTCGGAGCCCACGGGGGACCGCCCGGCAGGCCACTTCTGCGGCGGGGCTGGGCAGGGCGCAAGCCCAGGGGCGGCGCTGTCTCATCCCGGGGCCCAGGCAGGTGCGGCGGGGCTGGCGCTCACGCGGGGCCCGTGTGTCCTTGGCCCGCAGAGATGGACGGCGATGGCGGCCGCCGAGACGCCCCCGGCGCGCTGATGGAGGCCGGGCGCGGCACGGGGTCGGCCGGCATGGCGGAGCCGCGGGCGAGGGCGGCGCGGCTGGGGCCCCAGCGCTTCCTGCGGCGCAGCGTGGTGGAGTCGGACCAGGAGGAGCCGCCGGGCCTGGAGGCGGCCGAGACGCCGAGCGCGCAGCCCCCACAGCCCCTGCAGCGCCGGGTGCTTCTACTCTGCAAGACGCGCCGCCTCATCGCGGAGCGCGCCCGGGGCCGCCCCGCCGCGGCCGCGCCCGCCGCACCCGCAGCGCCTCCCGGCTCTCCGGGTGCCCCCTCGGACCCCGGTCCGGAGCGAGCTGGCACGCAGGAGCCCAGCCCAGATCCCACCGCCGCCGCAGCCGCAGCCGAGCCGCTCCCCGACGGCGGCCCGCGGCCGGAGGAGGCGCCAGCTCCGACACCGGAGGACGCTGGAGCCACCGAGGCGAAGCCCGAGCCCGGGCGCGCACGCAAGGATGAGCCTGAGGTGGAGGAGGACGATGAGGACGACCTCAAGGCCGTGGCCACCTCCCTGGACGGCCGCTTTCTCAAGTTCGACATCGAGCTGGGCCGAGGCTCCTTCAAGACGGTCTACAAGGGGCTGGACACGGAGACCTGGGTGGAGGTGGCGTGGTGTGAACTGCAGGTGAGGGTCGGTGCCCACAGGTGGGCTGTCGGCAAGTGCGTCCTTGGGTGTGTCCTTGCTCTTGCGCAGGGCTTTAGGCAGCCCTGGGGATGGTGGTGGCTGGGATGTGTCACCCTCTGTGTGGGTGTCCCGCAGGACGCATGCCGTGTGTAGGGATACCCTGTTGGTGCTGTTCCTGGATCTATGCACGGGTTGAGTGAGGCTCGTCATCTTGGAGGTCAAGGCTGGGTATATGCTGTGCCCAGTTGTGCCCACGGTGACAAAGGCACCGGAGTGGGCAGTGTCTGTCAGCCCCTGCTCCTTGTCGGTCCTCAGAACCCACTTTTATCGACTCAGCAGGGACTGGAGGTAGTGAGAGAGAAGGCTGTGTCTGGGCCCTTTTCTGGGTGGCTTGGAAGCTCCGAGCTGTCCTCAAATTAGCATCTTCCTGTGCCCTGTGAGAGGTAGGTGTGATGGCTGCAGATGCCTGCAGGAGCTTCCTCTGACTCAGGAGCGGTGCTTCGTGGGCCCTTGGGGCCCTGCTTGCCAAGGCCTGGAAGCCCTGTCGGCGGCCTCCTTGTGTTCTAAGAGCCCGGTTTGTTCACGAATTAGGTGTGTGAGTGAAAAACCACGGAAAATGCCTGTCTTTTCTCTCTCTCCCCCTCCCCTCCACCCCCCTTTATTCCTTCCGTCTCTATCTCTTTTTCTGCTTCTTTTTTTTCCCCTTTCATTTTGGAGCACAGGCTCAGCATGCATTTTTCATAACCTTGCCCTCACGTTAGCTGTGTCAGCCCTGGCCCTGAAGATTATATAAACCGCAACCCTAGCCGTCCTGGGGCCAGCCTTGGAAGAGGAGGCAGCTCCTGTCACCGGGGTGTTTACAGGCCCTCCCTTGCTGGGAGGGAGGGCAGCTGTCAGGCAGGGCCCAACTGGGAGAGTGCTGGCTGGAGGTGTAAGCCTACCCCGCCGCCGCCCGCCCGCCTGTAAAGTTAGCTGGCCTTCCAGAGCTGATGCATCCTGGGCTGGGTGAACTGGGTGCCAGGGCTCCCATCTACTGCGGGATGCCTGCACTTTTGGGCTCAGAAATGGGATTCAGATGCTGTGTTCTCAGCACCTCCGGGGTGCTCTGCAGTGTGTACCAGCTGGGCTCGTTTCTGAGGTGTTGACCTGTCATCAGCCTTGAGACAAAGAGCTTCAAAGGTCTTGTCTCCTCACTGCCCTTTGGTTCTGTCATGAAAACGTGGCTTTGCAGGAGAGGGACAGTGGTGTCTTTTGGGGACTTTCAACAGGAGTTGAGTTTCTTTCTCCCTCATGGTTCCTATGAGAATTACCCCTGTCTTTTGCCTGGCATGTCCTAGACCTCTCAGAGAGGCAGCCTTGATGGTGCAGAATGGGTGTGGATGGCGAGGAGCAAGGTTTCTGGCCCTGGATCCTGGAGTGTGCCCAGTGCCCCAGCTACCTGAAGAGGCACAGAGGAGAGAGGATCCAGGAAGGGGGGATGATTCTCCATTCTGGAGAACGGCACGATTCTTGGCTCCCCACTTTCCTACGCTTGCCAGATGACCAGTGTGGCTCTCTGAGCACCTGCTGGTACTGCTACTATGGAATGTCACTAAGGGTAGAGGACAGAGCAGGGGTGCTCCAGCAGGCTGGATGGGAGATAGACTTCTGTAGTTTTCAAACCTGTCTATCTGGCTGAGGCATTGCAGAGGCCTGGGACTCTGTTAATTCCCCTTCCCTTTAAGGCAAGACGACAAGTCAGTCTGACCTTGTGGGCGGGGCAGCAGAGGGTGGGACCTGGCACGTGGCCAGGGGTCTTTGGATACTTGGCTCTAGGTAAAAATGGGGTAGCTTCTGGACTTGAGTGCTGTTTCTTGCTTGAGGAGACCTACTTGGGGAACCCCCCAGTAGGCAGAGAAAGTCCTCACACCTCCTTCATTGAAAGATGCCTGTTCATGTTTGGCTCAGGCTGCAATGCATTATATGGGGTTACCTTCCTCTGTCTGGCCCACCCTGGGAAGGTTCACGTGACAGGGGCCTGGACCAGCTTAGAGCCCTCTGGGTGAGCGCCTCCTCCTCATAAGTCATATTGACGATGGGATCATTGAGTGACTGCTTGATACCAACCAGGAGGTGGCTGGATGTCACAGGATCTGGGAGGATGGCAGGAGCCTGACTGGGCCCTGGGAGAAGCCCACCCAGAGGCCCCTGTGTGGTCTCCTGAGCTGAGGAGATAGCGGGTCAGCAGGGATTCTATGGATACCCAGATCAGGGCACAGGCTAGGAGAGGGGAACCAGAGTTCTTGTCCTGGGTAGGGGTGTGACCCCCATCCATTGTATGCCGGGGGCCCCAGCAGGGTATGGGCTGTAGATTTCCTGGCTTTGAACCCAAGAGGGAGCCTTGTTTATCCACCATGACTGGGTTCCCTCGAACCTCTGCAGTCTCCAGTGTTTCCAACTGTTGGGGAGAGCTCCTGGATTCTGGGTGTCATGGTGAAGGGAGGGTCTGTCAGGACTTGGTTTTCCTCTGGGGGAGGTTAGCCTCCACTGCCCTCTCTGGACACCCAGAGAGCTTTGGTCTGTTTACTCAGGTGCCTGTTGAGTGGCTGCTTCCTTTTCTCACCCTCGGTGGTGGGCCTGGTGTGGCCTCCACAGTGGTAAACGGCTTGAAGTCTCTTTCCAGGGTTCTGTGCCAAGGGGCAGAATCAACACAGTCACAGGCCTTGTGAGCAGCGTAGAGGACACTGGGTTCCCTTTAGTGACTCGTGTTGAAAGGGTGTGACAGGGAGAGCGGAATGTGCTGGTTCCACATCAAGGGCAGGAAGATGGCCCACCTTCTCAACTGTAGCCATGCCCAGCCGGAGCTTGGATTATTATTATTTTTTTTAACTGGGGGTGAGGGGGTATTTAAAAATACTTCATCCTGTCCTCTGTCCTTTGAATGACTGTTACTCCTGCTAGCAGAGCTCCGTACAGTGGCAACAGAGGAAGCAAAAGCGTGCCCAGAATCCTCCGTCCTCATCCTTTCTCCCTGCTTTCAGGGGGCTCACTGTCCCCTGCTCTGTGCCTGTCCGCCACAGAAGTTCTGCTGGACGCTGCTATTGCGGGGAGGGAACTGTCTTCAAGGCGGGGCCCTCAGCCAGGCATGGGTCCATCCGAGAGGTGGAGGGGCTTGGTCCTTGATCCTCCGCAAGCCCAGCTTCCCCTAGCAGAATGGTAAGAGGCCTAAGGAGGAAGTGTGGGGGCGGAGGCTTCGTGTCTCAGCCCTGCCCGAGCCTTGCTTGCTAAGCACAGAGGAGACAGCCTCAGGGTCCTCCAGTCACTAAGTGGGTCCTGCTGCTGTGTTGTGGGCAGCAGTGATCTTCTAGAAGAGCTGTGTGTTCCCACCTCATGCTCTAGCCAGATGTACAGTGCCCTGCCAGTGCTGGAAGCAGGTGTCACCCAAGGGGTCATCCTGTGTGACTTGTGCCTTGGAAGACAGCTCAAGTGCCCCTGAGACTTTTCAGAGGGTCCTCTCTGCCTTCATGGCATCTGGGTGAGGTGGAAGTCCCAGGCCCAGGACTGGGAGAGCCCCCGGAGTCATGCTGTGATCACCTTGTGCAGGAAGCCTGGCTGCTACCTTACCTGCTCTCATCCCTGGCTCTGTGGTGTGGGGACAGGAGGCAGTGAGCCACTGTCCCAGCTGGCAATGGTGCTTGTAGGGAGAGGACACTCTGAGACAGCGTGGCCTGATTTGGCTGGCGGTCACCTGGCCTTCTTCCTCTCTTTTTGTTTTTTAATCCCCCGAGTGCCTCATTTCGCTCAAAGAGCTATAATTGACAACTGGTCCGTGTTAGCGCTGAGCTCTCCTCCTCCATGCATGCTGACCACAGTCTTGGTTTGGTTGGTGGGAAAGGTTGGCTCCGGCTGCCTGAATGGCCTGTGGGTATGGCTTTCCCATCAGGTGTAGGAATGTGGGCACCCGCACTTGGGCCCCTCTCCCCATCCTCCCTCCTGAGTGGTGTCATGAGGTGTGTGTGGTGAGCCATGTGGTCGGCTATGGTGAGTAGCAGTCCAGGCTGCGGCTATCACTCCTGGAGTGTGGGGAGGCCAGGCACCTGTAAAGGCAGGTGCTTCTGCAGATGAATGTAAGCCTGAGGGGTGTTCTCACAGGCCCAGGGCTTGGAGGTGCCCAACTAATTCTGATTGAAGGCCAGATCTCCATGTGACTCAGGCACGACGGCCGTTCCTCTTCCCAGTCCCCATTGAGGACCTGTCTCACACATGAGGGTAAAATGCAGTTTGTTTGACCTGCTGTCCTTGAGCTGGTGTTTCTACAGCTCTGGTTCCCCGGATGCCTGTGAGGCAGCTAGATCCACTTCCCATGGCGTTGGCCTGGAACTTTCTGTGAAGATAGCCACATCTCTCTCCATGTTCTATCTGCATGTGCCCTGCAGGGCATTTGCTGAGCACTCGCACCCCGGATTTTCCTCACATTAAACATGGGCAGGGTGTCCAGAGCGTAAGACTGAGGCCCAGGTAACTTAAGGGTAGTGACTGGGGTAGCAGACAGGCCAGATGGGGACTTGGGGAGGGGGCACCGAGGGCTGGAGGAGTTCAATGTGTGTGTGATTGGCTGCGCCCTGGACTGGAGACAGCCAGAGCCAGGGTGGGGGTGTGCTGGTGGTGAGGATCAGGCTGGTGGCTTCAGGGTCAAGAGACATCTTAGGCAAGGATGACTCCTGAGTACTTGGCCGTGTGAGGACTGGGCAGGCTTTGAAGCTCCATGTTTCTAGGGTGCCAGGTAGGGCAGAGCTCTGAGGATGAGTTGCGACCCAGAAGGTAATATCAAGAAAAGGGAAGGTGATGATCAAGAACAGTGGTTCTCAACCTGTGGGTTGTGACCCCCGTCGCATATCAGATATTTATGTTATGATTCATAACAGTAGCAAAATTGCAGTTATGAAATAGCAGTGAAATAATTTTATGGTTGGGGCTCACCATAACTTGAACCTTTAATTGCATTAAAGGGTTGCAGCATTAGGAAGGTTGAGAGCTACTATTCTAAAAGATCTGGATGACCCTGGTCAGCAGTGCAAGTAACCATACGCATTGGTCAGATGGGCTATTGTTCAACGTGGCCCCTGGTTCCAGGCCTGGGAGCACTCCAGCGAACGGATCAGGTTATGAGCCTAGGAGACACAGAGAAATGTCTGCAGATCTGAGAATGCTGTGGTGGGGACTTAGGAGACTTGTGGGAGGGAGTTGAATCATCTGGACTGGACACCTGTGGACAGGCCCTGAGGTTGGAGCCAGAACAGCCTGGAGGAGTCTTCGTATCAATGGTGTGGCGGTTAACTGGGCCTCAAGGGCAGCCTGGAGGTGTGGTCAGGACTTTTATCTGGGGTATTCTGAGCAGACGAGAGGGCAAGAGTACATGGCAGGGAGCCAGCTGGGAGAGAAGGGCGGGAAGGAGGGTCAACTCTGGTGTACTTGATTGTGTTAGAGCGTGCACGATCTGAGGGTGATGAAGAGCATGACAGGAACTTGGGCCCGCGGGACACAGGACAGAGTTTTGCTGGCAGAACTTGCCTTTGGGAAGTTCAGGTGTGGATGCACCCACGGAGTGTGAGGTCGGGGGTCTGAGTTCTAGTGGAGGCCAGGCCAGAGGGGAGGTTCCTAGAGCCCCAGCCTTGCCAGGTGGCTCCCCCGGGTCAGGTGGGGAAACGTTTCCTCTCTTCATGTGCTAAGTCACAATAAGGAAGTAGACTGTGACCTCGCTTGTCATTCTCGTATCTTCTGTTTCGCCAGCCAGCTATCCAAGACGAGTTCACAGTCTGAGCAGTGTTGGGCTGTTTGGCGTGTTCAGAGCTGATTGCTCACCTTCCAGAAGTCTTACTTGTGGTTCCTCTGTGCCCTGTGGGTGTCTCTCAGGACTTGTGGCTGGGACCTGGCTTTGGGCCGAGGCTGCAATGTGTCCAATGTGAGTGCACAGAGCCCAGGTTACTGCAGTAATGGAGGAGAACTTGACCTGGTCCAGTGGAGGTTTCGGCCGTGTGTCTGGTCTCCTTTGTGGTCTGCGCTGGGCCAGCAGCTGTGGTGAAACCCTTGTGTCTGTTTTGCAGAGCTGAGGTGGATTCTAGGGCCTCAGCAAGGGCTGCACTGAACAGTGGTACAAAGGGGTCTTTGGGAAGGTATAGCCAGGTAAGATATGCTGCCAAAGATTCTGGCCCTGTACACATAGATAATGCGTGTGTATGTGGGGGGACCCTGCCATCTGGTGGGTATCTGCTACTGAGAGCCTTAGTGTTTTTACCTTGGGGTAGGGGGATGCCAGCTCTCAGAATTGCATCCCATAGAGCATACGGATAGACCTGAAGTGGCCCTCTTTCCGCCTGCATAGTAAACAATAGTTTGTAGTTGTGGAGAGCGAGTTGATGCTGGTAGGGCTGAGCCCCAGTTCCCACCTTGGAGTAAGGGAGCAGCAGAGCCTGGGGCGCTGGGCTGTACCAGCCTTATCATCCAAGTTGCAGATAAGGGCCAGGGCACGAAGCGCAGCAGCTGGAGTTTGAAAAGGCAAGTCAGGACCTGGATATGGCCACTGATAGCCCAGGGCTGAAGGCTTCTGCCTGAGAGGCGGGGTGGTAGGATTTGATGAGTAGAGGATGGTTGCAAACTCCTGCTTCCCAGTGTTTTGAAGCCCAGTTTTGTTCCTGGTTCCCAGACTATTGGATTACTACTTCCAAGCTAGCATCCATTAAACATATGTAGCAAGTCTTTCTCTGTCCTGCCAGCCAGCTCCCAAATCATGACACAGAGACTTATTATTAATTTTGAAAGCCCGGCCTTAGCTTAGGCTTGTCCCACTAGCTCTTCTAACTTAAATTAACCTGCTTCTATTAATCTATGTTTTACCATGTGGCTTTTTACCTGTCTTTCATTCTGTACGTCCGACTCCCATGTCTCATTGGCGTCTTGCTTGTATAATTCACATGCTTAGATGATTCTTCCCCATTTCTCTCTCTGCCTGGAAGTCCTGCCTATACCTCCTGCCTAGCTATTGACTGTTCAGCTTTTTATTACACCAATCACAGCCATACACCTTCACCCAGTGTGCAAGTATCCCACAACAAATATACATTAGAACCATGGAAAAGAATAAAAGAGAAGTGGTCAAGATAGTGTGGTATTGGGAGAAGGGCAGACAGATTAAAAGAATAGAGGCGAGAGCCCAGAAGACCCCCACAAAGAAAACAAAGAAAGGCGTGGCTCTGGAGAGAGCTCTTTTAGTGGAGGAGTGAGAGGCCTTTCAACAGATGGTGTGGGACAGGTGGACCTTCAGACCCAGGGCCGTGGCTCGGCACAGCGAGTGCTAGGATCCCTCTCCACTGTGCAGAAAGACACAAACCAACAAACAAACAATCAAAAGGTAAAGAACACCCACCTTTCAGACCGACGGCAGACCACGCAGGATGCAGAACACATGCCCTTCAGAAGAATAACCTACAAAGGATCACATCTAAGTCTAAAATGCTCAGAAGCTAGGCAGAACCCCAGGCGACCTTGGTTTTGACGATGACCTTTTAGATGCAGCACCTAAGGCACAGCCCAGGCCAAATAATTGACAAGCCGAGCTTCATTAACATTAAAATCCTGTCTGTGAAAGACAGTCAAGAGGATGAAGAGAGCAGTCAGACTGGAAGAGGACAGTATTGACCAATCTCTCTGATAAAGGAATCCCAAACACACAAAGATGGTTTCAGAACTCCGCAGTAAGAAAATAAACAGATTTTAAAAAGTAATAGCCGGGTGTTGGTGGTGCACTCAGGCGGCAGAGGCAGGCTGGTCTCTGAGTTCAAGGTCAGCTTGGTCTACAGAGTGAGTTCCAGGACAGCCAGGGCTACACAGAGAAACTCTATCTCAAAAAACCAAAATAAATAAATAAATTTAAATAATAAAACTAAGAAAAAGTAGGCTAAAGGCCTAAATAGACTGACACCTTACCTGAGAGGATGTTCATGTAGCCAGTAAGCATGAGATTATGCTTAGCATCATGTGTGGCCAGGGAGATGTAAACTTAAGCCCCAGTGAGAACACACCGAACCCCTATTAGAGCAGCCAAAGCCAGAACAGCTGACGCCACCACATGCTAATGAGGACATGGAGCAGCTGGAGGGCTCCCTCGTCACGACTGGTAATGGAAAGTGGTGGTCAGCAGTCTTTCTCTTAGCATTGACTCTTATCTGGAAGCGTTGACAGTTACATACCCACGTTAAAAACCTGCCCGTGAGTGTTGGTTAAAACATAGAAGCACCCGAGATACCCTCCAGTGGACGAGTGGATTTTATGGTACGTCCAGAAAATGGAGTAACTCCGCACTAAACAGAACAGAGCCATCAAGCCGTGAAAGACAGGGAAGAATCTTGAATGCACATGAGTAATGAAGAAACTGACCTCTGAGGACTACACCACACCAGTGTAGGTGTGGCTGTGCTCAATGAATCAACCGCATGCATGCTCTAAACGGCGAAACCAAGGCTGGCAGGATGGCTCGGCAGGTGAAGGCATCCAAATGTAGGAAGAAAACGGAAACGGACCCCTGAAAGTTCTGACCTCTGAACTCTTCCTGTGTGCCCTCCCACCCCTGCCTACTATATAATTAAAAATATAAACTTAACAAAAAAGGGCAAAGTCATGGAGGATGGAGGTAAAATAAAAATATAAAGCAGGGCTGGGGAGGGACAGCCAGAACACAGGCCATTCCGTGTGAACCTGATGGCTGTGGGTGGCTTTCACTTGGCCGAGCGTCGAGGGTGTGCGGTACCAAGGGAACTGGCAGCCTTGACCATTGTCTCCAGGGAATAATGACATGTCTGTTTTGGCTTGTTGCTTGTAGTAAGTGTACCACACCTGTGAAATTTTCCAGCACAGGGATCTCCATCCTTCTAGAACCCAGAACTTCTCCACAAAACAGGGCTTATGAAGAGAGAGGAGCCTCATTCCACCAAAAAAAGTCCCAGAAATAAAAAGCCATCGACTGTCCAGCCAGCACAGCTGCCTTGATTGTGTGTTTTACCTTCCAGTGCCCTGCGCGCATACAGGGTGTGACAGCTGTGAAGTACCTCTTGATTTGCTGCTGTCGAGGGCTTCTGAGGGTCCATGGTTCCACCTGGCTCAGGGGTGCTGTCCTAGTCCTGAGGAGATGTCTCCAGAGAGGGTAGCTCAGCTCTTCTCTCGGGAGGTAGGGAAGGACAGGATCGGGCCCCTTGGACCAGCAGGGCAGCCCTGGGTCAGGGGTGCTCTCAAGCAGCCGTGGCCCTCACCCCGATATTTGAGGGCCAACTGTGTCCTAGAGGCTCTGGACATCATGTTATGGCCAGGAGCACGGTCCCTAATGGAGGGTGAGAGAAGGTGTGAGAGGCTCAGGGCCCGCAGTCCTGGAAGCTTTGCTCAGGGTAGCTCCAGGGGTTTCTTTAGCAGGGAGCCCTTGGCCCTACAGGACCTGGACATACCATAGTCAGGAAGGAAAGGCTTGGGTTTGGTGGGAACTTCCTCGGGTGCTGAGACCCACCCATGAGCCCATGGATCATGAAAACTCTCTTTTCAGAGATGAGGAAGGCTCAGCTGGAAGGATCCTGTGAAAGGTCATTTGGCAAAGCAGTGTCGGATGGCAAGGCCCGCGGTATCTTTGTTGCCTGAATGTCTTGCGTGTGTTCAAAGTGTGG
The DNA here is from genome assembly GCF_004664715.2 of Peromyscus leucopus. Taxonomy (NCBI): domain Eukaryota; kingdom Metazoa; phylum Chordata; class Mammalia; order Rodentia; family Cricetidae; genus Peromyscus; species Peromyscus leucopus. Next base: position 14,534,146 of record NC_051067.1, read on the forward strand.
CTGCAGAGAGAGGCCTGGGAAGTGTTGGGTCGGCCAGGCATGGCTAATGTGGAACTTCTCAGAGCCTTTAAGATGCCTGCTGGGCTCTGAAGTGCTGGGCTGGGTGGGAGAGTGTGGCTTACCTTACCTTTATGGAGAAAGCTTTCCTTTCCCTGTAGGGTGTCTCGTGGCCAGGGTGGGGAGGTCTGCACTGGTGGAGGGGGCTGGTGTTGGAGGTATTCTTGTGATATTTCCCTGCATCTCTGCAAGGGTGGGTCGTCCTGCACAAGCCAGTGGTGCTGTTGACAGCGTGTGAAGCTGGATGTGGAAAGCTGGGTGTCTCAGGCCAGATGTCCTGGAAGGACCACCTCCCTCCACTGTCCCTTCATGCCTGGCTCTCAGTGTGTATGCTTGTGAATGGCTTGGGAAGACTTTCAACTGTGAGCCACCTGTGGTGAGCCGTGCCAATCCGTGGTCATGCTCAGATTCTGAAATCTAGAGACATTAAGAGTCCCGGGGCAGCTCACCAGTGTTGGAAGGGGGATAAGACTTTTTTTTTTTCTCTTTAGCTCTCCTCATCCACTTTGAAAGTTGACCCTATTCTTTTTTTTTGTTTGTTTGTTTGTTTTGTTTTTTGAGACAGGGGTTTTCTGCATAACAGCCCTGGCTGTCCTGGAACTTGATTTGTAGACCAGGCTGGCCTTGAACTTACAGAGCTCCACCTGCCTCTGCTTCCAGAGTGCTGGGGTTTAAGGCGTGCACCACCACACATGCCACTACGCCTGGCTTGTGTTTTAATTCTTAAAAGAAAATATTTATAGGTACTTTCTTTGAGCTTTCTGGCTGCAAGAGGATCTGTAGCCTTCACTGCTACAGGGGTGTCTGGGAAAGGCTTGATTTGCATAACTGCTTTTGATCTCTTACCTGAGACTGAGTACCCTGGATGCTCAGGATGGGGCGGCAGGCTGTGGAGTAATTTCTCCCTCTAGGGGAGTGTTGGTGCTGTGTGCAAAGGAGCCTTCATCTGCCTGGGTAGGTCCCAAACAGAGCAGCCCACCTGCTAGCTTGCCTGTCCGTCCTGATCCACCTCTGGTCTGGGTGGGTATCTGCAGGCTCTGAGGCTGCTGCTCCCTCCCGAATGTCCTGCTCCTTGCTCTTCACCCCCATCTGGGCCCCATTCCAGCTTTTTCCTCCTCCCAGCAGTCCAGGTTCCACTGCCCTCAAACTTTTAGTTTTTGAAAATCCCTTGCTGGTAGCAGGGTGGAGCTAGGAGCTGAGTGCTCGGTCTCCATCACTGCATTTGTGTGCGTTTTAGCTGACCCACTTGGGTTCCTCCCTGAGTACTTCAGCAAGCATCTCCTGACAGGAACAGGGACAGGTCCCCACAGAGCCTCTGCAGGGTCACGCCCAGGGCCCCGGTGGGTGGATCTGTTGGATGTGTCTGGTGTGTGGCTTTGTGATTCCCTTGATTGTTCTCTCTGGGTTCCCTGTTTGCGCCTGGAACCTTGTCAGTGAAGAAACTGTTGCCTTGTTGCTTCTATTTTAATCTAGAGCAGGGGTCCTCAACCTTCCTAATGCTGCGACCCTTCAATACAGTTCCTCGTGGTGTGGCAACCCCAACCATAAAATTATTTTGTTGCTACTTGATAACTGTAATTTTGTCACTGATATGAATTGTAATGTAAATGTTTGATATGCATGATAGCTGATATGTGGCCCCTGTGAAAAGGTGTTTGACCCCCTAAAGGGTCGCGACTCACAGATTGAGAACCACTGGTATAGAACAGCCCTTTGCTCCTTTATTACCAGCAGTTAGCCTTTCAGTGTCGTCTTCCGCACGGTCTGTAGAGAGACTGCGCACGGTGGTCTGTAGAGAGACTGCGCACGGTGGTCTGTAGAGAGACTCCGCACGGTGGTCTGTAGAGAGACTCCGCACGGTTGTCTGTAGAGAGACTCCGCACGGTTGTCTGTAGAGAGACTCCGCACGGTGGTCTGTAGAGAGACTCCGCACGGTGGTCTGGAGAGACTCCGCACAGTCTGTAGAGACTCCGCACGGTGGTCTGTAGAGAGACTCCGCACGGTGGTCTGTAGAGAGACTGCGCACGGTGGTCTGTAGAGAGACTGCGCACGGTGGTCCGGAGAGAGACTCCGCATGGTGGTCTGGAGAGACTCCGCACGGTGGTCTGTAGGTTCTGTCTGGTGTTTCTGCCCTGTGGGATTGGACTGTCGCCTCTGGAGCAGCTGCCACGGGGTGCCACACGTGCAGGTCACAGGGCTGGCCAAGCTGCTGTCCCTGCGGAGACATGAGTACTTCTAGCCCAGAAATAGACTGACACCCCTGGACGCCCTGTTCTCTGGAGACTGAGCAGCTCCCATCAGGGAGGGCTTCCATTTCCCCTTCCGAGGAGGAAGCAGAGGGATATCAGGATGGTTGCTCAGGCTGACTTCAGGCACCTGCCTTGAGCCCAGGACTGTGATGAAGCCTGAAGATACCGGGCAGTAGGCTGCTGCTGTCCCAGGGCCGTTCTGTTCTCAGTTGACTTGGAGCTGCTAGGGACTCCCTGGCCCCCTGCCACTCTGAGCTCCTGGCTGGGAGGCCTGGGTAAGAGATCCACCTGTCCCCGTCCACTGTGACTTCACAGGATGCCTGGCCCGCCTGAGTCAGGGCAGAGTACATCTGAGCTGTTCCTCTTCTGTCATCCCTGGACCTGCTTCGTTGGGATGACGCCCTAACGGAGCGACAACCAAGAGGGGCTCTCTCTAGGGAGGGATATGGTATGGAGCCTACGCCCTCCGCCCCTGCTCTGAGGCGACCGTTTGTCTGATGTCATCCTCCTGGGACGTCTGTCAGGTTCATGCTTACTGCATCGTTGCTGATGTACACGGAGGTCTCACCAACTACCCAGGGCCATCTCCACCCACCCTAGCCCCACCTCCCACCTGAGGTTGGCTGAGCGATGTGAGCACGGGTCCACGGCGTTGTAAATTGTGCCTGCCCCCCCCCCACCTGTCGTCACTTTGCTGGGGGCCAGGGTTGGGCAGAGACTCTGCTTAGCCCTACCTCTGTCCTCCCAGTTGACCCAGACTTCTGTCCTCTTCCAGGCTGGGCCTGGAGCTGCTGCCTTTGTCTGAGTCTGAGACTCTAGGAGGATTTCCTCATGTCCTGGCCTACGGTCTCCACCTGGCTATGCCTCCAAGAAGATGGCTAATGTCTCGAGTTTGGGGTGGGGTGTCTCCCAACTGTTCTCATGCCTTCAGGGTCTCAATGTGCCCCCTGTTCTCCTGTCTGAGCCTAACCCTTGGGCCCCATCACCCCCTTTTGGCAGCAGGGTTTGTGCTTCTAGCAGTGAGGGTATTTGGGGTGACATTCCATCTTGACATTAGGAGACCATCTTGCTGGGCCGGTCAGCAGCGAGCTGCCAGCACCGTTTCAGACAGGCCTGGGTGTTTCTTCTCTTCAGTAGTTCGTTTCAGCAGAGGAGAGAGTTTGGCCTTTTTGGAAGAAGTGTGGAAAACACAAGGCTGTGCAGGGGGTGGGGAGGGGCATATGTCACTGCCCTCCTCACTCTTGGGGTAGGGTTTCAGAAGCCCTGTGATCCCCAAACCTCTGGCACAGTGTCAGGGGCTGGCCAAGTGCCCGAGGGGACAGGTCATTGCTGAGTGAGGTTGCTGCAGCTGCCGAGAGGCTGTTGGGCTAAGAAAGCGTTCTGAGAACTGCTGCCTGCTGGGCCTGTGTGGGCACCTTTGTCTCCAGAAAGCCAGGGTCCACTAACACTGCTTGGAGGTGGGAAGAGGGTCCTCTTTCCGCTTGGTGGCCTGCTGTACTGGCCCAGTGGGTGTGGTAGGTGCTGTGTAGGGGTCTCCACCCAGGAGTGGAGGTGAATACTGCATTTTGTAGGTAGTCTCATGTGGACAAGTTAAGGTAGTAGGGGTAGGTATTGGGAGGTATTATTCACTGTGACACCATCAAGGATTTAAAGTTTGTCCTGGGGTTTCTATACCATTTGCCCATCTTTGTAGAGTTGGGGAGACAGGTGTGGTGGCGGCCCATAACCTATCCCATCTGGAAGTGAAAGTTCATCTTTTTAGAAGTTCAAGGTGAAGCCGGGCGGTGGTAGTGCATGCCTTTAATCCCAGCTCTCGGGAGGCAGAGACAGTTGGATCTCTGTGCGTTCGAGGCCAGCCTGGGCTACCAAGTGAGTTCCAGGAAAGGCGCAAAGCTACACAGAGAAACCCTGTCTCAAAAAACAAAAAACAAAAAACAAAAAACAAAAGAAGTTCAAGGTGAAAGTGAATGGTAGGTGCCGGGGCTATAATTCAGATGATAAAGTGGCTAGCATGTGAGAAGTCCTGGGCTCATTTCCTAGCATGGAATAAACCAGGTGTGGTGTGTATACCTGTAATCCTAGCACCTAAGAGGTGGACAGAAGTTCAAGGTCATTCTTGGCTACATGATGAGTATGAGGCTAACTTGGGATACACAAGACCCTCTCTTCTCTCCTCCCCCCCAAAAAAAAGTGTCCCTAGGGTGGTCCTCCCTAGAAGAGAAAGGGCATCTGTAACAGATTGGAAACAAGCACTGCAGGAACCTTTGGGGGAGGTGCTCCCTCTGAGTGCTCTCTGCAGGTGGCTCATGCCCTTGTCACTTCCGTTCTGTGGCAGAACTCATGTGGGGAGCAGGGCCAGAATACCTGCCCAGCTGGCTGGTAGCCCTGGGTACCTTCTCCTGATAGCTAGGACCTAAGCCCCAGGTGAGATGTTGGCTGAGGCCCGGAGACAGCACCTGCCGGAGTGCCCCCTTCTCCTCCCAGTGGCTGCCCGCATCTCTGTGTTTACTGCGCCCCCTCTCCCCCAGCTCGGTCTCCCCTTGCCCTAGGAAGAGCCCGCGAGGCTCACTTCTGGCCTGTCTGAAATGGCCTGTCAGCCTCTGTAAATATTTGATGACCGCAGTGATAGAAGACAAAGGCCTGCTCTGTTCCCCGCAGGAGAGGGAGATGGTGACATTGGAGCGTTCCAGCTCCACTGGCTGCTGCCCCGATGGCTTGCGGATGGTTTTCAGGCAGGTTCTTTGTGTCTGTTCACCCCAGGCCGCAGGAGAGCCCCTCTGCCTGCCAGGGTGAACGGTGGTGGCTGCCAGCTTCCCACCTGGAGCGCCGACTGGGTGGTGAGGGACTGGGTCTGGCTCGGGGTCTCCTCCCTCTGACTCTCTCTGACCTTGGCCACCAGGCCAGGCCTAGGAGAAGAAGTGGTGACCTGAGCAAGGCCCTTGGCGATAGACAGGGGCCTTGGCGCCTTGCTCTGTGGCCTGGCCTGGCCGCCGGTGCGGCTGTGGGTGTAGACAACCCTGCTTGGGCGCGTGTGCACACATGTACGAATACATCCTCTGCTTAGCTTCCTTGGGAACAGTCCTGCCTTGGGGTGCTTCCGTGGTAATGAGGAGGCTTTATGGAGGGGCTGGCCACCTGTCCCATGGGCCCAGGGGACACTGTGTTTGGGAGGAGCAGGAACTACTTGGGGGCCCTGAGGCTGTATGATGGGAGGGTGAACATTTGCACGGCTGACAGCCTTTAGACAAAAGCCTCTGCGTATTTTCTCTCATCTGGGGGTGGGGCTTTGGCAGGCTTCCTGGTGGAGGCTGAATCACAAGGGTCAAAGCTGTGATTGTGAATGGTCACTGCAGCCGGCCGGCAGGAAGATTTCCTGGGGTTTGGGGAACATCAAGGTGCTTGCAGGCTATTCTTGGCAGACACTCACAGTTGGAGGGGGTGCTGCAGCTCTGTAGGCTGGGCGGTGTTCGGACCTAGGGTAGGGACAGTTCTTGGCCGGTCTGCCCTTGTGGGGTTCCTATGGGGACTATGCCCTTGTCTCCAAGGACCGTTTCTGGTGGTATTTGCCAGGTGTCCAAGCTGGTGTTCAAACGGCGGCTGCCAGGGCCGTGTCCTGGTGCACGGTGCTTGAGTGGGGGCCGAGGCGTGAGTCTTCCCAGCCTGGTCATGGGCAGCAGTATCCCTGGTGGGTAGGTTGGGCACAGGGCTTCCATCTGACTGGGAGTGGGAGCCTAGAGGGGCCTTTGCTGACTTCGCTCCCTGAGGATTCAGGGCTCTACGTAAATGCACACCAAGTCCTGTGTTGCCCATCAAGTATGTGGGAAGCACCAGAGGCCTGGCATGGGAAGCCGCAAGAGCAAGGTAACCTCCCGGAAGGCAGGCAGGCAGGCAGGCACCTTCTCTGAGCCTGAGGCCCGAGTGTAGCCGAGATGATGATGGGTGATGGACGGCATGTGCTCTGTGACATGGGCTGGGAGTGGCAGCATGTCAGGGCCCAGAGAGTGCCGCCAGGAGGGCATGGCATGTGTCCGGTCTGTCTGTCTGGCCAGTGTAGCAGGCCTGCAGGGCTGAGGAGCGGGCTGGCTTAGCCCACCTTCCTTGCAGCTCTCCCGGGGCTGCAGAGCTGTGATCCTGCCTCAGGCTGAGGTCAAATCGGAGCAGGTCAGGACAGGTTAGGCCAGGCTTGGTGGGTAAGGGAGCAGGGCTGTCTGAGAGAAGCCTGACCTGCTGGGCTACAGCCTCAAGTGTGCTGACAGATGAGCATTGTGCTGCTCCCCCAGATCCTTTCTCCCTCCTGCTACTTGGCCGTCGGACTGAGCCAATTCCCCACGGCTTCATTGGCAGATCGTTTATACCAGTGTTTAGGGGGCAGCTACGAGCCATGGCTGAGAGCGCACTGTGAGGACTGCCCTCTCCAGGGTCAGAGGCTCTCAGCATGTTGTGCAGGCTGACCACTGCACCCACTGGCCTTGCCGGGGCTGGGGGTGGGGCAGCTGTGATGAAGATGGGGTGGGCAAAGCCCTCTGTAGGAAGAGAGGACGACTGTGATGGACCCAGGCTGGCAGTCAGGATCTACCTAGAACCCTTGTCACTTGGGGAGACTGCCTGAGGGCCAGCTTCCTGTGCCCTTCAGCTCCCTTTCCATATTGTGCTCCATTGACATCCTCTCTGACCCCCTTCAGCTATGGAGTCCAGGCCTCTCCCACCCCTGTGAGGCCTGCTGACTCCCCCTCCCCCTCTATTCCCTAACTGCTCTGACCAGCCCTTCTCTGTCCCTCCCTAGCCTCTTCTCTGTCCCTCTGGCCCTCCCTTCGGCCTGTCTGGAGCCTGGTCTCCATAGCAACAGTTGCTGCTGTGGAAGCTGGCGCCCGCTGAGTCTCATCCCGTGGGGAGGTATTTTTGGCACTGCTGAGGGATTTTATTTTATCTTTGGTGTTGACTTTTACTCTGAGTGGCACAGAGCTGGGGCAGCGCTGGAGGCATCTTGATTTTGAGGCACCTGGTCTTAGAGTCCTTTTTTGTGGCACCTGTGAAGACCTGGCCTCCAGGGTTGATATGGGTATATTTTAGAGAGCAGGTCTTGGGCCCCAGATATGTCAGAGGACCTGGGTGACACCAGAAATGGGTGCATATTGGTGAAAAGAGGCACCAGGGTGGGGTCTGATCCCTGGAGTAACCAGAGTCTTGGGCCATGGCCCATTTCACAGATAAGGACACAGGTGCTGTGAAGAATGGCATCCTGCAGGGAAGGCAGGTCTCAGAGCTGCTCTGATGCCTCCCTGCTCTTTTGCAGGGCTCCTGTAGGCATGCTCTGTGTGGTGCTGTGTTTGCCTCCTACCAGGAGGTCATTTCTGCAGGGCTGCTCCTTTGAGAGCCTGGTATTGGCAGAAGTTTTGACAGATGGACCAAGAAGAGAAGGGTTGTCATGTGGTGCCTTTGAGCCACCAGCAAGTGACTGAGTGTATGTGGGCCAGTTGACCTGGGGGCCTCCATTCTCCACCAGCAAGTGACTGAGTGTATGTGGGCCAGTGGACCTGGGGACCCTCCATTCTCCACCAGCAAGTGACTGAGTGTATGTGGGCCAGTGGACCTGGGGGCCCTCCAATCTCTATGTGTCCTGGCCTGGGGGACTCAGGGCAAGGTGAGACAACCTTGGTTCTCTCCTCATCCAAGGTGCTAGTGACCACCCAGCTCTGGTTTCTGGTTCATCGTGAGGATGATAGCCTTATGGCTGGTGGGGAGTAGGTGACATGTCTTATAAGGTCCTAAGTGGATGCATGCCTGCCCACCCCGAGAAGCTGGCCCCAATCAGTCCACTATGCTACTATGCCCTGTGGTGAGCCCCTGGATGGAAGGTGTACAAAAGGGCTCTACCTCCTAGAGAGACATGAAGAGACCTCCCTTTGCCCCTTTCTTCCTCATCTCCCTGGGAGATGGATGTGGCAGCAGCTGGCTGTTGTAAAAGCCTGGGAGGAAAGAACTGTGCATCCTAGGGTAGGGTCGGGAGCAGCAGTGAGCTGTGCTATGGCTGTGTCGGACTTAGGAAGGATGAGGTACCTCCTAGGCCTCTCTATCTCTTATTCTGCTGGAATGGAGGCCACAGAGATGTTCACAGTGCCAACTCAACCTTTTCCAGATCCTCATTAGACCTGAGAGGCTGTCCCTATGTGGATTGTCCAAAGCAGGAAGACTAGGCAAATGAGGAGCTGACTGAGGGCCTGGGCAACAAGTTACTGAGGGCTGCCTCAAACAGATCAGAAAATACAAGTATCTAGCAGAGCTCACATTCACCCCTTGTTGGCAACCAGGGCCTGTAGACCTTTATCTGATCCTAAGACCCTTAGCTCAGATAACATCCTGTGGTTGCAGAGTGATGGGTCAGCCTGTCTTTGCCTGCAATTCCTCCGTAGAGAGGGGATTCCAAGCACAGCACCCTCAAGGGGCATGTCCCTTGCCTTTCACAACCCATTCGGTATGAAGCAGGTGCTCAGTCTATGCTCACGGCAAATGAGGCCAGCCCCTCCTTTTCAGCTCCTCCAGGAGTAGCCTGACAGGTGGCGGAAACTTTGGGAGAGGCAGTCACGCTTCACAGAAATGGCAATTCTCTCTCCAGTGAGTATATTGGTACAAACCCGAAGCCATTTATAGAGCAGATGCCAAAGGGAGCACTTGAGGAATTAAACTCCATGGTAACCTTGCCGTGGAAATGAAAATAGTCTCACTGTAAACAGTCCTCTGCTGCCTGGGTCATGGCCCGGGTCCTCACACTCTTGAGGCACTGGAGGACGCCTGCTCCCCCGCTCACCAGGTGCTGTCTTAGATTTCACCAAACTTTGCAGATGGTAGAGGATTGGTGAAACGTGGGAGAGAAACCCCATGCATTCAGGGAAGCTCGGCTGTGACTCTGCTTCTATGTGTGAAGCTGGCATTGCACCTTCATGCTGCCTCCCCATCCAGGGGCATCCTGAGGGTCCCATGATCCTCTTTTAGTTCTCTGCTGGGCCCTCTGGGTGTCTGGTTCAGCCTGCTATTGTAAGTAACACTACAGAGACAATTCCCAGGCAAGACACAGAACAGCAGGGTGCCTAAAGCCCCCCCCCCCTCCATGACCCTGGAGCTGACAGTCCCAGTTGAGTGTATGCTTTGGAGATGTCTTATGTCTTTGCCCAAGCGCCCCCCCCCCCCATGCTAGGATGGGAAGTTTTCTCCTGCAAGTGGCATTTTTGTGTTAATATTAACCCGATAATTTTTAATTTTCTGAGAAATGCTTTTGAAAACAGTAGAGGAAATACATTGTCCTCATGGTCAAAAGCGAGGACTTCTGCCCGTGTCTGGCCACTGAGCCGGTTCCTCTCCCCATGGTGTGTGCTCCGTGTTCTTGTTCACACATGTTTGGTGAGCTGCCCCCACTCACTGAGTCTGCAGTGGTTGTGTTCTGGAGGAGCCTGCTGATGATGGGATGACAGCCTGCTTCTGGAGCGTTCCCAGCTTCACCTACCCCGGGCTGCAGCAGCCTGGCTGCACAATGTGTCCCTTGGAAAGAGCTTTTATTTCTTCCCAGGGGTCTCCAGGGAACAGCTCTAGAGAGCTGACAGGTACGTGGAGGCCTCTGATCTGGGGAGACTGGCCATGAGGCCAGGTCTGCCCCAGGTGGACGGGGCTGAGCAGCTGCAGGACTTGAATTTGTTATCACACTTGTGTTTGCCCAAAGTGGAGGGTGAACCCGAGCCTGGGTCAGGACGTGCTGGTTCTCATGCCCATTGCCCACTTGGAATGTGGACAGAACCTGACTGGGCCCTACTGTACTCTGCTGCCAGTGGCCTGGGCAGTGTGGTGGGTCATGGTGGCCTCAGGGCCACCCTCGGGCTTCTCTCCCTAGAGAAGCCTCTTGGTCTTGGTTTGTTCCTACCAATAGGTTGTGCTTAGGTCAAGGATGACTTGCATTGTGACAGAAGTGGGGGGCTCTGCAGCTAGCCTGGGCAGTGTGTTCTGCCCCTGGACCCCCAGGGGAGGGCGGAGTGGAGTGAGTGCCTATTGTACCAAGTCTTTAAAATGACATTTATACATTTACTTACTTGTGAGTGTGTGTGCACATGCCATAGCATGTGTGAAGAGGTCAGAGGACAATTTACAGGAGTTGATTGTAGAGCTAGGGGATTGAACTCTGGCCACCAGACTTGGCAACAAGTGACTTTACCTCTCCAGCTCTTATTTTTACCAAATCTTACCAAAGATTTGAATTTACCATAAAGGGGAAGCTAACTGTGGTTGAGGAGGTGGTGTTGTAACCTGATGTGTAGTCTGTAACCCAGGACTGCAGCCAGACATGTGCTGTTGTATGCTGGGTGACATGAAATGTGTTGTGATGTTGCCGGGCGGTGGTGGTGCACGCCTTTAAGCCCAGCACTCGGGAGGCAGAGGCAGGCGGATCTCTGTGAGTTCGAGGCCAGCCTGGTCTCCAAAGCGAGTTCCAGGAAAGGCGCAAAGCTACACAAAGAAACCCTGTCTCGGGGAAAAAAAAAAAAAAAAAAGAAAGAAATGTGTTGTGATGTGACACAGAGTGGAAGCATGTGACGTGTGGTATTTGATCGAGCTTCTCAAACTGGGTAGTGGCCTCCTGTAGATGTGACTGACTAGGTTGGGAAAAATTTGGCAACAGTTAAAAGTTTTTGAACACGAAGTGACAAAAAATTTAATTCAAAATCAAACACAGGAGTCCCAGGCGTTTCTGGCGGCCCTCGCCCATGGATCAAGCCGCTTTGCACTGTCCATGCTTTCGTGCTGGGAAACCTGAACAAACCCTGCCTGAAATCCTTTGGTCTTGAGCAGCAGAGCTTCCTGTGGTACAGTCTTCTGTTCTCATAGGGACACAGTGTAGTGCAGGCTACAGGCTACCTTGTCACACGCAAAAACAAAACAAAACAAAACAAAAAAGGGAAAAAAAGCTCTTTGTGTTGCTGATATGAGTTTCATTAAAAAACTGTTCAGTGAATTTTGGCTTCAGACTGGGGTAGAGTTTCTAATAGTTTTCTGAAAGGACTTTATTTTTTTTATTTTATTTTATTTTTTTTTTAGGTTTTTTCGAGACAGGGTTTCTCTGTGTAGCTTTGCGCCTTTCCTGAATCTCACTCTGTAGACCAGGCTGGCCTCGAACTCACAGAGATCCGCCTTCCTCTGCCTCCCGAGTGCTGGGATTAAAGGCGTGCGCCACCATCGCCCGGCTCTGAAAGGACTTTAAACACATTTCTGCCTGTGTTGCACTGTGGAGTTATATGAGCTGGCATTCTCAGCACTGACAGTTATAAAATCGAAATATCTGCTATGAAAGATGCTGAAGATGTTCTGTCCCCTGTAACATCGAATTTTCAGCCAAGATTTAATTATGTATGCAAAAATAAACAAGCACCCATCTCATTAGTATGAAGATTTGCTTTTTTGAATAAATGGTATATGTATATATACACATACATACATACATACACACACACAATATGTATATAGATATACCAACCGAAAAATTTTGGATCTGCATGTTATATATACATGTTCATGTGGGTGTGTGTGCAAGCAATCATGTATGTGTCTGCATGTATATGGGCCAGAGGTCCACATCAGGAGTCTCTCTAGTCATTCTTTACCTTTTTTTTTTTTTTTTTTTTTTTTTTTTTTTTTTTTTTTTTTGGTTTTTCGAGACAGGGTTTCTCTGTGTAGTTTTGCTACCTGTCCTGGGTCTCGCTCTGTAGACCAGGCTGGCCTCAAATTCACAGAGCTCCACCTGGCTCTGCCTCCCGAGGGCTGGGATTAAAGGTGTGTGCCGCCGCCGCCTGGCTCTCCACTTTATTTTTTGAGACAAGGTCACTCACTGAACCTGGAGCTCACTGATTTGGGTAGGCTGGCCCGTGAGCCCCGGGGATTTGCCAGCACTGGGATTGCAGAGATTCACTGCCATGCCTGGCTTTTGCTTGGGTTCTGGGATTTCAAACTCAAGTCCTCTGGACTGTGCAGCAGATACTTTACCAACTGGACCTTCTCTCTGGCATCCAAAGAATTGTTTTAAAATACAGTTTTTATGACTTATTTTCAGTAAATGTAAAAGATTCTTAGATATATTTTATATACCTACATTTCTGGAGTCACATGACAATTTCTCGGGTGGGAGGGGGTTAAGAAGCCCTGGTATATGACACATGCCATGAGGTGTGAGTTGTGATGTGTGTGTAGAATGGAACTCGGAATGCAGGACAGGTAGGAAGCTGTGGAGGCCCCAGACTGTACAGCTGCCTAGTGTTCTAGAACCTTCGTTTGCAGGTCTGGGGTCTAGGTGCTCATTCTGTGCTTGCCCGAGGGTGCTTAGGGAGGGGGCTAGGCTCCATGGCTTCTCTCAGTCACCGCCCACTCTGTTTCTTGTTCTCTGTCACCCACTTACACATTCACTACTCAGTTACTCATTGTCTACTGTTCATTCACTCACTACATTCACTTATTTATCTTTCCATTCATTCATTCACTCACTACATTCATTTATTCATCTCTTCATTCATTCATTCACTACATTCACTTATTCGTCTACCCATTCTTCATTCACTTGCTCACCTGCTTGTTCATGTAGTGAGCATTTGTTCATTCACTCATTTTGTCCGCCATTCCTCAGTTTCATCTGTTCTTCCGTCATCCATCTCCTCATTCTCCATCCACTTACCCAGCCACCTCTTTGGCATTCAGCTACCCATCTCCCTTAAAATCCCTTCTTTCTTCCACCGTGCCTCGGTCTTCACTGGCTCATTCACTCACTGTTTCTCCATTCACTGATTCATGTTTATTCTCATGCCTCAGTTGTGAGAGGCACCCTGAGACCGTGCTGGGAATGAGGAAATGGAACGATCTTGGACTCTTCCTGGGTTCATGGATGCGTCAGCGAGCTGAACAACTAGGATAAGGAAAGGTTCTCTTCATTCATTCATTCTTCATTCATTCATCGGGCTTGGTGTGGCATTGCTGTCCGATGGGTCTTAATGATTGAGGATGGCCCCAGAGGGACTGCACTGTGCTGATAGTGTGCCCTGCATGTAAGGCTGCTGTACTCTTGTTTTTTATACTTGCTGATGATGGCCCCTGGCTGTGACATTCCAGCCAGGAATACCCCTTCAAGCCCCCAAAATGTGGTGCACACAGGGCTCTGGACTGTCTGTGCGGGCAGGTGGGGTGAATTTGCAGGGGCTTAGGTTCTGACCTGACACCTGCTGTTGAGTCTGTCTAAATCTTGTTTCTCAAAGTGGGATCAGCATCAGCTTGCACACACAGCAAACTCCTGAGGGCAGAATTCCTGTCTCCAGGTCACGTAGTGGGCCCAGGACACGCATGTCGGTCCCATCATGCATGACCTTAAGTAACTGACTAAAGTAAGAGAGAAATAAGGCACAGGGGAAGGACATTGAGAAAGAGAGTCCCCAAACCCGGATTTTCCCAACAAGCAGTCATGGCATGTTTAGACAGAGAGTTTGCTCCTGGATATCAGAATGTGAAATGTCCTAGCTGAAGGAGGGGCAGCACTTTGCAGAGTCTCAGATCCGGTTGGAGGTAGAAGTGGGAGGTTTGTCGTCATCACTCAGATACCAACCTCCTTCCAAGAAGGGGGCCTCGGGAGAGCCCGGCTCTACATCATGTGTGCAGTTACTCTGCATCTCAAGGAGGGGATCATGCACCAGCTTTCCAGAGATGTCTGTGTTTCTGCTGTGGGCATGCCCTGGGGAAGGTGAGTGCTAAAGCCGGGCAGTTTAGTACAGCAGGGTAATTGCTGATTTTCATCTGCCGACTCATCTCCTGCACTGTGTCTGTGTGGTTTGGGGGTCATTATTTCATCACATGCTTGCACACGCTCACAGCGGCAGTCTTCACAGCCACTTTGTCTTCACAGGCCTGGACGCCCTGTAATTAAACAAGCAGCTCTTGGGGCCCTGGGCTCCAGGAAGTTCGAGTTTGTTCACACTCAGTTTGTTATGCCTCTGTCTTACATTTTCTTTTTTTCCAGTTACACTGGAGATTACACTGCATTTCCGGAACCTCCTAAGGCTTAGTATAAACTCACACTTTCTAGGCACTCCCAGGCTTTTGGGGATAGTGTTAGGTAATTTAATCCATCATTTTTTTTTAATGTGTGCATTTGTACACACATACAAGTGTGTTCACATGTGTGTGCATATGTGTGGAAGCCAGAAGTCAACCTCAGGTCTCATTCCTGGGTTCCTCAGGAGCCATCTTGGTATGTGTGTTGTATGTGCATGTGTGTGTCATGTGCTGTGTCTGCATGCAGAGGCCCGAGGAGAGAATGTCTGGTGTTCCGCCGTTACTCTTTCTTATTCCCTGTAGATGGGGTCTCTCACTCAGTTTAGAGCTAGGCTGGCAGCCAATGAGCCCCAGTGATCCTCCCGTCTCTGTTCTACATAGCACTAGGTCCAGGCATGTGCATGACCACACATGGCTTTTTACACGGGTACTGGGGAGCCAAGCTCACCTCACAGGCTTGAGTAGCACCTGTTCTTACCTGCTGAGCCCATCTCTACCTTCTCTCTCTCTCTCTCTCTCTCTCTCTCTCTCTCTCCCTCTCTCTCTCTCTCTCTCTCTCTCTCTCTCTCTCTCTCTCTCTCCCTCCCTCCCTCCCTCCCTTCCTTCCTTTCTCTCTCTCTTTCTTTCCCTCCCTCCCTCCCTCCCTCCCTCCCTCCCTCCCTCCCTTCCATCCTCCCTCCCTTTCTTTTCTTTCTTTCTTTTTTTTGGTTTTTTGAGACAGGGTTTCTCTGTGTAGCTTTGGTCCCTGTCCTGGATCTCACTCTGTAGACCAGGCTGGCCTCGAACTCACAGAGATCTGCCTGCCTCTGCCTCCTGAGTGCTGGGATTAAAGGCGTGCACCACCACCGCCCAGCTATCTTATTTTTCCACAGTAGGGTCTCACTAGCTTAGAGCTTGCCATACAGCTGGTGGCTGTAGAGCCTCAGAGAGCCCCCATCTCCACCTGCCCACTGTTGGGGAGGTGCCGTCCATCCGCTCACCTGGCTTTTAAGTTGTGTTTATTATGTTTGTTCTTTGGTAGTTACATACACATATGTAATGCATTCTTATTACTTTCTCCCCACCTTCTCATCTCCTTCCTGTCAAGCCTTCCTTCTCCCATCCTCAGTCCCTTTCCCAGATTTATGACTTTTTCCACTTCAGTTTTTCTTTTTCCTTTTTTAAAATTTATTTTTTACTTTTATTGATTCTTTGTTAATTTCACACAAATGATCCCATTTCTCCCTCTGACTCCTCAAACCTCCCCTCTGCCCTTGCAACCTCCCCACCGAATCAAAGCCAAATTTAAAAGAAAAACCAAAAACCAAACTAAAACAAAAAAGAAGAATCTTGTCATGGAATCTGGAGTGTGGCCTGTTGAGTCACAGTTTACATTTTAGTCCATTCATCTTTACTTGCAAATGTTCATTGCCATGAGTCACTGGTCTGGCTCGTGGCCTCTGTTTCTGCTGTACCACCCATAATGGGCTCTCACTGGGACTCCTCTTAGATACTCTGTTGTCATGGGGATCCTGATGTTTTGGATCTGTAGTTTCATCCCCTTCACCTGCTCCAACAGTTCATAGATTTGGTGGATGTTGGGGCGGGCCAACTCATAGCCCTGGTTCTGCACCTGGGTGGTAGCTGGGTTGGTCAGCTCTTTTTAGCTTTTCCTCATAGGCACTACCTGGCGGGCGAGCTCTCCAGCACTGCCTCTGCTAGCTCTCCCAATGTTGCCTACAGCAAGGAGTTGGGCAGTTCTCCTGCTCTTGGGCCCTCCGATCCCCTTGCTCACATCGCCAGGGCCAGCTCTATTCACCTTGATTTTTCATGTGGGTTCTGGAGATAGAACTCAGACTTTACCAAGTAAGTCACCCCTCCCCCTGCATCTGTCCACACCTGTCTTGTATCTCATGTGACATTATTGTTCTCTTATGTATTCAGTATTAATTGCAAATGACTAATGCGTTTATCCTTCCTATTGCTTTCTAATCTTTTCTACAGTTCCAGCTGAGACTATTTGTTCTTTACCTGAGATCTCTCCTTTGTATTCCACTTAGTATCCGTTTGTCAACGATGTCTGTGTCTAAAAGCATCTTTATTCTTTTTTGTTCACTTTTTGAGACAGTTTCTCTGTGAAGCCCTGGCTGTTCTGGAACTCACTTTGTGGACCAGGCTCGCCTTGAAATCAGAGTTCTGCCTGCTTTTGCCTCCCCAGTGTTGGGATTAAAAGTATGCACCACCACTGCCCAGCCCAAGATTATCTTTTTGGGTCAGAATTTTTTTGAAATTTTAAATGCATTGTACTTGAGTGTGATGTTCTTTTTATTTAATTTGCTTGGGTATATATATATATATATATATATATATATATATATATATATATATATATATATATATATATTCTTTTTTAAAAGTTTATTTATTATGTATACAGTATATAGCATGTTATGTATACAGTATATAGCATGTCTGCATGCCAGAAGACGGCACCAGGTCTCATTGATGGTTGTGAGCCACCATGTGGTTGCTGGGAATTGAACTCAGGTCCTCTGGAAGAGCAGCCATTCCTCTAACCTCTGAGCCATCTCTCTAGGCCCCCCCCCTTTTTTTTAAATCGGAGACCATTGATTCTTACATATTTCTTTGGTTCCATTCTTTATGCTTCCTACTTCCAGAAACCCATTTACAAATAGGCTAGACATTTCCACTGTCTTCTGAGTCACTCATTTTTTTTCTGTATATTTCTGTTCAGATTTTAATCTATGTACTTTTTTTCTCTTTTGCATAGTATATGTGGTCTGTGTATATGTGTATGCAGGTTCATGTGTGTGGATGCGTGTATGGCATGTGTGTGTGAAGGCCTGAGTTGATGTTGGGTGTCTTCCTTGGCTACTCTCCACCTTATGTAGTGAGTCTGGGTTTCTCATTAAACAGAGAATCTCTGTTTCTGGTCTGGTGTCTTAGGGTTTCTATTGCTGTGAAGAGACACCATGACCATGGCAACTCTTAGAATGGAAAACATTTAATTAGGTGGTGGCTTACAGATTTAGAGGTTTAGTCCATTATTGTCATGGTGGGAAGCATGGCAGCAGCAGTCAGACCTGGTGCTGGAAAAGGAGCTGAAAGTTCTACATCTTGGATCTACAGGCAGCAGGCAAAGAGAGACCCTGAAACCTCAAATCCCACTCCCAGTGACACACTTCCTCTAACAAGGCCACACCCACTCCAACAAGGCCACACCCACTCCAACAAGGCCACACCTCCTAACAGTGCCGCTCCCTGTGAGCCCATGGGGGCCATTTGCATTCAAACCACCACATTTGGAAAGCCCGCTTGTTCTGGGGGTTCTCAGTCTCTGCTTCCTGCACTCTGACATTGCAGGCAGATCACCATGCCCACCAGCTCCTACATGGGTTCTGGCAATCCACACTCTGGTCTCCATGCTTGTGGATTGAGCACTTTACCTGCTGAACCGTCGCCTCGGTCCCGGTCTGTGTTTTCTATGGCTCATCTTCCAGTTTGCTGGTTCTGTCCTCACCCATATCTATGTAAAACCCATGTATTGATTTCAGTTTTTATTCTAGATTTTTAGATTTTTTTCTACACGTCTTAGTTCTGATGAAATGATTCATCTTCTATATTTTCTTAACTATACTAATTCTATATATGCAGGCAAAACATATACACACAGAGACACAGACACAGACACAGACACACTCAGTCTCTCTCTCTCTCTCTCTCTCTCTCTCTCTCTCTCTCTTTCTCTCTCTCTCTCTCTCTCTCTCTCTCTCTCTCTCTCTCTCTCTCTCTCTCTCTCTCTCTCTCACTGTGGTATACAGTGCCTGGGGAAGCCAGAAGAGGGTATTGACAGCCTGAAACTGTAGTTAGAGATGGTTGTGAGGCACCATGTGGGTGCTGGGAATCAAACCCCAGTTATTTAGAAGAGCAGCCAGTGCTCTTAACCACTGAGCTATCTGTCCAGCCCCTACTCCTGGTCCTTTTTAAAGTCTGTGTCCATTATTTGGGATTATTATTACTACTTTTTTCTTTTATTTTTGTCAGTTGGTTGTTATTCAAAACCCACAAGAGTCTGTTTAAGGTGTATCAAGGATTTATTAAGATATGAAATGGGGAAAAATACACTCACGGATACAGAACCAAGTGAACAGCCGTTGTCCTTCATTTTGCCCAGGAGTGAATGGATCCAGCTGTCTGGCCTCCGATCACCCCAAGAGAGTGACCATACGCCCCCTCCTCAGATTTTAAGCAGTCATGTAACCCACCAAGAGGTCATGCCCTAAGGCTGGTACCCCAAAGCTGTTGGCAGAATGAATACCTACACAGTTGGTCTTGTTCCTCTGTATGGTCACTTATTATTGATATGTTTAAAAATTGTCGACAAACTAAAGCTCTGGGCGATCGACCCCCAAGCCATCTCTTTGAGATAGGGTCCCATGTGCCCCAGGCTGGCCATGTACTTTTTTGGTAGCCGAGGATGATCTTGAGCTCCTCCTGATGCGTCTCTACTGTTCTGGGATTGCAGGCCTGTCCCACAGGACTGGCTGACTTCATCTTTTTTAGAAATTTCCTTTTGCTTCTAGTGGAGGTTAGACTAAGAAACTGTCTTCTCAATCCAACCTGGAATTGAGCTGTTAAAGACTGCAGCTCAGCCTCTGTGAGGGCTGCTGCATACACTTTCCCGACTGTAGCCCTTTAGGAGGGCAGCTCTGAAAGCCTGCATGTTTACCAAGGCCTCTGTTCTCTGAGAGGTCCTGGGTTCTGGCTTTGTCTTCTCAGCCCCAGCAGGCTGTTCTAAACCCAGCGCCTCAGCTTTCACCTGCTGCCTGTGTTAAAGCTCTGATGTGGCACCATCCTGTGGAACAGGAATATGAGCTGTAAGTGTGATTTTCAGTGTAACGACCACATTAAAGGCATAAAAAGAACATGTAGAATGCTTTTAGTTATGTATACCCCAAATAATCTCTTCTAAACATGTAATCAACATGAAATTATTAAGTGGAGCTAAGAAATTATCCCCTCCCTGCTTTTGTGATGCCGGGCATTGATCATAGGACCCTGTATACTTATGGCAAGTGCTCTACCAGGGAACCATATCTCCAGTCCAAGAAACTCTTTCTGAAACCAGACTATTTCTGTCTACTGCACAGTTCCAATGCCTCTTGGTTTGACTAGCCTCCTTCCAAGTGTTCATGATCCACGTGTATAGGTCTTGTTTTTGGCTCTCCAGCATGTAGAGGATGAGCAGTGCTAAGTGTGGACCATCCTTCATCCAGGAGTCACAGCTATGACATCAGGATGCCTGGACCTGATGGCTTATGTGCACGTGTGCTGTACATGTGCTGGTTGGTTTCTGGACCTCACAGCTCTTACTCACAGAGGCCAACAAGACTGGGGAGCAGGTGTGGGTAGCGGGTCCTTCCCCAGCCCACAAGGGCTCCCTTTGGCCTCTGTTATCCTGATTAATGTTGCTGGAGCCATCTGCCCACATCTCTACCACTCTGCCATCTTAGGGCAATGTCTGGTCTAGAGGGACACCTGGATGTTCATGCCCAAAGCATGGCTACTCAGACATCCAGCTTGAAGCCATTTTCTGGTCTTGAGTCCCTATAGCCTGATCACCAAAGGCCATCTTAAATATTGGTGGGATCACTTAGGAACTTTGGAGAGGGGGGATAGAACACAGTTAACTTCATTCTGGGGGTATTTTTGAGCAGGGTTTATCAACCTTTGTAAATTTGTTACCATGGATGCATAGATATATAAAATGGGTCTATATCAAAATATAATAATTTATAAAGAAATTTCTAGCTGCTGCTGCTGCTGCTGGTGGTGGTGGTGGTGGTGGTGGTGGTGGTGGTGGTGGTGGTGGTGGTGCACACCTTTAATCCCAGCGCTCAGGAGGCAGAGGCAGATGGATCTCTGGGAGCTTGAAGGCCAGCCTGGTCTACAGAGTGAGTTCCAAGACAGCCAGAGCTGTTACACAGAGAAACCCTGTTTCAAAAAACTAAAAAGAAAAAAAAAATCATTCTAAAACAAATCTTTGATATACCTATAATTTTGCCATTTATCAAAGACAAAAATCAAACTTACACACTGAGATGAATGTACTTATTTGTTTTTACATAAATAATTAAATCTTGGTGAATATTTGGTATTGCAAGACACAGAGCACCTTCAACACTTCTCAGACTTGACTGATACTATAATTTTATAATTGTTGATACTGAGAACACCATTTTACAAAAAAAAATGTAGTAAAAAAATTATATGTCTATGGCCTTTTCAGAAATGGTTAGAAATTCTATCTTAAGCCCAAGCCAGAATTCATTGAATGATAGTCCCAATTTTAAGTTTATCATTTCTTTTATTTTTGAGATTATAACATAATAATATCATTTCCCCCTCCTCTTTCCTTCCTCCAAATTCTCCCCTGTACCCATCCTTGCTCTCTTTCAAATTCATAGCCTCTTTTTTCATTGTTACAAGCATATATGTATATATACACATATTCCTAACCACAACCTGCTCAGTCTGTGTCATGTGACTTGTATGTATGTTTTCAGGGCTGACCATTGGGTGTAGGATAACTAATTGGTGGCTCTCTCCGGGGAGACCATTTTCCCCTGTCTCAGCATTCTTTGTTTGCTTGTAGACCTTTGTGTAGGGGTGAGGCCCTGCGGTCTTTCCCCATCAGCTTCGGCGTGTCTCTTGTCCTTGTTCAGCTCATGCTTGGGTGGCCGTGTTGTGAGGCTTTATGGGTGTAGCTTCTGACGTTGCTAGGAGACACACTCTCAGCGCAAACCCCTTTATCCTTGGCTCTTGCAGTCTTGATTTTAAAAAAAGAAAGAAATACAAGTCAGCAACTCAAGCAAAAAATTTAAAGTCAAACATTCAAATACAATGTGATCCAAAGAGATGCTACTTTGATCCTACTTATGCTGAGGAATGGCAGAAAAAAAAACTTAAGTCTCTATTTTCCATAATTAAACCATTGTGTTTTTGTAAGAGCAGAAAATTTTGTATGTACAGTAAAAACATTGCAGTTCAAACGTGCTGTAGTTTATAATCTCTGCACAGAATTCGCTGATGTGACAGAGGCATACCGCATAGTACTTACGTAGTGTGTTCAGGATCAAGGCTGCAGCAAAGTCTTGTGATTTAGCACCAGCAAGTGCTGTCAGAAACACTACAGATTTATTGGGCATTTGGTTTTGAATCAATATATGGCCAGTGCATTTTCACAAGCTCATAAAAATTATTTTCCTATTTTTAAATTGTATTTATTTTTGTTGAGTGTGTGTTAAATGCAGGCACACACGTGCCAGGGCGTGGCTGTGCAGGTCAGAAGACAACTTTGAGGAGTTGTTCATCTTCTTTCACTGCGGGTTCCAGGGATCAAATTTGCTGAGCCATCTCACCAGCCTCATAAACCTCTTATTGTTGCCAGATTTCTGCCTCCTCAGTCTGTCTTCAGCTACCCCATTTGGAGTCATAACGTACAGTTTAAGAAGTGGGGTCTTAGAGGAGTGAGCCAGAGCTGGGCTTGATACAGCAGTGGAATACCACATTTCCCAGCTTTTTAATGCCCAGAGCCTCCCACCTGGGCACCGGCTAGTACAGAATGGTGAGTGTGGTGCTCTGCATTCTAGGGGGGCTCCACAGCTTCCCGTAGAATGTTAAGACCCATTCCACTCACCCTGAGATGCCCTGAAGTTTGGGACCTGCTATAAGGATAGGGCAGCTGCCTGGTAAGGTAGGCTGCCAGATTCCAACCCCAAGGGAGTGGGCAGTCCTGCCAGCCTGGCATCTGAAACTGGCTGAGCAGAATTCCACAGCCTCACCCTGAGGGAGCTGTCCCTGCTGACTGAGCTGTGCTAATCCTGCTGACCCGTGGCCATGATGCTGTCCAAATCTATCTTTAGGTGACCCTGCAGGGAAGAGGCTGTGAGATGGGGCCTACCCTTTCTAGAAATCAGATATGTGGTATGGTCAGCTTGAGGGGGACTGAGCCCCTCAGGTATTCATCAGTGAGGTGCAGTATGGGTCTCAGGAGGGGTTTCCAGGGCAGGAGGCTTCTGTGAGATTTTCCTCTATGGCTTGCGTGTACTCTGAAGTCCCCATCTTTATGACCTTCTGGTCTAGGCAGTGCCCAAGGGTCCCAGGCCGCTTCCTTACACGAAAGTAATATTGATATTCCCTTTCCTCTTCTGTGAGTGACCCTCCTCCATGGTGGCCCTCCTTTACTGTGACTCCCTTTAGAGTGGCCCACATGTATAGTGTCTCTCTGTTGAGCTGCCTGTCCTCAGTGCAGAGGGTCCAGTCAGGGCCAGGGCAATGTATGGCCGACATTGAGGATGGGACAGGCATGCTGGCTTTCAGTCTAGCTTTGGAGACCACTGAGTGTAGCTAGAGTTTTCCTGCCTTGCCCACAGTCAGGACAAATCTCTGTCACCCGCCAGTCCCACAGCCGCTCAGACCCAACCAAGTAAACACAGAGACTTATATTGCTTACAAACTGTATGGCCGTGGCAGGCTTCATGCTAACTGTTCTTATCACTTAAATTATAGATTCCATAAATCTATACCTTGCCACATGGCTTGTGGCTTACCGGTGTCTTCACATGTGGCTTGTCATGGTGGCAGCTGGCAGTTTCTCTCCTCCTTCTTCCTGTTTCCCCAATTCTCCTCTCTCTTTGTCCCGCCTATACTTCCTGCCTGGTCACTGGCCATCAGTGTTTTATTTATATAGAGCAATATCCACAGCACTTCCCCTTTTTTTCTTTTTTTAAAAAGGAAGGTTTTAACTTTAACATAGTAAAATTACATATAACAAAACAATTACCGAGCAAGAATTATAGTTACAATATTAAAGAAGATGTCCTATCTATCTTCTATTTGTGAGTTTAAGGTTTTATATCTAACTTATCTTTTATCATAACTGAGGAAATTACAACTATCTAGTTTTCAACCACATCAAAGACCTGAGAAGGAACATAATGGTACCTGCAAAATGGTAGATGGATGCAAGCAACTTTCGGGCATCTTGCAAAAGTAGACCAAGACAGCTGGCAGCCTGGACAGTCACCTAATGTTTCTCAGCATTGTTGGTGCATTTAAATTGGCTACAGGCCTAGAGTATCTGACAGACCATTTTTAGAAGCAGGAATTCTGAGAGACCATCTTACCCTGTCTTGGCAGAGTACAGTGGTCGCTTTCCTTGTGTCCCGCTTGTCCAGAAAGGACAGCATTGTATTTGTACTGTCAGCCGTCAAGGCAAGGGCAGTTCTTTGCCCAGTAGGCCATTTTGTGCCAAGAAGACAAACTTCCAAATGGAAATGTCTTAGAAGCCCAACATTCTCTCGGATCAAATTGGTGCAGCCAGGAGCAATTGTGTCTCATGTCAACAGAATTTTAAGTTATTTAAATGCCATATTCTCTAGGTCTATGAAGTGTTTGAAGATTACCTATCTATCTGAAATATATCTATGTATACCTAGTAGACTTGACTAACATGGCTACAAATATGATTATCATAGATGACTAATTATTAATCTATTTTTAATTATCCATTACAATTTAAAATGAGTTACATAAACATAATACCTCAAACAAGAATATATATACTGTATAACAAAATTAACTTCAAGTTTGTATCAATAAACTAAAATTTATACCAATGTAAATCATTTTAAACAAGTTGTTCTTTAAAAGTAGATTCATTAATCTACCCTTTTATCTTATCATCTCTATATCCTCCTATATATCTATATCAACTGAGCCTCATATTGGGATCAGGGTGGTGCCAGAGATCAGTGCCCTCCATCCCTCTCTCACAAGATCCTGGACAGGAAGGGTCCCTAGATGTCCCTGAGGGGCTGGGGTATAAGTGTGTGTCCCTTTTATCTGCAGCCAAGAACTCTGGGATAGGTGGTTTCCAGAGAGGTGGTTTCTGCCTCTTAGCTGACCCCTCCAAACATGTCTAGGTTATCTGTTCCCACCAAACATAAATTGCTTATGTCCACCTACACCCTGGTCCCCACTAGTGAGCACACTGCACGTGGGGCTGGCTACCGTCCTGGAGGGCCTGAGGTAGCTCTCTGCAATAGCAGGGCTTAGGTTCTCCTAATCCTCTGTCTCCACAGTAGCACAGGGCACAGTGACCGCTCGGCAACTCTTTGCAAGTACAGCAGTGACGTTTCCTTCTAGAGAGAGGGGCTGTGGATGTTAGAGTCCCCTTCATTTTCCCGAAGTGTTCGCCACTCCTAGGCTTGCTCTGGGCTTTCCGTTTGTGTTCGTCACTGATGAGGCCAGTCCCTGGGAAGGTGGCCAGGTGGCATTGCTCAGGGGCGAAGCGTGGGCTGTGGCTTAAATGCTGTAGGGCCGCCACAGGGTGGAGAGGAGGCCCTTGGGTGCTGTCCTAAGGGGTGGGAGAGGCTGCATGTGAATGCGCTCTACTTTCCCCCCGGAATTGTAGGTTGACTCTGTAAACTGGAACACCTTTACCTGGAAGTGAAACGCCCACGGGCCCCGTCCCCAGCCCCACCTGTTGTTCCTGGCGTGTTCACCTGTTTCTTTGCTCAGCTGCTCTGTTATTTCTGAAGCGCAGGTGCACAGGCTCCCCGCTGGCAGCTGCCTTCCCTCCCCCAAGAGTGGCCCCATCCCAGCCAGCACTGTGCTCTTCCCATGGGTGTCACTGCCCATCTCTTGGCATTGAGGGGACCGGGCTAAAGGGTCATTGTTGCCCCATCTCCCTCCGGACTGCAGGACTGAGGGTCTCCATTGTTTAATGGAGTCGTCAGTAGGGTCAGGTCTCTTGGGTTTCTTTGTTGAGGGAGAAACCTGGTCCAGAGCCCACGGGTTATACCGAGGTGTGTTCTATTGGATGGCGGCTTTGATCTGACCGAGAGGACCCCATGTTGATGTAGGCACACTTGTTTCTAGAGAAGGCTGCGAGTCTCTGGAAGTCCGCTTCACTCTGACTGCTGGGTGCATCGCAGGCTAGCCCCCTTCCCCTTCGCCCCCTTCCCCTCCTTTCACCAGGGCTCTTGTAGCATTTAGGTGTGGGCTTGTAGGCTAGCGTCCGCCGTCTGGTACTCAGAGGACGGAGGATGGCTAGCCTCTCGACCTGCTGTGTCCAGTGTGGACTCAACCACTCACAGGTACCATTTGAGAAGGTCACAGTGAAACGGAAGACAGGCTGTCTCCAGGCATTGTGGCTACCTCTCAGACTCACTGGGAAGCCCAAGTGGGCAGCCTGTATTGGACGTACAGCTAGGTGGTGTC
The DNA here is from genome assembly GCF_004664715.2 of Peromyscus leucopus. Lineage (NCBI taxonomy): Eukaryota > Metazoa > Chordata > Mammalia > Rodentia > Cricetidae > Peromyscus > Peromyscus leucopus. The sequence continues at coordinate 14,559,801 of NC_051067.1, forward strand.
ACCCGAGGGCCCTCTGTCCTCCCTCTGTTTTCTCTCCCACAGTCAGTTAGGTAACACCTGACTGTTGCTTCTCCCTTCAGGGGCTGCTTAGGGATCTCTGAAAATGTCCCTCCCTCTCCTGTCCTCCCAAGCACTGGCACTGCAGCCAGCTCTGCCCTGACTCCATAGTGCCTTGAACTGCTTATGAGATGGAGATTGCATGGAGCGGTATAGAGAGGGACTCCCTGTGTAGGTCGGGGTTCCTCCACAGGTGGCATCTGTGGGAAGAAAGGCCTGGTGTCCACAGTGGTCTCTGTGAGGCTCGAGGCCACTAGAGAAGTTTATGGTGTCAGCCATGCCTATGTGTCTCCCATCCACTCCCGCTGTGGTCTGGCGATTGGTCCAGACAGCCCACATCTTCATCACCTGTGCCACATATATGGGCCAGGCCTCAGAGGAGCTGCTGTGTCTAGATCACCGTCTGTGTCACACACCATCCCCTACTGACTTCTGTTCTCCTGGTCTTTATGTGTCCTTCCCTGGACCTTTCGTTCATGTTAGACGGTGACAGGCCTGCTGGTCCCCACAATGGTCCTCTTCAATGTGACATCTTTATTCCAGGAGATGGTCACCTCCTGAAACTCGAGCCCCAGAGTAGGGACAGTAGGGTGCACAGAACCTGCCCTCCAACTGCCCCACTGTGCTCTGGCAAGGATGCGGGCTTCCTGTTTGGTGAGGTGGCTGCTGGTCCTGATGTAGCATGTGGGAATACAGGTTCCAGGTCTCCTAAGTGTTTGTTGGGAAGGAGGGTGAAATGTCCCCTCCATGGCTCACAGACCTCTTCTGTCTTCTTCTGACTGAGTGGAGACGTTCTCAGCGTCCCTGGACATAGGTCAGAAGATGGGCAGACTCATGCCAGACCCTGATTCTCTCCTGAGATAATAAAAATTCCCCAGTAGGTGCCTGGTACTGCTGGGAAGAGCTCTCTGTGGTGCAGAAAAGACACATTTTCAATGAAGTTTGTTTTCTGTTTGGTCACACCTGTGCATTATTAATTCATAATGGCCTGCCATCCAGTTCTGAAGAAGCACCTGGGCCCCAGAATCTTAGGTAGCAAGAGTTTTATTTAAAGAGCTATATCTCAGAATCTACAGTTTTATGCTGGAGAGGGCTAGAAGAGTGATAGAAGAGATTCAGAAACACTGCATTATCAGGTTTTGCAGAAGCGAAACTGGATTCAACCGGAGTGGGAGGCAACCTTGCGAATGGCTAACTTGTGGCTGATGGGGAGCTGACACTCGGATCCCATGGGAGACATTTCAGATTGAGACAGAGTTGATGTTTCCAGAGTGTTGGAAATGGGAGAGGGACCTTGATGAAGCCACTCCTGATACCCAAACTTCTGGATTTATTGCTTGCATGAACCAATAAGTCATTTAAAATAGCAAGCCCTGAGGAGTTGGCATTTCGATGTTTATATTAATTAACATAATAAATTAGATAAATTAATTAGATAAAATTAATCTAAATAACTTGCTCTACAGTGTGGCTTGCTTCCTCTTGGTGAGGGGACCTATCTTTCCGTCAGTGACTGGCTGGAGTCCTAGGATCAGGAGTTTGGCCTAGAGCAAGGCCTTGAGTCACCCGACACCTGTCATCCTCTCTCTGCCCCAGCCCTTCCCTCTGAAGAAAAAAGCATTATTTTCAAAGGCAGCAAGGCACCAGACATTCAAGTACAAGTTTCTGCCTCAGATAACTGAACTTCTTGGTGCTCTTGACAAAGAAGGCTAAGTATGAGGAGGCTTGCTGGTGCCTTTCCTGAATCTTGAGCCCTCGATCTGAGCACATGCTGGACTCACAGGGTGGACAGTGGGACACGGGTCGATGGCTGGAGTCTCTTTCAAAGACCGACTCTAGGTACATATCACCCACTCTCTTGATTTCTGGTCATATCCTGTATCCACTGTTTTTATTGATAGCTGCGAGGAGCTCTTTGACTGTGATGGCGGTGTCCACCCTGGCTCCTCGGTGATACACTTGACTGTTGCCAGGACGAGGCTAAGAGGGCTTGGGCTTCACCCTTGCAGCTGGTATAGGAGGGAACAGAACCAGAAGTTTTCTCCCCTGGCTGTAGGGTACCAGATGTAGACTGAGCCATCCACAGACTGTCACCCACTGCTGTCCAGGGCCAGTCCCCAGCCTCATTTCATTATGTCCTCCCAGAGGTCTCTTTCTGCAGAGATGCTGGCCCTGTCTGTGCCTTGCACAGAGTGGGGATCACAGTTCTCCCAGGCCGCCCGCAGATAGGGTTCTGTCTGGGGGCTGGGTGCCCTGGCTGGCATTGCCCGCTTGTCCTTTCAGCCTTATTTTTGTCTCAGTGGGTAATTGAGTGTTGATTTTCTCGTCTGTGGGCGGCTTTCCCCTAAGGTTTCTTGCTTGCTTAGCTCCTGGCCTGGAGCAGAGCTTGGAGATAGAGTGGCGCACCCTCTCAGACCCTGTGCCCGCTGCACCCATCCAGCCCACAGACTTCGAACTGTGAGAGTGATGTAAGCATGCACTGGCCCCAGCAAGGGGAGTAGACATGGTTCAAACCCTGGGAACCTGAGAGTGGAGGGAGGACCTGTATTCCAGGATGATGTGGAGTGTGCAGGGACACTGAGCCTTCTGGAGTACTGGGGTACCTCAGGAGGTGAGGGGACAGAAGAGACACAGGTGTACAGTTGGAGCTTTGTGCTACCTGACCAGATAGATGCCTGCTGGCCCCAGGATGGTGGCACCACTGGGTGTCACACTTGGTGTGACACATGAGGGAGATGAATCTTTGAGTAGGTCTGAAGCTCTTCCGGGGACCTCCAACCCCATTCTGTCAGACTAGTTGGAGTCCAAACTGGGCCTAGTCTCCTCCCTACATAGGACAGACAGCTCTAGACCCAGACTCCAGAGCCTTTATTTGCTTAAAAAAAGGTTATTGGGAGCTGGAGAGTTGGCAGAGCAGTTAAGAGCACTTGTTCTTACAAAGGACCGGGTCAATTCCTAGTACCCATATGATGGCTCACAACCATTTGTAACTCCAGTTGCAGGGGGTCCAACACCCTCCTTTGACCTCAGCAGGTACCAGGCATGCACATGGTACACAGACAGACATGCAGAGCAAAATACCCATATATGTAAATTTTTAAAATGACTGTACTGGATTAGGTGAGGTCGTTTTCATGGAAGCATGTGATATACTCTGAGCGTATTTCCCCATCCTCCCCTCCCCTTTGGGGCCCCTCCTCTTCCTAGTGGATCCCTTTGTTCTCCTGGACAGTCTCACTTCTCCTCTGTGTCACCTGGATCATATGATTTATGCGTCTGCATGGATTTGAGCACCCACAGACGAGAGCAGACCTGTAATACTGTCCTCTGTGAAGACAGTTCTCTTCTGTGACTGTTCCAGTTACATCAGGGTTCTACAGAGAGCATATCTTCATTCTTCTTTATGACTTAAAAAAATCCTCTCATGTTCCTTTGGTTTGACTCAGACCACAAGCACATCTTCTGGAAAGAGGCTTGCCACCAGTTATACTGTGCCAGTGCTAGCCAGCGCTAGCCAGCCCTACCGCCGAAGCCTGAGCATGGCTCTCCACTTCTCTCAGTCCTCAGAAGCTGTGGTTCTCTTGCCTTGCTACAGAAAGACACTGCACTCTTCCAGGAACAGCAGACATGTCCCTCGTGGGCCTGACTCCCTCTGTCATCACCCACTGGGGCTGTAGTGATGGCGCTGTGGCCCTGGGCTGCTGCTACTGGAGCGGCCCTGCCAACACTGCACTTTCTAGGCAGCAACCTCCGAAACAGGGTTTCTCTGTGTAGCCCTGGCTGTCCTGGAACTTGCTCTGTAGACCAGGCTGGCCTCAAACTCACTTGCAAGTGCTGGGATATTAGTATGCACCACCACTGTCCGGCAACCTCTGACTTTCTTAATACCAAAAGCCCCCTCTGATGTGTGTCTCCAGGTTGACCTGAACCATGGGTTAAGCCAATCAGAAACAGGCCATCTGATCACCTGGGTTGTCAGACCTGAGCACCCCTGAATGGCCCTCTCCCCACCTTGGAGGCTGCCGCTTTGATACTCCTTTGCATGGCCAACCAGTGGTGGAGTTATGGGTGAGGATGACTTGCATAACCCAGTGAGAGTGGGCCGTGCTCAGAAGAGCTCGTGAGATCCAATCTTAAATGACCAAGGGGCATGGCACCTTGGTAAAACATCCTGGTGGCATGGAACCTATAATAAGGTCTCTGCCCCACTTCCTGTCCCTCTCCTAGAGGCAGCATGCATGGCTAACGACCTTTGACTCGGATGTCTTTATCACTTCTAGCTATCTGGCATCAGTAATGGTGTGCCAGGCCCTGGGTTCTGTAAATGCATGCACACCCATACATTGCACACCCATACATGCGTGGACGCACACTCACATGGGGAGGACAGCGATGGACTGTAGCCTATGCAAGGCGCCGTCTCCCGCTTCCTATTTGTGTTAGTTTTGTTACTTACAACTTGGGCATTGCACTTTGAGCCATATGCTGCTGCTGGTCGATGATGGGTACCGTAAAATAACGTAGACTTTAATGGTGCTCTGAGGCTTCTCTCAAGTCACTAACTAGACCCATGGGAAGGGAACCGGAGACAGACTGTTGCTGCCTTGAGAAGGCTTTGTGGGGATGCCGAGCCTGCCCAGGATTCATCGTCTTCTCAGCTGCCTCATCAGTGACACCAAAGGTCAATTCAGCTAGATTCCTTTGTGTGTGTGTGCATAGGTGTGAGTGGGTGTGCTTTCTGCGCATGTGTCTGCGTGAAGGGGCTGGAGGAGGATGTTGGGGGTCCTGCTCTGTCACTCTCCTTGTTCGCTTGAGATAGGTTTCCTCACTGAACCTGGAGCTGGGCTGGTGGACAAACAAGCTTTCCAATCCTCCCATAGCTCCCATAGCACTGTGTGTAGGGGGCCTGGATGCACACAGTATATGGTTATACCTGGGGATTTGGACTCACGCTTGCACAACAAGCTCCTTTGTCTGATGAGCTGTTTCCCCAACTCGGACACATCCACTTCTGTGGGCACGGGAAGTCACCTTTGAGTTCTCACATGTGGGAAAAAGAGTCTGGTCAGCCTAGATAGGTGTGCATTTGGCTGGGTATAGAATTCCTAGTCGGCACTTTGAAGAGGCTGCTGCCCTCCCCACAACCAGTATCACTGATTCCACTCACTGTTGCCTGGGCCATTTCTTCACAGATAGGAAATTTTTTCGGGCCTTGGGATTCTGAAGTTTCACTGGGACAGAGCTGGAGGGCGGGTCAGTTTTCATTTACTGACCTGACCTCAGTAGGCCCTTTCGTCCTAAATCATCCTCCTTTTAATTCGGGGAAATGCTATTCTGCTGTGCATATTTCAGGATGGATGTCTCTCCTCAGAGCCAAAGTTCCATAGTTGTCTTCCAGGTATTTCTTTCATGTCTCTTAATATTTCTTCTTCTTTCTTTTTTTCCTTTTAAACTTACTTTCTCATTTGGTCTTTGGATAGTTTTAACTTTTTATTTATTTTTTGTTACATTTTAAGAATTGAGGTGTAATTTATAATCAGTGAAATATGCATATTTAAAAAATTTCCTTCCAGTTGCTGAGGTGTACTGCTTTTGTGGGAGTGCCACCGAAGTGTGTCTATTTACCTGGTGGGAGGCTTCAGCCGAGTCTAGGTGGGGCTGTGGTGGGGCTGCCCACCTGCCCGTCTTTCAAGGACTTGTGTTTCCTTTCTCTCCTGTGGGTCTTCTCCAGGAGGGGAGTGATGGAACCCAGAGCTGGTAGGAAGCTGCTGAGGGATCTTGGCCATTTTTGTAGGTTATTTGGTGAGGCATCTGTCTGTCTACATCAGTTACAGAAGCTCTTTCTCCATTCAGGATTGAGGCCTTTGTCGGATGTGTGTATTGGGAATGGTTTCTCCCCATGTGTAGCTTTTCTCTCATTATCTTAGATAAATAGTAATTTTAATGAGCGGAACGTGTTACCATTTTATTGTCTAGATTAGAGATTAACTTTCTTTGTACTTACTATTTCATTGGATTATGGAATATTTTATATATTAAAAAAGGCCAGCCCAGCTTTCAAAATTTGTAAGAACTCTCTTCTGGGTGGTTCCTTTTAAAATACAAGTTTGCTCTTGTATAAGCAGGTCCAAATTCTGGGTGTTCATGAGAAGAACATTAATTAGCTATTTTTGAAGTCTGTGAATGACTGTCTTTCTGGTGCTGGCTGCACTGATCATTTCTCTTGGCTGTTTGGCTTTGTTGATGATGGCTGCTGTCTAGTCCCACTGATGAGGGTCTGTGCTATGGGGCAGTGGTCTGGCCTGATGGGTACAGCTACCATGTGGGGAGTAATTTCTTAACACAGTGACCTTTGTCATGACCCTATGGGCCCACTGCTTCTATTGGACTCTGGCTTGACATTATATGAGGCTTCCCAAAGGATCCTGGGGATCTTTGCTTATATTTCCTTTCAGCTCTGATCTTCCCTGGTCTATCTTAAACCACCTGCTTCCTGTCTCCTGGAATTCCTCCAAGTTTCTGTGCTCTGTGTTTGGTTGTGTTAACAGTTTCCTTTGGAAATATAGACGCCTCTCTTCTCACACACTTGTGGCCCTGGGGTGTGTGGCCAGGGAGACGGGACTAGAAGGTGACTTTGGGCACCACTTAGGTGGAGTTGAGAAGGTCTCACTGTGCTTATAGAGTGCAGAGAGGTCACCCTAAGGCCCATGACTGGTGGCATCTTATGAGATGAGCTTGGAAGCACAGAGCAGCACTTGGGGACATGTGAGCTCTTTGGGTTTGTTTTGAGTGCTCCAGGGTGAGAATCCATTTGGATTTGGGGAAGGGAAGGGCCAGGGTCTAGGTAGGCTACAGGGGTTAATGAGGCAGGAGCTAAGGCAGAGGGCAGAGGGTGGAGCTCACATACCTGATGAAAAGTTCCAAGATAGCAATGAAGTTTGTTTTTGGCGTTTGTTTTTTTTTTCCATTTGAGACAGGCTTTCATGTAGCCCAGGCTAACCTCTAATTCGATATATAGCTGAAGATAACCTTGAACTTCTGATCCTCCTGTCTCTACCTCCCAAGTACTGTGTGGGCCACCAGGCCTTGTTCATTGAGTGCTGAGGGTTGAACAACAGGGCTTTGTGCGTGGTAGGTAAGCATTGTGTGCACTGAACTATGTGCCTAGACCTACAATGATAGGTGTTTACTGCTCTGTTGTAAACTTTGGGACAGCAGATTAGTTCTGCTGCCTTGGCCAGGCATCGTGGCACAAGGCCAGGTGAAGCATGTTTCTTCCTGCTCCAAGGGCCGGGCTGCCTGCTCTCAGGACTGGCTTTGCCAAGTCAGTCCTTCATCATCTCGGTGCTGGTCTCTGGCATGTGTCATCTCCCCTCCGCTGAGGTCTCCTGGGTCTTGAGCACCTCCCCGCTCTGTGTATACTTAGAAGCAAACGGACATTTCATCCCTGTAACAAGTACTCTGAGAGTGAGTGATCACTGGAGAGAGCAGAGGCCTCTGAGGTGTTTGAAATGAAAAAGTGCAAAAGCTTGGCAGCATAGCTCGTGAGCTGCTTCTGGCTTCCTGGAGCAGTTTCTAACAGAGGGGCCCCAGGCAGGGGCTGTATCTGGGGTTGTGGGGCCCAGGGGGCTGGCTGTGGTGTGCCACTTGTCACTGTGAAAGGGTAGATCCTGCTACATGTCACTGCTGGGGAATGGCATGCCTCTGAGGCTTCTCCTGCCGCCCCTACACCGGCTGCACTCTCCTGGAGGAAGGGAGCGTGGCAGACAAGGCCCAGAGCACAGCCCACCCAGTGCACCTGTCTTTGGCTCTAGGACCGGAAGCTCACCAAGCTTGAACGGCAGCGGTTCAAAGAGGAGGCGGAGATGCTGAAAGGCCTGCAGCACCCCAACATCGTGCGCTTCTACGACTTCTGGGAGTCCAGCGCCAAGGGCAAGCGATGTATCGTGCTGGTAACGGAGCTGATGACCTCGGGGACACTGAAGACGTAAGTGCTGCACACGAGTGGGCTGGGGTAGCCTTGGGCGCAGGGCTGTGATAGCTACCGTAACAGAGGTGTTGGAATGCTTGGGCCAATCTGACAGGTGTCTGTGATTCAGAATCTCTTTTGAGTGATATTCTTTCTCTAGGCCATGGGAAGCCCATTCCCCGAGTGAGAAGAATCAAACCTAGTCCTGGCATTTGGCTCCCTCTGGCTTCTTGTGACAAATGAGACTGGTTCTCATGACCATATGACTGTTCCCACTCTCCCTTCCTGTGTGGGACACTGGAAGGCTGTTTTACTTCCCAGTGATATGGTTCCTTATTTCTGGCCAATGTCTGTTTGCCTAGAGGCCGGCCTGGCATGTTCTAGTGTCCTGGAGGCACAATGCAGATGTTAAGGGCCAAACATAACACAGTAGGGGGTTGAGAGCTAGGTGACCATGGCGGTTTGTCCCTGTTCCCCGAGGTCTGTACTATGGGGGGAGGGGATGTCCCCTCTGAGTGGCCATAGCTTGGGTTCCTCTGAACCATTTTAACCCTGAGGACCTAAGGAGGACTTTGATGTCCTCTGCCTCTGGGCAGCTTCGCTCTCATGTGAAGATTTGGTGAGAAAAATCCTAATTCTCATCCTCACCTCTCGCTTCCTCCTGGGTGAAGCCAGGGCTCATCACGTGGGTGGCTTGTTGCATGGATGGCCTGGCCTTCTTGACCTTTGACTGGAGGTGTTCCTCTGTCACTCATACTGTAGTCTGGGACCCTGCCCCATTTGGTGCCTCCTTATTACATCTAGGAGATTAAGGCTGTGCTTGCCATGGTTTGGTAGTAAGGTCTCCAGGGCAAAGAGCCGTGAAGGCTGTGGTCCTGGGTCAACGTCTGCTCCAGGCCTGGATCCAGCTGAGCTGCCCTGGGTAGGGGAAGAGCTGTTGGCATTTCCCCTTCCCTTCACTGCCTGCCACGTAGCTGCCAAATGCATGTGGCTAGGCTTTGCCAGATGGGGGCTTCCCAGGGACAGCAGCAGGTGAGCTGCTTGGTGAGCTCTGCCCTTCCTCCAGGTACCTGAAGCGGTTCAAGGTGATGAAGCCCAAGGTACTGAGAAGCTGGTGCCGGCAGATCCTGAAAGGCCTGCTGTTCCTGCATACAAGGACACCCCCCATCATTCACCGAGACCTCAAGTGCGACAACATCTTCATCACGGGACCCACCGGCTCTGTGAAGATTGGTGACTTGGGCCTGGCCACCCTTAAAAGAGCATCATTTGCCAAAAGTGTGATAGGTGAGCCTGTTTCTTCCCCCTAAGCCCATCGGGGAACCACATGGCATTCAAGGAGCCACCGTCACCTGGTTTTGCTCAGACCTGGTACAGAGCATCCAAACAGTCCCAGGATTCTGGTGACTCGGCCAGAGGACCTGCCTAGTAGGTTGCCTGGAGATACTGGCTTTGTTTCTCACTGAGACCCCTTCTGTCAGACTCAGGGATGTGGTGGTCTCTGCATCAGATCCCTAGCTGTGTTAGGTACCACCTGTGATTGTCTGCCGAGGGTGGTGGGCTAGATGCCAGCTTCAGAGCCTTGGTGGACACTGCGGCTGCTCAGGAGGAGGAATTAGTATTGCCAGAGAGGAATTACGCTGCTTGTAGTAGGTGGCATTGGAGCTGTTCCCAGCAGTCAGGGACACAAAGAAATGACAACTTGGAGTGTCTGAGCAGGAAGATGGATCAGAGGTCCAGCATGGTATTTACATGATGTTGGGAGGTGGTGCTGGGGGGTTGGGTCCTTTCTTGTCCTCAGGCCTTGGCTCCAGGCCTCTCCTCCTCTGAGATAGGTCCATGGCCAACTTTTGGGAGATGATGCTCTGGGTCCTGAGGACAATAGCCTGCAGCTGTGTGTAAGGATAAGGGGGGTCTGGATCGTGTGTGCCCAACCTCGAAGGGACTAGCCTGTCTCTACGTGTCCACCAGATACTGGGAAGGATTTTGTGGGCTTTGGAAAAAACCTGTAGAGGGCTGCAGTGACAATTGCTTGGGGGCTCATAGCTGTCTTGAAGTCAGGTGTGCCCCTCCATCGAGGCTGATTACCCCCATGAACAGGACAAGGGGTGGTTGGCCTCAGGTCCCCATGAATTGCTTGGGGAACAAAGATGGCCTGTTGGGTAATCTTGGGGACTGCTTTATTTGCAATAGTATTAAGGATAGCTGTCTGGCCTTTTGGAGTCTAGATCCCTGGTCTCCTTATCCTGGTAGAATAGGGTGGTGGGGAGCTGGGACCAACCTAAGCCTCGGTTTCCTGTCTGTGAAAGTAGGTGGGACTAGGCTGGGAAGATAGCTAGTAAGAGCACTTGCAGGATAACCACAAGGGCCCGAGTTCAAATCCACAGAACCTAGATTTAAAAAGCGAGGCACTGGGGCTGGAGAGATGGCTCAGCAGTTTAACAGTGTGTATTGCTCTTTTAGAGGACCCAAGTTTAATTTCCAGCACCCATGTTAGGTGGCTCCAGAGGATTTGGCTTCTGTTAGCACCCCCACATACGTGGTGCATGTGTGCATGTGTGTGCACAGAGAGACACAGACACAGACACACATACCTTTTAAAAATAATATATATTTTAAACAAGACATGGTTACATGTACGTTTATAACTCCAGCACTGCAGGGATGTGAGAGGATTGCTGGGACTTTCTGGCCACCAGCCTAGTTCCAGGTTCAGAGAGAGATCCTGTCTCAAGGGAGTAGGTGGAGACGGATAGGGCAGGACACCAGACATCATCTGACTTTTGTGTGTGTACATGTATGCATACACCACACACACACACACACACACACACACACACACACACACACACACACGATACCTCTTTACATAAAATGAAGAGAAATGGGTGGGGTTCAGGGCTGTGGAGGTGTTGTACCCTGGCTCTGAGCTCTGGGAAGTTTCTAGTCAGGTTTTGTTTTTCAGACCTTGGACTCCGACAGGTGACAGGAAGGCCCCTCAGGGTCACACACCTCAGAAATAAGTGTTCAGAGCAAGGTTCCTTCCACTTAAGGAACCCGTGTTCCACAGCTGTGAGCTGTGGAAATAAGGCTTCACGTTTCTGGCTTGGGTGATAAGAGTGAGTGGAGATGAAGGCTGGGTGTTTCTGGCAGGCCCAGGAAGGCGCTGTAAACCCAACACTGCAGGCTACACGGCCTCACATCCTCCTAGTGCGTTTCTTGCTGCTTTAGTGGGGCTGGAGATCCCTGTGGCCCCTTCGCATGAAGCAGATACAGTAGTGCCTGTTGTGGCCAAGGCAGAGCCCTGGGGCTGTGGACGGGCCTGACCCACGGGGGCCTCCTTGGAAGCATAGGGAGCAGGCACTAACCGAGACCTGGCTTTACTGATCTCTGAAGCCAGGTGAAGGCCTGTGTGTTCCATCCTGGCGACCAAGGCTCTGGCCTCTGTGGGGAGCACACCCTGGTCCTGAGCTCTGGGCAGTTTCCAAGCAAGTTTTATAAATTTGCCCTTGAAGAGTGAAATGGGAAAAAGGCCAAGGTGAACTGAGGATAGCTATTCTAGCAAGAGCTATAGGTCAGCCCTGGATGGGCTTGGCATGCCAGGTAGAGTAGGAGGAGGCCGGGGCTGTTGGGTCTCCTGTGGATGTAACAGGTGAGCACTTAGCAGTTCTAGGCAGGATATGGTCCGTCTAGGAGATGAGAGATGGATTCTGCCTCCCCAGTGAGGAAATGAGCAAGGGCCAATTGTTAATTTGTTCTTGTTTTAACAAAAATCAGGGAGATCAGGGAAATCTAGGAAATAGAGCTTTCAAGTCCCATGAAGTAAATAATTTGTCTTTCATTACAGACTCGGTGCAATTCTCATGGGCTGTAGGGTTGTTATAGTGTTAGCCTACTCCACTCCTGCCAGGCTTCAGCACACGTTCTCCTGTTCATCAGGGGGCGGAGATGCCTTGTAGCCACAGCTGAAGTGACTTCTCCATTAGAAAGCCAAAGGTGGCCAGGGCTGTACCCACAGAGGTCTGCCTGACTCTGGCATGAGGAGCTTGGAGAGCAGCGGTGTGAGGAACGTTCCCTAGCACCCGGCAAAACATCTGGGCCTAGGGTGGGGGTGGGCCACTGCCACTTTTACTGTCATGCAGACTCATGTGCAGGGACCTGGGGATGCCTGGCAGATGTACAAGGCAGCCTTGGGCTCAGGGACCCCGTGGCTGATGGCAGAACATGAAATGGGTCAATGGGTAGACAGACACCTAGACAGTTACGTGTGTGTGCGCGCGCATGCGCGCGCGCGAGCACATGTACGTGTGATTTCTAAAATTCAGATTTAATTAGTAAGATGAAAAGGAAAAATGAGTCAAGTGCATCCATGCTCAGGAATTATTAGGGCCTCCACTCCTGGAGCAAAGCTAGTTCCAGCTCAACCCGTTTCCCAGAGCTGGGCTGTCTGGGATACTTTTTGCAGAGCAGCATCCTTTCTTCTTGCTGATACCAACAGAGTCCAAAACCAGGGATAATACTGTCTGTTCACTCTAATGCCATGTGGCCAGCTAGTGAGTAGAGTTTCTGCCAGAAGAGTTGGGGTCCCTGTATGTGCTAAGGAGTGACTGGCCCAGCTCCAAGTCCTGGGAGTCCGCTTTTGTCACAGTCCTCTCTAGGGCCCAGGACTCACCCTGGAGTCTCTTTGTTGGCTCCTCTAGCAGGAAAGGGCTTTGTGGTTTCTCCTTGTTATCACAGGACAACTTGTCCCACACAGTCCCTGGCAGAGGCATCATGGGATGGCATTATGGGCAATAGAGGTGGCCCTGGGGAGGGAGCCCTTCCATCCTGCAACTTGGGGTTTCCAGCCAAGTCAGCTGCCCTGTTCACTGTGTTCCAGCTGCCACCGTGGTGGGCCCACCTGAGTGGCCGCTGTGCTCTAGGCCCGTGTAACCCCTCCAGATATGCTGGGGTCCCTAGGATATATGACGGGGTGGGAAGGGCCTGGGCTCTGATCCACTTGTAGGCTACCCCTGCCTGGGACCTCTCTCTCATGCATTCTGTGGCCTAAGAAGTATATTCATACTCTCTGACAGGGGATGGGATGGCACTTAAAAATATTAAAAATCAGCAGTGCCAAAGAATTTCAAGAGCACAAAAGGATGAAAGTTCTCAGAATGAGCACTCTTCTTGGTCTCTGTCCTTTCTGATAGACTTTTTCTACAGTTCTGTGTTCTTTATATTACATAAACCCAAACGTGCATTTTTATATTTCTTCAGTTTTTGTTAGACTCACAATGCATATTAAAATGAATAATGGGCAAGAGACCCCAACACAGGGGCAAGAGACCCTAACACGGGGCTGCTTAGAGGTTAAAGTGTTTGCTACCTAAGCCTGAGGACTGGAATTTAGGTCCCCAGCACTAACTTGAAAGTGACAGCCAGGTAGAGTGGCAGCCGGCCTGCAATCCTGTTAGTTATCGGGCAGAGACTGGGTCCTCAGAGCAAGCAGACTAGCTGAATTTTAATACAAAGATGGTTTTTATTGTTGTTGTTTTGTTTTTCTTCTTGTTGTTGTTTGTTTTTTTGGCTTTTGAAACCGAAGCTTGGTTACTACCCATCCCTGGGTCTACTGGCTAGCTAGCCTAGCGTACTCAGCTCCAGGGGAGGGACAGACCCTGACTCAGAGGAAAAGGAGAAAAACAGATGCAGGGACAGCACCTGAGGAACGGTGCCTTGAGATTATCCTCTGGGCTCCACACGCAAGAGGGAGCATACATGTTCATGCACATAGTGGCCACGTGGAGCAAGCATCATTTCACTTTTTTTTGTATTTGATGTATCTTAACATCTCTGTAGGATGTGTCAGGTGGATGCCATTTTCTCAGCCCCTCCCCCCAAAGTGATAATTGCATGTCATATTCATCATGAGTTATACCCAGAAAATCTAGTCATTCCCCTCTCTGGGGACACTCAGGGCTTTCCTGGGTTTTTGCAGTTAGAGGCAGCTTTGGGGTAACCAAAGGTACAGTATCCACACACAACCAGGGTGTACTCAGAGAATAGGTATGCCCCTCCCCCAGCCCCCTGGACACTGTGTTTTCCAACCTTGTGGCTTGAAATGGCACTGAAAACTGGTGGCTAGCCCTGGAGCCATAAGGTGAGGTTTTAGATACTTCAGTGTGTAGAGAACGTCTGCTTGAATCCTGGGATCTGTTGACCTTACTGGTGTCCTGAATGTGCCACGGGACAGATATGGAGGCAGTTGGGGGCATCTATGGGGCCGAGGGGCCATGATCAGTAACAGCTGTGTCTGCTGCTCCTGGTGCAGGTACCCCTGAGTTCATGGCGCCTGAAATGTATGAGGAGCACTACGATGAGTCAGTCGATGTCTACGCCTTCGGGATGTGTATGCTGGAGATGGCCACCTCAGAGTACCCCTATTCGGAGTGCCAGAACGCCGCCCAGATCTATCGCAAGGTCACCTGTGTGAGTCCACTCAGCCACCTTGTTAGTAAGGACACAGCCTTGGTTAGTCCCTTGGGCAGTTGGGTAAGAAAAAGAGTGAGCATGGGCACCCTACCGTGGGGACCCCGAGGCTTGCCTGGGTGAGAAGTCTAGCAAAAGTAATGGTGCCGTGGGTGGTGGTTAGCCCTGGGGGCTGTTCCCTGCCTGGAACCAGGAGACCCTGGAAGAAGGAACCTGAAGCTGGAGAGGCTGAAGCTCTGCTGAGGCCTCCTTTCAGGAAGTGAGCCCCATCTTCTTTATCTTAGAATCCCAGTTTGTTTTCCCTTTTGCCAAACCATCGCCTCAGCCGAGCGTGTCTCTGGGCAGCGGTCGGCACCGGGCAGCCTGGGAACCTCTACCCTGTTTTGCTGTCACTGTGATTTTTGAGTTGACTCTAAGGCTTCAGCTGTGCAAACAGATTGGGCTGTCCTTTCTCTCTCTGTGGTGGCCCTTCTGCTATCAGAACAAACACAGCCTCTGAGGTGGAGCCGCTGGGCCAGGGCTCTTCTCTGTGGTCCTCACGGTGTGTTGTCTTTGCTCTCGTGGAGAGGCCGGCAGCCCCTTGGGGTGTTCTCTGACCTGGGTTGTCGTGATCCCCAGAGTCCTTCCTGCATCCTCCTCGGGCAGCCACTGGGACCCTGTGCTTTGTCTGTCCGTCTCTGCTCCAGGTGCCTGTGCGGCAGAGGTTCTCTCTGCAGGTGTGTGTGGAGCCGTGCATGGCCTGGGCACCCATGTAGCTCCACCCTGGGCCCAGCCACCCTAATGAGCCCTCTTGCAGATGGTATGCAACTCTTTCCTTTTGCTGTTAGATCCAAATTATGTCACTTGGTTAGTTGCCTTGGGCCTTTCCTGTGCGCACTGAGGCTAGGTGGTGACAGGCAAGAGTTCTTGACTGGTGCCCTGGCCCGGAAGCCCACACAGGTGTAAAGTTACTCCAGGGAGTCAGGGGCTGCCTGCCAAGCAGGTTGTTGAAGGCCTGAGAGATCTTGGTGGTATCGGTGTGGCATATGGGAAAGGAACCGTGGGCTTCAGGCTTGTCCTATACAAGATAGGTGGTGGTTTGTAATCTGGGCTGGGGGCAGGAGGGGGTGATTTTAGGCAGAAGACTGGGCATGCCCCTCATTCTGGATAGCAGACAGCATAAGGATGGGGACCTTCTGAGGTTCTTTACTCTTGTCTGCCCCACGTGGGGCTTCAACAGCCAGGCTCAGCAGGTATATTTCTCTCCTTCCCTCCTCATCCCCTTCTTCCTCCCCCTTCCTTCCATTCCTCCCTTCCTTCTTTATATTCTTCAGAAAGGAAAAGGGCAGGGGTTTTAAAGGCTGAATCTTGCTGAAGGATGATGCTTGGGAGGGCTGATGTCTTCAGGGTATTTTATTTTATTTTTTGTAATTAGTTGCTTCCTCCCCCCTGTAACTGAGCAGATTGTAAATGAACCCTGGCAGCTCCTGCTTCTGATAGGGGAGATTAACTGTGCTCTCAGAGTGGCCAGTGGTTCCCTCTCCCTCGCAAGTCTCTTCCTGGCCTGTGGCCAGAAGCAGTGACCACAGACAGTGCTCTTGACTTCCTGGGGAAGGAGCCCAGGCGTGGGCTGAAAGGCCTGACTCTGGGAGGTGTGGAACCCACTGTGGCTGAAGCTCTTCACCAGGATGAGGGCAGCTTGTATGGGAAGTCCTGGGGCCTCTGCTCTGGAGGCTCTGCAGCCAAGCGCAGGGACAGCTTTGTAGATGCTCACTGCTGGATCTGAAGCATCAGCCGCAGCATCAGCGTCTACTGCATAGGTGGAGGCCATGCTGCATGTTTTTGTCACATGGTGATCCTTGTGACAACATGCATGAGGACCTTGGCCTGAGTTTGAGCTGGGGATGCTTTACACAGCCAGGATGTCCTCTATTCAGACCTGAGTGGGGAGGAACGTTGGCAACTGGCCTTATGCTGAAAGGAAGAGCTTAGAGGGTCATAAGGCTTCCTGTCACCCGTCTGCTTCTTCCCCATTCTGCTTTCAAGCCTGGGGCTTGCATGTGATGCATCCATAGGCCTGGAGTTTTCATTCAAGTTGGAAACATCTTGACCATCAGTTCTCTAGTATGTGTGTTCTCTCTCTTCTCTCTCTCTCTCTCTCTCTCTCTCTCTCTCTCTCTCTCTCTCTCTCTCTCTGTGTGTGTGTGTGTGTGTGTGTGTGTGTGTGTGTGTGTGTGTGTGTGTGTGTGTGTATTCACCCATGCAGGCATGTGTGGGACCCAGAAATTATCAAGGTGTCTTCTTCAGTTGACTCTCCACATTACTTTTGAGACAGGGTCTTTTACTGAACCTAGCGCTGTAGATTGGTTGGCCCATGAGTCCCCAAGATCTGCCTGTCTCTACCTCTCCCAGTGCCAACAAGCCTGACTTTACTTGAGTGCTGGGCATCTGAACTCAGGTCCATGTGCTTACATAGAAATCATTTCCTGCCTAAACCGTCATCTGTCTTCAAGTATGACTCCTTTTTCTTCACTGCTCCCCATCCTGTCCCTCTGGGGGTCTGCTTTTATGTGTATTATGTGCCAAGCTGCACCTCGTTAGTGTCACAGATTCTGAAGTAAAGGGCACAGAGCCGTGTGTCCGTTTGTGTCTCAGCTCCATGCCCAACAGCTCCTGTTACCCTGTCTTCTGTCAAGTTCCCATCTCTAGTCAGTTTTTTGTATCTATAATTTCTGCTCGTCACCAGAAGTATTTTTTTTCAACTCCTGAACAGCTGCTGTGAGTTTTACCCCTGCCCCTTGCCTCCGACTTGCAGCACGTTCTCATTTCTGTAGACTGGTTTTTCTTTTGGGTGAGTTGTGTCTTCTTGCCTCCTAGCATTTCTCGTAGTTTTTATTTGATCATCACACACTGTACCATTACCGCATCCCTTCAGGCTCAGCCTGAAGGTCCTTGATGTTTCTTTGCTAAGATCTGTGGTGCTGACTAGGTACTTACCTTGGTTTTAAGCAAAGGCTTGAGGGGATGTAGACATAGGGGCTCTTTATCACTCTTTCTTTTCCAGAGCTCTGCCTCATAGCCACTTCAGCTTCCTTGCCCACAGCTCCACCCTCAACTCAATGAGGCCCCAGGCTCTGCTGGGTCCCAGGACTCAGGCTGGGAAGTGCCCTGGGTAGCAAGCTGAGCCATGGGAAACACTGGGGGTATCGCTGGTGCTTCCAGCTCTGGGTAGTGCTGGATAACTCTACTCTGTTCTCAGGGCATCAAGCCGGCCAGCTTTGAGAAGGTGCATGATCCTGAGATCAAGGAGATCATCGGAGAGTGCATCTGCAAGAACAAAGAAGAAAGGTGAGCTCCAGCGCTGCGGGCTGTGGTGTGGTCCAGCTGATGTTGGTCCAGCTGGCATCCCGGGCTACATTCTCCATGCAGACTTCCCAGGTCAGGCAGACTGGCTCAAGCTATGCAACACCAGGCTAGTGAGCTGCTGTGAGCAGTGTAGCACACACATCCTCTCCTGCCGCCTGATAGGCTCCCAACCCAGCCTGAAGTGCTGGGCACCCAAACCTTTAATCTGTCCTTTGCTATCTAGTCGTCCCCATTTCCATGACCTTAAGGAACATCATGCCCAGGCTCCTCATGTGCCTCAGCCCTGTCAGCTCTTCTGAACAGCAGCCTGTACATAGGAGTACTTGTTCCAGCCATCTCTCAGGCCGCAGAGTTCACCTCTGGACCTCCCAGTTGTTCTACAAAGCCAGTTCCTCTTCAAAACAGGACTAGCCTTCCCAGCTGGACAGCCAGAAAACTAGGGGTGCCTTTGAGGCCTCCTAGCCCTGAAACTGGAGTATACTCACCCATCCACGTGACATTCTCAGGAGTAGAGAGGGATAGGTAGCTGGTGTTCATTGCCATCAGCATGATGCCCAGAGGATGCTGCATGGTTAATGGATTTGTACTAGAGAACAGACTGGACATAGTGGTTAGGGCTGTGTGTTTGGGAGGCATGACTTCTTGGAACTGGGAGTGATCATATAGCAACAGCTAGCTGCCGGATGACCTGGGCCCCTGGTGGAGCCTCCTGTCCATGGCTGGGTTCTGGCTCCAAACCCCTAGGCCTAACAAGTCCTTAATTGCCTCTGACTGTCTGCTTCTATCTGTTCTTCCATACCCCTGCCTCCTGAGAAAGGCTCCCTACTAACCTCGCTGCTGCAGTGAGGCCCAGGGACCCTGGGTTCCTTGTGTATTTAGGATTCTAATTCCTCTCATTCACCCTGAGCCAGGAGTCTCTGATGAGGATTGAACACTCACCTGAACCTCAGCAGGGTCTGTTTCTATCTGCCTAGCAGGTGGCCTGGTACAGGGTGTGATTTCTTTTTATAATGGGGTGGGGGTGGTCTTGAAACATTGCAACAAGAAACAAGAGCATATCAGATCATAAATTCTCAGCATCTCCTGGGGATTAAGGAATGCTCACGTGCACACCTGTGTCCTACCCCTGGGGCAGAGCCTGCTCACCAGGAATGAAGTGGGAGAACTTTGTAGAAGAGCCTCGGTGTGCTGGGTGGTGACCTCATAGTACGTGTAGATGGGTATGGAGGCCCCTTGTCCCTGAGCCCTGCCTGGGAGCCACTCACCCTCCAGGTATGAGATCAAGGACCTGCTGAGTCATGCCTTCTTCGCGGAAGACACGGGCGTCCGGGTGGAACTTGCAGAGGAGGACCATGGCAGGAAGTCTACCATAGCCCTGCGGCTTTGGGTGGAAGACCCCAAGAAGCTGAAGGGCAAGCCCAAAGACAATGGAGCCATAGAATTTACCTTTGACTTGGAGAAGGAGACCCCCGACGAGGTGGCCCAGGAAATGGTAATGTGCATGTAAAGGGGCTCAGACTACCCATGGGTGAGTTTGGGTTAAAAAAAATCATAAATCAATTGCTTTTCCAGAAGGGCATGTGCCCCTAGGGAAATGACCAGCATGCATGCGAGGGTTGGGGGAAGTGCTGAGGAAGGGTTTGGGGTCCCTGCTGTGTGGTCAGGGGTGTTCAGTGACAGCAGAACTAAGGATCTCCACTGCGTGGGACCTGGGAGACAAGATGAGCACCTGGGATATAGTTCAGGGAAGGAGGCTGATAGAAGGGGGAGAGTCTGAAGGGCCCTGCTTGCCTTAACCAAACTCTGGCCACTTTGCCACAGGGCTGTGGCTTTGAACATGGGATCTGTCCCTCCTGCTTTGGAGACACTCTTGTGGTGTTTTGGGTTCTGGTACTTTAACCCCTTGAGGGGTGATGGAAGAGCTCAGGTGGATCCCACTGCCTGTCTGTGGGTGAGGAGAGGAGCCCCCTCTCTGCTTGGGATGTCAGACTGAGCCACAGGAGGGGACACTGAATCTGGTGGGGTACCAGGGTAGGAGGAGCAGAGCAGCCCTTACAGGACAAGGAGTGGCCCAGGCCCAGGCTCTGCAGCGCCACTGTGGTGTCCTAACACCTACAAGAGGTGAATGGCCAGGGCATAGGAGTTTCTAGAGCCTGGGTGCCAGACTAGACTATTCTACTCAGTTCTCTATGCCAACACCATCCAAAATGGTGACTCTTGAACCACATGGAACATTTCATTATAAACTTGTTGTACTGACATGCTCCTCTGGGACCAAGGGAAGTCAGGGGGGGGGGGCGGCAGAGGGAGAGAGAATGAATCTGTCTGTGTGCACCCTGCTGTGCCGCTGGTTACGAAGGATGAGTCAACTTAGATGAGAGTAGAAGGATGCAGCCATGCAGATCTCCATGGGGACCGTGTAAGCAGCAGAACCACAGGGGACAAGAGTCCGGCAAGGCCTCTGTGTTAAAGGGAAGGAGGTGGCAGGTAGGACTCAGGATGCCACTGGCCAGTAGTAACTATATATGGTCCGCTGTGTATTTTCAATTCAGTCATCAAGAGTGACTGTATACATTCAGCTGGTTGCCAGCACACATTTCCATTCACTGATGTTCACAGCCGTCTCCCCATGATTTTTATTGAGAACAGTGTGAGGTGGCATGCCTGCTGCAGACAGTGTGGCAGCTGGAGTTTGGTGTCCACCACTTCCTGAGAGCATACTGTGGTCACTGTGCTGGTCATTGGTACTGGCCTGGGGAATGATAGATGTGGGAAGCGGGATTGGAGGGAGAGTCTCCTATGTGTATCAGATGAAGGAATCATGGGGAAACCACACTGCTCTGACCTTGCAAGGGGTAAGAATGGGGATCGTGATTGGTCATTGTGGTTTCAACATGGCGGTCTCTTCAGATAACGTAACATTCTTGCCTTCATGAACGAAGGCCAGGGCTGCATTACAAATGTGATTCTGCCTGGCTCTGCACTGGGCCAGGCAGGGCATGGGGTTCTGGGTGCTAAGCCTTGGGAGCAGGGGCCACATGACGGCTACCATGTGATAAGGGGGTTCAGTTGGGGCTCAGTGTGAGCGATTACAGCGAGGGTAGTGACTCCAGGATGATGCCCGGGATCCCTGACAGGTAGATTCTGAGTGTCTGCGCTCCACCCAGACATCAGCTTCCCAGTTTGTCTTCAGTTCCCTGAAAGACACAGTGTCCTAAACCCAAGTGTACCCTGTGCACTGTTCCTGGATGCTGCTTAACTGCTTCTGAAGCAGTTGACACCCAAGGCTTTACCCTATCTCTGCTTGTCATACGGTAGAGGACAGGGCTTCCCACAGGGTAGGGCCATTGTGGGTGAGTTACCTCAGCTGGTCTCTGCCATCTGGCTGCACTCCCAGCCTGTGTCCCTGCATCAGTTCCAGGGAAGGCCCTGGGCCCAGCACCCTCTCCTGAGTGACACACACACACACACACACACACACACACACACACCCCTTATCTTTGCCTCCCCTCTTCTGCCTCAGACTGCATTTTCTTTCCATTATAAGTAAGCATGCCATCTATCAAAAGGGCATCCATGTAGAAAGGACATGTATCAGCTTAAAGAATAATGATAAATGCCAAGTGGTGGTGGCACATACCTTTAATCTTAGTGCTCGGGAGGCTGAGTCCAATGGATCTCTGAGTTTGAGGCCAGCCTGGTCTACAGAGTGGGTTCCAGAAGAGCTGGGGCTACATAGAGAAGCCCTGTCTCAAAGAACCAAAATGATAATAATTTAAAAAACAATAAAAACAATGTAATCCCCACTCTGCCAAGCCTGGTTGCCACACGTGACAATTGAAAGCCCTACATTCTCCCAGTAAGGGCTCTGTTTTGTGAACAGCCACACATGGGCCCATCTCACAGCTCTGCCATGTTCTTGCTGGGCCTCAGGGTGGTTTCTGGACCCCAGGAAGCTTGTTAGGGTTCTAGCTTTGCCCTTCTTCATCCTGTACATTTGAGACTCCAGGGTCATTACTGTCCAGGCCACCAGCCCCTCCCTGGGCCTAGGCTGCAGAGGGAGTCACCATCTAGGAACACGTGAATCTGGCAAAGATCCTGGGCTCCTGAGGCTTCACAGGTGTGAGGTGCCACAGGCACCCTAGAATCCAGATGAGACCTCCTGGAGCCACCTGGAGGGGGATGAAGATGGGGTATAGGGTGAGGATGTAGATCAGCATGGCAGAAATGAGGTTAAGTGTGGCAGGTTCTGTCGGGTACTGAGCTACAGGCAGTTAGGCCCATCCTGGGGACGGCTGAAGTATTGCAGAAAATGGAAGTGACTGGCAGCTCTGGCCAGGTGGCCTTGCGCAACAGGGGCGTAGAGCCTCAGAGCAAGAATCCCACAGAAGGGCAGACAGCGCCCGCCAACTGTCTTCAATGTGAACTGGGGTTACCTGGGACTTTACGGATGGCATGCATCATGCTCTGGCCACCTTTGAGACCTGTTCCATGGATCAGTGACACTACCTGCCTTGGGCCACTCACTCTAGGTCACAACTGACTTGGGTTATTCTGGCCTGTTCAGTCTCAGCTGCCTCACAAAGGTCCCTGTGGCTAGACGTGGATGTCCCCAAAAAGAGGCTGCTGCTGGTTCTAAGGACAGAAAAAGACCCCTCACTTTGTCTTGTTTCCTCTGGGGGTGTAGACTGGCCTGTTGTCCGGAAGTTCCCCACAAGATGGTTGCTGAACCACAGGCCCTCAGTGTAGGTGGATCCCACAGAGGATTCTGTGTCCTCCGGCTTCTCTTCTTTTGACCCTTTCCTTGGCCACATACCCAGCCTGCTTATGCCTCTGCTGGGATCAGTGAGGCCTTCATCTGGGGCATTTTCATGGGGGATCTCTGTGACAAGCAGAATTGTCTTTCAAAATAAACTGCTTTGAAGTGACCTGGACAAACTCCCTGGGAGGTTGACGAGCGTTAAACAGAGGACGACTCCCAACTCCACCATGTATTATTTGAAAGTGAGCAGCTGCCTAGCGCCCACCACCCTGAGTACATTCCTGTCTATTATCTTCTGTGAAGCAGGGGGTTTCCTGAATTCAGAATCAAACTGCCATCAGCATGCCACCATCATCCCTTCCCTGGGCTGCTGGGATCCTTGATGTCCAAGCATTGGGCCACTATCACGGGGATCTTCCATCCTCTGCATTCTGTGCCCTGACACTTGGGAAGAGCTCAGATGCCCCTCTAGGCTAGGTGATACATCCTAGGAGTCTCAGAGAAGGAGCCACTTTGTCACTGTGGCCTGCCTGGGGCAAATGCTTCTGATCACCCCATTGTATGGGATACTTGCTCTGAGGGGACACAGTACAGTTCTGTTTAGATGTTGGTAGCTTCACAGCAGATTACCCCAACCACAGCGCTCTGGCCTGTTCAGTGCTCAGGCTGGGGAAAAGGGTGGCTTAGGGCCTCTCATGAGGCACAGGCAGGTGTCAGGCAGGGTTGGTGGCCCATGTAGTGGGGGCCCCGAGTTCCCTGCTGGTGGGCCTCTTCAGATAGCTCCTGATGTGGCTTCATCCAGAGCAGTAATGCCTGAGGAAAAAAGGGGTGTGGGGGGATAGGGACATGCACAGAGACAGTCATGGGAAGAAAGAAATAGAAAGGGCAGGTGAGACCCTCCACACCGCCCTATCTTAGTCCAGTAGGATCACTGTCTCTTTCCCCGACAGGTGATCTGCAAAATGTGTGCTAGGATTTGTGGGAATGCCCTTTAAAGCATCGCTGTGTTGCTGCTCATTCTGATGTTCAGATGTCCTGGATTTGCCCCAGTACCAGCTCCCATGTCGGTTTGCACGTCCCTGTCCTTCCCTGAGCGTGTCCAGGCAGTTGGCTCATTCTCCTTGTTCTCCTGTCCAGCCCCGAGCTACTGAGCCAGCGGCAGCTCTGGTTTCCTGTGGCCTCTCAGGACTGTGGTCGTTGTTTCTGAGCCCTCAGGGTAGACACAGTTCATGAGGACATGCCATCTACACATTCATACACAAGTGCCATCCATGTGCCTTTGGGTTCGTGATTGTTCCACTGATAGCACAGGGACCCAGCAGTGCCCTGGGTCTATTCCACATTCCTGCCTTTCAGTGTGGGAGGAGCCTGGCTGGCCTACACAGTCCCCACCCTCTAGCTGTGCTGTCCATCACATATATTCCACTGTTTCCCAGTTCCCACACTAGGACCCCCTGTATCCCTACCCTGCAGTGTTCCAGTCAAGAGCCCACCTAGTCTCTTTTAAAATTTATTTTTCTTGTTGGGCATGGGGGTGCACACCTTTAGAATCCTAGATCTCAGGAAGCAGAGGCAGGCGGATCTCTGAGTTCAAGGTCAGCCTGGTCTACATAGCTAGGGATACACTGCGAAACCCTGTATTTAAAAAAAATGTATGTTTTTCTTTCTTTTAAAAAATATTTATTTTTAGTTTATGTGTATAGGAAGGGGGTGGGGTGGGTGGTAGTGGTAATGCACACATGTGTGCAGGGCCCCCAGAGTCCAGAAAGAGGGTGTTGGATGCCCTGGAGCTGGAATTACTGGTGGTTGTGAGCCACCTGGCATGGGTGCTGGGAACAGAACTCTGCTCTTCTCGACTGAGCTCTCTCTCCAGCACCCCAACTCAGTCTCTCCAGAACCGAGGTCTTCATGAAGGAAGGAACCCAACCCTGACTTTTCAGTAGTCCCCATTAGCCCTGGAGTCCAGCTAGAACAGAGCCTTAGTAGGGACCTCTGTCCCAGAAAGTGACTTTGTCACAGATATTCCCAGTGAGCTCACTGTGTTTCCTGGAGATTGTGGAATACTCTGCTGGTGAAGGGAGTTTAGGATTTTGCCAGGCTCAAATGTTCCCCATACTGAGGACCAAATGGGTCTCCTCCTTCCAGGCTGGTCAGGGTTTATGAGGTCAGTGAATATTTGCTGGGCATGAACTGCCACCCCACAGCCGGAGCCTGTAAGCTTCAAAGGCGGGTGTTGGGACTCATCACTCATGAGGGGACTGAGGAGTCTTGAGAACTACGGTAGATGGGAGAGGTAGGCCTAAGCAGTAGGATGTGTGTATATTACATGTAAGTGGTGCATGCAGGATAGCTACTCCCCAAGATGCTTGACTGTGTGTCTGCCTTCGCAGATTGATTCTGGATTCTTCCATGAGAGTGATGTGAAGATTGTGGCCAAGTCCATCCGTGACCGGGTAGCACTAATCCAGTGGCGGCGTGAGAGGATCTGGCCTGCACTACAGTCTCAGGAGCCAAAGGACTCGGGCAGCCCTGACAAGGCCAAGGGTCTGCCAGCACCCCTGCAGGTCCAGGTGACCTACCATGCACAGAGTGGGCAGCCTGGACTGCCAGAACCCGAGGAGCCTGAGGCTGACCAGCATCTCCTGCCCCCTACGTTGCCAGCGAGCGTTACCTCCTTAGCCTGTGAGTACCTGGAATGGGCTCACCATGGCCAACTGTGTCCTTCCTCCCACTGCCACCAGCCTAACCAGCTTCAGGGCAAAGCAAGACAGAGTTCTTATCTTGTATAACAACATTGTGTGAGCTCAAAGCTGTCCTCAGGTAGCTGGGTCATTGCTTCCAGCTGTACGCAGCTCCCTGAAGCTTTGGATAGGCTTTGGTCTCCTGTTCCAAGGTCACTTCCTGCTAGCCATCTTGGTGCCAGAACACATGGTGATCTTTTAAGGGGCATGTCCTGGGGTAGTAGGGCTAACGGATGGCCCCCAAGTGCTAGGACACGTGGGCCCTGGTTCGTTGGCCAGCCCAGGCTTGTTCCCACTGCCTGCCCTGTAGGGTGTGGATGATTGTTTGGGGAAAAGGATTGGGTTTTCCCTACATTCCTCAGTGACTCTGGGGGCTAAGGCTCACTAGAATCTCGTTTCTCAGGTCAGATGTCCATGACTTAGTAGGGTCTTGAGGGGACCAGTTCTACCTCGGCTCCACATTGTGAATCTGTGGTCTGGCAACTGGTTCTTTATTCTTTCTGAGAGGAGCAGTCCTAGCCTCATGGAGGGATACAAAGGCCAAGTGAGGTACTGGTACATAGTCTTTGGAGGGGATGACTGTGCCGAGTGGTGGCTGTCTTGGCTAGGAGTGTTGATCTCTGGGATTGTCCATCTCTGTTACTATTCTCCATAGAAACCTCTGAGACCATTTGTCCCTTTTCAAGGTGTTGATTCTCTTGAGGTGGATTGGATGCAGGCTTCATCAGAGACCAACCTGAGAGGATCCAGTACTTTTTCAGGATAGGCAGTCAGTATCCTGTTTGCCATCCATGTTTGAAAATTCAGCAATGAGCTGTGAGACAGGACACATAGTTTTGCCCACTCTGAACCAGCCTGGAACAGATCAGCAGAGGCCAGGCCAATATTTGAGACTGTTCATGTGGAAAGACTGAAACCCTGTTTATTTAATATGCAGCCCCCTTCATTCATGACTCAAATAGCTTCCAAGAAGACTACTTAAATGCAAATGGGCGGCCCTCACTTTGAAGTACTTTGCTCCAAGCTGAGCTCTGCATTTTGTACTTTGAAGAGACCCAGTTTGGGACCTCTGAACAATGTCCCTCTTGTGGTCAGATGCTGAAGGCCAGGGTGACCCAATATGAGAAAATCCATGGAGAGTAGGATGAGTTCGTGTTAAGTGTAGGACTTCTCTGCCAACAGAACCCTTTTCTGCGTGACTCGGAACTCCATGGGCTAAGCACAGAAGCCATGGCTGGCCTTCTCAAAGGGCTTTTGCTCACTCGCTATATTTACTTTAAAGTAGGTGGATGGTACAGTCATATCTTTCCGAATTTTAAACCCCTCAGGGTTTGCAGGCAAGTCACTTACCCTCCTAGAGGCAACAGATGCTGCAGATCTTTTAACTGCCTTCCAGAGAAGATCTACATGTATTATCCACATATGGACACACACACAGGCAGACACATAGCGTATGTGTACAGATGCACACTCAGTGCGCATAGCCTTATATACAGAGAATCCACGCATATAAAGACACACATACATCACACATCATACTGACACCTGTACACACATGGATCTAGGTGTACAGGTAATCATACACACAGCTGAGAACATGTGTGCACCTCCACACATGGGAATACACATGTGGACATACGTGAATATACTCGTGAGGTG
The DNA here is from genome assembly GCF_004664715.2 of Peromyscus leucopus. Classification (NCBI taxonomy): domain Eukaryota; kingdom Metazoa; phylum Chordata; class Mammalia; order Rodentia; family Cricetidae; genus Peromyscus; species Peromyscus leucopus. Next base: position 14,586,802 of record NC_051067.1, read on the forward strand.
GTGGTTGTGCACACCCTTAATCCCAGCATTCAGGAGGCAGAGGCAGGCAGATCTCAGTTCAAAGCCAGCCGGGGCTACAGAGCAAGTTCTGGGACAGCCAGGGCTACACAGAGAAACCCTGCCTCAGACAACAGACAACCAAACCAAACCAAAAAAAGATGAGTGTACTCATCTGTGCTTGCGTATGTGATGTGAGGAACACATACAAGCACGCCTCCATCCCCTTTCTTCAGCACGCACAGCACCCTTACGCTGCTCCAGACTTTTTGTCTTCGTTTTCTCACCTGGCGGCAAGAGTTGAACAGTGGCCGACCATTCTGTGCTTTGTAGCTGCTAAGGATGAAAGATAACCCATTGTCTGAGCAGGCCCTGCACTTAACAGGATCACAGGCACACACACACCTGTTGTGTTGGGCGATACACTGCCACATCAGCTTTCGGTCCTCTTCCCCCAGCAGCCCCGACTCGGCTGAGCGGGCGACTTCTACTGCCGCCACACTCCTGCTGAGGACCATGACGGCACAGATAATGCCGGGGAGGTGGGGGGAGGGCGGTAACCATCTCCAAATGAAATTCCGATTATACAAGTAATCTATACAAATCACTTGCGATATTTAAAGTGTTGCACACACGGCTGGAGGTGGTGCCTCTGGAATCCTGTTAGCCTGAGGGCCACCTTCCTTTCTTCCCCACCTCCCTCTCCCGCTCCATTCTCTCCTCGCTCTCTTCCTGTCTGTCTAGTAGAAATGGTCACTCTAATGAGCAGTTGGCTCATTAAAAACTAGAGCTGCTTGTCTAATTGGTTTTGCCCAATTAAACCTCAGCATTATGTCTTCCTAGGTTAAAATCACTCTTCGGAAAAATTGTTAGTGCAGAGCCAGCGAGACTTACCCCTCACTTGGCTTAAATTATCAGTGGACAGAGTACTCACTCTGAAATGCAGCCCCCTTGTGAAAACAGCCTGGTGGTTTGGTGGCAGATTGTAAAGCCTGTGGCTTTTGGAATCCGGAAGCTCAACCTCAAAGTGCTGTTTCCGGTTTTCATTCCTCATTGGCTGTCTGTGTGGGCAGGCTGCCTTGCCAAGTACCATCAGAGAAGGGCAGCCTCTGCACCTGCACACCAGAGTGGGCAGGGAATGGCAGGGTTTGCCCACCCCAGCATCGGGCCAGGGGCACAGGAGGCCTGAGACCACATGCTGCTGTGTGGCGGGTGACGGTTTAAACATCGTTCATGAAAACAACCCAGGCTCAGTCTTGCAGAATGAACCCAGGAACAAGCCACCACGCTTGTCTGCGGTGCCAGGGAGGTGGCATTTAGAGGTGTGCACACTAAGTTCTACCTTTGTCCTCCCCAGCGGACAGCACTTTCGACAGTGGCCAGGGCTCCACTGTGTACTCCGACTCCCAGAGCAGCCAGCAGAGCATGGTGCTCAGCTCCCTCGTGGATACAACTCCGACCCCAGCCTCATGTGTGTGCAGCCCCCCTGTGGCTGAGGGGCCTGGCCTGACCCACAGCCTGCCTGCGCTAGGGGCCTTCCAGCAGCCGGCCACTGTGGTAAGTTCGAGAGCTACCCCTGCTCTGTCCTCTTTGCCTCTTGTCTAGGCTGTGCTAAGTATGGTCGGGGTTCGAGTGGCCTGTAGTCGGCTCCCAGCCACATTTTCCTTGGGAGACTGGAGGATGCAGTCCGTGGAGCTCCTTTGCTGGGAGCTGCAGAACTATAGATGTGAAGAAGTCTTGTGGGAACACACCTTAGGGTGGGTACCCATGGCTTGGGGAACCAGCCAGCCTTATCCTGAGGTTGTCACCGGTACCACCCAGGTGTATGATGCCGGCACATTGGGGTCTTTCCCAGTCTGTCCCAGAGATGACAGAAATGGTTCATTTGTGATAATGGAGCTTTGGATTTTTATCCAAGACCCCCTGGCATGTCTCCCTCAGGTAGTGGTAGCTGTCGAAAGTCAGGGGGATGAAAATGGGGCTGAAGCAGGGAGGCATTTTCAGTATTTGTAGAAGGCAAGAAAGGCTCAGGCTTTGAGGATGCCTGAGAGGCGGTGTGTGAGATCTGGGAAGTAGATGGTGAAGGGGGTCAAGCAGGGCATTCATTTTATTTTCTTTGTGTCTGTGGTATATACAGGTACACACACCCTTGCATGTACACATGGAGGCCTGAGACCCATGTCAGGAGTTTTTCAGACAGGGTCTCTCACTAAGTTTGGAACTCACTGCCTGGCCAGCAAGTCCCTAGGATCTTCCTGTCTCCTTCCTCCCAGCACTGAGAGCACTGGTGTGCTCTGCCACCTGCCTTTTACCTAAGTGCTGAGGGTCCAAACTCACGTCCTTGTGTTCCCATGGCAGGCCCCGTGATTTTTGCCTTTTTTCCTAAACATTGAAGAAAAATGCTTGTTTCTTAGTCCTAAGAGCTCAGTTTGAGAATTTGCCTGTGACCTGGGTGGTGGAGCTGAGTCTTCAGAGGGTGATGTAGACCCCATGGGTGGGCTCTTGCTTCCCCTGTCATTTGGGAGCCCCAGCTGGTAAGCTGGTCTTGGACTGTGGTGGCTTCTTGGCAGTGGCTGAACGCTAGTGCTGTGACTTGTACTCTGCATACACAGGCTCGCTCTCTTCTTCCCTGTGCCCACATAGCATTGAGCAGTTGGAAGGGCCCAGCAGGCCTTTTGGAATAGCAGTTGACACAGTGGACTGTGTCTGCCGCTGCTTCCCTGAGCCCCAGGATTCGCTGTGATGCGCACCTTTGCAATTCTGTTCATTTCACAAAATGAAGTGAGGTTTGAGTTTAAATGGCCAGAAGACCTCGTGCAAGAGGACTTGCTGCTCCAGAGGCTGCTCATCTGGGGCTGAGCCAGAATGTCCTGCCTGTCTCTCATACCTCAGCCATGCTTAGGGCTACCTTGGGCCGGGGGATGGACTAGCTGCCCTGGTCCTCACCAGGTCCCTGCTGTCCTATGCCTCCTCATTGATCCAGCCAATCTCACCATCCACATGCAAATCAGGAGACTGAGCAGAGAGCTGCAGGTGCAGACCCGGGGCCAGGGCTCTTGGTCCTCTTTCCCTGCCTCCTGACCTAAAGACAACTTAGACAGGATGGCCTCTGGAGGGTACATCCTGACCTCTTTGTATTTCCCAGAGAAGGTTGCTGTGGCATTGCACCTCTGGGGTCCGGTGGGGTAAGCAGACAGGGGTGATGAGAAGGAGGAAATGGAAGACCATCAGATGGGAGGGGTCACTAGGCCCTGCCTGAGCTCCTGAGCTTATGAGTGGACAGTCTGCCCTGGCCTGGTCTAGTGGGCAACTCATCTGTCTGTGGTTTTAGATAAACCCAGCTCTGAGACTTGATCCCACATGTGCCTGCTCCCCACATTCTTGCACAAAGCACCAGGAAAGGGGAAGTGAGAGTGTGTTTGAGAAATCCCTGCCCCTGTGCCACACAACACATTCCTGAGAAGTCAGCTGGAGAGCAGCGGACGGATACGTTCCCTACAGCCCACTACTGCCAGTGTCCTCATTGTTGTGAAGTAAATCCTGGACAACCAGAGATTTTCCCATAAATACTACAGGCTCTGTCTCTGCATAGTGAATATGCTTAGAGAGCTAACCATGGGACTGCAGAGGACATGGGTTTGGTTCCTGGCACCCACATGGTGGCTCACAACCATCTGTAGCTCTAGTACCCTGGGATCTGATGCCTGATTCTGGCCTCCTCAGGTACCAGGCATGTACATAGTGCACAGACATATATGCAGGCAAAATATCATACACATAAAATTAAAAAACAAAAACCAACGCGCTCCCCCCCCCCCCCATGCACAGAATATTGACAAAGTAGCAGCTATTCCTTAACCTTGGCATCCTTGGGCTAATTTCCCATTCTTTTGCTAGCTGCACAGACCAGTGCCCTCCCTATGTGCGGCCCTGTTTCTGTCCCCTTGTGGCTAAGTCTCAGAGGGCCTCTCCTTGCCAAGGGCCTTCCTGTTCTAGTTTTGTTCCCATGCCTATGTGTCCTGGTACCTTTCCAGCAGCTGCAAACTCTATGTCCCATCACTCCATAGTCTGAATTATCCACATTGGTTCATCCTTTGTAGTTGGAATCGTCTCTGTAAATAAGCTGCCCACAGTTTATGTCTGAAGGAGTCTTTCTCCATGGTGCTGAAAAGCCTCTGTGATGATCTTTTTACATGGTTGCATAATACTCCACTGGGCTTATGTTCTAGAACATTCCCTGGCTGGGAGCTGTGGCCATATGTGGCTTTTCAGTATTGTTGATGGCGTTGTAGGGACGCCACACCTGGCTTCTGCTGAGTCACCTTCCTGGGAACAAGGTTCTTGGTGGAGAGGGGGTTGGGCACGGGAATAACAAGGGCCAAGGGCAGCTGCTGAATACAGCCTTCACATTCTCTGCAGCCTGGCCTGTCAGTGGGCCCTGTGCCTCCCCCTGCCCGCCCTCCACTCATCCAGCAGCATTTTCCAGAACCTTCCATGAGCTTCACTCCTGTGCTACCACCACCCAGCACCCCTGTGCCCACGGGCCCAAGCCAGCCAGCACCCCCAGTCCAGCAGGTGAGTGTGACACTCCATTTTATCCACTTAAATTGTCCCCTTGTGGGGGATAGTTCTGTAGCCAACACCTGTGGCTTGGGTGAAGTATGGAGCCTGTGTGAGCATTAGTGTGTGTGTGTGTGTGTGTGTGTGTGTGTGTGTTTCGGATCTGTAGTTTGTAATGCAAGGCCTGCACATGGAAAAGTCTACTTACTTCGAATGTTTTAATAAGCTGGCTCCAAATTAGCAGGGGCTTGGTGGTCTCTGTGTGTTTGTGTGACTGGTATGTGGATGTATGTTATGAATGTAGTTCACTGTGTGTATATGAGTGTTGTGTGTGAAAATATGCAGTTGTAAAGTTATGAAGATGTATATATGCAAGTGATGTGGCTGTGTGTGAATCTGAGTGTGTATGTGGGAGTGTATATGCAGATGAGTGAGTGTGAGCATGTGTGTGTGTGTGGGGGGGTCATTGTGGATTTCTTTTGTGTCTGAGCACAAGACTCCCTTTTCTTCCACCAGCCTCTTCCAATGGCCCAACCACCTACCCTGCCACAGGTCCTGGCCCCGCAGCCCGTGGGCACTGTCCAGCCAGTGCCCTCTCATTTGCCTCCATACCTGGCTCCAACCTCCCAGGTGGTGGCCCCTGCTCAGCTGAAGCCTCTCCAGATGCCGCAGCCACCTCTGCAACCTCTTGCTCAAGTCCCTCCGCAGGTACATCTGGCCCGTAGCCTGCTCACCCTGCTCAGGACATGGGTTGCAGGTTCATGCATTCACCAGGGGCTACTGGCTAGGGAGGTGGGCCTGGGGCATGGTGCCATACCCTGTGTATTACACGTCTAGTGCTTCATGACTGCTCCTGGGACCCTGGGGACAGTCCTTTGTCTGGTTTCCCTCTCCCTCTGGCTTCGCCTCTGGGATGAGAGTGGTGTAAATAAGGTTCCTCAAGGAATGGGTGAGGCAGCTGTCATCCAGTTATCTCCTCAATTGCCATCCAGGGTGGGAAAAGGGTTAGTCCAGCCAAGGACAGAACTCTCCTTGTGACCACTGAGTGGGCATAGAAGGCTCTCTGCTTGCTTCAGATGGTCGTCCTGCAGAGCTCTGAGTAGTCACTAGGGACAACTCCTTCCAGGGGCATTTGTAACCACGGATGTCGTTTAGCTGTCTGTCACATGCGTCACAGTGGACCTGTACATTCTTGTGCCCTCATATTGGTACAGAGCTGTAGTGAACATGATGCTTGTGAGCAAGCAGGAAAAGAGCACTGCTTTAGGGGGTAGCTGTCGGGTCCACAGTGTTTAACCCACCACGTCAGGTACCCCTGACACTAGGAGAACAAATAGAAGGTTTTGGACTGTCTGCTGTTGAGAGGCCGGGTGCCACAGGGAGTGGCATTGCCTCATCTCTCAAAGAAGGTTTATACTGAGAACCCCACAAGGGGTTGGCTTCCATGGAGTTCACAGGATGAGACTTGAGGCTGATGAGACGCTAGGTGACCGGGCTAGCCTGGTACCTTGGATAGCCTCAAGCCTTTCCAAAGGAAAGGGCTCCGAAGCTCCAGAGCCCCGCGGTCATTCTCTGGGTTCCTCTTATCTGAGCGCCCCTGACTCCCTCAGAGCCACCAGCCAGCCCCTTGGAGATTTGGACACACGGGTCCCTCCATGCTGGTGCCCAGGGAGAATCCAGCAGGCGGGTCTCCTGCTTGAACGTGTTTATAATGCTTTCCAGTGACTTGCTGGGAATCATCTCAGCAGCAGCAGCAGCTGTTTGGGAGACTGGGCCGCTTGCCGCTGATGTTGCAGGTCCCAGGATGGCAGCCTGACTAACATGCCACTACACCTTTTTCAGATGCCTCAAATGCCTGTGGTTCCCCCCATCACCCCCTTGGCAGGACTCGACGGCCTCCCTCAGACCCTCACTGATCTGCCAGCTGCAAACGTGGCCCCTGTGCCGCCGCCTCAGTATTTCCCACCCGCTGTGATCTTGCCAAGCCTCACAACGCCCCTGCCCACATCACCGGCCCTGCCTCTGCAGGCTGTCAAGCTGCCTCATCCCCCTGGAGCACCCCTGGCTGTGCCCTGCCAGACCATCGTGCCAAATGCACCAGCTGCTATCCCCCTGCTGGCCGTGGCCTCGCAGGGTGTGGCCGCACTGTCCATCCATCCAGCAGTGGCCCAGATCCCGGCCCAGATCCCAGCCCAGATCCCGGCCCAGATCCCAGCCCAGCCTGTGTACCCAGCAGCCTTCCCACAGATGGCACCTGGAGACATCCCGCCCTCACCCCACCACACGGTGCAGAGCTTACGGGCCACCCCTCCACAACTGGCCTCACCTGTGCCTCCTCAGCCTGTCCAGCCCAGTGTCGTCCATCTACCTGAGCAGGCTGCTCCAACCGCTGCCTCAGGGACCCAGGTAAACCACCTGTGGGAGTGGATCCACCTCTCACTGCTGGAGACCCTCGGGGCCAGGCTCAAGAGACTAGAACCATTCCCTTCACAGGGCCATGGCTGCTGTTAGTACCTGGACTCAAGGGGGCGTAGCACTGTCAGGGGGCAGTTCTGTCCTGTATGTGTATGGATGGTTTGCCTCCATGTGTGTGTTTGTACTGTCTGTGTGCCTGTCTGGTGTTGGCAGAGGTCAGAAGAGGGTGTCAGACTGCCTGGAACTGGAGTTATTGATGGTTGTGGTCACCATGTAGGTGCTAGGGAATCAAACCCAGGTCTTCTACAAGAGCAGCAAGTGCTCTTAACCTCTAAGCCATCTCTCCAGCCCCTGGTTGACTTGCTTATGAAGAGAACATTGGAGACAGAGGCCTGAGCCAGTGCGGGGCACCTGCTGCCTTCTCAGGAGCTGGAGCATCAGGATGGCTGAGGGGTTCCACATCCCTTCCCTGCCTCCGCTTTGTGGTGGAGGACTCCCCCACCCTCACGCTGGTGCTGGCAGTCTTATTGGCCTGAAGTGGCTCCTCTGTGGAGACCAGGACTTGCAGGTAGCCCAGGCTGACTCAGAGGACAAAGCAAGGCAGAATGGGCATTCCTATTTGAACCGAGAGACAAAGCAGAGACTAGCAAGGGGGTCTGTGTGCTGCTGGGCTGCGGCCGAAAGAGGATTCTTGTGGGACAGGTAACCGCCCTGGTGTCAGGTGATGGTGCATACAGTGTGCCAAATTGACAATGAAGGGATGCTGTGGTGCGTAGGGATATGTGCCTTGTGGCAGGAACCTGCACAGGACATTCATGTTTGGAGTTCCTGTCTATTCTGTTTAAACCCAAATGAGGGGAAGGAAGAGCAGACCTGATGCTTCCCACTTGAGTCCCCTCATCAGAGGCCTTTTTTACTTGGGTGTCTTCCACTGGGGTCCTGATGAAGATACTCTCTCCACCTGGCAGCCCCCGCCCCCAACACACACACTTCAGCACCTCCCCATCTGACATTTTCACCTGGGGGGGGGTTCTCCAACCCTGACCTCACCCCAGCTCTGAGCCCTGACAGCTCTGAAGCTGAGGCATGCCCCTGCCATTTGAACCTCGGGTTCCTCTGATGTGGACCAGCACCTCCTGGCTTTGCCGTGAAGAGTGAAGAGTCCAGGGGGAGCACTCTGGTGCCGGGTGCCACATGGCTCAGTTTTGTGCTGCTCACTCAGTGTGTATACAACCCCTTCCATATGATTTCTCACTATCTCATTTCTGGAGGCATTTGTCTTTGGAGATGGGTGGGAGTAGTATTTATTGGCCAGCGGAAAGCATTTGTCTAAAAAGCCGGTGGGAAGAACCACATCAGTCTTGTGTTCTCATTGAGTGAACGGCTAGAATGAGAAGGTGTCAAAGGTTACTAAGCAGCAGGAGAGCAGGGTATTGCACCATCTGTGTGTTCTGGGCCTTGTTTTCTGCTTGGGTTCTGGGGTTGCTACAGACGGGTGGGTTCTTCAACTGGCTGGCTGGTAGAGCTTCTAAAAGTTTATTCTTAATTTTAAAAAAATTATTTTTGTTTTTAATTATGTGTGTGTCTGTGTTTAGGTATGTTCATATATATGAGTGGAGTTGCCACAGAAGCCAGAGGCATTGGATCCCTATAGAGCTAGAGTTACAGGCTATTGTGAGCTGCCCAACTTGGATGCTAGGAACCATACTTGGGTCTTTTGCAAGAGCAGTATGTGCTCAACTACTGAGCCACCTCTCCAGGCCTGGTTTTTTACTTTTAAGTGCATTTTTTTGTCTATGTTATAGGGGGTGCTGCTCGTGTGTGCCACAAAGACAACTTGCAGAAGTTGATTTTTTTCCTTCTACCATATGAGTCCTAGGACTCAAACTTAGGTCATCAAGTTTGGTGGCAAGGCCTTCCCCCACTGAGCCATCTTGCTGACTGTCTTAGTCAGGTTGCTATTGCTGTGATAAGACACGATGACCAAAAGCAACTTGGGGAGGAAAGGGTTTATTCTGCTTACACTTCCATATCACAGTTCATCATAGAAGGAAGCCAGGGCAGGAACCCAAACAAGGCAGGCTCGTGGAGGCAGGAGCTGATGCAGAGACCATGGAAGGGATGAAGGGATGCTGCGTACTGGCTTGCTCCCCATGGCTTGCTCAGCCTGCTTTCTTTCATTCTTTCTTTTTTTGGTTTTTCGAGACAGGGTTTCTCTGTAGTTTTGGAGCCTGTCCTAGATCTCGTTCTGTAGCCCAGGCTGGGCCTCAAACTCACAGAGATCTGCCTGGCTCTGCCTCCAGAGTGCTGGGATTAAAGGCATGCGCCACCACCGCCCGGCTCAGCCTGCTTTCTTATAGAACCCAGGACCACCAGCCCAGGGATGGCCCCACTCACAATGGCTGGGCCCTTCCCCACCAGTCACTCATTAAGAAAATGCCCTACAGGCTTGCCTACATCCTGAATTTATGAAGGCATTTTCTCAACTGAGCCTACCTCCTTTCTAATGTGTCAGGTTGACAGAAAACTAACCAGGACACTGACCCTCTTCTAAAAAGAATTTTTAATTACATTAAGCTTCTAGAAGTTTATTGATGAGCTCAACTGGCTGCCCCACAGGCATCCCTTCCAGCAAAGTGTTCTGAGAGACAAGGTGACAGAATTTCCAGCCTCTTAGCCCACCTGGGGCCATGGATGGTGTGTTCTTGCACTGAAATCTATGGACCCTGTTTTCTCTTTATCTTACTTTTTACCCCCAAAGAACTGTTGAAGAGAAACACCCACAGGGGAAAGTCAGCCAGAATTCCACGTCACCTTGTGAGAGCTGGCAGGGGTTGAGCACTCGCAGGGTGCACCTGTGACTGGAAACAGCTACCCCAGGCTCTGAACTGCATAAGAGGCCAGGGGAGCCGGAGGTTGATGTCCCGAGGAGACAGCCGGAGCCCAGCCTACATGCTAAGTGTGTGTTGCATTCTGACTCTTCTTCTGAGTCCCTAGGAGTCTAGGTCTGTGCATTCCCACACGGAAGTGTGTCAGGAGGCAGGCTCATGTCTGCATTCCAGTTGTGCTCTAAGACAAGGATTGCCTTGGGGGAACATGTGGACCACAGAGAGAGACGTTCCTTATCCTCCCAAACCTGTGTGCTCACTGATGTGCCTGGGCATGGCCTCTACCACTGCTCTCCGGTACCCAGCCTGCGTTCTCCTCCCTTGTGCCCCCAGGTCCTGCTGGGCCACCCTCCTCCGTACACGGCGGATGTCGCTGCTCCAGTGTCTGCTGTGTCCCTGCCGCCTGCTGTCCTTTCCCCTCCTCTGCCAGAGGCTCTGCTGCCCGCTGCCCCCGAGCTCCTGCCCAAGCTCCCCAGCTCCCTGGCCCCCACAGTGGCCGCAGCCTCTCAGAGCGTGCCCACCCAGACCTCTACGCTCCTCCCGCCAACAAACCCACCTCTGCCCACGGGGCCTGCGGTCGCGGGTCCCTGCCCTGCTGTCCAGCTCACGGTGGAAGTGGCTCCAGAGGTGTGTGCCCTTGTTCCCCGCTCAAGCCACCTGGGGGCTCAGCTCTAGGGGTGAAGGGGGGGCACAGCGTGCTCTGGGACTGCTACTCCAAGCCACTCTGCCTCTCAGTCTCCACGGGCCCACATCAGGAGGGAGAGCATGGGTTTTCCTCAGAGAGTATGTACAGGGCACTCACAAACCCTGTGTGTCCTTTTGGAGCAATGATCCAAGTAGGTTAGCAATTTGTGGAAAGAAGCAAGCCTGGGTTTCAAGAATCTGCTCACCTCTAAGCCTTTCAAGATCACCCCGCCACACACGGGGCCCTGTGTGGAGAGAGCCTCAGAGGAGGTGGGGAGGCAGGTGCATGCTGTGTCTGGCCTCACCAAGGGGAGGTAGGTCAGCACAATGTAACCCTGTTCTTTTACTCCGGTTTTTATTTTAGGAGCAGGCCTCACAAGACAAGCCCCCTGGCCCCCCACAGAGCTCTGAGAGGTACTGCTCTGCTTTGCCCTCAGGAGGGGTGGGGGGCGCAGGCTTGGGAGCCAGCTTGGCCCAGCCCGGCACTGCTTGGCGCTTTTGTTCAGATCCTGCCCCAGTTTGCCAGGACGCTACCAGGACTTTTAACAGGCGTTGCCCCCCTTTTCCAAATCAGACCCAGTAGTGGCTCAGGGCCCATCTTTCTAGAAGGTCTTTGTTAATCCAGGATGAATCTTGGTTGTTGTCAGCCCCGGCTGGGCAATGGATTCTGGCACTAGTCCTTGTCAGTCCAGGTAGAGTTCTGGTTGTTATTGGTCCCTGCTGAGCTGTGGGTCCTGGCACTAATCCTTGTGCTGAGGACATTCCAGAAGGGAAAAGCATTAGGCAGAGTCTCAGTGGCCTCAGGTATGCCTAGACCCAGGTGTTCAGGTTTCTCCTCCTGTGATCTGGGATGGTAGTATCCTCCTTATTGAGGTGGGTGTGGGAGGTAGCTGTGGATCCCATCATCCCAGAAGACTGGATGTTGTATATGCAGGAAGCTCAGCAGACCCCACAGTCCTCACAGCAGCTTAGAGTTCCTGGTGTCTTGTTTGCTCAGATGGGGAAAATGAGGCATGCAGACCCATTTCAGAGGCAAAAGGCCTAGAGAACCATGATCATACAGCCCACCACTGGGAAGCTGGCACTTCCCTTGGGCCCATGGATGGTTCAGGATGGGTACTGGAGGAAGAGAGCTCTCAGGATCCCCTCGCAAGCTGGGTGCTATCTCTGTAGGTCACAACTTTAGCCACTTAAAGAAGCCCCAAGGCTGGACTGATTAGAGTGGATTTTCTGCTGATCCAGGTATGCTGTTAACATTCTCGGTTTTCCCTCAGCCTTGGAGGTTCCGATGTTACCTCTGGAAGAGACCTGAGTGACGGCTGTGAAGGCACCTTTGGAGGGGGCAGGCTGGAGGGTAGGGCTGCCCGGAAACACCACCGTAGGTCCACTCGTGCGCGCTCCCGGCAGGAAAGGGCCAGCCGGCCTCGGCTCACTATTCTGAATGTGAGTGGCTGTGGTTTGGGGCACATGGGTGTGAAGTCCTCTGCAATCTGATCATGACTTCCTGCAGGTGTGTAACACGGGGGACAAGATGGTGGAATGTCAGCTGGAAACGCATAACCATAAGATGGTGACCTTCAAGTTTGACCTTGATGGGGACGCTCCTGATGAGATTGCCACATACATGGTAAGGCTGGGTCAGGGCATGAGGCCACCTCCTTGAGGTCCTTAGACTCTTGTAGGAGTTAACATGTTGAGTTCGATGGAGGTGTTTGGGGGCCTCTGGGTTAGGCCTAGAGCCTAACAGCTGTCCCCAGAGCTGTGGGTATCCAAGTAGAAGAATATCAGCTTCCTGCAGGTGGTTTCTGTATGAGGACAATTCAGGGATGTTAGCCATACCTCTTCCTGTCCTTTAGAAGAATAGGAGGAATTTGCCGGGTGACCTGGATAAGCAAATGGAAACCGTCCCAGCATTCAAGGTCCTGCAGTCCCTGCTTAGAGTTATCTGTCAGCCTCCCTGGCTTCTGAAAGTACAGACCCAAGCCCTGTACTCCTTCCCTGGTCGCTGTACCTTTGCCAGCACCTCCACCTGCAGCCAACCCTCCCTGCCGGACTCTCCGGGAGCCCCTTTTTACCCGCAGACTTCTTTAAATTCCTAGCCTATGTTACCAGAAAATCCTGCTCTGTCCCCGGCACTTAGCCCTACTAGAAGTGGAGAACTTGGATCTCAAACTGTCTATGAAAGTGCAGAAGACATTGGCAGGATGGACTCACCCATCTTACAGGCCGAAAGAATATATTATAGAGATTGCGCTGTATATTAAAGCTATACCTAGAAATTTCAAGGTATTTTTCTAGAGGAAGCCATCTATCGTGGAATATTTGGTGTTATTTAGCTTTTAATATTTCAGCTGTCTTCTGCTATGAAATTCTTGTGGACCCATACACTGCTAGACCATATTGGCAAACAGTGTAAGCTTCTCAGACTAATCCTCTAGGTAACTAACTTCCACAGAGCCTAGGAGACAAGCAGGCTGTAGATGCATAGCTTTGTTTCTTGTGCAAATGAAGCTCAGACCATCCCTTGCCTTCAGGCCTAGGGGCACTGCGGAACCACTGACTGAGGACAGTAGGATATTTTGCCTTCCAAACATGTGGGATGTGCACTGGCCTGGTCTGATTGAGAGGCGTATGTGGGAAGTCTCGGCTGTTCTTGTTAAGATGTTACGTTATGTGATTGTTATGCTTGGAGGAAAGCATTCCACAACATATGTACCTTGTGTTATTTATGCATGTGTGCACGTTGGGTGTATAGACTGTGAGACAACTTTAGGTGCCGTTCCTTAGGCACCTCCTCAAGAGTGGAATTACAAGGATGCCACCACATACGATTTTTTTTTTCCTTTTTCTTTTTCTGTGTGAGTCCTGGGTATCAAATTCAAGTCTTTGTACTTGCAGGGCAAAAACATTTCTAGACTGAGCTATAGAAGCACAATAATAATGCAAAAAACGCCCATGACGTGGTCCCCCAGCCCCTGTCTGCCATGCTGCCCACTTACCCGGTTTCTGCAGTTCCCCTTCTTCCTCTCACAGCACAGTGATCAGGAATTCTGTGTCCACACGTTCCTGTCCACTTGTTTTCAGTAGCTTGTTGTCTCTGTCTCTGTCTCTGTCTCTGTGTGTGTGTGTGTGTGTGTGTGTGTGTGTGTGTGTGTGTGTGTGTGTTCATCTTCTCCAGCACCACACATGAAAGGCCCCTGCACAGTTTCTTGGTCAGTTGTTATCTTGTTGAGCTTTGTAAACTTGCATCTTTTTAGTCTTAGGTCCCCGGATGCCCTGACCCTCCCTCCTCTCATTCTGTTGTGTTTTTTCTTGTGAACTGTGGAGAGGATTGAATCACACATTTTAAAGCCAAGTTATCTGAAAGCTTTTCCCCAACTATGCAGGATGTAAGTGCACAGACAGCCATGTGCAGTCCCTGCTTCCTGATGGCCTCTGCCTTGTTCCCTGTTCCTGCGTCGGGGTGGGAGGCATCAGGAGGCACCAGGGAAGCGCAGGTGTAGATGGTGGATAGGGTGCTGTGTTAGGTACTTGTCTCCAGGGAAGCACAGGTGTAGATGGTGGGTGGGGTGCTGTGTTAGGTACTTGTCTCCAGGGAAGCACAGGTGTAGATGGTGGATGGGGTGCTGTGTTAGGTACTTGTCTCACTGCTGTGACAGATGCCTGACAACAGCGAGGAAGGTGTGTTTAGCTCACGGCATGGTGTTGAAGGCCATGCAACAGGAGCTGCTCACACTGCATCACAGTCAGGAAGCAGAGAGAGAGGAAAGCTGGTGCCCAGCCACCTTTTTCCTTTGCATTCAGTCTGGGACTCTAGTTCACAAACGTGCCTCCCACATTTATGATGAATCTTCCCACCTCAGTAAGCCTAAGGTAGGAACTCTATCATAACCGTGCCCAGAGGTTTGTCTCCTAGGTGATTCCAAGTCCTTTGATTTTGGTAATATTAATATTCACAGGTGTTATTCAGACAAGCATTGCCCCATCTGGGACCATCTTACCGCTTGAGGGATGCTCCATTGCTTGGGTCGTGGGCTCATTACCCTGGTAGACCGTTGTAAAGAGGAAACCAGATGTTTGAATTAACTTGGCTTTGATTTAAATTTATATTTGAACCCTGAAATTTTAGGTTTTTTCTGTTTTATTTTTAAATTTATTTTTGATCTCTTTAATTTCTTTTGAAAAAGAAGAAACATACACCTATCAGGAAGCTGTAGGAGCTTTTGTTTCATTTTGCACAGATTTAGAACACTCCATATGCTCTTGCATGCCTCTGCCTGTGTCACACACCTCGGTGCTCTGTCTCCTCTGCACTCTGCCCGAGGCTGCCCTTGGGCAGCCTCAGCCTCGCCTGGGAGAGTGGCCGTGCTCCGGGGGTGTTGCCTAGGTGGCTGGGAGAATTCTGCACTTCAGCTATCTCGTTGTAGGAGCTACAGGGCCACCCACCGAGGAAGGATGGTCCAGGCATGTGTGAAGCTACACATTTGTATGGATGGGAAGAAATGCTGTGGTTAGAAAGGGCAGAGATACTGGGGACCCCTGGGAAAGAGGAAGCTGACTTCTCTTCTGGAGCTCTTTGTACAGGGAGGGGCAAATCATGCTGAATCTGTCTGAGGTAGCCAAGACACAGTGGGCCAAGGCCACCCATAGGAACATTAAGGACAGTGGCCGTATTCTGGTGAGCCCAGCCCAGAGGCCCTGATATCTAGGCTATGGTGCCTTCCAGTCTCCTCCACATCCCAGGCCTGGGCTGCTTTTGTCCCCACTGCTGGGTGAGGGGTGGAAGACAGTCATTCCACAAGAGCTCCTTGGCCATGAGGAGCCAGCCAATGAGGCAATATAGAACGTGGGTTCCTGCCAGGAGGACACCTTCTGACATGAGTGGATGCTGCACAGCCTTGTGCTTGGCTGCCAAGACTCACAACTGTTATCTGGATAGATGGAGGCGCTGTTCTTAGTGGGACAGCAGCAAGGCAGGACCAGACATCTACCCAGAGCGTCGGTTCAGCTGAGCCCAGCTTGGCCATCTTGGAAAGAGCTGCCTGGACTTAGCATTTAGAAGAGCCGTGTGGCTATAGGGCAAGAGCTCTGTGAAGATGACTTGTGAAGAAGGTCAGTCAGAAAGGTTTCTGGGGAAGCAGTCACAGTGGTGCTTCCCTTTAATCTCAGCACTTGGGAGACAGAGGCAGGGTATCTATGTGAGTTAGAGGCTAGCCTGGTGTATGTTGTGAGTTCCAGGACAGCCAAGGCTACTCAGTGAGACCCTGTCTTAAATAATTAATAATAATAATAATAATTGTTATTATTATTCTAGGGAAAATAGGTGTGGCTCTTTGTCTAGTGCTGTGTCCCAATTAGGCCCTCTCCACTAGAACCAGGACTAGGGCACCTATCTTTCTTGGAGATTGTTGGGCTAGCCTGGGGTTCCATGATCAGCTCTTGCTCTAGGAAAGCAGTGCCACATGGGACTGTCTGGTTGTGTGGGGTAGCGTTTTCAGTCTCACCTGCGTTCCTGTGTCTCTGGGGCCGTCAACTTTCTCCCTCGGCTGTTCCGCTCTGACCAGGGGACACAACACAGCCTTTGTCATGCCTTCCCTTGGGACCTAGGGCAGGTTAGAGGTATGTATATCCCCGATAGAGCCCCCATGCAGTCATGGTCTATGGAAGGCTGTCACCAGCAGTCCCGTGTCCCTTTGCAGGTAGAGCATGACTTCATCCTGCCCGCCGAGCGAGAGACATTCATCGAACAGATGAAGGATGTCATGGACAAGGCGGAAGACATGCTCAGTGAGGACACAGATGCTGACCATGGCTCTGACACAGGGACCAGCCCTCCACACCTGGGTACCTGTGGTCTGGCCACGGGGGAGGTGAGAGCCCAGGTCCCCAGGGCATGCTGGTAGATGCAGCAGGCAGGAGGCTCAGAAATAAGCTCTCCATGGGCATGGCTGCTGACCTGCAATCCATTTCCCTCATGCAGGAGAACGGACAGTCCCAAGCCAACGCCCCTGTCTATCAGCAGAACGGTAAGCCTGTCTCGGCAGCTGTCCTGGCAGAGTAGGCAGCCTTAGGGAAGAACCATTTCCCCGCACCCTCTGTGCCCTAAAGCAGGCACTTGACTGAAGGCCTCTGTTGAGCATAGCAGCAAAGACTTTGGCCACCGCACCGGAAGGATTGTGGGAGTGGTGATGAGGCGCTCTCAGCTGGTAATGGCCACCCTGTCCCAGCAGCCACTAACTACTAGCTGCCATCACTCCCTTCCAGGCTGGTGCTACAGGCACCCCAAGAACTGAAAGAACTGAACCAGGCTCTTCTGAGAGTCTGCAGCTGCCAGTGAGGCTCCCCGAGCTGAGTTCCCACCCTATGCCCTTCTGGTTGAGAGGAGCAGATGGAAGCCCTTCCCTAAGGCCTCCTTATCAAGGGGCCTGGAGGGCCACCTGAGTCATAGAGTGAAGCTGTTCAGGATTATAAGTGAGAGCTGAATCCCCTGCCCACTCCTTCTGGAGGAGCCTCCAGAGGTGGAATGCACTTCCTAGAGCTTGTCGTGGGGTCTGGTACAGTAGCAGGGTCCCTGGCCTAGAGGTACTGGCTCCCTCTCAGCACCTCTTTATGCTCTGTTTCTCAGTCTTGCACACGGGGAAGAGGTGGTTTATCATCTGTCCAGTGGCTGAACATCCAGCGACAGACACTTCCGAGTCGTCACCCCCACTTCCTCTAAGCTCCTTACAGCCAGAAGCCAGCCAAGGTAGGCGTGCGTACACAGAGCCCAGACCCCCTTCTGTGGCAACCTAGGGGCTCCCGTCCATGCAGGCCTGTCCTAGGATGTGGTGGGTACCCGGCATCGTTCCAGGGGCTGCTGCCACTCCATACTGTCCCTCCAAAGGGCAGCTGACTGGGCCATGTTACCCTTTCTCCCTGTTTTCTCCTGGATCAGCCACCAGACAGCATGGGCTTGAGCTGGCGTATTATCTTCACCGCTCAGGTGATTGTGTGCTGATGGGCTCCGGCCCTTCCTACGCAGTACTACCTAGTGATCCTCCTGCCTGTTTCTGTCACCTTACAGTACACCCACAGTGAACAGGCTCTCTGAACCCTGCTTCGCATGGGGAGGTGGGATTCTGAGACGACCTAATTCTCAGTTGTCACGTGGATAATGGTGCTATTCATCTGCTCCTGAGGCTGCTTGCACCTATCCCCACAGATGTCTGTAAACTTGCCCTTCAGCACTGTTGGTTATGTCTTGATTTTTATGATACTTAGAAATCATTGGAACAAACTTAGGTTTAAATCTTCATCACTTGGCAAGAAAGAGCTGATTATTAAATAACTTGGGTTTCCATCATGCTACATTCATAAAAGGATATGTAAATTAGCCTTTTCTCCTTATCATACGTTTCCAGTGAATTCCTTTCCACTGGGAAAAGGTCATCTTAATAGTAAAACCCAGTGAGCTGTACACGGAGAGGAGTTGTATTCTAGCCAGGGGCATGGGCTCAGCCTAGCCTGAGAAGCCAGGGGCCAGCAACCTTCCCTGGAAGACTTACTTTCAAAACGAGGATCTCTTCACACATTCCATCTTCCTTTTCTTACACATGGATGCTCCATGGTCCAAGGAAAGCCCTGTCACAAGGCGGATAAATTTCAGTGTGTCATGGGGTAGGACTGTGGAGTGCCACAGTGTGGTATGTCATTAATGAATAGAGATGTGGGGCTAAGAGTACAGAGTTAAATCCTCACCCTTAGCTACATGCTGTGATCCTGGAAACTATTCATAGCAAGTTTGTATATGGTGGGGGTCTCGAATGGAGAAGTGGGTGACAGGTGTGTTCATTTGAATTAACTATCCACAGAGGAGGACCAAAAAACTTGATGAATTATGAAAATTACACTTTAGCCAGGCAGTGGTGCCGCACGCCTTTAATCCCAGCACTCGGGAGGCAGAGGCAGGCGGATCTCTGTGAGTTCGAGGCCAGCCTGATCTACAGAGCGAGATCCAGAACAGGGACCAAAACTACACAGAGAAACCCTGTCTTGAAAAACCAAAAAAGAAAAGAGAGAGAGAGAGAGAGAGAGAAAGAAAGAGAAAATTACACTTTAAAGGCACTGGAAATCTGAAGACAGTGGAAATGTATCAGACCCTAGTTAGTAGGGAACAGAAGCCAGATACAAGACCAGTCTTGGTCCCTTTTCCATTGAGAGCATCTCCCATCCTACAGGAGTGTCTGAATAAGGCTACAGCTGTCACACTGTAGAGAGAAGAGGTCTAAAGTGCAGGCACTCTGTGTGGCCCTGCTGCAGCTGTGTCCCAGTGAGGGCAAGGCCTGCTGAAAGAGGCAGGCCTGCAGAGAGGAACTCTGGTGCCTAGGGAACTCTATGGGGCAGCAGCAAGTTATGGGGGCCTGCATTCAGCTGAACCTCGAGAGCTCTAGAGCTACAGGAGCACACACCTGAAACCCACTGATTTTCTTATGTTCTCTGCTGCCTGGCCCTCTTGGCACAGTCATAACATTGGCTGGTTTCTGACCCGTGGTTCAGAGCAGGAAGTCCAAGGGAACAAGAATATCACAAAGGCACAAAATGGGAGAAACTTGGAATGTAGTCTCACTAAGCTGAACTCTTTGATGCACCCTCAGCTAGTGTGTGTATGTGTACGGGTGGCACCCCAATTAGCATATAAAACTGGGAACTAAGCTAAGGGATAAACCCTACCTAGTTTCCTGACTGGCCTCTAAGTGACTGTACCAGTTTCAAATAGATTAGTCCTGCATAAGTGTTGAAAATTGAACCACTTGTAACCATGACCCGTGGAAAGCAGTCTGCCATTTGCAGGTTGCTACTCCTGGTCATGTTGGCCATCTGCTAAAGCAAAAAATACCAGCATTCACCATAGCAGCCAAAAATCTTTAAGGTTTCATATGTTATTCAAAATATTGAGAATAGAAACAAAATTACTTGGCGAGTAGAAACCTAGGAAATGTCAGTCAGCTTCATGGAAAAAGCCAACCTAACCACTGACAAGGTGACACAGATACTGGATGACCCAGAAGCCCAAAGCAGCCATTATAAATGTGTCTGAACAATCACATTCTTGACATAAATCTTAAGAAGGTGTCAGTGAAAAACAGATACAGAGAAGAAACAAATGCATGCAAGTTTTAGAGCTAAAAATTAAAATATCCAAATTATCTGACTGGAACACAGGGAAGAAAAGTAAAGTAGCAGAGTTTCCAAGACCTGCCGAAGCCTCTGACATGCCAGGGTTCAGGAGAGGAAAACATACAGAAAAAAGATGTAGAGAAATTAATGCTGAAGCACCTCTGCGATTGGCCAGGGGCAGAACCTGGGTCCTCAGGAAGCTTAAGCAAACTCCAAGCAGGCGAGACTGGAGAACACCGTGCCTGAACACGGCAATAGTCTACTGGAAACTAAAAATGAAAAGGTGAAGGCAGCCAGCAGAATGATGTGTCCCCTAAAAGAAGGGGATATCCACGTGGCTGCAGATTTCTCAGCAGTAGCCATGATGTCCAGAAGCACGCCGATAGCATTTGAAAGGTGGTGAATGGAAAGACTGATGACCAAGCTCTGTCTTCAGAGAAAATGCCCCTTAGAAACAGAGATACACTGTTGCCATTCTCTAATAAGCTGGCTAAGAGAATTTGCCTTCAGTGCACCTACTTTGCAAGATTCAAGATCTTCAGACAGAAGGGAGACAATCCTAGGTAGTACCATCAGGACAAAGGAAGAACAACTAGTGTGTGTGTGTGTGTGTGTGTGTGTGTGTGTGTGTGTGTGTGTGTGTGTGTGTGTGTGTGTGTGTGTGTAACAGACCATTCTCCTCTTGAGTCCTTTGAAAGGTGGCGGTTGAAACTTCAGACCCGTAACAGCAGATGAGCTGTCCACGTATGCAGACGTGCAACACAGCTGCAGGAAGGCAGGCGAAGTGAGCTCGTGTTCGTAAGGCTTCCGCCTTCCAACTGAAGGGCTCTGAGTGAGTGTGTGTTCCAACCCAGTCTAAGAAGATTGCAGAGTTGAAGATGTGCTTTGGAATTCCTAGCATAACCATTAAAAGAATTGTTCAAAAAGATATACTCAAAATTCTAATAGATAAAATCAAATAGCCTAAAAGAAACAGAGGAAAGAGAAAATGAAGATAAAAAAAGTAATCTTAAAAAACAGAGGGAAGGAAATCCCTAGGAAACAACAGAATGATAGACTTTACGCAGGTAAAATACCATGTCTCGATGACATGGCACAGATGATGAAAATGGAGTGAGAAACCCACAACTTGATTAAGCAGATGTGTCTACGAGAAACTCCAGTAGTGTATTAGGTACACAGATGGGTGAGGGCTGGAGAGGTGGTTAGGAGTGGTGAAGAGCACTTGCTCTTGCAGAGGACCTAGGCTTAGTCCCCAACACCATGCAGTGGCTCACGACTGCCTGTAACTTCACTTCCAGGAGATCCACACCCTTGTTTGGCCTTCACAGACACCAGGCACACGTCGAGGTTCACATCTATGTTACATGTGGGCAAACACTCATATACATAAACTTTTTTTTAAAAGAAAGTGTGTAAGCCAGGTGGCTGTGGCACACGCCTTTAATCCCAGCACTCAGGAGGCAGAGCCAGGTGGATCTCTATGAGTTTGAGGCCAGCCTGATCTACAGAGCAAGATCCAGAACAGGCACCAAATCTACACAGAGAAACCCTGTCTTGAAAAACAAAACAACAACAAACAAACAAACAAAAAGGTCATGTTAAACATTCACTAAAGAATCGCTTTCCAAAAGCACATTGAGAGCCCTAAACATGAGTGCATCTAGTCACAGAACTTCAAACCTAACAGAACTAAGTCTGGTGTGGTGGCACAAGCCTGCTGCATTCCTAGCTCTGGGAGTCTGAGGCAGGAGACCACCAGTTTGAAGCCAGCAACCCTACTTCAAAAGAATAAAAATCAAAATAATAAAATCTTACAGGGAAAAAAATCCACCAGAACTAAAAGCAGAAGCAGACGATTTGCAACTTTGTCGAGGCCTTCACACCTCTCTCAGGAAGAGAACAACCAGCCATGTTAGCCAGCTTGACCTACTTGACGTTTGTAGATCATTCTGCATGGACGGAATGCACTCTTTCTCAGACATGTAGAGCAATTACCCTGAGTTACAAAAAGAAACCCAACATGAAAAAAGTGGACATTATACTGATTACAATCTCTGATAGAATATAACTAAGAGTTGAGTGACAGGTCATGGTATCTACAGTGGAAAAAAAAAATAGTCCTAGGAGAGTCAGGACATTTTTGAATGAACGCAAGAATATAGCATTAAATTTTGTGAGATGTAGCTAAAGTTATAAGGAAATATTATAGCACTAAAAAGTTAATAACACAACCTTCTACCTTGAAAAATGAGGACAGTGAACACAGAATAAATCCAAAGACAGCAAAACCAGGAGAATAAAGAGCAGAAGTCAATGACATTTAAAATGAACAAATAAGTAAAACAGATAAAACCAATGAAGCCAGAAACTGGTTCTTTGGGGAAAAATAAAACCAGTAAAGTTTTAAACCTCTAGTAAAACTGACATAAAAAGACATAAAATATCAATCTCAGGACTGAAAGAAACATAAAGGATAAAGGGCGCTGTTGGAGACAATGAGCAAGCCTACAGATGGAGACCAGATAGCTTAAATGAGAAGGACTAGTTAATTCTGCAGAATCCACCAACTGCTAAAACTTACCTACTATGGAAAAGATATACACCCCAGATCTGTTAGAAAGAGAGAATCAATAGGTCAAATTTCCCTCAAAGGATTCTCAAGCCCAGGCAAACTCCCACACACACTAACAAGATCTAACACCAGTTTTGTAAAATCTCTTCAAGAAATGCAAAAGGGAATAATAACCCTAGGTCACTGAGCAGGCCAGAGTCACCCTAATTTCTTTTATAAACTTGAGAAATAATTCCTGCTTTCAGCCTAGGTAGTCTTTTCAATGAGGATGTTGATTAATGGCTTATTCATAGTATAAAAAGTAAACCTTACATCATACACACAAAAAAATATTAATAAATCAAATATAAAATACTTGATTTTTATGTTCAGTATTTTTACTTGCAAGTGTCTTATTTAATTTAAAATTTAAAAAATCTATAAAGTGCAAAATTGTGTAATTTTTAGAAGAAAGCAGAGGAAATCTGTTTCTCCAGAATTTCTTAGCTCAGTGCTTACCTAGCATGCAAACAGCCCTGGGTTCAAACTCCAGGACTACATGTACCAGGCAGGTGTGGGGATGCTTCCTATAATCCTCAGGAAGTTAATGAGGAAACACACAAACCAGAGAGAAGATACCAGCAGCCCATACAACCAGCAATGATTCCCACCCAGCAGACATGAGGAGCTCTTATAGAGGAAAAGGCAAACCAGAGCAGCTCAGTTGATGGGCAGATATGTCATAGGAGATGCCTCATGGCTCGTGTTGAGAAGGCAATCACATTAGTCACATGAAAATACAGTTCAAAACTACACAAAGGGCCGGGCGGTGGTAGCGCACGCCTTTAATCTCAGCACTTGGGAGCCGGAGCCAGAGCCAGGTGGATCTCTGTGAGTTTGAGGCCAGCCTGGTCTACAAAGCAAGATCCAGAACAGGCACCAAAACTACACGGAGAAAACCTGTCTTGAGGGGGGAAATAACCTACACAAAGGATGTTGTTAACAAAAGACAAGACCAGTGCGATGACTCAGTGTGTAACGTGCTTGACATCAAGCCCAGTGACCCCAGTTAGATCCTGGACCTGGAAGGAGAAAACTGACTTCTGTAAGTTTCCTCTGACTTCCATGCTCCATCCAGCCTTGGCATGTGTGTGTGCTTGCATACAAATATAAAAACAAAACATAAAGACAAAGTTTTGGCAAGGATGTGGAGAAATGGGAAGCCATCTGTACAACTGGCAAGAATGTAAATTGGTACAGATATTATAGGAAGCAGCATGTGTAGTAGAATATTTTAAGGTGTATTACTTTTGTTCATATTGCATTTGTTTATCTTTGTGAAGCTGTGTTGCTGTGCCTGTCTAAAGCACCTTGATGGTCTAATAAAGAGTGGAATGGCCAATAGCAAAGCAGGAGAAAGGGTAGGTGCGGCTGACAGGCAGAGAAAATAAATAGAAAGAGAACTCTGGGAAGAGGGATTGGAGATCTAAGATCAAGGAGCCAGAGGAGGAGGATGACTCCAGGGGCCAGCCACCCAGCTACACTGCAAGCCAGGAAGTAAGAGTAAGATTTACAGAAGTTAAGAGAACAGGAAAAGCCCAGAGGCAAAAGATAAATTGGATAGTTTAAGATAAGGAAAGCTGACTAGAAACTAAGCCAAGCTAAGGCCAGGCACTCATAATTAAGAATAAGCCTCCATGTGTGAATTTATTTGGGAAATGGGTAGCGGGCTCCCAAAAAAGAGCCAAAAAGAGTAAAAATCTCCAACAACAAGCATACAGGTTCCTCAAGAAGTCAAAAGCAGAACTGTTCCATGATGTAGCAGCCCCATATCTGGGCGTGTTTCAAGTGAATTGAAAGCAAATTCTGGAGGAAATGCCTGCTTTTCCATGTTCATGCAACATCATTTGCGGTGGTCTAAGACGTGGAAACAAATGGAATGTCAGCAGATGACTGGATAAAGAGAAATGTGTATACCTAGTAGACTGCCGTTGAGACATTAAAAAGGAAATCCTGCCATTGGCAGCAGCATGAATGTGCCTGGGGGTGTTATATTGAATGAAACAAGCCATTCACAGAAGCACAAGGACCATGTAACTCTACTTATGGGAGGTGTCTGTATAGTCAGAATCAGAGCAGAGTGGAGATTGACAGGACAAACCGTGCCTGTGCAGCAGGTCTGAGGTTTCATTCAGTTATGCAAGCTAGTACCGTGCTGTGTATTGGAGCCTTTAAGAGGGTTTGTTTCATGTTAAATGTTACCATAATCGGAAGTAAGGCCTTTACCACTCTCCCAGGGAGGAGAGGAGGAAGGCTCATGAGCATTCACAAATTGCCCTAGGAGGGACACCATCCCCCACCTTGGAGGTGGCTTACCAGCCTCAACTGAAGCCAGAGGTTCTCTGTGGCCAGCCACATCTCTGGTGTGCACCTATGGCACCTCTGTACCACCATCTATGGATAGAAGAACATCCCAAACCTTTAGAAGACTCGCCAGTGCCATCAAGACAACAGGAGGGAGAACTTGTCAGTTATTGACCTGTGGTGAGGCAGGGATGGAGTATCTGCATGGGTCTGGGCACAGGAGAAGGGCTTTGGATGCTGGTAACCAGCCCACTCCTACTGCTTTTTTATGGTTTTCGGGGTGTGTGTGTGTGTGTGTGTGTGTGTGTGTGTGTGTGTGTGTGTGTGTGTATGTGTATGTATGTGTGTATAAGAGACTCTGTGTAGGTATGGAGTTTGCATGTGTCCATGTGGGAGTCTACATGTGTCCATGTGTGGAGGCTGGAGGTTGATGCTCGGAGTCTTCCTAGGGTGCTTTTTTTCTTTTTTAAGGCATCCATCTTATTTTTTGAGAAAAGGTCTCTTATAGAACCTGGAACTTACCAGTTTGGCTAGGCTGGTTGTCCAGTGAGCTCCAGAAATCTACCTGTTCCCCCCCCCCACACACACACACCCAGTGCTGGGATTATAGGCACATGCCACCATGATTGGCTTCTGGGTAGATGCTGGGGGTCTAAACTCAGGTCTTTATGCTTGCATGGCCGGCACTTGACCCATGCAGCCAGCTCCTCAGCCTTAGTGTTGCATAGTGTGTCCCTGTCTGTAAAAGAGCACAGGGCTTCTGTTTAGAAAGCGAGAAATGGCGAGCTCCAACCCATATGGGTTTGAGACATACCACACCCTGTGCCCTCCCTTCGATTCCCAACACAGTCCCTGTGACTGCCTTTAGGGCCTTGGGTGCTCTAGCAGGACACTATTGGACTTTGTCTTCATGTGATCCCCCGTAGGCAGAGTTTTTGTCAGGACCACTGGCTCCAAAATAAACACACAGAGACTTAATATTAATGATAAATGCTCAGCCCATAGCTCAGGCTTATTACTAAGTAGCTCTTACCACTTAAATTAACCCATTTCTACTAATCTATGTGCTGCCCCGTGGCTCGTGGCTTTACCTGTTCTCCAGCATGTCTTGCTCCTCCTGCGTCTCCTAGAGACTTCCCAGACCCTGCCCTCTTTCTTCCCAGCATTCTCTCTGCCCTGAAAATGCTGCCTGCTTATTGGCCAATCAGCTTTTTATTAACAATGAGAGCAATACTTACTTACAGTGTACAAAGATTGTTCCACAGCATTTCCCCAGCTCCTTCACTCCCAGGGTTCTTTGCCAACTCTGGGCATCTGATGGATTGGAAGATTCTGGGTTCCTCCTTGCTCTGGGGCAAGGATGTAAATATAACTCACTGCTTCACTCAGCGCTTTGTAAATTCATGTTCAAGTTTTGTCCAGCATGGACAAACAGTGTGGACAGATAGGTGGAAGAGAGAAGGCCATGCCTGACAAGATCTGCAGCCAGATGGTAGGAAAGGGATGGTATAGACACCATAGCTTACTCTGCAGGAGCAGAGAGCCGTAGGTGAGAGCTGGTGGCAGTGCTCAGCACGGGACTGGGTGGCAGACTGGAACGTGGCCTCTTGGAGGAATAAAGATGAGTTTGTGGGAGCCCCAGCCAGGTCGTCAGTGCGGCCAGGGAAGGACTGGTTGAAGAGGGTCAGGGTAAGTGATGCCAACCATTCCTTTTTCTCTTCTAGACCCAGCGCCCTATCCAGACCAGCCGTCCTTGAAGGACAAACCTAGTTTCCCAGCTGCCCAGCAGCTCCTGAGCCAGGCAGGCTCCAGCAACCCTCCTGGTGGAGTCTCAGCCCCCTTGGCCCCGTCTTCCCCTCCTGTGACT
Source organism: Peromyscus leucopus (assembly GCF_004664715.2). Classification (NCBI taxonomy): domain Eukaryota; kingdom Metazoa; phylum Chordata; class Mammalia; order Rodentia; family Cricetidae; genus Peromyscus; species Peromyscus leucopus. The sequence goes on from NC_051067.1 coordinate 14,613,287, forward strand.
ACTGTAACCCCGGCAGCACCAGCCACCAGCACCGTGCCAGAGTCAGCATCAGGGACTGCCGTGCCGGCAGGGGCCCCAGGGACCCATCAAGGACCAGCCAGTATCCATGAGACCCACCAGCCACTGGTCGAGACTCACCATACCCAGTGTGCTACCCAGCCCCTCAGCACTGGCCAAGGACCTTGCACCCCAGCTCCAGAAGCCTCTCGCTGCTCCACGGGTCTGGGGGAGCCCATCTCAACCAGGGAGGTCAGCACTCTAGGGGAGCCCCCGCCTGCCTCAGTGCCAGAGCCCAGCCCCCCCATCGGGGCCACACAGCCCGTGCCGGGTCAGCCACCACCCCCGCTGCCCAGCACAGTGGGAGCTATCAGCCTGGCAACTCCCCAGCTCCCCAGTCCCCCCCTGGGGCCTACTGCTCCCCCACCACCCCCCTCAGCCTTGGAATCAGATGGGGAAGGGCCACCCCCTAGGGTAGGCTTCGTGGACAACACCATCAAGAGCCTGGATGAGAAACTGCGGACTCTGCTCTATCAGGAGCACGTGCCCACCTCCTCAGCCTCGGCTGGGACTCCCATGGAGGCAAGCGATAGAGACTTCACCTTGGAGCCCCTGCGAGGAGACCTGCCCTCAGCTTTGAGTGACAGGACCCCAAGCCTCACCCAGCAGGCCCAGCCCTCAGTGAGTAGCTTGACTCACCCCAATACACCCTCACTGGCTATGGCTGGAGGTGGGCAGGCATCATAGCTATGCAGGTCCTGGTTGGCTCTTGGTGGCGCACCTGTGGTGTGTGGTGCCGGGCGGCTCAGATCAGTTGTTCATATGGAGGAGGCAGGGCAGGCTAGGGACAGTTTCACCCATAGCAGGGTCACAGATTAGCAGTTTAGGGTTTAGTTTCTAAGATGTTGATAAGCCAACCGGGCGGTGTTGGCACACGCCTTTAATCCCAGCACTCGGGAGGCAGAGCCAGGCAGATCTCTGTGAGTTCGAGGCCAGCCTGGTCTACAGAGCGAGATCCAGGACAGGTACCAAAACTACACAGAGAAACCCTGTCTCGAAAAAAAAGATATTGATAAGTCAATTCTTCCGTTTTTTTTCTTCTTCCAGTTGGAAAAGTCAGAAACGGCCCCTGCAGGATGGGCCCTGACCCAGCGGGAACAGGGTGCGTCTTCTCCAATGACAGGTAACACCTCAAGGTCAAGGTAGTAGTGCAGGCTACACTCTGCAGGTGCCACAGTACTCCTGGAGCCCAGAGCCTTTGCACATTCATGCTTTCGAAGATGAAACAGCCCACAGACAGAACTGCTCTCACATTCAAAGAGGCCTGTCTGGGAACGTGAAGGGTCGAACAAGGGAATGGGTAGAGAGTGGTCTCAGACCCCACTGCTTTCCTCGGTTGCCCCTAGCAGCTTTGTACCTCAGGAGGACTCTTGCTTAGGTTCATGGGTTCCTGTGGTCTATGCAGAGGTCAGAGGTTAACTTGCAGCAACTGGTTCCCTCCTTCCATCGTGAGGATCTTGGGGATTAAACTTAAGTCATCAACTTGGTGGCAAGTATCTTAACCCAATGAACTATCTCGCCAGCCCTTTCTTCTTTTGAGATAGCTGTGTAGCCCAGGCTAGCCTTGAACTTACATTGATCCCTGCCTCAGCCTTCCGAGTTGCTGAGATCACGTGGTTCTTGGATTGTTACCAAACATTTGAGTCTTCACCCTAGGGGTCTGGTCTACCTTCTAAGGTGCCAGGCTTCCTCAGCTGGACTTCTTAAGGGTTGGCAAGGTAAGAGTTACTCTCAGTAACAGGTGGCTCTCAGGGCTAAGCTGCAGTCAGGGAGAAGTCCAGTTCCACCTGGTGGACCCACGAGGCTGCTGAGTTGGTTCCTGGGACAGTGCTTCAAGAGGTCAGAGGCAGCTTCTGTTACCCTTAACCCCGTGCCAGCCTGGAGCTGAGGTCAGCGTTCCAAATCCCATAGAAGAGGTGATGGAGCCTCTGTGTCCTGTAAGGGGTGTTACCTGCAATCACAAATCCACACGTGTCTCGGAGTTCAGAAGTCATGGTAGGCAGTAGAGGGCTTGTTCCAGCAGGCTGACTCATGATCCAGGTCCAAACAGGTAAACTTTGTAACGGGCACAGAACTAGAAGGATGGAGTTGGTGGTGAGCCCTGACACTGGAGTACGCAAAGTGAGGAAGGGGATTAAGTGTTGCTTATAAGTTGGGGACATGTAATAGAGACTGGAATCAGGTCTCCCCAGGAAGGTGAGGTTCCTATATAGAGGATTCAAAGCACACTTGTGTGAGTCCATGTGTCCATTTGTGTTCTATCTTGCTGTGTGGTGGCTCCCTAGTCTCCCCGGAGGCTTGGTCAGCATCTTTGCACCCCCACCCCCACCCCCACCCCCACAGCATATGGCCTAACTCTGGCCCCATCCTGCCTGCGAATTGACTATGAAGGGATCTCTGCTCACACACACTTCTCCCTGGGCTTTTCTCCATGGCTCTTCATAGCAACCCAAGGAAGCTTGCCGGAAACATTGTGCTGTCCCACTCTGAAAACAGAGCACCAGAGGAGTGGTGTGTGTGTGTGTGTGTGTGTGTGTACACACAGGTAGCAGGCATTCCCTAGGCCCACAGACGTAGGCCTGGGATCTGTTTACTGTGTCCTCTGAGATCTGGAAACGGTTTCAGCCACCAAAGTACAGAGTGCCCAAAGCAAGAGTGTTCCTTCCCACACCCCTGCCCTTCCCCAGGATTGTGGATGTCTTCCAGGGTGTGATGTCCCCGAGATAGGGCACCACAGTGCCTTCTCAGTCTCCAGAGCCCCTGGAATGTCACCCCTCCCTGCCCCGCAGCCACTCCCACCTCGTGGGCCTCTGGGCTTGGCCCTCCTTTACTGTTCTCTCTCTGCAGCCTCAGTAATGCTGTCATGTTCCTACAGCAGAGTCATCTTCCAGCAACACCCTGGGCTGTGACAGTGACACAGGGCAGGTGGCCTCAGACTCCCCCCCAGCACCCGGTGTCCCCCAGGTAAAGGTGACTTGACGCGCTAGCCAGAGGCGGCAGGGGGTTCTAACCACAGCTGGTTCTCATAGACTTCGCTTCATCCTTCCCTCAGGATGCCCCTGTCTCTTCCATCCCTACTCCACACGTGGATCCCAAAGATCAGAACAGCAGTGTTCCCAGAGAAGCCTTGGCTGCACCCGGGCAGAGTTGCCCAGGGACCTTCACAGAGGGTAGCCCAGCCCAGATGCGTGGCGCTCGGGTCTCCGGGTCCCCTCATAAGCGGCCGGGGCAGCAGGACGGCAGTTCTCCAGCCAAAACCGTGGGCCGCTTCTCTGTGGTCAGCACACAAGACGAGTGGACTCTGGCGTCGCCCCACAGCCTGCGGTACTCGGCCCCCCCTGATGTCTACCTGGACGAGATCCCCTCCAGCCCTGATGTGAAGCTGGTGGTGCGGCGGGTCCAGACAGCCTCCTCCATCGAGGTTGGCGTGGAGGAGCCTGCCTCCAGTGACTCTGGGGAGGAGTGCCCGAGGAGGAGGCCTCAGGTGCAGAAGCAATCCTCTCTGCCGGGCAGTGGCGGTGTGGCAAGCGACTTCGTGAAGAAGGCCACTGCCTTCCTGCACAGGTCTTCAAGGGCGGGCTCGCTGGGCCCTGAGACTCCCAGCAGGGCAGGCGTGAAGGTCCCCACCATCAGCATCACCTCCTTCCACTCCCAGTCATCCTACATCAGCAGCGACAATGACTCAGAGTTTGAGGACGCAGACATAAGGAAGGAACTGCGAAGTCTGCGGGAAAAGTACGTAGTGGGGGCATGGCTCACCTGGTCAGGTGTGTGTGGGGGGGCTGACCTGGATAGCGTGAGGGGTGCAGCTCACTTGACCAGTATGTAATGATGAGGCTCGCCATTATCGGGGGCAAGGCCCGTCTGGCCAGAGTGGAACTCACCCCACCAGCATCTGGAGGGGTTGGCGGCCACAGGCCAACATGGTTGGGGCCTAGCTGCGCCTGGTGAGAAATGTTGGATGGAGTTTAGGTTCTGGCCGTGAAGTGCCCACTGGTGGCTGTTAATCCGAGCAATGGGACAGTGAAGAGACCTTTTTACTTCTACCCTCCAAACTGAGGAAAGAGGCCCCATCTAGGATATCTTTGCATCGGGCCAACCACTCTCTGCCACCTGCATGATTTCTGGCTCCCCTGGGTGGCATATCACCCCTCCTTCCTCTGTCACCTCTGGGAGGACACGCTAGGGGTCAGGAGATCTGTACCTTCTTCAGCCTTTCCTTCCTGCCCTCCTTCCCTCACTATTGATCTGCCTGTCTCTCCCTGTCCCAGGATGACTCTGACACTGTTTCTCTCTGCTCGCCTCTCACCCAGAAAGTACTCATTCTGCCCCTCTGTGGTCAGGGATCACTATCGCCATAAGCTGCCCTTTGGGGCGGGAGGGTGGAGTTTAATGGGGAGCTTCCGTGGTGTGGCCCATGAGACCCCACCCGTGGCTGAGGAGCAGAGGTTTGTTGCAACTGTCTGAATGAGCTCGGGAACTACAGGTACCCTGAGAGGAGGAGACAGTTAGACTGCAACGTTTCTGCAAGATTGTGTGGAGGCCAGGGCATGAAGACTGCCAGTCTTGGGGCTCTTGGCAAGGTAGTCCCAAGTGACCATAGTGGAACTTCTGTGGAAGTGAGAAAGTGGAGGAATGGACACCACCTGAGCCCTCAGAACAGATCCGTGCTCAGAATCCTGAAGAAGGGGTCACGTCCACTGACACAAGCAACCCCACAGGCAGCCAGCATCCCCTGGAAACACTGCTGGCTGGCTGTGCATTTGCAGGGAGAAAATCACTTCCACTTGGTGTCTATTGATTGGTTTGTGTGTGGTAATTAATGTTCGTGTGTGTGTGTGCGCGCGCACACTAGTATGTGTCAGTGTGCAGGTTTGCACACACACCTTTCTTTGTGTATGCAAAGGAAGAGCTCAGAGAGGTCAAAATCAGGTGTCTCGATCACTTCCCACCTTAGCATTTCACTGAACCCGGGGTTCACAAATTTGTTTGAACTGCCTGGCCAGCAAGCCATGGGAATCCTCCTGCCTCTGCCTCCCCAGTGCTGGGATTACAGGTGTGCCAGCCACCCAAACACATGTCTTCATGTTTGCATGGTAGGCATTTTACTGACTGCGTCTCTGATATTTTATTTTTATTTGTGCGTGGGGTGTTTTGTTGTTGTTTGTTTGTTTGTTTTAGCTAAAGTCTTTTTTAAAACATTAGAGAGCTCAGTTTAGAACCTCTCCTACAATTCCAGTGCTCTGGAAGCGGAGCTAGGAGGATGGCTGCGAGTTTAAGCCTAGCCTAGGCTGCATGTTGAGCCCCAGGCCAGCCAGGAGTACACAGAAAAACCCTGTCTTAAAACACAAGATTGAGCATCACTGAAGATGTAGGAGAGAGGTTAGAACTTCTCATTTTCAACTGTGAAAACCACCTGTGTCCCCAACACAAGAGGTGGAAGAAATAGTCTAGGTCCTGTGTTGGGGTGGTAACCAGGCCTCCTAAGAGCAGTGAAGTTCAGCACCTACCACTGCAGAAGAATAGCAGCGAGGTGGCAAGTGAGACCATCGGGCCCAGCGGGGGCCACTGCATCCTTCCCTCGAGCTGTCCTAGAGACTGCTCACACCAGCAGTCTCCCTGCCTTCACCTGCATCCTAGCCAGCACTGCAGCCCTCCAGGCTGGCCCCAGTGGAACTATACGCCAACCGCAAGTCTCACATGCTACCGTCCCTTCTCTACCTCTCCTCAGTTGCCTTGCATGGAGGAAATAACACACCTAGCCCTAATAACAGAGGTAGGCCAGCTGTGCATGGTGCCACACACCTATAATCCAAGCGCCTAGGAGGGAGAGGCAGGAGAATCAGGAGTCCAAGCTTGTCTTTGGTTACATAGCACATTTGAGGCCAGCCTTGGGTACAGGAGACTAAGAAAGAAAGAGAGAAAGGAAGGTAGTTTTGGTTCCAGGCATCTACTAGTTTACTCTGTCTGCTCTGAAACCTAGGGTTTCAATTGCAAGCAGAAGTATGGGTGAGGAATAATGTTTGCTTCCTTGGCTATTGAGACAATTTAGTAGTCATGATTCCAGATGTCTGAAAACTATGTCCTTCACCTGGTTCTCACCTGGCTTAGATAGTGCCATTGAAAGCCTGCAGACAGGTAGCATCCCCTGACCCACACAGCCCAGCCTTGCCCACCCACCCTGCCTCCTCTCTTCTGCTCCAGGCACCTGAAGGAAATCTCTGAGCTACAGAGCCAACAGAAGCAGGAGATTGAAGCCCTGTACCGCCGCTTGGGCAAGCCACTCCCCCCCAGCGTGGGGTTCTTCCACACGGCACCTCCCATGGGCCGCAGGAGAAAAACCAGCAAGAGCAAATTGAAGGCTGGCAAGCTGCTGAACCCTCTGGTGCAACAGCTCAAGGTCGTGGCCTCCAGCACAGGTCTGCTGCTTCTAGGGGAGGGCTGTACCTGGGCTGAGGAGGGAGGGTACTGGGGGGGACCCCAAGTTAGCCTGAGAGGCTAGCTCTGACTTGCTGCAACATCTCCAAACCTGCATGAGTGTGTGGGGTTTTCTTTTTCCTGGACCTCCTTTTGCTGGCGCTGAGAGTCTCTGCAAGCCCAGAGAAACCTCAGGCCTCCACACTAGTGCCAGACAGAAAGGCCTGTGTGAGAATAAGGGCTGCTCGGAGCCAGGCCTTAGCCCCATGTGGAAGGAAGGAGCCACTCCTGGGCCACATTGCACCTAGGAAGCCCCAGGGCACTGGGATGGATAGAAGTAACGGCTTCCTCTGGCCCTGTCACCCAGGCACGCAGTAGCTCCTGCTCACTGGGTGTCAGGTGGCTGGCTGCCTTTGTGGGCGGCAGGGAGAGCATGGGTTATTCTCCAGGCCTGGCAGTCGTGGTACCCAGTCCCTGGTGCTGCAGGGGCCAGGCACCAGTCAGCACTCTTTGCATGCCGGGGTACCTTTGAGGCTTAGAGCTGTGCTGCAGGGTGTGCTCTGAGCGGGGAGCAGCTAACCCCAGTCTCCAAATGTGACCGATGGGGAGGCATTAGTGAATTACCTGCTCAGGCACTCCCTAACTGTCAGCCACCTGCACAAGTGGTGGAAACCCAGTGCCGATGCTAAAGCTAAGGGAGGCTCCACAGTGACTCCTCACAGAAAGGCTGCTCTGAGCCCACGTCCATACCTGCCACTTACTTGCACAGCATAGGTCTGGCATGCCACTGGGATTTAGTAAAGGGGGACACTTTCTTTGATTGGCCCCAGCACTGTAGACCAGAATCTTGTCTGTACTGGTTTTCTTAAGGAGACTCAACTTCCTCAAGGTCAGCCAGCAGAGAGTAGGAGGCCAACCCAGCCACACCCTTCCCTGCCCATTGGCGCCTCATGGTGCCTGTCACCTCTTCTCCCCCCCTCGCCCAGGTCATTTGTCTGACTCCAGCAGAGGCCCTCCCACTAAGGACCCTGCCCACGCCAGCACGCCCCCGGGCACCAAGGCAGTTCAGACCCAGCAGCCCTGCTCCGTCCGGGCCTCCCTGTCCACAGACATCTGCTCCGGTTTAGCCAGTGATGGAGGCGGAGCGCGTGGCCAAGGTGATTTCCAGCTTGCCTGTCTCCAAGCATGTGCCAGCCACATAGGGCCTCAGTGGTGTCCCGGGAGCACGCCTGTGTGTGTAGAGGGGGCCAGAGCTACAGCCAAGGCTGCTAAGCAGCTTTATAAAAACAAACAAAAAAAGGACAAGAACGTAAAGGTGTAGTCTTTGGATACAAAGAATGGAATTGTCCCGCCATGTAAGCGGCTCAGAGGCAGGTGATGGGTTTGCTAAGGTGGACCTCGGGAAGTGGCCGGGACCAGGAGGGATCAGCCCGATGACTGGGGAGGGAACGGGGCCTGGCATCTTGCTGTGTTCTGCGATGCCCGTTCCTAGGCCCTGGCTACCCTGCCCTGCCCGCTTCCCACAGCAGAGCCAGACGGTGGTAAACACCGGGTCCTTCCAAAGTCCACGGGACGGCTAGGGGACAAGGGCTCAGCTCTCAGGCTGGGATGTCTGCTCATCACTGCCATGGACGGCAGCAGCTGCTCGATAAGGCGCTTTCCTGTCCTCACCATCTCTGTCCAGAGAAATCATGGTGACTAATAAAGGTGCCCCACCTGCCCCACCCATCCTCCTCCGGGCCGCTTCTCTTCTGCTCCTACTGTTGCCTCCTCCCATTCTGTGGTCAGTGGCTTTGGTGCTTGGGCTGGGCTAGATGGAGCCGTGGATGTTAAGTTACGAGGCTGGTGTGGCTGTTGGTGTGGAGGAGGAGGAATCGCAGCAACCTGTACTTGATAAGTGTCTCTCTGTTTTCTTCCCTTTATATTCATTTGCAGGCTGGACGGTTTACCACCCAACGTCTGAGAGAGGGGCCTATAAGTCTAGTAGCAAGCCTCGTGCTCGATTCCTCAGTGGACCCGTATCTGTGTCCATCTGTCTGTATTTGTTCTTTTGTATTTTCCCACCTCCTGGTCCTTGGTTTCTCCCCTCCCTGCCCTGTCTTCATTACCTCTCATACATTTCATAGGATGCCACTCCAACCCCTTGAAGTCACCTCCTCCATGTCAAAAGGTGGACCCCACAAGCCTTTCCCACTGCACACAGTGTCCATAGTCACCCAGCTACAGACAGCTGTGTGCATGCTCTTGGCTGTGCCCAGGCACCAAAATCATGCGCAACAGCATCCCTACCTCTTCCATGGCCCCTCCACCCCACGTATGCCAGGGCATTCTGCACCCTTACCATCACCTCATTTCTTTTCTTTTCTTTGGATGTTGGACGTAGTTTTCTTTTCTGTTGCAATTGTGGCCAGTATACATGTCTGCTGTCTCCCAGTTTCAATGACAACAAAAAGACAACCCCAACCTTCTCCAGATACCCAGTGTGTTACACACGTACCTGGACTCCCACAACATGCATGTAGCAGACTGATAACAGCCCTAACATCCCTGGAGGGTGTGACTTCTGTGTAGGGCCAAAGCCAAGCACCCAGCCCCATCTCCACCCTCTCTCCCATTCCCTGCATGTGGAGATGCTAAGAATATGCTTCAAGGGTGTCGGGGGTATACATCAGTGGCACAGCACTTGCCTAGCATGCAAAAGAAAGGCCCCAAGTCCCATCCCCTGAACTTCAAAACAAAGAGCTTGCTCCAGCTAGGGCTTCCTGGCCCTCTACCCCACCATGCAGGGAGGGCTAGTCCCCTCTGCCATCTCTCCTTCCCCTCCTTACCTCCTTACTCACTCAAAACGATGACTAGATACGTGCCCCATTCCTCGTAGCTCTTGCACAGGAGCCTGCTTCCTGCCTGGGTCCCTGTTCTTTCCCACCCAGCTGGGGCACTCTGCTCCATAAGTCTTGAGCTGACTCATGTGACGTGAGGGAAGAAGCCAGTGGGGCAGTTCCTCCAACTTCTACCAGACTCAGCCCCAGTGCCAGCCTCCCTCACACACCCTGGGACATGTTTCTAGTGCCCACGAATGCTCACCTGCTGGGACCAACTCACCCTGGTGTGATTTGTTTTTAATCCTCACAATGATTGGCAAATCAATCCAAAGTTGTGGAGCTTTTAGGTTTTTGTCTTTTTAACTGAAAAAAAAAAATAGAGTTTTTTGACAATTGGATTGGAGATGCTGGTTTGGGGCACATGACTTTTTGCTTGTACAATAAAGATACATTGTGCTTGTGGGGACCCAGAGACCATGTCTGTGGTAGGTGACCATTGCCATTCCCTACTCCCTGCATCAGAGGCCCATGGTGGGTCATCTTCTCCAGGTGGATGGATCAAGGGCACATGGCTAGGTGGAAGTGCCAGGGGCTTCCCAGCATCTTCTTGTCTGTTCAGTAGTCTGCCCACTTGGGGCACAGTGACATCTGGCTTGCATTGCGTCTCTCTAGCTTCTGGTCAGTTACTGAGTTGGGTATGAGAAGGGCTAGGAGGGCCCCCTTTGTGCGACCTTCATATCTTTGTAGTGAGCAGAGACTGTTCCCATCCACCAGCCTCCTTCTGGCCCCTGCTTGCCTGATGCCTCTCCTGGCTGTGCCTGGTGGGCACACAACTCACATGATCACTAGGTGTGACAGCACTTGGAACTCTGGGTATGTCCTGTCCCCAGGCCAGAGTGCATGGCAGTTTGTCACAGTGATCACAGTCATGTCTCTGAGATGCAACTTCTCTATTTCAGGTCTTGTTCATAACGGTGTCTGTTGGTTTTGCTGTGAGTTACTGGCCTGAGATTTAAAACAAACAAACAAACAAAAAACAGTGGGGAGAGGGGGCCAGAAGGAAGGACCATCTGAGCAGGCTTGGCCAAGTAGTTTGAGGTGTGGTACTGCTTGCACATGGATTGCTTGCTGGTCCACAGCCTGACCTATCAAGGCAGGCTGGACTGGCTCAGCATTCTGTGACCCCTACATGTTTTCAAGTAGCTGCCGGGCAGAGCTTAGGTGAACCCTACTCTGGCTCCTCTCACTGTGGTATAGAGTAGGTAGGGAGAGTCTTGGGCCAGCTCACTATGGGGAAATGAAGCCCCAAAAGGCCCTTTTATCCTGCATGCTGCTGGTCTCTGAGCTTTAGGGATCTAGGCTTCTCATTGAGACGTCCATTTGTATGTCTGTGTGCTGGTTTCTGTGTAAACTGCGTCCTCAAGAGAAGATGTGAGGCCTGTGAGAACTGAGCATTGGGGGTGGGGGGTGGGGGATCAGTGCTTCCTGAGCGTGAAAGGACAAATGATAGAAGGACGAGCCTGGTCAAGAGGCTGAGAGGAGAGAAGGGCTTTGGGGGCGGAGCGTGCAGAGTGTGCAGAGTGTGCAGAGTGTGCAGAGCGTGCAGAGTGTGCAGGTGGCTACAAGATGCTGGAGTATGCCTGCCTCTGTGAAGTTGTGTGATCAGGGGTGACCTTGATCAAGCTTAGTATCAGTTCATGTCTTTGGTGTGTGACACCCCTACTTCCTAGAGACAGAAGGCTGTGAGAAAATATTCTTTAAACTTTGAGTATAAAAATATCTGGGCTTCCATGAAGCCCAGCGAAGGGGAAAAAAAGCCCCAGAAGGGCAGGTTGAGCTTGAGTCACTGGGTGGGCTGGAGGACCGTCTCTGGTGGAGCCAGGCAGAGCATCAGAGATCTCCAGACACAGAGCTGGACATGAGACAAGCGACAGGTGGAGATGGGCTGTGGGTGGAAAAGCCTTGTCTTAGAGTTCTATTGCTGGGAAGAGACACCATTAACCACAGCGACTCTTATAAAAGAAAGCATTTAATTGAGGGCTTGCTTATAGTTTCAGAGGTTTAGTCTGTTATCATCATGGTGGGGAGCATGGCGGCATGCAGGCAGACATGGTGCTGGAGAAGGAGCTGAGAGTTCTGTATCTGGATCCACAGGCAGCAGGAAGAGATTGAGACACTGGGCCCGGCTTGGGCTTTTGAAATTTCAAAACCCATTCCCAGTGACACACTTCCTCCAACAAGTCCACACCTCCTAATCCTTCTCAAGTAGTGCCATTCCCTGATGACTAAGCATTCAAATATATGATCCTATAGGGGCCATTCTTATTCATACTACCATAGGCCTCCTGTGAGTGTGAACCCTATATAAGTTCCCTTCTCCTAGCCTGGGCAGGGTCCTGGCACAGACCCAACAACTCACTTGCATGTCCCTCTCTGGCAGACAGTGGCATTCAGTCCACCATACTTATCCTAAAATACAGTGGCCATGGAACTGAGGAGGAGAGGTCCAAGTCAGAACCCAAGGCTGTACGTGGGTGTCTGTTGGTGACAAACTATGGGTACAACCTACTGAGACACTTCTTTTGTGTCCTTCCTGTGCTCAGGCTGGCATGGGCACCTCTTGTTTCTCGCTGTGCCACAGGAAGCGTGAGGTCTCACAGTGTGTTGTCACTTCATCCTGTTCTCAGTCGCCTCAGATCTGGTGCAAGGACCCTCAGAAGCCTTCCCAGCCCTCTTCTCTGTCAGTGTTCGTATCTCGTGCTGGTGGTGAGAGAGTCCAGTGAGGCCCCCCAGCAAGGCACACAGGAGACCCCTTACACACTCGAGGCTTACCCTTGAGGATTGCGTTAGCTCCAGGCTCTGTAAGACCCAGGGCTATACAGCTCAAGGCCCAAGTAAAAATGTCCCTACCACATCGGGCTGAACCAAGATACCTTGTTTCTGAACGGATGCTTCATGGGTAGTTTGTAGTTTGTAGTTATTGTCTCCACTTGAGAATAGGGTTGTTCAATATAGAAACAGCTCTGGGGGTATTTTGGCCTTTGACATCAGGATTGGGTAGAGGTAGGGATGGGTGGGGCTAGTGGTCTGTAGTTAGAGCTGGCCTATGGGAGGTTGGGATGGGGATGAAGCTGAGCTACCTGGGCTGACTACAGGGGACACTGGGCGGGTGCTACCTGGTACGAGGAGGGCTGACTCCCTGAGGAGGTCTGTTCCTGTGAACCTCATCAATATTTGAGTGCTGAGATGCGGAGAACAGATGTGAGGATCTGCTCCAGGCTAGAGCCCCTCCTTTAAGTGTATGTCCTAGTCTTTCCTCCTGAGCTTTACGTCTGCCATGCTTGAGAAGTCCTTGTTGCCAGTCACAGTCTGAGGGTGGTGGCTGTGGAATTCTGAAGAGGATGTGCTGTCAGCCCACAAGTGGTTCGTGATTTGAACCAAAGCGTTATGCAGAGACCTCACCTCACTGCAGGGACAAGTGGAATATCCAAGGAGACCTGGCTGGGACTGGTTGAAACCATCCTGCCTCTGGCTGGCTTGATCTACTCACCTAGTACTATCCTGAGTAGCAGGAGCTTTGTAAGAACCTCTCCTGGCACGGTAGAGATCGGGGCCGAGCCTGTTCATCAGATGCCCCAGGTAGAGACCTGTTCATGGTATATTGGGAGCCATCTAGGGAAATGCAGGACTGTCAACATGGAGTCCTGGATGCTCCCCTGAGACTTTGCACCGTGTCCTGCCAGAGAGCAATGTAGCCCTAGTGTTGACATAAAATGACTAACACTGGCTCATTTGTCCAGAAGCTGGCACTCTCTACTCTGGTCATCTGTAGCCAATCCAGGAGGGACATGGAAGATGGGAGCTGATGCATGGTCACCTGAGTCTAGAATCCAGGAAGGCCAGCCACACTAGTCCATCTGGCATTTTACCCAGTGTGACAATAGCCAGGACTGAGTCCCAAATCCCTAGCCCCTTTTCCTCCAAAAGTAGACTGAGATTTCCTCCCCCAACACACAGTATCTTCCAGATCCCTCCTGTTTATCTCCCCCTTTCCATTTGAAAATTGAATTGCTCAACAAACACCCCATTTCCCCATGTAGCCTTAGAAACCATACAGAATGAACTAAAATTAGGAGGTCCATTGCAGCTGTGCTTGAGGTCCAGTACACCCCGCCTGGCCTGAGCTCTGGCCAGGGTGTGGCCAGCATTTATGCACTATCCTATCCCTCGGGCCAGAGTACCAGCCCTTCTAGAAAAGTTGTGAGTGTTCAGATTTCCCAGACCTCTAGACTAGCTAGTTCATGAGCCAGTGCTGTATGTGAGAGCACCCCTTCGTGGAGCATGTGTTTAGGACACAGGGAGCTAGGGCTGAAAATACAGACCTGCTGTGCTAGCGTGGCTTTGACCTTGGGGAAGTCTGAGCTCTTCCTCGCCAGTTGTAGCTCCCAGAGTGGCCATAGGTTAAGATAGAATAGCAGCACACACTGTAGCCCAGGCTGGTCCTGGGTTAGGGTTACTCCACCCTTCTGTACTCTGCCAGATGTCACATTCTGTAAGTTGCCCACCTGACCCCAGACAGACTCAAGACAATGGGGCTAAAGCTGCCTTGGTAGTGGTCTAGTAAGGATGTTTCCCATTCTCCTGGGGAAAGTGAACTGGTAGAAAAGAGGCATGGTGTCTCCCCAAATCCCTATAAACCCCAAGACAGACTCTCATATCCCTGCTAGATGCCCTTGTCTGACCTGGTCCAAGGCAGCCATCTGGGATCCAGATTTGGCCTCGGACCTGCAAAACAATGTATCTTTTTGCACTTGGAAAACCTCTGGTAGCCTTGGTGGCCAGCCCAGGCTGAGCCTGGCTCCATTCAGGGACCCCGTGGCTGACTCTCAGTGGGTTTCCCTGCCTCAACCAGTGGGGCTCCCAAAGGCCTGGTGTTCGAAACCCAAGCAGTGTGCTTTGTCAATTTTTGGTTTATTTTTCTGTTTTTTCTTTTTTTTTCTGGAATATGCTTTTAGAGACAAAACACTTCTCCCTGAATCTTGGAGGCTTGCCCTGGCACCTCTACCTCCTCAGCAAAGGCCATGAGAGCCTGCACACGAACTCTGGGGAAGCCACCCCGTTCTCCCAGGCCAGGCTGGCCTCCCTCTCCGACTGCTGCCTGTGTCTGTCCCTCCCTGCACACTGATGACTTTTGCTTACATGTGGTAGTGTGACCGGCGTGTGCTGTTCTGCCTAACCCTGTGGTCTTGTGTCCTTTGTTCTTCCTTACAGGGTCAGCCCTGAAGCGTCTCTGCCTAGGCAAAGAACACAGCAGTAGTAATTATCCGGGTTTTTTGTTTTAACCCCTTTGTCCCTCTCACCGCATGGGCTTTGTCATGGCTAGTGCGCATCAGGGCCTCCCACAGAAGTGTGGCCTGCTCTGCCCCTGACCCGCAGGGCTCTGTTTCGCTTCTGCCTGTCTGGATAGCTGCTCCCTCCCAGCTCCTCTTTGTGTCTCCATGGTTCCTCGAGTTTGTGCCGTCTGTCCAGCCACCTCTCAATAGGCCCATCCTTCTCCACAGTGTCCACATATGACCACCGTTTATTAATTGGGTTCCTTTCCAAAACCTTAGGCATCAGTGTTTCTCGGAAGTGTTGACGATGAGTGCTTCCTGAGGAGAGATACCAAGACTGGATGGGTGTTAGTTACCTGGGCCACTCACACACACCCCTTTGCTCTTTCTTGTCTTTTTAATTTTTTAATCCCCTTCCTCTTTTTTTTTTGTTTCTGGCTGAGAACCTCATGTAGCAATAGCTGTGTGTTGAGTCTCATCATTAACGTGTAATCCTTTGTTTCTGCTTTCCCATTGCTGGCCACTAAAGTTCACCACATTCTGGAACAGCTTGTTTGAAGAGATGGTCATTAGCTGTTTGGGGTTTTTGGTGAGGTGTATGCACATTTTAAATTGGCTTATTCAAAATTGCTAGGTGGGATTCCGTGCATGGGAAAGGGAGGAGCAGAGGAGGCAATTCAGTAAGACTTCTGTTGGCCGTAAAAACAGCCTCTCACAGAAGCAGCCAAGCTCTCTAGTCTGCAGAGCGACTCCTGGCTCCCTGCCTCCCAGTATCACCGAGCTGTAGAGTGCAGGGTGTGGAGCCCACCCGAGGGACTCTAGGTGTGGTGTCTTTTATGACCACCTTTCCAAATGCTTGCCTAAGGAAAGGCACCATTTCCTTGTCTTGAGTTCCAAACTACTAAGCAACTAAAATACACAGGAACACAGTGAACAGTCTGCCCAGGGGGTGCCGGAAGGCTGGTGGTGGCACACTCGTGCTGAGCATTCTGCAAAGTAGGCCAGGGAGTGCCCTGAGACTCTGACCCTGTCCCTGGGATGCCAGTGCCCACGTGTATCTGGCTGTGCCATGAATTCCCAGTGCTCTCACATGTGTGAGTCTGGCGGAGTATGCAGTGGGGGGCCTGTGCTGGACTCTGAATGGAGACTGCTGGATGCTCAAGGTCTTTTTCCCCCGGCCTGGCTTAAGAAACAAGTGAGGCTGCCTGGTACAGCTCAGCCACCCGTAGCCTGCACAGTGCCTCATGGCGTCTAACGCTGGGCAGCAAGGCCCACTGATGCAGACCACCTCTTGAAGCAAGGTGTTGCTTGGCCAGAGTGAGGCCATTGATTGTCCCAGCCATTGTGTGAGAATGACTGCAGCCAGCCTGTCAGTGGTGCTGAGTGAGTGTGTGGCGTCACCAATCCTGGCCTATATGACTCCCTAGGGTCTTCCACCAGCAGCCTGGCCCCAGGCCCTGAGCCAGGTCCCCAGCCCACCCTGCACGTCCAGGCACAGGTGAACAACAGCAACAATAAGAAAGGCACCTTCACGGATGACCTGCACAAGCTGGTGGACGAGTGGACAACCAAGACGGTGGGCGCCGCGCAACTGAAGCCCACACTCAACCAGCTGAAGCAGACGCAGAAGCTGCATGACATGGAGGCCTCTGGCGAGGCGCGGGCTGTGAGTGAACATGGGCACAGGCTCTACTGGGAGGGGTACGGTAGGCACAGTGGCTGTGGCTGTGAGCTATTGCCGGAATCCCGTGTGCCAGATGGCCATCATGCTAAGTACTTGGCTTTCGTGATTCAAGGTCCTTCTTCTCCAAAAGAATTAGGTCTTGCTGGGTGGTGGTGGCACACATCCTTAATCCCAGCACTCGTGAGGCAGAAGCAGGCAGATCGCTGAGTTCGAGGTCAGCCTGGTCTACAGAGTGAGTTTCAGGACAACTGGGGCTATGCAGAGAAACCCTGTCTCAAAAAACAACCAAAATAACAACAAAATATTAGGCCTTGGTCCCTGTGATGACTGGGAGGTAAAAGTGACTTCCTATGGTCCTTGTGGCCAGCAGGGGACAGGCTGAGCCTGTGACTCCAGAACTCAGATACAGCAGAATCCTTGAGTTAGACAGCCCCCAAGTAGGAAACACACCCTCATTGTGGACAGACGCACCTCCGTCTGCATTACATCCATTTGTCTCCAGGCTGTGGAAAGGGCAGGTGTACTCCTCACTCCTGAGTGGCAGCTGTGTCCAACTGGGACCAACATGGGGCTGGGCCAGTAGCCACCCTCGAAGGTCTTGGCACACGATTTTGGAGAGCTAGTTGGCGGAGTGTCCCCACTTTTCCAGCTTTCTGGAGAAATTGTGGAAGATGGCTGTTACTTCTACTTTAAATGATTCATGAAGTTCATGGGTGAATCCATCTGGGCTGAACATCTTGTGGGTGTTGTTTTTGTGTGGAAAACATCCCTCTGTGAACTTAGGCTTTGGGTCTTTCCAAACACACAGGGCAATTGGAAGCCTGTGGTGAGCATCGCATGCCACCGCCTACAGTAGGTGACGCTGTCAGAACTCAACACACAGCTATCCATCTCTCGGGGAAGGTTTCTTCTCCAGTCCTGACACCGTTTGGGTGTTCTGTCTTGACAGTCTTGTTAAATTCTGCTTCCATGGTAATTGCTACTTTTTCCCTAAATTTGCCTCAACTTTCCAGTCAGTTGCCATTTGATACTGTGATGCCTCTTGTTTCTTCTGCATGATCCCAAGTCGTGTGTGGTTCCTGGTGTTGGTGATGTATGCCTCCCCACTTCTCTCTGTGTGTCTGTCCTTCCTTCCCTTCCTGCCTTTTAAGGCTTTGGTAATTTTATGAGCCATTTTAAAAACCTATATATTATCTTTGATATCCTTTGTTATCTATTTCATTCATTTTTTAACTCTTACTATTTCTCTTTCTGGCTTAGCGTTCTCTAGAAAGATTCTTAGGTTTGACTGTGAGTGGGTGGTGGAGTGTTTGCCAAGTGTTAGTGAGGACCCCGGGTTGGCCCCCAGCACTAAAGGAAAGAAAAACTTCTTACGTTGACTAGGCCACCAGTTCCAGCCTTTCTAACTCCTGCAGAGCACTCAAGCTGAGTTCCCAGCACCTGTGTCTCAAGGCTCACTACTGCTGCAGCTCCAGCTCCAGCAGAACATCCAGGGCCTCTTCTCCCTCATAGACACCTGCACAGACACACACACATGCCCATAAATAAAATTCAATAATTACAAAAAGTTTACAGTTCTCAGCCAAATGTCTCAGTGGTGCATCCTATTTCCACAGTACTTCCTGTTTTCCTGGTTTCTTTTCCCCACAGCTTGGCTCCTTAGTTCCTTGTCTCTCCTTGTGAGGTTTTAATATTATGTGAAGGACATTGTGTTGGAAAAAATTGTTTGTAAAAATAATTTGAGATCTAGACTCTTTATTGTCTTGATTTGCCTTTGAGCACATGTTCTTTTTTATTTTTATTTATTTATTTATTTATTTATTTTGGTTTTTCAAGACAGGGTTTCTCTGTGTAGCTTTGGAGCCTGTCCTGGAACTTGCTCTGTAGACCAGGCTGGTCTTGAACTCACAGAGATCTGTCTGCCCCTGCCTCCCGAGTGCTGAGATTAAAGGCATGTGCCACCACTGACCAGCGCATGTTCTTATTTTTAACAGGCATCTTCTATAGAGTGCCTGGTCAAGATTATTAACCATTTAAAAACTGAGTCATCTATCTTTTTACTATTGATTTATGGAAGTCTGTTATATCTGTTTTGTCTTATATTACATATATATTCTACCAAAGTGTGCCCCCTCTGTCTCTGTGTATGTATGTATGTGTGTGTGTGTAGTATAATATAGTGTAGTGTATGTGTGCACACGTTTATGTGTGGGCATGTTTATGAAGCCAAACATCAACATCTCATGTCTTCTCTGTCCCTCCCTCCCTCCCTTCCCTTTTTTGAGGCAGGGTTTTTCTGTCACTGAGCCTGGTGCTCACCAAACAGCCAGACTGCCTAGCCAGTGAGCTCCAGGCCTCTACCCGTCTCCGCCCCTCCCCAGTGCTGTGGTTACAGACACATGCCATCATGCCAGGCTGCAGGTGCTGGGAGTCTGAGCTCAGGAGGCTCCTCACGGGAACTCTTTTTTTTTTTTTTTTTTTTTTTATGTGCATTGGTGTAAGCATGTCAGATCCCCTGGAACTGGAGTTACAGACAGCTGTGAGCCACCATGTGGGTGCTGGGAATTGAACCTGGGTCCTCTGGAAGAACAGCCAGTGCTCTTAACTGCTGAGCCATCTCTCCAGCCCCCTCACAGGAACTCTTACAGATCCCCAGCCCTCTCCATTACTTTCTTAGTGGTGAGCATAAAATGGAAGGCATTTAGTTTGTTTTTTCTGAAAGTTTTGCTGCTTTAGCTGTTGTATACACCATAGCTTATCTACTCACTGCAGTGATACCTTCCTTTCCAGTCTGAACTGCATGAAACAGCACTCTCCTCATCACCTCGTGCAGCTTCGTCGTAAAATTATCTATTATTCATCCGCTGTTGAACTTCAAGAATCTCTTGGTTTTTCTGGGTCCTAAATGTTGGCAGGTCCTAGATGGCCCACTGGAGTTTCTCTTGGCAGTGGATTACATCTGTCAGTGAACTGGACAGGCTTACTGTATGACCAGTCTTGAGTGTTCCATGAACTTGGAGTCTGTTTCTTTACATCTTTGTAGGGTGTTCATGTCACTCATCAAATCC
This sequence comes from Peromyscus leucopus, assembly GCF_004664715.2. Taxonomy (NCBI): domain Eukaryota; kingdom Metazoa; phylum Chordata; class Mammalia; order Rodentia; family Cricetidae; genus Peromyscus; species Peromyscus leucopus. The sequence goes on from NC_051067.1 coordinate 14,632,668, forward strand.
ATCCCAAGGTGGTTGATGATTGGGAGTGCTGTTATAAACTGTGCAGTCCTGAAATTTTCTGGTGTGTGGAAATGTGACCAATTCTGGTGCCTAGAAGCCTGTGGTCCTGCAAAGTCCTTTCCTGTGGGTTTCTCTACATACAGTGTTGTCATCTGCAGATAGTCAGTTTTTCTTTTCTTGTCTCACCTTGACTGGGTCCCCTCACAGTGTTGACCGGAAGCATGAAGGAGCCTTGGGGGAGCACCTGACGTTGCTCCCTCTGCAGGTGTGGCTGCTGGCTCCATGGAGACCTTCACTGCCGAGTGTGCCTTCTGTAAATGGTGTGGGGGTTGGCGAGTCTCCATCCTGCCCTGTGTGTGTTTATGGTCCAGAGGCTAGAAGCCAGGGCCTCGTATGTGCTAGGCAAGTGCTCACCTGGGGACCCCAGCCCAGCCCTTCCAGTGGTCCTTCTCCTGGAGTGAGGTGGGTTGTCTCTGAGGCACCAAAGCCCACTGGACTGTGATGTTAAACCTTTTATGGTCACTGTCTTCGGTTTCCCAGCTGTTTTGTTTGGATGCTGCAGGCTGCCGGTCCTTGATCTCTCACTGTAGTCATGTCCAGTCCTGTCATCAGAGGTGCTGGCTCTGGAAGCCGTCAGCTGCTCCTTTCCCTGCCTCTGAGGCCACTGTGCTTGGCTCCCACAGGCCTCCTGGGCCTCCTGTAGGTGCAAACTGTGACTAGGCCACCAAACCAGATGCCGTGGTGTCGGCTGGGTGGAAGTGTGTGAATCACTCATGTACCCTTCCACACCCCGCAGGTTCTGCGCCAAGCCCGCTCTGGCTTTGGACCGCTGGAGCTTAGGGCCCACAGACAGGTGCTTAGACCTCAGCGTAGCGAGCCAGGGAGGGAGGGAGGGAGGGCGGGCAGCTGCTTCCCATACCAGCACTTGGACTACACGAGGAGACCGACTGACTGCGGCCCCCTGTGCCTTCCTTCCTCTTTGTCTCTGTGTCTCACAGACAACTGTGCCTCCAGCAGGAGTGAGGACACCGTGTTTGGCCCCGGCACCCGGCCCTCTGTCCACCACAGCCATTCCTGGAGCCACCCCAGCCCTGCCTGTGCCCATACCAGGTACTGTCCACTCCAGCCTCTCAGGCCCTCCCTGTGCACTGCCTCTGAGTCAGTATGGAGGCCTGCTCCCTGTTCCTGTGTCCTGGGGGCCCTGGGTGGCCTCAGAGGACCCACAGGGGTCTTGGGGCAGTCAGGTCCCTGTGCTGCCAGTGTTCCTGCGGCCACCTGTTATCAGCACGCCAGGCCCCCGGCTGCACATCACGTAGCCCTCTGCCCTGCCCTGGCCAGATGGAGCACTCTGAATCGTGTGGAAGAACCCGGTTGTGGTGTGGCCTCCTCGTGGCTCCTCCACATGGGCCCAGGGCACAGAGCCCCAGCCAAGGGGGCAGGAGAGGGCAGCAAGACGCTTTCCCTGCTGCCTCAGACCCCATCGCTCTTAGGTCCCTACAGTCTTACACAGGCAGGCTTCATATCCACTGCCTGTCCTTGGTTGAGGATTAGAACCTCGTCATCCCCCTGCAGCAGCCCAGTGCCTTGAATTCCAGCTTTTCTGTTTCCTGTTGGAAAGACATGTTTTAAAAGGCCATTGATCAGCCAAGGTGGATTTCATTACGGTTAACATGTCCATTGCTGTCTCCACTGTCCGATGTTGCAGAGATGGGAATGGGGTGCTGATATGAAGCTGATAGTTGTAGTGTAAACGCCTTCTTACAAACAAAAACGAAAGCGAACACTAACAATGTGACCTGCCAATGCTGGATGAGCCTATCTCAGCCCTTGATAGAGTGAGGTCACCCTGGTCATGTTCAATAACAGAGCCACAGGACCCGCCTGAAGCTGTTCTCCCTGTGAGGAATGTCAGCAGCTTTGTTGAGCCGTGAGGATCCTGCCAAGAAACACACGGGTGAATGCCCTGGTAGCCAGCAGGCTGTTATGAGCACCATACAGACAAACACCACCATTCAGCTCAGGGGTCCCCACTCTCTTCCTTTTCCATGGTTTCCACAGAGGCCTGTGCTCTGCCCACCCTACCCTGCAAATTCCTCTCCAGGCTATCCTCAGGCCTGCCTACTGAGGGGTGGAGTATTTCTGGAGGTTTCCATGACACTTGTCCTGGGGGCCGATGAAAGCCCCCTGACTCCCTCTGGGCAAATGTTTTATGCCTCCAGTTGGAGGGTGGGCTGCCTGGGGTGACCCTGCTGTGAACTGTACAGTTAAGCTGTACTCATGAGAACCAGCTAAATTGTTTTGGTTTAAATACACTATTCCATCAATTCCGTTAGAATTGAATTTTCAGGGGGCTGAGCAGAGTCTTCTGCCAGACCACAACAATGCAATAAGAGATTTCTGTTCTCTGCGTCTGGTCCGAAAACCACCCGGGCCCGCTTCTTAGTGAAGGGAGCCTGACTTCTCTCACTCTTCTTGCTCCCGAGTCCTTTCCTACTATGACAACACTAGTGGCATGGGATCCCCAAGAGACTGTATGTGCGAAGGAGAAAAATAAACGTTTGCTTGAAAATACTGTGAAATGACAGCTTTTTTTCTTGCCCTCTATTCATATCAAAGCCAAACTGACTGGCCTTGTAAAAGATAGGTCTGGGTCGCCCAGGTGGGCCTGGCCTGGCCTCTGCTTGGAGCCAGCAGCCTTGTGTGCTGTTCCCTGGAGGGTGGAGCTCATAGGGCTGAGAGAGAGGAGTCAAGCCTCTGGTGGGGCTACCCGTCTCCCCACACTGTGCCCGCTGCTGTGGCCCAGGCCCGATGTCACCAGGCTGTTACCTCTAGCCTGGCAGTGCAGGCTAGTGGCTGGGCTGCAAGTCAGGCTGCATCTGCATCGCTTTCGGAAGTGCAGGTAGAAAGGGTGCATCCCTCAGAAGGCAGACTGCATTTCCAGTCCCATCACAGCGGGTACTAGGTCCTAGAAAACCCAGTTTGTATGAGTCACAGGAACTCCTGGTTACCCCTTCTTCGTGGTTGGTGGGGCTTCTCTTTCAGGCTCTTGGGCTTGTTGAGTAGAATTGGTCAAGGGCCAACCTAGGGCGTGTGAGAGGCACTGGCCTTCCAGGAGCCCAGGGCATTATGAAAGTTGATAGTTTCGGGACAAGACTTGCGCTACGGTGGTGCAGCAAACTCTTCATGGGCAGCCTTGTGTGTGCGCACTGTAGACCTGGCCCTGGCAACATGGGGTCCATTGTGCCAGAGGCGGCTGTCTCAAGATACAGCACTAGACTTCACGCCTCTGCTCAGACCCCTGCAGCTGTATCATTGTGCCTTATCTTGGCACTGGCCCTATTCAGAAGCAAAAACTGAAGGTTACTGTTGTCTCCCAGGACTTCAAGGCCAGCTCAGTCCAGGATGGCCCAGCGGAACAGGGGTGAGGCCTTGTCTTTCTGGGCTTAGGTGGTCATTGCTGAGTGTCTAACTTAGAAGAAGATACCCAGGTGACAGTCAGCCAAGCTCTGTGCAGAGAACAGGACTCTGTACAATGCACAGTCTCGTCCTGGCCTGGCTCTGACTCCGCCATTCTGCCTTTGTTTTAGTAGCTCCTGGGAAAGGGGCCAGGTGCCTAGGCAGGGCTGTGTGCACAGGCATCAGAGCCCAGCCTTGGGTGAGAGGCCAGTGCCTCAGAGGCCTGTAGTGAGCTGTGGCCATTTTGTTTTCTAGATCCTGAGAGTGAAAAACCCGACTGAGCCGGCCTCTCCGCCAGGCCCACACTGCATCATCCAGGCGAAGAAGTGACAGACTCCAGGGCACTCCTCTAGTCCACCCACGCTGTTTTGTAACCACTTTCTAACCATTTTTTTATTCACAATTGGAAACACAAATGTAATGCAAGAATAAAACATATTTTGGGGGAGACAGGACTTTGGTATTTCAAACTTGCTCCTTTCCAGTGGTCCCCTGGACAGGCAGGAGCTAGGTGAGAAGGGTGGGGGAGGGTGCAGCCCATTCTCTGCAAGGCCCTGGAGGCTCATCACCCAGTGCCCCTTCTCGGGCACAGACTCAAGGTCCCTTTTGTTGCTCAGCTCCATGTCACATGGTCTTTTCTCTGGCCTAAGGAGACCAGAGTCATCTGTCCCCACCAAAGGAAGAGCATCATGGAGGTCTGAAAGTGAGCCTCCTTTCCCCAGAACTCATGGGAACCATCAGCAAAGGAAGCAGCCAACATGGGAGCTGAAGCCTCCTGGGGGTGGAGGACAGGACCACCAGCTCCAGGAAGAGCTCTACCCGCCCCCATGGTGGGGTATGTTAAAAGCTCATGTGAAAAGCAGGAAAACAGGCTGGGACGGGGGCTTCGGTCAGTCAAATACTTGACCTGAGTTCAGTCTTCAGAACCTACATACAGAAGGTCGGGTATGGTGGCCCACACTTGGAATCCCAGTGCTGTGGAAGCAAAACAGAAGGATCCTGGATCTCACTGGATAGCCAGTCTAGTCTACTTGGAGAGTTCCCAGCCAGGGGGAGCCCCTGCCTTGGACAGATAAGCAGGCCTAGGGAAATGGCCCAGTGGGTAACATGCTTGCTTATACAAGCTTTACATGAGTACAGATCCCTGGTGCTTGCTGATCATCCAGCCAACCTAAAATGCTGAAGTGTAGGTTCAGAGATCTGTCAGAACAAATAAAGTGGAGAGCCATAGAGACGGATAATCCCGAATTGGCCTCTAACCCCACAAGTGCACCATCACACAGCTGCACACACACAAATACACCATCTACACAAGAGAGGTGGAGAGCATTTGAGGACTCACACCTGACGTTGGCCTCCGGCCTTCACACACATAAATTCATGTGCACCCTCAAATGCCGACAACCTCTGAGTTGCCTTGACAAGAAAACATGGGAATAATTGATAGTGGCCTGTCCCTGTCCACAAGAATGGGTCTGGGACAGAGCTCCTAGGGTTTTGAACATCAACACATGCCAAAACTGGGTCTGGGTATTGTGAGTCTCTAGCTGCAGTTCAGGGTGTGCTGCAGCCGTGCATGGGAGCAAGTGTCAGCAGCTGCAGTTCAGTGCATCCTCCAGCCAAGCATGGGAGCAGATGTTCTCAATACCCGGACTTTGCTACCACAACAGGCCACAGGTAGTGCTATGACATTAAGGAGGTTTCTGACATCTCTAGATGTCACATCCATCATGACCAAGTGCTCAGCCCCTGAGGTTTAAAGTATGCCTTGTTGGATGTCTAGTAGATTCTCTAGGACCTAGGCAAAACTAGACATACAGAGCTTCACATTGCCCCCAAGATCCCCAGCAGTCAAGTCATGAGGTCATGAGACTATATCTGTCTCAAGCACACAAGTGCCCTAGACTGGGAACTTGGCCTTGACTTGTAGGAAACAAAAGCAAATGGTGCCTTAGTCATTCAGGGTTGCCATGTAAAACACCATAGACTGGCTAGCTCACTTGTGTATCGCTCACAGTTCCGGAGGCTAGGACGTCCAAGATCAAGTGCCTACACAGTAGCTAGATTGTAGAGCTGCTCTCTTAGTTGGTACCCAGAACCCAGCGTACTCTGTGTACCTGTGACCTCTCACACAGAAGGACTGCATTTGTGCCCCCTATAGTAGTATTAGCAGGTGAGGGCCCCACTTTTTTTTTTTAAGATTTCAAGATTTTCATTTTATTAAAAATGTAGCAACATGGAGCTGGAGAGATGGCTCAGAGGTTAAGAGCACCAACTGTCCTTCCAGAGGTCCTGAGTTCAATTCCCAGCACCCACATGGTGGCTCACAGCCATCCGTAATGAGATCTGGCGCCCTCTTCTGTGTACATAATAAATAAATAAACAAATAAAAATTTTTAAAAAATGTAGCAACATAATAGCATCATTTGATCACTCTTTACTAGTGCCATGTAAGAGTAGTTCAAGGATCCCACTCTTATGATTGCATTGGATCTTCAAAAAGCCCCCATCTCCCCATACATTTACATGGTAATTGGGTCTTCAGTGTAGGAATTTAGAAGGATATAACACTCAGTCCTTTATAAGGTGGAGACTATCTGTACTTACTGGTCTCTACTCGTACCTTGGAGCTAACAAGTGAATACCAATTCCATAAAGAGAACGAGAGGAAGGAGGGGAGAAAGCCAAAGGCAGAAAACTCATAGCAAGGAACAACCTTTCCTGAGCCCCACATAGGCTCAGGAGATGGAGCCCATGCAGCTCCTCCTTGTAGAATCATAGACTACACAGGACAATGGACAGTGGTCACCCACCAGGCCAGCTGCACAAGGGTCAATTGGCCGGACAGGCACCAAGGGCTATAGAAGTTGTTTTAGAACTCAAGGCCACAGGACCACAGGAAAGGGGACCAAAGAGTAGGCAAGATCAAAATTAAATAGCAAGGTGATAGGTTAGACCTAACTATAGTGATGACCACATGTTGTAATTATATATATATATATATATATATATATATATATATATAATTTATGTGTATATATATATTTTAAAAAATATTGTCAGATTTTAAAAAATTGTCAGATTTAATGAACAGCAGGATTCAGCCTGGCAATGGTGGTGGTGCATGCCTTTATCCCAGCACTCAGGAGGCAGAGGCAGGTGGATCTTTGTGAGTTCAAGGGCAGCCTCATCTACTGAGCAAGTTCCAGGACAGCCATGGCTATACAGAGAAACTCTGTCTCAAGAAACTAAAAAACAACAGGATTCAAAATGTTGTCTACAATTTTTCTGATAAGGTAAAGGTGGACATGGGTATACCATCCCTACAGTTTTTCTGATAAGGTAAAGGTGGACATGGGTACACCATCCCTACAGTTTTTCTGATAAGGTAAAGGTGGACATGGGTACACCATCCCAATGAAAGGAGGTGGAAGTGGCGCTAATAGATGACTTTAAAGACACAGAAGAGTAAAAGGCGGTCATGGGTGTATTTTCCTAACACTAATCAAAAGGAGGAGGCATGAGTGGTTCTCATCACATCAGTGCGGTTTTGATAGTAACACCTATTGCCAATTGAAAGACCCATTCCACAATGACAAAAGGGTCAACTCACTAAGTTCCAAATGTTCGTGTGCCTAATGACAGTGCTTTGAAATATGTGAGCAAAACTGACAAACTGCAAAGAGAAATTCATGGTAGTCATTTCAGTATCCACCTTAATAATGAGCAGGACAAGATGAGAGCCACACCAGATCAAGACTCAGCCCACTGTGTGATGCCTCACCTCTCCTTTCCTTCTGCGCCCTCATCTGGGAAGGCTGGGAGGAGGACAGCATGGCTGTTTCTCCCATTGGTAGCAGTAAAGGATCACATCAAACATGGCCCCCACCTACGTGCCTTCAGCTTGCCCTGCCCTGACCACTATGAAAGGCCCTGGCCTGTCTATTCTCCCTGTCCTGTCCATTTTGGACCTACTTAGAAGGCATCCTGTACCCCCTAGAAAGACCCGGTTATATGGGTAAACAAGCCTCTTTGTGTCTTCCTGGGTGTGCATGTGTACATGTGGTCACCACTCTCAATATCCAGACAGCATTTGGGTCTGGGGAGTGACCACAGCAGTCTCTGAGAATATAGAAGACTTGAGCACAGCTACTGACCTTAAATATAAAAGCCTTATTGGTATTTCTAGAATGTTCCATCTGCAGACACACTTCCCCTCCTTCCTTTTTTCCTTCCTTCCTCATCCTTTCCCTCTTCCCTGCTTTTGTTGTTGTTGTTGTTAGAGACTGAACCCAGAGCCTCACACAGGTGCTCAGTCACAGGTGTACACACCCAGCTGGGCTCAGTGTTTTTTATGTTTACATGACCTATGTATGAAGATAGATCATACTCTGGGGCACACAAGTGAGTGGCACATTAAATATTCCTGATCATACATTTTAAGGGATTCAAGTCACATGAATAAATGTCCTCTGACCAATATAGAATTAAGTTGGAAAACAGCCGGGCGGTGGTGGCGCACGCCTTTAATCCCAGCACTCGGGAGGCAGAGCCAGGCGGATCTCTGTGAGTTCGAGGCCAGCCTGGTCTCCAAAGCGAGTTCCAGGAAAGGCGCAAAGCTACACAGAGAAACCCTGTCTCGAAAAACCAAAAAAAAAAAAAAAAAAAAAAAAAAAAAGGGCTGGAGAGATGGCTCAGCCGTTAAAGGCTAGGCTCACAACCAAAAATATAAGAATTAAGTTGGAAAACAATAATGGTTCACTATAAAATACCCAAATATTTGGAAATGAAATAACACACTTCCAAATAGCCTATAAATTGAAGAAATCAGAAGTGAAAAGAGAAACAAACTTCCGGATATTTCAGCTACCCTTGTTCTACTACTTGAGGCAAGGTGTAAAAGGGCCTAGAGCCCACCATGCCTCCCAAACGTAAATACAAAACTATAAACCAAAGAGCAAACGGGACACAGCAGGCATGGGGAACACAAGGCCTTGTCTTGGAATTCGTGTCAGGAACTTGTGGAAGGTTCAAAAATCAGTATTAACTGGTTATAACACCAAAGGATAGGAAACGTTTAGGGACACATGCCTGGGCACGTAAATGCCTTTTACATTTTTAAAAGACTAATGAATTGTAGTTCACTAAAACGAAAAACTTCATACACATCATCACATTCATGATAACAAAGTTTAAAGACGAAAGTGCCGACAGATTGGCTTAGTGCGTAAATAAAGGGCCTTGCTGCCGAGTCTGACGACCTGAGTTCCAACCTGTGGTAGGAGAGGACCAACTCTTAGAATTGTCCTCAGACCTCCACATATACTCTGTGGCACATGCCTGCCAATACTACTACTAATAATAATAATACAAAATGAAAGCTTAAAATGAAAACTTTCTACTCAAAAATCAGTGCTAGCTTGCAGTGGGAGTGGTTAATGCAGAGACTTCGAACTGGTCAAAACCCTGAGATACTGAAAATAAGTGACTGTTAAGTGCTTGGCCCTAAAAAAGACATCCAAATCATCCCCACCAAAGAGGGCAGAGAGAGCGGTAGGAGCTGGAGAGCGGGAGGAAAGCTGGGAAACTGTCCGTGGACGTGACATGAACTCACGGCAGCTCTGGTTTAACCCACACAAGACCTAATCAGTCAGGAAGGATGCTCACGTCCCCCCGACTCCTAGCTAAGAAGCTGTGAGAAGTTAATGGCTGCTTAGAGAAACAGTCATTTTTCTTCAGGGTTCTAAGCACTGCTAAATTGTTCCTGATCCAGTAAATAGCCGCACACCCCACCCCCACCACTCCCACCCCCACTAAGTCTGGTGGAGTAGCCTAGTGGTAAAATCTTTGTTTAGCATGTGGAAGGACCTAGGTTCACTTCTCAGCACTGCAAAAGTAAACTAAAATAATAAAATAGAACCCCTACCCATGCACGCAGGTAAGCAAGCCTAATTATGCGCAGCGGGCTATTAACATTGGAAGAGACAGAATTAGGAGGAAGAATGTTGGGAAAAAGAGGGCTTCAAAGGGTGTGGGGGAGGGACAAGAGAAGATGATGGGGTGAATATGGTCAAAACACACTATATGCGTAAGTGAAACTGAAATTGTCAAAAAAAAAAAAAAGCAAAAACTTTTTGCTAAAAATCAGAGTTAGGAGAATGAAAAGAAAAGCCACAGGCTGATGACAGTTGACTTGTGTTTCGAACATAATGAACTCTAACAGTGGTGTTGTGATTGTGCCAATTTTCTTAATGGGCGAAGGATTTAAAGGAACACTCCACCAAAGGAAAGATGATGTGTGACAAATGAACCTTCAGAAGCCTCTCAGCTTCGTCAGATACCAGGACAATGCAGCCTAAAGCCACCGTGAGATACTGCTGCACACCTCTTAAAACTGTGAAAACTATTCAGACTGGCTATGGCACCTACCGAGTAGGCTGGGGAGGGCCTGGCTGTCCTCCACTACTGCTCCAAGTGGGGAACAGTGCAAGGTTGCAGATGTGATTTGTCTGAACAACAGAGAAGTTGAACATAAATGGTCCATGTGCCCTGGCCTTTCCACTTACAGGTGCTTACCTCAGAGAGCTGAATATTTGCATATTGTAAGAAATAAAGTAGTCCATTTTCAAGACAGAAGAACTTTAAGTCAATTTAGGATCAGTTCCTGGGAAACAGGAAACAATGGGCCCCTGTGGTACCTGCTAGTCTGTGTACCTCTGCTCAAACTAGAAGTTTAAAGTAATAATAATTATAGTTATAATTATTATTAATATTTATTATTATTATTATTATTATTAGACAATCTCTATGTAGAATAGGCTGGCCTTGAACTCACAGAGATCCCCGTGCCTCTGCCTCCTGAGAGCTGGGATTAAAGGTGTGACCCGCCCAGCTTTAGAGTAGAATGTCATTAGCAGCCAAGCTTGTCTAATGGCTGTGACAAAGTTCATGGCCCTAAACAGCATTAAAACAGACAGGGTGTGAAACACAGAGATAAACCCACAAGTGATCTTTGTTGAGAAGTAGACAGATGTACGTGGCAGTTGACATGTAAGACTGTGCCCTGAGTGCTCAACCAATGAGGAAGGGAGGGAGGGGCCTGCATCCAGGGCCATAAATGTTTCCGTTTGTCTGCATTGATGCCCACGTCATAAGATCATAAAATACGCTGCCTTGCTTTTGCTGCTCTGAGTCTTTAGTGCTCACCATTCAAAACAGGGATCCTCATCCCCATGAAATGAACGTTCTCATGAGCCGTGATGACCGTGAACTGGAAACAATCCGACTTTACCGATGGTTGGCAGACAAAGCTGTAAGCACACTGGGGTGGAGGGGGGGGCCTTACATTCCTATGCTGTGCAGCAATGGGGAAGAATGAGCTTCTGATCTGTGTGACAGGCGACACAGTCGATCGATCTCAAGAGAATTATATCCAAGTGAAGGAGGCACCACCCAAAAGGATCCCATGCCTCAAACCCATGCATGTCCAGTGAGAGAAAATACAAACTGATCTGTGCTGATGGGAGCCGATCAGAAATTGTCTGGGAGGGGCTGGGGGATGACAGGGCGTGAGGACGCATTTGGAAGTGAAGGGAGAAAGTTCACCAACTTGGTCATGGTGAGACTGATTTCCCCAGTGCATATACATGTCAACACTTACAGAATGGTGCATGTTGGGTGTTACAGCTTGTATATGCTACACCTCAATAAAACTGTCACCCTTCAGCATCCCACCCGTACCTTCAGGGTTGAGTCCGGAGCTTGCTTTCTTCTGTTTCTTCACTTGGTTGTTCTGTGTGCATGTCTGGCTCTAATTTCTTCCTATGAAGATGCCAGCCAGATGAGATGGGGCTCACGGTAGTGGCCTCATTTTAGCTTGGTTCTTCAAAGCCTGTCTCCAAATACTTTGTCTATGACCACATCACCCTGAATGCACCTGATCTTGTCCAAATATTTCACATTCTGAGGGCCTAGGGGCTTGGGACTCCAATGTATGGATTGCAAAAGCACAGATCAGGTCATGCAGATGACAAAGGAACCATGTAATAAGCACGAAAGCCCTGGGGAAATCAACTTAGAAGGGAGGGGGCTTAGTGTGACTCCTAGCTCTAGATGGTCCGTTTATGACAGAGGGTCCAGGCTTTGGTACCTGAAGCAAGGCAGATGAGGAGCATATTGAGAAGCAAACTGTCTTATCCCGGAGCAGCTGAGAAGTGTCCAAAGTCTCCTTCAAGAGTATGCCCCCACTGACCTTAAAATTCCCACTGGGGATGGAAAATTGGCTCAGTGGGCAGCATGCTCACCATCCAAGCATGAGGAGCTGAATTTGATTCTCAGCACCCATGTTTTAAAAAAAAAAGAAAAAGCTTGATGTGGTATGCACCTGTGATCCCAGCACTGGGAAAGCAGAGACAGGAGGACCCTACTGATCACTGGCCGGCCAGTCTAGCAGAATTAGTGAGTTCCAGGTTCAGTGAGAGACCCTCTCTCAGAAAGTAAGGTGCAAAGCAACTGAAAGACACCCCAAATTGACCTCTGACCTCTAATACACACATGCATGCATGCATGCACACACATACACACATACTTCTACTAGGCCTTGCCTCCTAAGGGCTCCATCATCTCCCAGAGGTACCTTGGAGGTGTAGCAGTTACTTTTGTGGTGGTAGAACCCTAGACTGGAGCTACTTAGAAAGGGACGTGACTGTTTTAAGTGGCAGCTTCCCGGCAGGAAGGGTGTGTGGCTAAAGCAGCTTGGTCTGTGTCAGCGGGCATTTCATCAGGATGGCTTGCTCACGACATGGCAGACAGGACCTGGAGAGCTCGGGCTGGAATTAGAAGTAGGCAAATGACACTCTTCCCCAAGTGAGGCCACAGTCCCAATGGTTCCACAGCATATCGAGAAGCAAATGTTCAAACACCCAGCCTGTGGGGGACATTTCACATTCCAACCATATCAGCAAGGACTGCATCTATGAGGGGCCATTAGCTGGCCATTGCCAGAGCTTGTCCCTGAGTGCGCAGGATTCATCGTTCCATGATATTCTCCAGATTGTATATATTTGAACATTGCCCCGACAAAGCAGGACACTGATGGAACCATATCATATCTGTTTACAGACTGGCTCTGGCTCACAAGGCCTCTGTGTGTGGCCCCAGGGAAGGCAGCCCAGCCTGCAACTCTGGCTGCACCCTTCAAGGACTTCGTGAGCTTCTGCCACGTGCTTTCTTTGGCCAAAGAGACACCGCTTATTCTTATACAGAATCCTTTGCTCTCTTCGTGTGCTGCAGAGTCCAAACTGTTATAATTCTGAGAGCTCAAAGGTGAGGGCACCCCAAAGGTCATCCTCGTGAATCCCACGGAGGAGCTGCTGATCAGGGCCCGCGACAAAACATCCCTCTGGGACTGATGTCATTCCTCTCCAGAGGTGTTTGGAAAGGTCTAAAAATAATTGCAGAGTGTATTTTGGAAACTTCTCTGAAAGTGCAGGAGTGGGCCTATAATTATCTTGTTCTTACAAGCTGTTGCTCTTTTTTGTGCAATTATGTGGTCAGTAGTCAGCAGGAGAAAATGATGTGTTCGTGCTCTGTGCTGTGGAGCCGTCATCAAAACCCCCTACCCCCACCAGGAAGAGTCAATGCAGATCGAGTAAAACAGTAATTGGACTCTGTTTCTTGTCAGAGGTGGGAGCTGGGCTGTTAAACACCCAGAATCCCAACACTGAAGGTTCCTGGGAACATCTATGGGTCGGATTCTGTCAGTCTGTCTGGCTCATGGGCGGGAAAGTGAGGTTCAGAGACCTCCAGTTCACACATGTACAGGCTTCAGGACATTGTCTTGGTCTGGCTGAACTTTTAAAGGAAGCAGGAGCTATCTCGGCAGAACTGGGTGACTGTGGTGTTCAGGAAGAACGGCAGGTTGGGGAGGTGTGTGGCTGCTGGGGTTCTCTATGCCTGTGGCTTTGGGGACACCCCCACAAGAAGCTCTGGTCTCCATGAAGGTCTCAATGTGGCCTCTGAACCCAGACTCTCAGAAAGGGGTCTTCTGAGACAGACCCCTGCTGGGAATCTTCAGTGCCTGGTTGTCCCTTAGCATGCAGGTCGTTTCAAAGCTGATTACTATGAAAGAGGAAGTCCCATCAGCCTTCAGAGCCAGAGCAGGCAGCTCACCAGGTTGGCCTGCTACAGAGCATGTGAGGGAGGGTCAAAGTGAGGTATTCTCTTAGTTCTTTGTGCTGCTCCAAGAAAATACCTGTCCCTGGGTAATTTTCTATGGACCTGTATGTGTATGTTATGTGTGTATATGTGATATATGTATGTATGATGTGTGTGTGTAGTATATGTGCATATACATGTAGGAATATGTGTGCTACAGTTCATGTGTGGAGGTCAGAGGTCAACCTTTGGGTGTAGGGGCTCACTTTCCACCTGAGGCTCTGTTGCTCATGGTTAGTTGGCCCACAAGCTTTTAGGGATCCTCCAGTCTCCACTTCCCATTTTGCCTTAGGCATGCTGTGTTTAACAGATGTGTGCACCTGCATCTGGCTTTATCTTGGGATCCAGATAAAGATATCTACTGATATCTAGATCCAGATATCTACTGAGCCATTTCCAAGATTGGATAATTTGTAAAGAGTAGAAATGTCCTTCTTAAAATCCCAGAGGCTGAGTCTCCCCTGACATTAAGGCACTGGCATTGATGTCTGGAGAGGGCTTTCCACTGCTTCAGAAATGGCGCCAAGAGTTACGGACATCACTCCGTGTTTGGAATGCTTGCCTAGCACGCGCCAAGCCCTGGTTGCCCTGCACTGAGTATGAACTAGGGGTGATGGCACATGCCTATAGTCCCAACACTCAGGAGACAGAGGCAAGAGGATCAGAAAGTCAAGCTCATTCTCGGCTGTTTAGTGAGTTCAAGGCCAGTTTGGGCTACACAAGACTCTGTCTTCAAAGCAAAAGAAGGTGGTGCCTGGTTGCTGTGTTCTCACTCGGCAGAAGGCAGGTTTGTTGGTCATTTTTGTAGAGCAGTGACCAAGACATATAAAAGCAACAGCTTGAGAGAGGAAAGGTTTCCTTGGCTCAGAGTTTCAGGGGATCTCAGTCTACTTTAATGGAGAGCGCACGGCAGCACAGCTCCATCCAGGACAGTGAGAGTGTGAGGGGGTGGCTCCTCACATTCTGTCAGACCAGGAAGCAGGCTGGAACTAAGACTAGAGCTGTGGCCTCCAGAAGCTTGCCCTTTCTGACCCACTTCTGCCCCCTAGGCCTCACTTCCAACCAGGGTGCAAGTGTCAAAACATGAGCCGGCGGGGACATTTATATTGAAACCATGGTAGAGAGTGAATATTGAGGCTCTGTTAGTTCCCCCAGCCCTTTTGGGGAGCACTGACCCATCCGTGGGGTCATTTGCTTGTTTCCCATGTCCTAACATCACCACAGCTGGGATTAAGTTTCAACAAATCAGTTTTGGAGAAGGCATGTTGAAACCACTGCAAGGGACAAGGTTGTGGGATAAGTTTTCCTGCTTTTGTTTGGTTTCACTTTTGAGACAGGCCTTTTCTGTGTAACAGCTCTCCCTATCCTGGAACTCGCTTTGTAGATCAGGCTGGCCTTGAACTCACAGAGATCCTCCTGCCTCTGCCTCCCGAGTGCCGGCATTAAAGGTGTGCACCACCACCACCACCACCCTGCTAGTTTTTCTACTTTCCAAACATCAACCAGTCCATGAGGCCCAGCAGAACAAAGGTCTTCATGTTCAGTAGCTCTGGGTCTCTTGCTGGGGCATCCTCTGGTTAAACTGTCACTCTCTGAAAACAGCACCAGTTAAGAAATGCTGTCCTTCTCTGTGTCCCAGGCTTGGGTGACCTGGAGGACCCTCATTGTCCATGTATCTGTGACCCTTCTTTAGTCACCGTTCCAAACAGTGCTTCGGGAATGCATCACTGAGGCAAGAACTCTTAGAAAGGGCAGAGAGAAGCACTTCCTGTGACCTGGGCTGACTGAAAGGCTTCCTCTACACAGAAGGCACCAAAAGCCTCTGCCAGCTTTCTGCTGCTCCGGTCTAAGCCAGGCTGGGGTCAGCTGACAGTACTCCAATGGGACAGGTCAATTGTGCCTACCCCAGATCATCCACCCCCACCCCAGCTCATCCACCCCCACCCCAGATCATCCACCCCACCCCAGCTCATCCACCCCCACCCTGCTTATCCACCCCCACCCCAGCTCATCCACCCCCACCCCAGCCCATCCACCCCACCTCCCACTCATTCACACCCACTCTCATCCCCAACCCCACACCCCTTCACCTCCCCCACTCCTCACTCATGATAGGACTGAGGGAGACGTCCATGAGAGCAACTCTTAAAGCCTGGTCCCCAGGTTGGGTCCCTGGCGACTGCTGCTTAGATCAGAGAGCAACTCATTTCTTGCAACGCCTCTGCATCTCCAAGTAATTGCTTTTACCATATTAAAAGATGTTTGAAAAGGTTAAATCTTTTTGTTTAAAAAGAAAAGCTGGTCTGTCCTGTAATCTGCTGTATTATGCTACACTGAGAACGCTTTCTTTTAAATATCTGTAGAGCTTTTCATTACGGATTTTCAGAGTAATTCATAAACATGAATTAAGTGACTGCCAACTGCTGTGTGGTCCAAGAGGACAAACACAATCTACAGAGAGGACTTAGAAAGCAGAGGGCTGGTCTGTGGCTTCTAGCAATGGGTCCAGCACGTGGGACAGCAAAGTGTGGCTGGTGCGGTGACTCTGAGGTGACTCTGCAGGTGTCAGCTTGAGATGGTGGCTTCTCAACTCCCACACAGACTCCTAATAAAATGCTGCTTTCAAAGGGAAAGTCACTGAGTGGATAACCCCAGTGGGAGAGGTACGCCTGAGGCCTTAACGATTCTAGGAGTGAGTTCACTGCTGTGGGCAGAGCCCAGGCACCCGTCCCTGCATCAGAAGAGAGAGCTCCTGAGTTCAGCAGGCTGCTGAGGGAGGCTTGGATGTGGCATTCTCTGGCTGCCAAACACCAGCCCCCACATAATTCTGATTTCCCTTGCCTCCATCCCCCCAGAAGACTAACAAAACAATGCCCCATTCAACTGTTTCTGTGGAAAATATGAACTTTGTTCATTACAATACTGCTTGGAGCTGGTTAGATCCGTGATTGGGGTGTAGCTCAGTGGCAAAATGCTCACCTAACGCGCAAGGTTCAACTTGAATCCTTAGCACTCCCAAGAGAAAAAACATGGTGCGTAGCTCACACCTCACTCTGCATCTGACCTGGAGAGAAAGATGAGAAGTAAACACAGTCGTAGCCCTTATCCTGAGGGTGTTCAGTTCAACAGCTGTGAATGTCAGGAGTCACAGCCAACAGCACACCCTATACACATGGTTTTTCCCTAAACAGACATGAGAAACTTTCATTTATAAATTAGACACAATACGAACTTAATAACTATAGTAAAACAGAATGGTTTTAATATATGCATGGTAAGGGCGGAGGACGTAGCTCAGTTAATAGAGTGCTTGCCTAGCACGCACAAGGCCCTGGGTTCAATACTAGCACTAAACAACCAACATGGCGGCACATGCCTGGAATCCCAGCACTTGGGAGGTAGAGGCAGGAGGATCAAGAGTTGAAGAAACTAAGGCCGGGCAGTGGTGGCGCACGCCTTTAATCCCAGCACTCGGGAGGCAGAGCCAGGCGGATCTCTGTGAGTTCGAGGCCAGCCTGGTCTCCAAAGCGAGTTCCAGGAAAGGCGCAAAGCTACACAGAGAAACCCTGTCTTGAAAAACCAAAAAAAAAAAAAAAGAGTTGAAGAAACTGGGCCTATGAGCTGGTTCGGTGGGTAAAAATGCTTGTCCCACAAGCCTGACAACCTGAGTTTGGTCCATGAGAGGAAGGGAGCAAGATTCCTGGTGGAAAGGATCAATTCTTTTTTTTAATAATTTATTCAATTTTATTTTATAGGCATTGGTGTTTTGCATGTATGTTTGTCTGTGTGAGGGTTTCAGATTCCCTGGAACTGGAGTTACAGACAGTTGGGAGCTGCTCAATTTTATTTTATAGGCATTGGTGTTTTGCATGTATGTTTGTCTGTGTGAGGGTTTCAGATTCCCTGGAACTGGAGTTACAGACAGTTGGGAGCTGCCATGTGGGTGCTGGGAATTGAACCCGGGTCCTCTGGAAGAGCATCCAGTGTTCTTAATCCCTGAGCCATCCTTCCAACCTGGAAAGGACCAATTCTACAAGCTGTCCACATGGCTGCCCCTACATACATATCATGTACCTACACAATAATAGTAAATAAAAATGAAAAGCATTCAAGGTCATATTTAGCTATGTAATAGGTTCAAGGCTGGCTGGGCTACAGGAGACCTTGTCTCAAAGAAAAAAATATGGATAACTTGAACATAACCATGTTGCCACAACAATCAATCTGATTGCACAAATGCCTATTAAGTGACTAATGGGCAGGTACTGTATACAGCATGGGTACACTACACAAAAGAATGGTTAATCCTAAATGGGACAGTGTGAAACGTCATCATACCACCCAGAATGATGTACAATTTAAAGCTTACAAATTATTAGCGTCTGGAATTTTCCATGTAATATTTTCTGACCAGAGTTGACCACAGGTAACAGAAACCATGGAAACCATGGATAACTGGGGAGGCTATTAGCAAAGACAAATCTAGAGGCAGCGTGGGAGAGGGAGGGCTCTGAGTGACATGAAAACCCTGAAGGAAAGAGGGTAGACCGAGTCAAAGGCAGATGCTTTGAGAAGATGCCTGGGTCTGGAGACAGGAGCATGTGCTGTTTGAGACGGGTGCTGATGCAGCTATTCAGCAGAAGCCCCTCCAATGACCTCCCTATCATACGCCTCCCAGAGCCAAACAATAACCACAGTGTGACAACCTCTCCGG
This sequence comes from Peromyscus leucopus, assembly GCF_004664715.2. NCBI lineage: Eukaryota > Metazoa > Chordata > Mammalia > Rodentia > Cricetidae > Peromyscus > Peromyscus leucopus. Next base: position 14,651,053 of record NC_051067.1, read on the forward strand.
GGAGCACAGCTAGCTGGTCACGAGCGGTCAGTAGCTGTCAACAGGAAAGGCACAGGGGGCTGTCATGTCAGAAAAACAGCTCAGAAGAGCCCCCGCTCCTATCCCTTCTGTAAACAGTAGGTGCAGAACCACTCACCACGCATCCCGCCAGCTCAGTGGCCAACAGGTGTTCCATGCTCCGGAGCCGCACAGGGGCCAGTGGGAAACCTGGACCAAGCAGAAGACAGACAAGGAGAAAACGGACTAATGAGGGAGAAACCAATGAGGGAGCCTGACTAGTGAGGAGAGACTAATGAGGAACACGAACAATTCGGAAGAGAGGCCAAGAGAAGGCACAATGAGGGAGGAAGAGGAAAGAAGGGGGAGAGGGAGGGGAAGAGGGAGGGGGAGACAGAGATGGGCAGAGAGCAAGACTCAAAATGAGAGACTGGCCAATGAAAGCCACCGAGCCCCCTCTGGCCCCTGCACGGTGTCTGGCTGTGATTCTTCTCTGAATCTTAGGTTCTCTTGTCACGCGTGGGTCAGGGTGTCATCTGGAGCAAGGTGCAGCCACCCTTCTCTTCAGAGCCAGCTGTAGGCGGAACGTGTCCACCTTGCATGAGTGCAGCTCACCCTGTGGGACCGAGTAAGAAGCCATATGGGTTTCCTGCATCCAGACAACTGACTTGGACCTCACCCTATGGACCAGCACCACCCCGACCTGTGTGTGTGTGTGTGTGTGTGTGTGCATGCTTCACTCCATCTGGCAAAGAGACAATCAATCAGATTCTCCTAGGAGACCAGTGACGGACAGCAAGAGAAGGAGCCAGCAGCTCCCTGGAAAGTCCATTGCCTGGTGAGGACTCGGGTCAGTAGCAAAGAACAGCTCGGGTCGCTCACTGGCTCCTGCCTGCGAAGCAAGCTTTGCGAGCGTCAGTGTCTCGGGTCACTAGGAGCCGCCCCAGGCAGCAGCGCCCCAGATGGTGAGCTTGTTTTCTTCCCAGATTATTGATACGTGTTTGGATAGTTCTGGGCGTTTCCTGGAAACCAAAACGTGAATCGAAGAAGGCGCTCTTCTGCTGAGCAGTCAGCAGAGCAGACAATCTGAGGGAAGATAGTGGCCAGTCTGGCCATAGCGATGGACACGCACTGAGCCAGGCACAAGGAGGCCATCTTGTTATGGTAGTGGGGCGTGTCTGTGTGCATCCGTGACTGTGTGGTAGTGGGAGGGTGTAGATCTGTGTGTCTATGTACATCTGTGTATGTTTGTCTGCTTGTAGTGAGGTTGTGTTCCCGTGTGTGTGCTGGTGTGGGGGGTGGGAGTCTCTGTGTGTCCATCTCTGTGTGTCTATTACGCTAATGTAATATTACATTATAGCTCTTCTACTGTCAAAGTAGAGCACACAGAGATGTGTGTGGCTGTGTCAAGAACAGAATGTGTAGGAACAGCAGTTCTCAGCCTGTGGGTCTTGACCCCTTTGTGGGTTCAAACAACCTTTTCACAGGGGTTGCCTAAGACCATTGGAAAAACCAGACATTTACATTGTAATTCATATCAGTAGCAAAATTATTGTTATGAAGTAGCAACAAAAATAGTTTTATGGTTGGGGTCACCACAACATGAGGAACTGTATTAAAGGGTTGAAGCACTAGGAAGGCTGGGAACCACTGTGCTAGAAGTTCAAACTTGCACTTTTTAATTTTTAAAGGTTTTTTTATGTGTATGGGCATTTTACCTCTATGTATGTTTATGTGCCATGTGAGTACAGTGCCCATAAAGGCCAGAAGAGGGAGTTGGATCCCTTGGTTGTGAGCTGCTGGGAACCAAACCCGGGTCCTCTGAAAGAACAATTAGTGCTCTTAAGCTCTGAGTGGTCTCTCCAGCCCCAAAATTTGCATTTTAAAGAGTCAACAATTTATGATACACAGATAGGTATGGAACCAGGTCTCCAGGTAAATGCAAATGTTAGATGTTTCTTTGTTTTGATTCACATACTTAAACATGAATTACTTTATTTTAAGAATTTTTATTCTAGAAAATAGCAAGCACACATAAAAATAGATAATAAAATGAATCCTGTGTCTTGTCATTATCATTATTACCTTCCCCCAGCTGAATTCTGTCCATCCCGCCTCAACTTCTTTTTTTGGTTTGGTTTTTTGAGACAGGGTTTCTCTGTATAGCTTTGGAGCTTGTCCTGGATCTTGCTCTGTAGACCAGGCTGGCCTCGAACTCACAGAGTGTGCCACCACTGCCCTGCTCAGTTTTCCTTTTTATTTGCGATGGATTTTAACAGCAAACATCAGAAGTTACAGCATCCAACTTAGAACATAAGTGCTGGAGTGTGGATTCAGGACAAACAATGTTCACTGCTTAGGGTCTGATCGCCAGTTTATGGTCAGATCTCCTGGTTCTCTCAACATTCCACTGTGCATTGCTTTGTTCCAATCCAATAGAAAATAGATTCACAGCTACTGCATTCACATGGCACATAAACGTACATGCAAGAAAAACACACACACACATAAAATAAACTTTTAAAAATTAAAAAGTGCAAGTTTGAGCTTCTAGCACAGTGAATTTGTCTCAGTCTCTCTTCTCTGAAGGAGTTTTTCCCTATATTTTTTCTTTCCCAATCCTGTAGGTTGAGAAAACCAGGACATTTGTCCTGTGTAAAGACCCCCATTCTGGAATAAGCTGACTGCTTATACCCAATGTCACTTATCATGTCCCTCTGTCTCCACATTATCTTTGTGTCTTAGGGTTTCTATTGCTGTGAAGAGACATTATGACCACAGCAATTCTTATAAAGAAAACAGGTTTTTAAAGATTAATTTATTCATTTTGTTGTTGTTGTTTTTTGAGATGGGGTTTCTCTGTGTAGCTTTTGGAGCTTGTCTAGAACTTGTTCTGTAGACCAGGCTGGCCTCAGACTCACAGAGATCCACCTGCCTCTGCCTCCTGAGTGCTAGGATTAAAGATGTCCACCACCACCGCCCAGCTATTCATGTATTTTATGTATATGAGTGCTCTGTCTTCATGCACACCAGAAGAAGGAATCTGATTCCATTACAGATGGTGGTGAGCCACCATGTGGTTGCTGGGAATTGAACTCAGGACCTCTGGAAAAGCAGTCAAGTGCTCTTAACTGCTGAGCCATCTCACCAGCCCTAAAGAAAACATTGGGTTAATTGGGTTGGCTTGCTTACAGTTTCAGAGGTTCAGTTCATTATCATCATGATGGGGAGCTTGGCAGCATGCAGGCAGACATGGTGCTGGAGAGGTAGCTGGGAGTCCTATATCTTGCAGGCAACAGGAAGTTGACTGACACACTTGATGATATCCCGAGCATAGGAACCTCAAAGCCTGCCCCCACAGTGACACACTCTGCTGTGGGATGGTCTGTATGTCAAATCTGTTGCTCTGATTGGTCAATAAATAAAATACTGATTGGCCAGTGGCCAGGCAGGAGGAATATAGGCGGGACAAGGAGGAGAAGAATTCTGGGAAGTAGAAGGCAGAGAGAGAGAAACTGCCAGCTGCCACCATGACAAGCCTCATGTGAAGACGCCGGTAAGCCACAAGCCATGTGGCAAGGTATAGATTTATGGAAATGGATTAATTTAAGCTATAAAAACAGTTAGCAAGAAGCCTGCCATGGCCATTACAGTTTGTAAGCAATGTAAGTCTCTGTGTTTACTTGGTTGGGTCTGAGCGGCTGTGGGACTGGCCGGTGACAAAGATTTGTCCTGACTGTGGGCAAGGCAGGAAAACTCTAGTTACACACTTCCTCCAACAAAGCCACACCTCCTAATAGTGCCACTCCCTATGAGATTGTGGGGGCCAATGACATTTAAACTACTACTCTCGGCCAGCACTATGAGACCCCGTGTGGCATAGCATCTATAACCACCTCTCAGGAATATGCCCATGTGCTAGGAGTTTGGATCACAGACCCACATCAAACCATAAAAATCTAGGCATGTTGACTCACATCTGTAACCCCAGTCTTGGGTGGGCAGAAAGAGGAGGCCCAGGAAGTTCATCAGCCAGCCCATCTAACTGAATTGATGAGATTCAGTGAGCAACTCTGTCTCAAAATACAAAGGTTGACGAGGGGCTCATGAGGCCCCACCCTTAACCCAGGAGCTATTGACAGTTGAAGGCTGCAAGAGGAGAGAGTCAATTTTCTCTAAGGCCATTGTGCTTGATAGGTTGATCATCCTCTAGTGGATGGCCCACACCCATGGGTATGTGGGAAGTACAAATTGGATTATTTAAAAAAAAAAAAAAAAAAAAAAGAGGACATGAAGTTGGGGGAATAAAAGTCTTAGGGGAAGAACATGAGTGGATATGATCAAAGTACGTTGTATACATGCATGAAAGTCTCAAAATATTTAATAGAAATATTATATTAAAAATAAAATAGGGTTTGGAGAGATGGACCAGTGGTTAAGAGCACTCTGCTCTTGTAGGGGATCCGGGCTTAGCTCCCAGCAGGCCACAATCATCTGTAACTACAGTTCCAAGAGATCTGACACCTCCATGGGCACTGGGCACACATTGTGAACAGACATACTATTATAAAAAATAAATCTTTAAAAAATTAATAAAATAAAGGTTGAGAGTATGATGAAGGTGAAACACCTAACTTTGACCTTGACCTTCATAGGCATACATGTGCACGCTACACAAATATACTGCACATGTACAACAACACATAGACATACAGATTTTAAAAGAAGATAAAATAGGGGCTGGTGAGATGGCTCAGTAGTTTAAAGCACTTATTGCTCTTGCAGAGGACCTGGGTTCAATTCCCAGAACCCACATGGTTGTTCATAACTGTCTGTAACTTCAGTTCCAAGAGCTCTGACATCCTCTTCTATCCTCCAAGGACACTAGGCATGCATGAAGTGCACACACAATATGTAGGCAAAACATTCATACACATAAAAAAATCTAAAATTAAAATTAAACAGTAAGAAGGATTAAGGAATAGCAGAAGGATTAACAATAGACTGTTCTTTCACTGGCCTTTGCTTTCAATGACTTTGATATATATTTGTGTGAATTTGGTCAGGGTACAAAATATATTTCTTCTATTTAATAAAGACCATGGCAAAACAAACAAAAACAAAAACCTCTTAGACCGCCCCCCCCCCCAAGAGCTCTAATCTGTGTTTATAAGTAACCCTGAGGGAAGGGTGGGGTGGGAGACTTGCGGTTTGGAAATATATCAGAATGTTTGGAGTGGCAGCTGTCACTCAGAATAATCTCCAAGTCACAAGCTTCTGGGCAGCTGCAGAGTGTGGGGCTTAGGCAGCCAAGTCCCAGCTGTCCCCAGCAGCTGCCTTGTTCAGCAGTGGAGAAAGGACAGCCACATGTCTCTGGGGCTTAGCACACTCCTGCCCCTCATGATGCCCCCTGGCCAGCTTGCCATAGGCTGTATTTGGGTCCAGGACTTGCAGAGTCATTGCTGAGATCTGATACAGAGCTACTGACTGCCAAGGACATTAATAGGACAATTGGCAAAATGTGAATGGATTCTGAGAACTAGGTGTTTGTGACTTAGCACTGTGAATCTCTTGACTGTTTTAAATAGTAGAAGAAAATGTCCTTGTGTGTGGGAAAGAGGTATTAAAAATTCAGGGTCGGGGAGGAGTGTCATGTTGACAAGTTATTTTCAAGTGACCCAGGACAAGCTTTTTAAAAACCTGCTTCTGCCTATCCTGCAACTTCATAATTGTTTGAAATAAAAAAAAAAAATGACCCTATACATGTCATATATGCAAGTGCATATTCATATATTCAAACCTGGTTGTATTATCCCATTGAGACAATAATGTGCATGGATATTGGTGCAGAGATGTTGTAACACCAAAAATGAAAAATCAACCTATAAAATCTTATCTCTTTTAAAATTTCCTTTCCATATTAGTTGTTTTTTTCATTGCTGTGGCCAAATACTTGACAAACAAATGAGAGGAGGAAGGTTTTCTTTTCCTCTCTCTCTCTCTCTCTCTCTCTCTCTCTCTCTCTCTCTCTCTATCTCTCTCTCTCTGTTTGTTTACAGTCTGAGGATCTAGAGCCCCTCCTGGAGGGTAAGTCACAGCAAGCAGTGGCACCATGGTGGCAAGAGAGTAAATCTGGGGGCTGGAGAGATGGCTTAGCAGTTAAGAGCACTGACTGCTCTTCCAGGGGACCCGGGTTCAATTCCCAGCACCCACATGGTAGCTCAAAACTGTCTCTAACTCCTTTCAGGGGACCTGACACCCATGGCAAAACACCAATGCACATTAAATAAAAAATTTTTAAAAAAAAGAGAGAGTAAATCTGAGGCCTCACATATTGGTTCAGGAAGCAGAGAGCAGACAGAAAAGAAAACTTAAGGCCCACCCCAGTGGCTACTTCCTTAAGAGGCTTCACCTCCTAAAGATTCTACAATCTTCGAGAACAGAGCCATCTGCTGGGGACCAAGTGTTCAGGTACCTGGGCCTGTGAGGGAAATCCCACATTCAAACCACCACACTTGTATACAAGTAAAGGAAAAACTTATGAAGAAATCTACAGGAATGTCAATGGCTAATGTTAGTCAGGGAGACCTTGTTTTGTGAAGCTCCTTGATTTTGGTTGAACAATTGTAGCAGGCTTTCTTTTGGGCCATCAACCAGCTCCCAAATCATAACACAGAGACTTATTAGTTACAAGCTCGGCCTTATCTTTTGCCTGTCCCACTAGCTCTTACAACTTAATTTAACCTGTTTCTTTTCATCTACATTTTGCCTCGGGGCTTTTTACCTTTCTTCCATTCTGCATGTCTTACTCCATGTCTGTCTGTCTGGCAGCTGCCTGGCTGACTGGCCCTGGGTGTCTCCCTCTTTTTCTCCCTCATTCTTTCTGCTCTCCTTGGACTTATTCTCTCTGCCCGCCAGCCCTGCCCATCCCTCTACTGCCTAGCTACTGACCATTCAGCTTTCTATTAGACCAATCAGGTGCCTCAGGCAGGCAAAGCAACACATCTTTACATCTTTAAACAAATACAGCATAAGCAAATGTAACACACTTTACATAGTTAAAGCAATATTCTGCAACATAAACAAATGTCACACATCTTTGCCTAGTTAAACAAACATTCCACAACAAACAATAACAATTCCTGAAGCTAGAGTAACTTGTTTCTCTAGATCCCTGCCTTCCTCACTCTGCCTACCCCAGCAATGGCTACAGGAGAGATGCTCAGGATCATCTGACATTCTTTCATCCACCACTCACTTTATTTCCTTGATTCCCCCTAACAACCACAGGTCAAAAACCATTCCATTCCCACTTCCCTTCCCTTTTCTGCTCTATAACTCCCCCAGCCTATAAGCAGATGGCAGGTTCTGGGGCTCTTGGACTAGAGAGTGCGTCTCCATGGTCTTTCCCTGAATGAACCCCGGGCTCCAGCACAGTAGCCCTTGCTCATGTCTCTTCTAGCTAGCCCTACAGTTATTGTTTCTGATCTTGAGATTATGGGTGCTCGGTTTTTTTTTTCTCTTGATTATTGGTATTTCCTAAATTTTCTTTTTTTGCATATTTAAAAAATACTTTTTAAAATGTATATGGTTGTTTTGCCTGCATGTATGTCTGTGCACTGTGTGTGTGCCTGGTGCCTGCAGAGGCCAGAAGAGAGTATCAGATCCCCAGATCTGGAGTTACAGTCAGCTGTGAGCTACCATGTGGGTGCTGGCAATTGATCCCAGGTCCTCTGGAAGAGCAGTCACTGCTCTTAACCATGGGGCCATCTCTCCAACACTCTCCAGAATTTTCACAGTGAACAAATATCTGGCTAATTTATTTACTTGAGTGTGTGTGTGTGCATGTGTCAAATGCATGCAAGCCCCTGTGCACACATGTATGTGCATGCTTTTGTGAATGTTGGGAATCAAACCCAGGACTTTAGTGAAAAGACACCATGACCAAAACAACTTTTTTTTTTTTTTTTTGGTTTTTCGAGACAGGGTTTCTCTGTGTAGCTTTGCGCCTTTCCTGGATCTCGCTCTATAGCCCAGGCTGGCCTCGAACTCAAAGAGATCTGCCTGCCTCTGCCTCCCAAGTGCTGGGATTAAAGGCGTGCGCCACCACCGCCCAGCCCCAAAACAACTTATAAAATGAAGTATTTAATTGGGGGGGGGGGGTTGCTTATAGTTTCAGAGGTTTAGTCCGTGATCATCATGGCAGGGAGCATGGCAGCAGGCAGGCAGGTATGGTGCTGGAGCAGTAGCTGAGAGCCTACATCCAGATCCATAGGCAGCAGGCAAAGAGTGAGCCAGACTAGGCCTGGTGTGGGTTTTGAAACCTCAAACCCACACCCAGTGACACACCTCCTTCAACAAGGCCATACCACCTAATCCTTCCCAAATAGTTCCACCAACTGGGGACCAACTATTCAAACACATGAGCCAATGGAGGCCATTCTTATTGAAATCACCACAGGAAGTGTTACCCCTCTGATATACCCAGGATCATATTAAAAAGCAATTTTATCTATTGACATTAAATTTTCAGGCCAATTTTGAATCCCAAAACATTTTTTTCTGATGGGAGGAAAAAATAAATCTATGCTTAAAAAATATAATTTAGCTAAACATATGTATGCTTTTAATTCCAGCTCTCAGGAGGCAGAAGAAGGCAGATCTCTGTGAGTCCAAAGCCAGTCAAGGCTACACAGTAAGACTCTGTCTCAAAAAAAAAAAGGAAAAAAAGAAGAAAATTTAGAACGTAGGTTTTTAGAGTTGAACTAAATGCTTATTTATTCATTTCAATGTATACAAGAAGATTTATGAGTTAGCCCCCACTCCCTCCAATATTTAACTCTTATTTGTTGCCCTAAATGCAAGCTGTGAGCTGAGTGTGTGACTTCACAGTTGGTGGCACTTGTAAAAATAAGTCAAGCCTGCTGAGCGACCTAGGCATGACAGATACAAGCTGTAAGCCATGTACATCCCAGACACAGGAGAGCCAGGGCTGCCTCGGGCTCTGAGCCTGCTGAGTGCCTGGCCCTCGAAGGTGGTGGGCAGGGAGGGCACTCACTGATCGAGGCTGTGGGCCTCACTAATGCAGTGGCTGGCGCCGCCCCAGGAGCGGGGCAGGGGAGGGGGCGGGAGCAGGGACGGGGTGGAGGGGTGGAGGGGTGCTGGGCGGGCACCAAGGCTGAGCTGGTCTGGAAACTGGCCCACCAGATGGAAAGCGCGCGTCACACCGCGCCTCTCCTGGACTAAAGGCTCTTTATGCACAAGCCAGCCTGGCACTAGGAACACTGTATTCATTTTCTTGTCGCTGCCTAGCTGCCCCATCACACGTGCCAAGAGAGAATTAATGTCGCACAGCACGCAGACTGCCATGTCTTCGTGTTTTATTGTCTCCCAAACTCCCTCTCTTCCTGTATTAGGGCTGCCCAGGGGCTGCTGGAGGCCATGCCTTAAGAACTTGTACTTGATGAAGAGACACATTTCCCTTTCACTGACAGAGGTAGAGTACTTTCGGTCCTTCCTCTTCAAAGCTGAGATCAATTTCTAGGGTGTGCTGTGCCAGCAAAAACCGCGCCTTAGTGCAGCGAATGAAATCCCTCCCTCCTCCCACCACTCAGAGCTCTACAGAAAGGGAGTGCTGTGTGTGGCGAAACAGGAATCTGCCACCAGTGAGCCACACAGGCACCGTGTGTTTCACGCTGAAGGCTCCAAGGCCAACAGCACAAGTGCCACCTCGTTAGGTGTTTCCAGTTAAGGACTCCAGCCCTAGGGGCCTCATATGCAAAAAAGCAAATGTCTGAGCTGGAGATATGGTTCATCTGTTAAGAATGCTTTCTGTCCCGGCAGAAGATCTGGGTTAGGTTCCCAGCACCCACATCTGTATGCTCACAACTGTCTGTAACACACACACACACACACACACACACACACACACACACACACAAACACACACACACACACACACACAAACTCAGGAACATGTACAGACAAAAGAATTTTTAAAATGAATAGCATATGAATAAGCAGTGAGGAAATTTCAGGCAGAATAATTTGCATGTAATTCACAGCTGCTATGAGGAAAACCTGGTCCTTCCCAGGCCCTGGAACCTGCAGGTGGCAGGTGGGCGGGGGTGGGGTGGGGTGAGGGGGTGTTAGGAGGAGGAAGCTAGGTGGTTGAGGGGTGGGCCCTTGAAGGGGAGATAGGGACACTCCTACACTCCCCACTCTCTGCTCGGGTGTCAGGAGGTGAACAGGCCTCTTCTACCATTGTCATTTAGGGGTCTTGATCAGGTTCATTTTCTCTATCAGTTAAAGAATTAAGGCAGGGAAAAAAATCTCAAGTGCAGCAGATAGCAGTGTGGGAAATCTCAGACACAGCAGGCAGAACCAGCTGGTAAAGAAAGGCTTTTATTAGTGGCGAGGAAACACACACAAGCTGAGACACACAGAGAAAAAGACACCCTGAAAGTGGGAATGGGGGCGGCGGCGCTCTTGGGAAGCTGAGGCCTGGTCTTCCTGGGAGGAATAGGGTTTTACAGGTCTTCCTCCCCCAGTTTAGGGTTGGTCAGGTTGAACAAAGGCAGGAGGCTGATGGGTCCAGTCCATGGGCAGGAGGCCCTGTGTTTGAAGCTGTCAGGCTTCTGTCTGAGGTCAAGAGGGTGAAGAAGGAGTCAACCGTCTTAGAAGCACAGCATCTTATTAGCTAGTCACGGTCCCTCTTCTTGCCTATCAGGGAATCTAACTCCTAGTTCCTCATTACCACATACTCCCTGTCAGTGATCAGCCCTCACACAGCCCCCAAAACAGCAAAGCCATGAGTTGAATCCCTAAAAACACAAGCCTGAATTATTTTTTTTCTTTCAAGTTGTTTAATCTCATGTATAACGTCACAGCAACAGAAAGCAACTAAAAGTTAACACAGTAGTCCCAAAGAGTTAGGGGAACGTGAGAAATACTTGAAAATAATCAAAATTGAAATTAATTTTTTAATTTTTAAATTTTTGATAAAAAAGTTGTAAACCCACAAAATTTAAAAGTCGGACACACCCTAATCACAAGAAAAAGACAGAAAACTGCACCAATACACAGCATAATCAAGTTTCTCAAAATTAGGTATAAAGAGAATATGTGAAACATGCCTCTGAGTAAGAGTTCACGCCAGCAGGATCATACATAACAGATAGATAAACTGTATGTAAACAGGGACGGGGACAGCACCTCAGAGCACTGAAACAAGTCAACACTGAGTGAACGTGCCTTTCAGAAACTGTGAGCCTGCCCTGGTGGCACAGGCCGGTTATCCACAGGACCAGCTGTTCCCGCCAGCCTGGCCTCCTCAGGAAACCAAGGGCTGAGGCTGGCTGTAGCTCAGAGGCAGAGCATATGTCTAGCCCCAAACTGGATCCTCCAGCACATCAAGAAAGAAACAAAGTAACAAAACAACGAAGATAGGACTTCCTGTTTCCGGTCTGGAGCTTGGCAGTCACCATTCCTTCCTAACAAGCGGAAAAATCATCCTTTTTTTTTTTTTTTTTTTTTTAAATCCACTCCAATGAGGTTGTGAGGCAAATGGGTGGAGTGGAGGGCAGACACGGAGCATCAGAGCTTACAGGAGCTAAAGCCCATCCTTGTTACAAAATCCCACCGGAAGTGCCGCCTGTAAGGAAACCAGAACCGTAACAGGCTTCCAGGAATGCATCACTGTAGGTGAATTGAGAATGGCCACGTTGTGGACGCAGTCACAGAACACCCCACATTTGTATGGGACTTCCCTGCTGGGATACCACCGAGTCTCATGTAAATATCAGAGAAAAATCCTCTCTCACCTCGGCAGGGAGGAGAAAGAGAGCCATGGGTGGGGGGGAGTGGTCCAGGCTCTGCTCTTAACATGCCCTGCTCAGAAGCCACTCCCCAAACCAGATGGCGGCCCGCTGAGAAGAGAGTCCGCTCATGGAACTGTCTTCATACAGTTACTGATCATCATGGGTCAAGAGAAATCCTTTTAGACAAAGAAGCTTAAAATCAAATTCCTGTGGTTTGATTTAGAAACAATGCATTCTGTTTCCTTGTATTTCATATATCAGAACAAGTTCCCAGTAACTAATAAGATGTTTTGACTTTTGTTTTAGGATGTTTTAATACAAATATCCAGGGACGAGTTCTTTAATTGAGTACAGCTGAGAGACAGGCTGTTTAGCCATGCATTTGGACTGTCAGCTGCTAGAGAAGTCTGGGCAAAAAGCCCTTCAGTGAGTGGACCTTAGGGATGCTGTGGAGGGATGAAGCTGGGGAACCTGGGTTTCTGCCCAAGCATCACAGGTACTTCTCATCTTGTACTTGGCGCCTCTGTGAGACAGAGTAGAGGGAGGGGACCGGATCTGGGAATTCCCCTTCCCTATGGTTGGTCAGGGTTGGTCAGGGTTGTAGACAAATTTCTAAACAGTCTATTAAATAAGAAACACAGAGCCAAATACAGGGGTGAGAGCCACAGAGATCAGAGAAATAGTGAGAGCCACCAGCTAATCTTACTTAGCTCACCATGCTAGAGAGAGCCTCTTCCTGTCTAACCCGCGCCTTTATTGCCTTGCTGTTCTGCCCTCTCATTGGCTCTTAGCCCAGCTACCTCACTTCCTTATCACTGCCTGTCTGTACAGATCTCCAGGTCTCTATGGTTGGTACTGGGATTAAAGGTGTGTGTCACCATGCTTGGTTGTTCCCTTATGTGTCCTTGAACACACAGAGACTCTGCCTGCCATGTGATTGGATTAAGGGCGTGTGCTACCACTGCCTGACTTTTGTTTATGGCTGGCTATGCCCTCTGATCTCCAGGCAAACTTTATTCATTAACATACAAATTAAAATATCCCCACATTTCAGCACAAATAAAATATTACCACATTTCTCTCTTTTTTCTAATAAAAATAAAAAAATAAAAAAGTTATAACTAATATAAAAAACTATATACAATAAGTACAATAACTATATACAATATATTCAAGCAATAATAATAAAATATATCAACAATGTCTAGTCCAATTGCATTTGACAAACTCAGAGAAAATATTCCATTATCTATCCTGTTGTGGTAAGTCCAAAATGTACCTGATTCACTTTCTATCCTAACTTATATTACTAACAGAGAACTATCTTATAATGTCTTTCAAATTTATACAGTTTGCACCTCTTTAGTGAATTTCTTTTCTGAAATTCTTGGGGTTTTGTTGTTGTTTTTTGTTTTGTTTTGTTTTGTTTTTTCGAGACAGGGTTTCTCTGTGCAGCTTTGCGCCTTTCCTGGAACTCTATTTGTAGACCAGGCTGGCTTTGAACTCACAGAGATCCGCCTGCCTCTGCCTCCCGAGTGCTGGGATTAAAGGCATGTGCCACCACTGCCCGGCCTTTTCTGAAATTCTTAACAAGGAAAACTATAACTGTCTAATCTTCAACTCCCTCAGAGACTCAAGAAGGAAATAATATTACCTAGTAAAACAGGAAGTGCAAACAAGCAACTTCCAAAAAAATGTGAGTTGACAGAAACAGCCAGCTGCCTGGACAGTCACCCAAGGTTTCTCTGCAACATTGGGGCATCATCTTCAGCCTATAGGCTTAGAGTATCTGACAGACTCATTTGTGAAGTAGGATGTACACAAGGTGAAGTAGGATGTACACAGTTCGACCTCATATTTGGTGAGAACAGTCCATGTACTAGATAACCCTGAATTCCACCAGTGTCATGATTCAGAATTTTAAATTCTGGAAATTGCTGATATTTTTGGAATTCAGCTGTCCATTCTTCTCGGCTTGTGGGTGGCTTCATATCGGCATCCCATTCTTTTCCACATCCCATTCTTCTCAGCTTATGGGTGGCTTCATCTCTTTTATTAAGTGCCAGTCTACCATTGAGAGGTTAGACTCCATCAACCTAGTTATTCTTTCAAGAATAACTGTTTCAGCTGCTGTTCTACTGTACACCAGAAGCCATCAGTTGTCTGTTCAGCTGCCTTCGAAGAAAAGAGCACTGTACCTTTTCCAGATTGCAAAAGTCACTTCAGCGATGGTGCCATATTGTCCTGGCCTCAGAGGATGCTTGTTGCTAAAGACGCAACCACACTTGTCTTGACAAGGATTGGTAGTCTTTTGTTTTGTGTCCTGTCTGTGCATTTTGTCAAGCAGTCGATTTGAGGGCACTTTGTTGCCCAGTGGCTAACTTTTGCCACAATGAAAGTTAACTCCATATGCAGTTTCTTCAATGCCCATATTTTCTCTGAAGTAGATTGATGCTGCCAGGAGCCAACATTTCTCATAGTAATAAAAAAAAGAAAAAAAATCTAAGTTATTAAAACATTTTAAAAGCCATATTCTGTAGATCTCTGAAGGGTTTGAAGATGACCTGTCTATCTAAAATATATCTCTGCTTAACTTTGAAAACACCTAATGTGACTACAAGTTCAATTGTAATGACTAACTACTAACTTTCATTTCTTTATATCCTAATAGTTGGTAATAATAACATTCAAGGATTAGCAAACTGCATTACATTGTTAAATGAACTATATAAGTACAATATCCTGAACAAGATTAGAAATATATGAACATTTTCTAACAATATCCATCTCAACATATATAATTTGTATACACTATATATAAAAATCTAATCCAACGCAAAGTATTTAAAATTAGTAGTTGTCTTTTAAAAGTAGATTCAATAATCTACCTTTTTATCTATATCATATCTATACAGTGTTGGTGAGATGGTTTCTCAAGCGGGGGAGCTTCCTGGAGCACTGTGCACATGTACTGCACAGATACACATGCAAGCAAAACATCCATACACATAATAAAAAATAAATTAAAAAAACCCCACCTGCTTTCCATCCCTCTGAAGACTCACTGCACCTGCTTCTGCTAACCCAGAGGGAAGCACTAACGACATGTGCTCTGCTCAGGTGACCCATCCCTGGCACACCAAAGCAGCCACAGGGGGAATCGGCCTAAGAAGTCCATCAATGGATGAATGGTTATTGACAATGTAGTATATATGTACAGTGGAATAATCCTCAGCCATTAAAAATAAGAGAAACTTGCCAGGCGCAGGTTCCAGAACAGCCAGGTCTATGTAGAGAAAATTGTCTCAAAAAACAGAGCCAGGCATAGTGGTGCACACCTTTAGTCCCAGCACTTGGGTGGCAGAGGCAGGCAGATCTCTGTGAGTTCCAGGCCAGCCTGGTCTACATAGTCCCAGAACAGCCAGAGCTACATAGTAAGATCCTGTCTCAACTCCCTGCTCCCCCGAAGAGAGAATTCTGTCATTTGTGACAATGTAGATGAATCTGAAGGGCAAATCACATTAAGTAAAATAAGGTGAGCCCAGAAAGAAAAGTATAATACAGTCTTACTTATCTATGGAATATAAAGTATAAATTGATAAAAGCAGAGGATAGAACAAGAATCTCCAGAGGCTAGGGGCAGGGTTAGGTGGGGGGTCAAGGGAGGTAGGGTGGGTTGTTCAGGTTGAGATCTACCAAACAGCAATATGATGATAATAATGTATAGAACATTTCAAAAGAGATATGGGTACATTTCTAATTTCTCTTCAGAAAAGGGATAAGTAATGTGATAGACCTATTAATTAGTTTTATTGAAGAATCCCAGTGTTACCCATCTACGAACCCTGCATCCTTGCCAACTGATCTGGCAAGATATGGCCACGGGTACAATAGTGGTACAAATGTTATGGGGTAACCAATCACTTTCTGGAGAATTTAAGGCCCAGTTCACAGGAGGAAATATATGCCTGTGTCAATCTGGCCACAGACCCATGACTGGGAGCTCACAGGTCCCAGGAGTGACTCTTGCTAAGCTGACATAGTGCCATACTGTCTTCTAAATTCATGCTCACACTGAAGGACCAAGAGAACTGAAAAGTGAAGCCATCCCAGGAAACATTAGTCACTACCTACTAATGGTTGGAAGTCACTAGAGGAGACGGTGAATCCACTGGTAACTTGTGTGTTATATATAAAGCACATTTGCATGCACATTTATGTTTGTAGAGGTGGAGCCTTGCTGGAGGAAGTACATCACTGGGGAGGGGTGGGCCTTAAGGTTATGAGGTCCCACTTCCTGTTCTGTTTCTCTACTCAGTGCAGTGTGGCATTCAGGCTCCTGCTGCTGTGCCTCTTTCCTGCCACAGTGGCTTGTGTCCTCTCTGGAACCATAAGCCAAAATTAACCCCTTCTCCCTGAATGTGCTTTTGCCAAGACATTTTGTCACAGCAACAGAAACAAAACTCAGGCAGCTCTCCACATTATTATTATTATTATTATTATTATTATTATTATTATTATTGACAGAAGAGCTCTCACTAGATCTGGAACTCAGCAATTAGCTAGACTGTGTATGGTCAGTAAGCTCCAGGCCTCCATCCGTCCCTGCCTCCTTAGCGCTAGAAAGACAGGTGCATGCCATCCTGCTTGACTGTTTATGATCTGAGCCTGGTCCTCGTCCTTGTATAACAAGCTCCAAACCCATAGAGGCATCTCCTCAGCCCCACCCATGACCTTAATGATTCCAAGAGCCTTTGCTCTCTATTCTAAATCACATTGCCCTCTGTCCTTTGATCTCACTCATGGAGTTTCACAGAGGCAGCCTCGAATCTGTCATATTACCCTGGTGGTTGCTACATCCAGCTTTGAACTCACTTCCTTACCATTTGTTGTCTGTATATCTCATCTGTTCTTGGTGACCCACTTCCTGTTTTCTGCCTCCTTTTAGATCATTTTAGCGTTTATGGTCTTATGACCCAGTTTTCTCATAATTCTATCCTTATTAGTTTTGAGTCTGGGTGTTTTTTAATGGATGCTTCAAGATTTGCAATATGCATTGTAGTCTGTAATAGTCTGACTTGAAATAGTATTTATGCCACTTGGTGTATGGTAAACAGTTGCATAAAACTAGGCATTCATTTCCTATCTCCTATATCTTTGGCTAATGTTGTACAACTTTATTATACATATGTCATAAACATCACACCATACTTCTATTTCTGCTTTAAACATTCACTTCTACGTTAGCGGATTGAAAACAAAGTAGAAATCTGTGTGTTATTTAGCGTTATACTCTCCACCTCTCTTCACTAGTTTCCATGTGTCTGGACCATCTCCTGGCACTGATTTTCTTCGGTGAGGAAGGCAGAAAGCCACATTCCCGTAGGACAAGCCTGCAGCTCATTAAGTCTTCCTGTTCAGTGCGCCTTGAAAAGTCTGTATTATGTCTTCATGTGAAAACGTGGTTTTTTGTTAGTTACAGAATTGTGGGTTGATAGGTTTGCTTTTTCCTTTCACTGCTTCAATGTTCTCCTCGCCTTTGTTCCTTTGTATTTAAAGTGTCTCTCTTTACTCAGGCTGCATTTAATACATCCTTATTATAGCTCTTTTTGAGCAATTTGCCTGTGATGTCCTTGGCTTCATTTTCTTTCCTTTTCTTTTTTTTTTTTTATAAATATTTTATTTAATTGTATTTTATGTGCATTGGTGTTTTATCTGCACTCATGTTTGGCATGAGGGTGTTGGATCCCCTGAAAGTGGAGTTACAGACAGTGGTGAGCTGCCATGTGGGTGCTGGGAATTGAACCTGGGTCCTCTGGAAGAGCAGTCAGTGCTCTAAACTGCTGAGCCATCTCTCTAGCCCCCTGGCTTCATTTTCTTATTTCTTCTTGTCTTTGGGGTTTGTTGAATTTACTGGGACTAAGGATTTATATATTCACCAAAGTTGGGAAGTTTTTTTGTTATTATTTCTTCAAAACGGCTACATCGTCCCTTCCTTTGAAGGCTAGTGCACGATTTAAATGTGCACTAGAACACTTGAGGGTTCACAGCTCTCTGACACACTCACTCTTCAGCTTTACTCTTAGTTGGTTCCATTCTGACTGTTCTGTTGTTTGACTTCAAGCCCCGTTGATTTCCTGTGCACTGAATAGCTGGTTCTTGTCCTGTGCTCTTGTGTATTTATCTCAGGCTTTCGTTTGGAATGTTTCTCAAATGCCGTTTATTATGCTTCCATGTCTTCATTTAAGATGCTGAATCTTTCCTGTCTTCTTGAGTATGTTGAGTGTATTACAGTTATTTATCTATATGTATCATCATGTATATCTTTAAACATGTTTAGATTCATATATTTTATGTGTGTTTCACCTGCATGTTCGTTTATGCACCACATACGTGCAGTGCCTAGGGGTATTAGATTCTGTTGTCGTTTGTTTTTTACTCTTTTGGGTAGCCCGCCACCCAGCTCCCAAATAAATCACACATGGAGGCTTATCCTTAATTATAAATGCCCGGCCTTAGCATGGCTTCTTTCTTGCCAGTCCTTAACTTTAAATTATCCCATTTACCTTTTGCCTCTGGGCTTTCCCTGTTCTCTTACTTCTGTAAATCTTACTCTTACTCTGTGGCTTGCTGTGTAGCTGGGTGGCTGACCCCTGGGTCCTCCTCCTTCTCTGGCTACTTCTTCTTCCTCCCAGATTTCTCCTTCCATATATTTTCTCTGCCTGCCAGCCCCACCTATCCTTTCTCCTGCCTTGATATTGGCCATTCAGTTCTTTGTTAGACCATCAAGTGTTTTAGACAGGCAAAGTAACACAGTTTCACAGAGTTAAACAAATGCAACATAAATAAAAATAATACACCTTGAAAAAGTATTCTACAACAAGATTCCCTGTAACTATAGAGTTAATTATGGATGGTTGTGAGCTACTGTATGAGTACTGGGAACTGAACCTGGGTCTTCTGCAAGAGCAACAGGTGCTCTTAACCCCCGAACCATCACTCCAGCCCCTAACTATATCTGTTTAATGTCATCGTCTGAATTCTGCCCTGTCTTACTTCTGAATCTGTTTTTATTGGTTTACTTCTTTATTAGGAGTCAGATTTTCCTGCCTCTTTCTGTGCCTGACAACTTTTGGTTGCATGCCAGTTACTACAGACTTCTACTCTCGGGGCGCTCATTAGGAATTGTTACCTTTTTGAGGTGCCCAATATTTTTGTGTTCCAATAAATATCACACGTTATTTTAGGGTGAAGTTGATTTCCTTAAGCCAGGTCAACTCTTTTGAGGCTTGTTTTAGGTTTTATTCAACAGAAAAAGAGTGGTTAATGTTGTTCAGAGTTCAACAGAGACTGTTTCCCTCTAGGGTAGTGGTTCTCAACCTTCCAGATGCTTCGACCCTTTAACACAGTTCCTCATGTTGCGGTGACCCCCAACCATAAAATTATTTTGTTGCTACTTCATAACTGTAATTTTACTACTGTTATGAATTATGATGTAAATATCTGACATGCAACCCCTGTGAAGGGGTCATCATGACCCACAGGTTGAGATTCACTGTTCGAGAGGAATTATTTTAGTGTCTGTAGATTATTTTATCATCAATTGAGGGATGTTGCTAAGGTACCAGTGGGTAGGAACTGCTGTTAGCATGGCAGGACATGTGGAAGGACACCCAGCCCAGTGAGGAGCCGCCCAGGACAGTGAGGAGCCGCCCAGGACAGTGAGGAGCCACCCAGGACAGTGAGGAGCCACTCAGGACAGTGAGGAGCCACTCAGGACAGTGAGGAGCCACCCAGGACAGTGAGGAGCCACCCAGGACAGCTCAGTGAGGAGCCGTCCAGGACAGTGAGGAGCCACCCAGGACAGTGAGGAGCCACCCAGCACAGCCCAGTGAGGAACCAGCCAGCACATAATGGCCACAAGGCTAAGGCCGAGAAACCTAAATGTGGAGCTCATTTTTCTTGTCTGCTCAGACCGTTCCTTCCTGCTGCCCGCTCCCTGGATGAGGGGAACAGAAACTGCCCCATCCCTGTGCAAGCACCAGAAACAGTTTCTTGTGCTTCTTCATCTCCCCCATGTGTGTGCACTGACTGGAACTCAACTGGAGACTTAACCGTTACTAGGGTTGTATTCTGGGAGGTCAGAGGACAACTTTCAGAACCGAGTCTCTCCTACCATGGGTTCTGGGGCTCACCCTTGCCTGCTGAGCCTCTTTCCCGGAATCTCTAGCAGGTATGGGGTGTTAGTGTGTCCATAATTTTGCCAAAGAAGACTTTTAGTTGGGTAAATTAATCTACAAAGATCGCTTTGTGGGGAGGCAGGGGAGCAGACATGCTTGCGCCATGAGACACTGGTGAGAGCCCAAGGACGACCCCCAGGTCCTCAGTCTCTACTGTGTGAGCCAAGCAGGTTGGCCTCGAGCTTCCGGAGCATCTCCTGTCACCACACCCCATCTCCTGGCAGCCCTGACCCCAGCTCTTGCTTTCTTTTAGGGAGCTGAACTCAGGTGGCCTGGTTTGTATGGTGTGATGGCTATTCTTCGTTGTCAACTTGACTACATCTGGAATGAACTCCGATCCAGATGTAGAGGGCACAGCTGTGAGAGATTTTCTGGTTGGGTTGAAGTTGGGTGAACCCACTTCTAGTCCAGACCTTTGAGATAGGAAGACACACCCTTGATCTGGATCTTGAGACAAGAAGACACAGGCTTTTGATCTGGATCTTGAGGCAGGCAGACACACCTTTAATCCAGATCTTGAAGCGGGAAGACACACCTTTAATCTGAGCCACACACTGTGGGAAGCCTATATAAGGATAAGGAAGAAGGAAGCTCTTGACTGTTTGCCCCACCTTGTCAGCATGTCCATTCCTTCACTGGCATTGGAGTCTACTTCTTCAGGATTCCAGCACATACAGAAGACCAGCTGAGACACCCAGCCTCGTGGGACTGAGCAACTACTAGATTCTTGGACTTTCCATTTACAGCCAGTCATTGTTGGATTAGCTGGACTGCAGCCTGAAAGGCATTCCAATAACTTGTGTGTGTGTGTGTGTGTGTGTGTGTGTGTGTGTGTGTGTGTGTGTGTGTGTAGAGAGAGAGAGAGAGATTCCTTCTATAAGTGAATCTAGAGGACCCTGACTAATACATAAGACAAGCACTTTTACCCTTTAAGGTGTCTTCTCAGTCCAATATGGAGTTTCTAACAAGCTCACAGCATACAGACTTTTAATTTCACTACATAAAAAATTTAAATACTTAAAACAGCAAAAATTACTTTTAAATTCCAAAAAAAGGGATCAGAAAGATGGCTCAGTGGTTTAAGGCACCTGCCGCCAAATCTGACCACCTAGATTCAATCTCGGTACCCACGTGGTGGAAAGAGAGGACCTACTCCTCCGAAGTGCCCTCTGACCTCCTCACACATGCTGCCTTATTCATCTGTGGACACACACACACACACACACACACACACACACACACACACACACACAAAGATAGAACTTGATACCTCAAGTGGAGAAAAAGGAAAAAGCAAGCCTAACAAGAAACCGTGTTTGCTAGTGACAGGATCCTAAATTCATCTTTGAACAATGGTGCTAACCTAATGAGAAAACTATACATTTCGAATGGCTTGGTATTGCTTAGTGTTGGTTTTTTTTTTTTTTATCATGTTTTAAACTGACCAAATATATTCAGATCAGTTCATCTGTAAGGGTTACTTCTGGCAGTCCACAGCATACATAAAGTCTATGTCATCTTAAACTTCTCTGTCCGTACCAAACCTCAAGGATGGCTTTAGTAACAGGAGCCATTTATCTAGTTGAAAATAAATTACTTGTGCTCGTTCCGGAAGGTCTGCACTGTGGAGATAATGTGTCCATGAGAAGAAGACTGCCGGGGAGTGCTAGGGAGATCACAATTGGTAAAGTGCTTGCCTTGCAAGCGTGAGAACCTGAATTTGATTACTAGAACCATGATGACACATGCATGTACTGCCAGCTCCGGGGTGGAGATAGGACAGGGACAAGAAAAACTCTGAGTCTACCAACACAGCAGGACTGATAAACCCTAGGCCGAGGGGGAAAGGCTCAGGTAAAAACAAGTACTGGGTAAGCATGAGGGTGGGAATCCCCAGGACCCACATAAAAAATGGGACACGTAGCAGAACTGTCTGTAATCCCCGGCACTCTGGCAGGGAAAATCCCAGAAGCTAGCTTGGCTCACACAGTAGGAAAACAACAAAGAGAACCTGCCTCAAGGTAAAGGTGAGGAGCAACGTCCATTATTGTCCTCTGATGTCCACATGCATGCTGTGGCGTGCATACACCCATATTCGCAGACACAAATGTGCACATATGAGCACGCACACACACACACTCATATGCACATGCAGAGTAAATAAGTAAATAAAGTGGGTGGCCCCTGAGGAATAACATCCAAAATTGACCTCTGGCCCCTTCATGTACACACACACACACACACACACCTGTAGTGACTGAGCATGGTGACACGCACCTTTAATCCCAGCACTCAGGAAGCGGAGGCAGGCAGATCTCTGTGAGTTTGAGGCCAGCCTGGTCTATACAGCAGGTTCCAGGATAACTTGGATGACATAGAGAGAGAGATCTTGTTTCAAAATACCTAAATATATAAATACATAAATAAAGTAAATAAAAATAAAAGAGCTTGTATTGGAGAAGTACTCTGTCTGGACTCCCGGTTGTCTACGGGACTTGAGGAAATGTCACTCAGCGTCATACAGAACAGCTTCTGAATGGGACAGTGTGTGATAATCTTCTATGGCTGAAGTGTCTCCCACGCTCTCAGCTCCTGCTTGCTGAGGCAGAGTCCACGGATAGCCTCTGTTTCTGCGAACATGGGGCAGCTTTTATTTCTGAAGTCTCCCTGTAACCAATCAGCCGGGGGCCTTTTTTCTATCCAAGCAGGAATTAGAGGCAGGCAAGGCTTCCTTTGCTAGCAGTTTGGGCCCCACAGAAAAACATGCTGGAGCCCTGGGTGTGTGTCCGAAGCCCTTGCCTGGCTTGGAAGTCGTGGCAGTTTCCAGGGGGCTTCTTTCTTCAGCTCTTCACAGCCCTCCTCTTCATCGCTCATGTTCCCTGTGGTTTCCGCCCTGGCCATTCTCTGGAACTCTTCAGTGCCTCTCATGGCTGTTACCACAACTGACTCTGCCACCGCGATGGTGTCGCGGCCACTCTGCTTCATTTCTGCCATCTTTATGTACCAGTCCAGTCCACTGTACTAATAATAAAGATTCAAAGTAGTCCCCCAAAAGAAGATGTGTCCTAACACCACACACTAGCACAAAAAGAACACACACACACACACACACACACACACACACACACACACACACACCACTTAGCTGCCCCCAAATAGTGATTAAGTATGTTTATCACCCTGCAATATAACTATTTTAAAACTATCTCACACCAGACACGGTAGCACACACCTGTAATTCCAAAACTTGGGAGGTAGAGGCAGGAAGATTGTAAATTTGGGGCCAGTCTGGGCTACTTAGTGAAATCTTGTCTCAAAACAACAAAAAAGAATGATTTTGTGTGAGGAGAGGGTGCAGATGTGCACGTATTTATGACGGCCAGAGGGCTGCCGTTCCCTCAGGCACCACCATGACAGGCTGTCTCATTGGTTCGCTGCACATGGAGCCCTAGGGATCCCTGCTGATGAAAGGACCCAAAGAGAAGCCATTCCATCCATTGACCCTTCTGCAAGACCGATTAACTGATTGTTAACCCCAGTGACCGTGGAGAGGTTGGGATGTTACAGGTCCACAGCCAAATTACAGTTTATCTTAGGCTGCCCCTAACCCGGCAACAGCCATTCATTGCTATTCTGAGTCTGACCAAACATCCTGTGACTAACAGGTGGAACCTTCTCGAATGTATTAACTGAAAAAACCAGTTTCTACCAGTCAGAAGGGTAAGAGTGTCATCAGATAGCATCTGGAGCCTCTAGCTGAGATTCCTCTGTTCTTCTGTAATGTCTCCATCAATGTATGTGAAAGCATTCTTGGTTCTGTTACCATAAAAACTTCACTGAACTGTTACCATGTTGGAATATGGAGTTCAGGGAAACCTGAATCTGTGTTCGGGCCAAGGTCACTCATATTTAGCTTCAGAATAAACAAACTCTTCTCTCCCTGAGATGAGACTTGTGTGTTTGTACCGACTTACCATGTCCAGCTTTCTGTGCGTGGGTTCTAGTCCTCATGCTTTCCAGGCAAGTACTTGACCAACTGGGCCGGTTTCCCAGTTCTTAATTGTTGCTGCTCTTACTATTATTTTACTTTTTACAATTTGTAATTTCTTTGGTTTGGGTTTGGGGTTATTTATTGGGCCATGGGAAAATTACCAGTGACTACACCCCTAAAGAATGACTCCCCTTCCCCCAGCAGCATTAGTGGAAAAGCTCTTCAGCTAAGGGGGTGCCTCATAAACCCCTCTTCTGTGAATGTTGATGGGCTCAGTTTGTGTCGGTCTTGTGCAGGTAACCACAGCTGCTGTGAGCTATGAGTGCAATACCCATGTCATGTCCAGAGAACAGCATTTCACGGCCCTCCTCCTTCCCCTCCAGCTCTTACATTCATTCTTCCATGACTTCCCAGAGCCTTGAAAGGAGGGTGGATGAAGTTGTCCTGTTCAGGTTGAACACTCAACGCTTATCCATTCTTAGTAATTTGACTAGTTACACGTCTCGGCATTAACATTCTCACTGCAAACTAAGCTTCTGTAACCAAGCTTGAGAGCAGCACTATTCTGTGGACATAAATGAACATTCAGAAGGCATTTTTACATTTTACAAGAGCTATGTCCATTTAGCCAAACAATGTTGGTAGGTTTCCCACTCCGCGTATGCCCTCCCCAGCTGTGGGCTTTGGACCAGTACCAGGCATGAATTCCCTCCGACGGAGTGGACATCAAATCCAATCAGAAAGCAGTTGATTACCCCATTAACATGCCACTACTGTGCAGTTGGCACATCTTTCTATTGTTGTTTTTTAAGACAGGGTTTCCCTGTGTAGCCCCGGCTGTCCTGGATCTCGCTCTGTAGACCAGGCTGGCCTCAAACTCACAGATCCACCTGCATCTGCCTCCTGAGTGCTGGGATTAAAGATGTGCATGCCCACTGTCCGGCCATTTGGCACGTCTTGCGTACAGTTGGCATTGTAGCGTGGAGGATGAGCTCTGAGGTGGGACAGCTGAGGCCCTAGAGGCCCATACAGCACTCGCATGGCTATGAAAGCCACCCAGCAAGGGAGAGAGTTCTGGTTCACTTCCAGCTTGAGTTTTCTATGTCCTGGTGTCTTCAGCAACAGTCTTATCATCTAGTTCCGGTGAGCCACGGCAATGGCATGCATTGTTTTGGGGGCTTCTGGGATCACAAATGTTAGCATCTGAATCTATAAGTTTGACGTGAAATTTTCTTTCAATATGTTATTGCATTGAAGAGACTGCAAAATTGTTGACAGACTGTGTCTATGCGTGTGTGTGTGTCTGTGAAATGGCTGTCAGTGACGTGAAATGCATTCAGAGGTGATATTAATGAAGCTCTGTCCTGATGAGTTTGGAAGAACCCGAATACCCTTTTATTCGCACAAAAGACTACAGCTCCACCTCTTGAGTGTTTATTCTAGGTCAGACTCTTTCTATAGACAACCTGTTTAATCCTTACATGGCACCTCACGACAGGTACTTCTGTTAGCCCTTTTTTATAGAGGAGGATTCAGGGAGCTTGAGTCCAGGTCTAGGCTCACAGCCAACTGCCTGCAGGACGACAAGACTGGAGCACAGGCTGTCTAGCTGCCCCTACCTGCTGGCTGCTCCCCAGGAAGCCCTTCCGCTCATGAGGTCTGAATCAGGGCTGTGGCTGGGGGCGGGGGTGGGGGTCAAGAAGAAAATATGACCACAAGGTGGCAGTAGAACTCAAAAACTTGAAGCGATGAGTACAGGGAGGTCCTTTGGGCAGGAGACTGCGAGGGGTTGGGAAACACATTGGAGGGGAGAGACCCTGTAGGACTGGGGGAGTGCTGGTCGTGCTGGCCAGGCTGGGTGAAATGACTCAGCAGCCTGGAGGGGACACTCCAGGTCACAGAATCCTAGAGGCAGCGATGATTTGGGGTCATCACAGTTTGGGGGTTAATCTTAACTTTAGCAGATGCTGGGCACAACTTCTCCCAGTATGCAGAACAGTCAGGTTCTAAGTGACTTAATCTGTTTATCTGAAGGATATTTAAAACAGGTGGGTGTGTCCAAATTTGAATCTGGTATTGGTAGGCATTTGGCCAGCACATTTTAGCTCACTGTGAAGAAATAAAAATCCTAGAGACCCAACAGACAGAAGCCACTTCTGGCTCGCTGGCTTATGTAACAGACAAGCTGTTGGAGGATTGTTCAGGCCTGGGGTTCTTTCTTGCAAATACAGCTTTGAGGAGATAGGCTGTGAGGGAGAATTGTGGGTGGGGTCTGCACAGGTGGTGACATCTCCATCACTTGTCCCATTGTGCAGCTGGGAGTGTGCCTGTGGCCGAAGGCAGCGAGTGCCTTTCCTTTGAAGATGGGGAATTTTGTTTTCCGTGCTAAGGACAGAATGTAGGGCTTCCTGCCTGCCAGGCAAATGCATCACTGTGGATGGAGCTAGATAGATCCCAGTCCCCAACATTTTTTTAAAGATTTTTATTTTATGTATATGAGTATTTTGCCTGCATGTATGTCTGTGCACCACATGTGTGCAGTTCCTGAAGAGGGCCAGAAGGCCAGAGGAGGGCCTTGGATCCCCTGGAGCTGGAGTTACAGACAGCTGTGAGCCATCATGTGGAGGCTTGGAATTGAACCTGGGTCCTTCGCAAGAGCAGCCAGTGTTCATAATCACTGGGCCATCTCTCCAATGTCCCCATTGTTGCAAAAATGGTGCTTGAGAGGCCTTGGTGGGTTTGAGCCGAGGAGACACACCATGCAGGCATGGCGTCCACGTGAAAAGTCTTATTATTAAAGGGGGAGGGGAAAGGGAAGAGAGAGAGACAGAGACAGAGAGAAAGAAGGAAAGAGAGAGGAAGAAAGAAAGAGGAAGCAGAGATGTGCACAGCCTCGTGAAGAGAGAGGGAAAGAGGAAGGAGAGGAAGGGGGAGGGCTTTTTCCTCTTAGAGGGGCTTTGTGTAAGATGACGTCAGGATGCTGGGCGGGTCCTAACACCCAATATAGTTTGTTTTTTTTTTAATTTTTTGGTAAAATATATACAGTGTAACATCTACCATTTAATCCTTTTAAATTTTAAAATCCTGTGGCTTTAATGACATTAATAGTCGTGTGTAAACATTACAGCTGTTCCAGAAACTCCTCCTTCTGAAGCTCTGTTCCCTTACCCCTCTCCTTAGCCTGTTTACCTCTATCTGCCTTTTCTCTGCAGATTTACCAGTTCTAAGTATTTCCAATTCACTGAGCCGTACACTGTCTGTCCTTTTGTGTGCGGCTTGTTTCCCTTAGCACAGAGTCTCCATGCTGCACCCACATGGCAATTTCAGTCTTAGCTAGGTGATGGCATTGTTGGGTACAAGCTTATGAAGTGAGATCTATTGGAAGTTGGGTCACTGAGGACACACATGGTGGCTGACAGCTCCAGGCCAAGGGGATCTGATGCCCTCATCTGACCTCTGCAGGCAGCAAATATGCTTATGGTGCACATAAATACATGCAAAAAAACCACTCATACACATAAAATAAATATATCTAAGCATTTTTTGAAAGAAGTTTAATGCCATTCTCTGCTATGTGGTGATTTTGAAGTCAGCCTGGGCTAGGGAATTTATATAAATTAAAAACTGAATCTTCCCATCTTGTAAATTTATTTTCCAAGGTTCTGTGTTCCAGAGAAGGAAGCTAGCACAGTTCATGTAGTCTTGTGTGTCAGCATTCCATTCTTATTGTTAAAACAGTCCATCTAACATATATGTAACATTTTTATTTTTACTTACCTGTTCATAGGCAAGCATTTGTGTTTTTCTCATCTTTGACTATTGGGAATAAAGCTTCAGTGAACATTAGCACAAAATGTCTGTTAGTATCTGCTTTCAGTTTTGGGGGTAAATGCCTGGAAGTGGAATCTCTGAGCCATATGACAGTTCTAAGTTTAACTTTCTGCAGAGCTACCAAGTGGTTTCCCACAGCAACAGCACAAGGTGGTTGGTTTTAACTGTCAGCTTGACACAATTGAGAATTACCTGGGGAGAGTCTCAATGAAGAACTGTCTAGAACAGTTACCCCACAGGCATGTCTGTCTCGATTCCAGTAATTGATGTAGGAAGGCCCACCCAGTATGGGTGACACCATTCCTAGGCAGGAGATCCTGGGCTGTGTTAGAGTGGAGAGAGTGAGCTAAGCATGCTTGAAATGCTCTCTGCTTCTTAACCTTGCACGCAATGTGACTAGCTACACGGACTCCCGGCTACCTCATCTTCCCCCCAGCAATGGACCTATGACCCGAAACTGTGAGCTGGAAATCTTTTGTCCTCTAAGTTGCTCTTGTCAGGGTATTTTATCACAGCAGCAGGAAGATAACACTAAGACATGCCTCGTTTTACTTTGTACTCGGCACTACCGAAGAGTCTGTCCCCCATCTCACCTGCAGCTGTGCTGTGGTCTGGGCAGGACTGAGAGCATCCTTTGGAAGCTCACGTCTTCAGAACCTGGCCTTCAGCTGATGATGTGCAAGGCAGCAGGGTCATTAAGACGTGAAGCCTAGGGCTTCGAGGATGACTCAGGGAGTAGAGTGCTTGCTGAGTAATCGTGGGGACCTGAGTTTGTATCCTAAGCACCCACAAGAAGCCAGGTAGTATGTCTGTTACCCCGCCACTGGGAGGAGGAGTACAAAATCAGACAGATCCCTTGACCTTGCTGGCCAGCCATCTTGGCAAACTCTAGCTTCAGCGAGAGACCCTGTTTTAAAAAAAGAAGTATTAACATTATTCTGTAAGTACTTTATAGAATTAATGTTTTAACTTAAATTTTAAAGGAAAATCTAAGGCTCAAATCACCCCCACCCACCCAGGGCAAGGTTTCTCTGTGTAGCCCTGGCTGTCCTGGAACTTATTTTGTAGATCAGGCTGGCCTTGAACTCACAGAGATCTGCCTGCTTCTGCCTCCCGAGTGCTGGGATTAAAGGTGCACTACCACTGTCCGGCTAAGTCCCAAATCTTTTTTTTTTTTTTTTTTTTTGGTTTTTTTCGAGACAGGGTTTCTCTGTGTAGCTTTGCGCCTTTCCTGGAGCTCACTTGGTAGCCCAGGCTGGCCTCGAACTCACAGAGATCCGCCTGCCTCTGCCTCC
Organism: Peromyscus leucopus; assembly: GCF_004664715.2. NCBI lineage: Eukaryota > Metazoa > Chordata > Mammalia > Rodentia > Cricetidae > Peromyscus > Peromyscus leucopus. The sequence goes on from NC_051067.1 coordinate 14,680,226, forward strand.
CGAGTGCTGGGATTAAAGCGTGCGCCACCACGCCCGGCTAAGTCCCAAATCTTAATGAAGCTAGCCTTAGGTTAGTGGACTGTTTTGTACTTCAGATTCAGAATTTAATGAATTAAAATTTTAGTGGTTTTCTCTTACCACTGTGAAGATGGTAGTTTTTTTTAATGACATTTAATGTGTGTGTGTGTGTGAGAGAGAGAGAGAGAGAGAGAGAGAGAGAGAGAGAGAGAGAGAGAGAGAGAGAGAGATTCATATACCACAGTGCTCATATGGAGGTCAGAGGACCACTTGTAGGACTGGGTCCCAGGTATCACACTCAGGTCTCCAGGGGGGGTGGCAAGCACCATTAATCTCTGAACCCTTGAAGTTGGCAGTCTCGGCAAAGCCTTGTAAACAAACATGTTCATAAAATTCACATCACTGTTTTTCATTTTGATTTCATGGAGTAGTCTTCTAGCAGGGGTAGTCTTCTAGTCAGTGGGAGTTAGGAGTTGGGGGGACTTGAGAATGGGCCTCATTTCTCAGATGCTCACTTCAATCCTCCGCTTGGTTTCCAGAGGTGGCTTCCTGTCTCTCTATTCATGCGTGCACTGCACCCGCTCTTTCCTTTGTAGATCTGGACAATTCGCTGTGTACTCTGTGCAGAAGTCCTGGTCCAGGAAGTACTGTTGCTTAGCAACGGGTTAACAAGTTCTTCCTCTTTGTGGCCCATGACAAAAGAGCTGAGCAGAACCTCCACAGCACTTATTTGTCCAACAAATACACAAATAGTCTCTTGTGCAGTGTTATGGATGAGCGGTAGAATTTTGTCTGTCTTTAGCTACAGCCTGGTTGACAATGTATACTTCCAATCAAACATTTATTAAAAGTTACATACTGGTTTGACTTGATTTTAAAAGTTCGTTTTTATTTGTGTATGTGCATATATGCGTGTGCGCTTGGTGTGTGAGGAGGGGCGTATGTTCCAGGGTGCCCACGCAGAGGTCAGAGGACAACTTTTTTAAAAAACATTTTTTACATTAGTTTATTTAGAGAGGGCCAGGAGACGGGGGGGGGGGGGGGAGAGAGAGAGAGAGAGAGAGAGAGAGAGAGAGAGAGAGAGAGAGAGAGAGAGAGGCATATACCTACCACAGAGCACTTCTGGAGATCAGAGGACAGTTTGCAGGAATCCGTCCTTTCCTTCCATCATGTGGGTCCCAGGGATTGAACTCAAGTTGTCAGCAGGCTAGGTAGCAAGCACGTTTACCCACTGGACCATCTTACCACACCTCCTCTTTAATTAATCTCTCTCTCTGTGTGTGTGTGTGTGTGTGTGTGTGTGTGTGTGTGTGTGTGTACTTAGACATGTGCCTGTAGGTGCCCTTGGAGGCCAGAACAAGGTATCAGACCAGCTGAAGCTAGTTATGAGGCCACCCAGGGAGAGTATTGGGAGTAGAATTCGGTCCGAGAACTGGTGAGCTATCTTTGCAGTCCCTGCAGATGTTTTTAAAGGATTAGCTATTATTCTTTGATAATTTCATACATATATACAATGTATCTTCGCTACTCCTTCACATTCTCTGCTCTTCTTTGTTTTCTTTTTTTGTAACCCACTGAGTCCAATTAGTGCTGCCCCCGCTGGCCTCTGAAGGCACCAGGCATGCACACGCACAGACAAACATGCAGGGGAAACACCCAGACACACAAGATATTGAGACGTAATTCACACACAGCTCTTACGTGTGCAGTTTAATGGGTTTTGCCGTACCACAATATCAGTTTTTTAAAATTACATATTTATCATTATGTGTGTGCATGATGTGTGTATATGAGTGTGGGCACTTGTGCATGCCACAATGCTTGTGTGCAGATCAGAGGACAGCTTTCTGGAGTTGGTTCTCTCCTTCCCCTTGTGGTCCAACTCACTTGCCAGGCTTACCCACAAGCACCCTCGCCTCCTGAGCCGTTTCACCAGCCCCAGCAATATCAGGTTTTTAAAAACTGGTAAAATACACATGACATAAAATTTCCCATTTAGCCATCTTAAGGTATGCAACTCATAGATTTTTATTCACAGTGTTGCACATCTGTCACCAATGTATAGTTCCCTAATTTTCATAGAAGCTGTACAATTCAGGGCTGGAGATACGGCTCAGTGATTAAGAGTATATACTGTTCTTGCCGAGGGGTTCCTGGCACCCATGTTGAGCAATTCAAAACTACTTGTAACTCTAGCTCCAAAGGGAACTGATGCCTCTGACTTCTATGGGTCCCTACACACCACACACACACACACACACACACACACACACACGCACGCACGCACGCACTCATCCATCCATCCATCTGTCTGTCTATCCATCTGTCCATCCGCCCGCCCGTCCATCTATCCATCTATCTTTCTATCTAATTAAAAATAATGAAAATAAATTTTAAAAGCTATAAAATTATGCAATAATATTCCATTGTTCATCCCCAACTTCTTGAAACTCTGATTACATACTGTCTCCATGAATTTACTTATTTATGGTTATTCTAGCCTATGCTTCTGTTTATACTTACGTAATTATTACCAGGCTGGAGAATTGGCTCAGTGGGCTAAGAGTGTGTTATACTTTTCCAGAGGACCTGAGCTCAGTTCCCAGCACTCACATGGGGCGCTCACTGTGTGCTCATGCACACACACATCTATATATATACACATAAATAAAATAAATCTTTTTTAAAAGTAAATAAATCATTGCCTAATGCAGAGCCATGAATTTTCATCTACTTTTTCCCTGAGAATTTTCTAGTTTTAGAGCTGAAGTTTTGTTAAGGTCTTAGTTCTTCCTCTCCCACCTAATGCCTTCTCCTTCCAATGGGCTGGCTGGAACATTCGATATTTTGTGAATGTCCACAGAGAGGGTGACGGCTCCGGCTGGCCAGTCTCTCCTAGTGTTAACTGCAGAAGTTGGATGTTTTGTCTTTGTAGATGATCTTTATCAAGACAAAGGCATTTCTGTCCTATTTCTATTCTTTGGAGACTTTTTCTCATGAATGGAGACTTATTTTGTCAGATTCTTCTCTGCCCTATATGGGCAGATATATATTCTCTTTCAGTCTGTTTTTCACTTCCCAGTGCTGAACTCAGCCTGCATTCTTAGAGGAAACCTCACTTTGTCATGGGTATAATTCTTTTTCTATATAGCTGGCCTCGATTTGATGACATTTTTAAAAGCTGATAATGAGGGTGGGAGACATGTCTCAGCAGTTAAGAGTACATACTGCTCCTGTAGAGAACCTGAGTCCAGTTCCCAGCACTCACGTTGGGCATCTCACAATTGCCTATAACTCCAACTCCAGGGGATCTGGTCTCCCCTTCTGACTCAGGGCACTTGGATGTATGTGCACATACCCACATAGATATATAATTTTTTTTAATTTTTATTTTTTAAATTACACTCATTATATTCATTAATTACACTCATGATATTAGTCACATTTGTGGTATAGATATATAATTAACACAAAAAATTTAAATTGATAAAAATTAAATAAGAATAAAAATTGATAATGAGCAGCAAATTTTAGTCAGTCTAGTAGGGGCATAGTAATATTGATGCATATAACATTTTAAACATTAATATATCTTAAAGTATTTTCATGTTTGTATTAATGAAGAATACTGGTCTATAGTGTCTTATTTTTAATATGTCTTTGGTTTGGGTATCATGGTGATACAGCACACATACCCATGTGAACACATCATACAACACACACACACACACACACACACACACACACACACACACACACACAAGAACACATTTTATGTTTTGAATTCTCTCAAAATTGTTGAGGATTGGCTTTCCACCTCTGTTTATTCCTTCTTTTTTCTCTCTTTTTGTGGAAAAATACCAAAAGAAGAATTTGAATCATCATGCTAGTCTGGATTCTACTTTGCATGGTCCGATTTAGTGTGTTCCTCACTCGCTTTAGTCCTTCCTTCCTTCCTTCCTTCCTTCTTTCCTTCCTTCCTTCCTTCCTTCCTTCCTCCCTCCCTCCCTCCCTCCCTTCCTTCCTTCCCCCCTCTCCCTCTCTCTTTTATTTTTTGTAAATTGCTAGTTAAAGTAAAAGGTAATAAAAGCACTAAGCACTAAGCAAGAAACAGCTCAGCAGTTTGGAGAACTTGCTGCTCCTGCAGAGAACCTGGGTTCATTCCCAGCACCCATATGGGGGTTCACAACCATCTGTAACTTATCACTTTCAGGGAATCTGACGCCCTCTTCTGACCTTTGTGGACATGCACACAGGGCACTTACAAACACTCATGCACATAAAATAAATCAATCAAAAGAAAATTTTAAGTAATGAGAACACTTTGAAAGTCTATCAGAATAATGAAGGAGTGGAGTAATCTCTATGCAGTGCCAGATTGAGGAAGTTCAGGGACTTCAAGGGTGATGTCTGAAGAGAAGAAGCCTGTCAGAAACCAAGGGGGGAAGCATGGCGCACGTGTGCAGACATGGTGCTGGAGAAGGAGCTGAGAGTTCCACATCTGGATGCTCAGGCAGCAGGAAGAGAGAGTGACGCTGGGCCTGACTTGAGCATTTGAAACCTCAAAGCCCATCATCCCCAGTGACACACTTCCTCCAACAAGGCCACACCTCCAGCAAGTGACTCTCCCTCCGTGTCTATGAGGCCATTTTCATTCAGACCACATAGAGGGTCGCCAGATGGCTGAACAGCCTGGAGAACTAGAAAGGCTAAGCAGAAAGAATGAAGCTGACTCCAGCACTCCAGCAGGGGAGAGGAAGTCACAGATTCTTCCACCACATAGGTCAGGAGCATTGGTCTTGAGAATGACAGCTAATCCCAGTCATGGGACAAGCCCATAGTTTTTTATAAGCCTTAAATTCAGTTGTAGGATTTGGTATGGCAGTGATGCCTATGGAATAGTTTGGCATTGGGGAAGTCCACTTGGGCACTCTCCATACTTTTGAGGGCTGTGCTCAAGCACATCTTGAGAGGGGATGCATTGCTTGAGATTGCTGTCTGGTGGGCCTCTTTGGTGTGCAGGAAGCAGTCATGGGTCAAGGAGGGCTGGACACAGATATGCTGAGAAGGCCAGGCAGGGAGAGGCTTCTGTGCTGACAGGGTCAGAGGACAGGAGCCCTACCTTCCTTGACTGAGAACAGGGTAACTGAGGAGATTGCCAATCCCGAGTCAGAGGTCAACAAGCTTCTCCAACTCCATGCCTTCCTCTCTGCCAAGCGGATTTCCATATGCAAGACTGAAAAGCCTGAATCTCAGGTTCAGTGGATGTCTTCTGCAACCTCCTCCATCCTCCAGGACGTGTGGTTTTGAGAACTAGAAATCACTGAGGGCAGTAAAGATCTCAGTGCTCTTGAAGGCTCCCAGAAACCTCCACACTCCCCAGACATTAGTCATTAGCCACCCCAAGACACACAGACTGAGCAGCCTCAGGAGAGTGAGCAAAGGCACCTAAAATGACTGTGACCCTGTGAAGCAGATGACTGTGAGCCACCCCAGTTTGAACAACAGGAAGCGGAAGAGCCTCAACTTCAGTTGATGTCATCTTCCACCTGACCACAGAATATTCTGGAGAACTCAGGAAGAAACTGCTCTAAGACACTGTCTTTGGGGTTCCCCTTTTGCCCCTATATTTTTTCTTTTTGCTCCTTTTCTATATTTGTTCATTTCTTTTAAAAAAGTTGCTCTTAATTATGAGCGTGCATATGTATGCATGCATGTGTTCATGTGTGTGTGTGTGTGTGTGTGTGTGTGTGTGTGTGTGTGTAAGTCAGGCTGAAGTTTCTTCTGCAATCCTTGTTTGGAAAAGAGTAGTTCTCATCTAAGGGCACTGTAAATTCAGTGTGCCGCCTTCCTGGTTCTTTCTACTGAAGTCTGTTAGTTTCTTACTTGTTAGTGTTTTCCTTTGTTTGTTCCCCCTGATTTTTATGTTCAATTTCTCTTAGGTTTGTCCTCTAGGTAGTGCTTTTAGTCTGCTTAGCAGAACAGGAGGAGCTTCCTTGACTCCATCTTTCTGGAAGCAGGTTCTGAGTGTGTTTGAGCGTGGCTTCACTTCCGGCAGCTGTCCTTCGCCGTTGGTTCATTGCTGTTGTCCTTGACCTTCCCTTTCTTCTCTACATGTGCTTGGTCACAGCATGTCTGTGTGATCTGGTCATTGTCCTCTGTGCTTCTGTGATGTGTATTCTTTGCCGCTGACTTCAGCAGATGCAGGTTTTCATGTACAACAGCTTTCTTTCAAGAGAGGTTGTAGGGGGGCTGGAGAGATGGCTCAGAGGTTAAGAGCACTGACTGCTCTTCCAGAGGTCCTGAGTTCAATTCCCAGCACCCACATGGTGGCTCACAACTATCTGTAATGAGATCTGGTACCCTCTCCTGTATACATAAAAAAAAAAGAGAGAGAGGTTGAAGCATTTGTTGTATTTTGTGCTGTAGGCCGCAGGAATATATCCTAAGTACTCAGCTGGTTATGGCAAAGTCACTACCTGGAGGGATCAGGGAATTCCTCCAGAGGAAGCCAAATTCCAAGGAGTTTTTGGTGTTATTTGGCTTGTTATATATCAGCTGTCTTCTGTTATGAAAATCATGTGTGCCTTCATAGTTTTCCCAATTGACTTTTCCCTTAGAAGGGCTAACAGTGTGGACTGATCACTCTCTGGACATACACATTCCAGGAATTTGGAGAACAGGTTTAGGAGAGGCTTTCTCTGGAATCAGATTATCTCCCTTAGCCACTTTCAAGGACTAACAGAAGACACCGCCCACTAACAGTGATAGCAGCCCACATGCAAGTCTCCTGACTTAAGGTAAATTCCACAAGGAGACACTGCCTAGGTGAGGTGGATGTTAAGTAAATAGCTTTACACAATTTAGCTCGGACCCTCCCTTTATATACCAGGACTTCCAGGGCACGTGGAGGACGGAGAAGAAAAAAGAGAATGGAAGAACTAGATGGGTAAGAACTTGAGAGGAACAAACTGAGATGGGAAAGAACTAGATTGAAGGGCTAGAAGAGAGTACTAGAGGAACGAGATGGAAGATGAGGAAGAGCCAGATGGGGAAGTACTAGCTGGGTAAGAACAAGGTGAAAAGGACCTAGACAAGAGAATTAAGATAGAACTTAAGAGGGAGCAGTAGATAAATATAGAGAGAAATCAGGCAAGAAAGGAGCTAGGCACGAGAACAGAACTGAAGCTGTGTATACAGGATGTTATGCCAGAGGAATTAAAGCAAGTGGACTATAGAGCTCGGTGTGCTGAGATTCTATTTCCTGAAAATAGTCCTCGCCATTAGTAGTTCTCTCTCCCGAGCCCCTGGGATGTATAATATTAAGGCTGGTCCCTCTAATATTATACAAGAGTTTTGGTCATGTATATATGGAAGGTTTACTTCTGTAGGTTACAAACTCTATAATCTGAGTTTGATGGACCGAATTGTGCTCTGACCCAAATGTGACTTTGGATTACAGCCCGTAAGGAGGTAAGTGAGGCTTGGGGTATTCTTTTCTTTCCCATTTATGTGAGGACTCAGTGTCAAAGTAGCCATCAGCGAGCCAGGAAAACAACCCTCACCGGAACCTGACCATGCTGGCTCCCTGAGTTCCCACTTTTTCCTTTTACAACTGTGATAAAATAAATGCTTACTTATTTTATCTAAGCCACCCCGTTAAAATAGTTAAAACAGCATCCTAAACCAATATATGTTATTATTATTTGGGTTTAAACTTTTGATAAATAGCGTCTTAGTTGGGGTTTTTATTGCTGTGAAGAGATACCATGACAATGGCAACTTTGTTTTTTTTAATGTCTTGAGAATAAAGGTTTATTTGAGTCACTTAGTTTTCAGAGGACAATGGCAACTCTTATAAAGGATAAGATTTAACTGGGGCTGGCTTACAGTTCAGAAGTTCAGTCTGTTATCATCATGGTGGGACATGGTAGTGTGCAGGCAGACATGGTGCTGGAGAGATATCTGAGAGTTCTACATCTTGTGCAGACAATAGGAAGTGGTCTGAGACACTGAGTGTGGCTTGAGCATATATGAGACCTCAAAGCCCACCCCTACAGTGACACACTTCCTCCAACAAGGCCACACCCACTCCAACAAAGCCACACCTCCTAATAGTGCCACTCCCTATGAGATTATGGCGGCTAATTACATTCAAACTACCACAAATAGTTTATAAATAATTTCCTGAAGAGATTTGTTTGGGGCAGTGTCCAACTATTTGACGTTGAACTCATGATCCTCTTACCTCAATCTTCCGAGGGCCAAGATTGCAGGTGTGTATTGCCACACTCAATTTCCCTCAAACAATTTAAATGAGAATTTTAGCCACATGTGGTGGTTTCCCCCTGTAATGTCAGCATTCAGGAAGGCTGAGGTAGAAGTATCAAGATTTAGAGGCCAGCCTGGGCTACCACAGTGAGTTTCAGGCTAAAATGGGGCTATATAACAAGACTCTGTCTCAACAAACTTAAGGGAAAAGAAGGAAGGAAGGAGAGAGGAAAGGTAGGCTGGCTTCATCTAGCTAGGCAGTATTGTTTCTGTTCTTTTCATTTGTGTAGGCCTAGATTCCCATCAGGTATGACTTCTTTCAGGCCAGAAGGATATCATTCAACTTTTAGTTTGTGACAGGGTCTCAGTATGTGCTGTCCCAGCCTCCAAGTGGTGGAATCACAGGTGTGAGCCCCCGTGGCCACCTCATCCAGCATATGTTATGGGGGCCAGTCTTTTGCTGTTTTTTGCTTGAAAGGGTCCTTATATTTCCTTTGTTCCTGAAAGCTCCCCTTTTGAAGATTATTATTTTGTGTTTGTGTGTGCCACATGCGCACATGTCCTGACCTGTGAAGGCGGAAGACAACTTTCAGGACTCCCTTGTCTCTTTGCACCGTGTGTGTGACCCTGGGATCTAACTCAGGTCCTCAAGTTTGCACGAGAAGCACTTTTACCCACAAGTCATCTTGTTGACCCTTGAAACAAGGCTTTGCCAGATCAACAGTTCTTGGTTTTCAGAAAGTAGGTGGTGCTGTTTCTCATGGAGATGGGCTGCCTTTCCTGTGTCACTCGGTTAATGTGGGGCAAGGGTGTCTGCACCTGTTACAATGTTTACTTTTGGAGGTGAGCTTTTAAAATCTGTTATTGCTGGGGTGTGGTGCTCACACCTTTGATCCTCAGCAGGCTGGAGTCCTAAGTCATTCTCCTGTTAATTCAAGGAAATGCTATTCCACTGTATATATTTCATGATGTTTCTTCTCAGAACCATGGTTATTATATAGTTGTTAGTCCTCCAGGTGGCTCCTCTCTCCCCCCGCCCCCTCTCTGTCTGTCTCTGTCTCTCTGTCTGTCTCTGTCTCTCTCGCTCTTTCTGTCTCTGTCTCTCTGTCTGTCTGTCTCTGTCTCTTTCTCTGTCTCTCTGTCTCTCTTTGAGACAGGGTTTCTTTGTGTAGTTCTGGCTGGTCTTGAACTCAGAGATCTGCCTGCCTCTGCCTCCCGAGTGCTGGGATTAAAGGTGTGCACCACCACCGCCAGCCTTGGTAGGTTTTCAGTGTGAAACCATCAAGTTAAATGTTTCTTCATAGCAACAGAACAGTAACTAAGACAACTTCTGATTTCAACATCTCTAAATTAAGAATTAATTTGTAGGAACTGAAGATGTGGCTGAGTTGGTAGAGTGTTTTCCTAGCATCTATAAAGCCTTGGGTTCAATCCTCAGCACCGTTTAAACTGGTGTTTACACCTGTAAATCCCAGAACTTCAAAAAAGGAGTCAGGATGGGGTGGGAGAGATGTCTCAGTGGTTAAGAGCACGGACTGCTCTTCAAGAGGACCGGGCTCAATTCCCAGCACCCACATGGCACCTCACAACTGTCTGTAACTCCAGTTCCAGGGGATTTGACACCCATGTCAAAACACCAATGCATATAAAATAAAGTTAAAGAAATTATTTTTTAAAAATAGAGAAATTTATTAAAAAAAAAAAAAAGGCCCCGGGAGGGGTGTGTGTGTAGAAAGATGGTGTCTTAGTCCCCATTCTATTGCTGTGCAGAGACAGCATGACCAAGGCAACTCTTACAAAGAAAGCATTTGATTGGGAGCCTGCTTCCAATTTCAGAGCTTTAGTCCATTATCACCGTGGTGGGAGCATGGTGGCAGATAAGTGTGGTACCAGAGAAGTAGTTAAGAGCTACACACCCTGATGCATAGGTCAAGAGAGACTCTGGACTTGGCATGGGCTTTTGAAAGCTCAAAGCCCACCCCCAGTGACACACTTCCTCCAACAAGACCACTCCTCCTAATCCTTTCCAAATAGTGCTAAGCATTCAATTATATGAGCCTATTGGGGTCATTTTTATTGAAACCACCAGAGATGGCAAAGCTGGTAAGAGCATTGTCTGCTCTTCCAGAGGACCTGGGTTTGATTCCAAGTCTTTGCATAGCCGTTTACAACTGTCTTTAACTTCACTCGGGCCCCTGCAAGCACTGGGCATGCAACTGCTAATAGACACAGACTTACATGTAGACAAAAGACCCACACACATACACTTAAAAAAAAAGTGGAGGTAGGAGGGTCAGAAGTTCAAGGTTCAACATAAGCTGCATGTTGAGTTCAAAGCCAGCCTGGCATACATGAAATCCTGTCTAAAAAACCAATAATTTGTGTCATTTTATGTTTCATTTTCATGTGTGTTTGTACACATTAATGTGTTACAGGCTTTTCCAGCAAGACTCAACACATACACCAACTCGCCAAAGGGACCCATAAAAAGACAACGGTAAAAACTGCATAGAAGTCCAACTCCGTGAAGTAATGAGGTTGTTGTTGTTTTGGTAACTAGCAGGAGTGTGGGTGAAAGGTGACAGAAGCAGGAAGACCCAAAGGCAGCCACACGTCTCTGAAAATCCCACTCCAGCATGCGTGCCGGCTCACGAAAGCTGCAAGGGGGCTGTCTGCACACCCTGCATGCTGTCTGCATGCTGTCTGCAGAGCCTGCATGCTGCCCGTTAGTCCGAGTAGTCTCCTCTCTGTGCCCTGCCTCGTCTCCTTCCCCAGGAGTTACTTACTCCTATAAAGCTAGGGACCGGCCTTTGAGAATCCTCCAAGTTTCCACTGTCCCAGACCTGTGACTTTCCTCCCGGGTCTTATGAGTCTCCTTTTCCCTCCTGGAGGGAAAGTTTCAACCCAAGGAAACTGTTATACAATAACATGCACACCGTGGCACACACATGTGGAGGCCTGGGGTTCATTTGGGGATTCATCTTGCTTGCTCTTCCACTGTACTCACTGAGGCAGGACCTCTAAACCAGGCCAGAGCTGCTTGCTCGTCTTACTAGCCAGATTGCCTGAGGATCTCACCTTTAAAGGCTGGAATTGCAGGTGGGCCATCACCTACCCAGCATCTCTATGGGTTGTCCTAGAGCTCGTCATCTCCCCAGCCCTAATCTGTTATTTTAAGCCATTGAGTTTGTGGATCTGTCACAGAGGCTATCGTAGAAAACTGGCACTTTCCACTGCAGGTGTTCATACTTGTTGCAAACCTGGTAACTTAACTGAACAGCACTGTTTTGTTTTGAGTTTGGAAAGGTCACAGGGTCACTCAGTGTGGCAAGAGCAGCTGCATGCTTTAAGAGGAGCCTCTGCAGACATACTGTTTTTATTTATTTATTTGCTTGTTTATAGACAAGTGTCTCATTATGTAGCTCTGGCTGGCCTTGAACTCAGAGAGTCTCTTGCCTCTGCTTCCTAAGTGCTGCCATTAAAGGCATGCCCAGTTCAGACATGCTTTCTGAACAGCATCCCTCTTTCCATGCCCCATCTCTCTGTTTTCTAATCACCCTGCTCAGCCCCCAACCCAAGGACTAACAGGCCCTACTTCAGGCACTATCCCTCACTTTAAGGCCAGAAAACTTTTTCCAGGCTTGGAGCAGTCGCCATGGGGAAGTTCATCTGATTTTTAATCAGCGAAGGACCCCTGCTCTTCATTGCCTGATATTTTGAATATCTAATATATTTTGTATGCTATTTTGTTTCTTCTTATTTATATTTTGGGCAGGTGTGTGTGCAGGTGTATAGGCTCACATGTATGTGAGTGGATGGGAGTGGAGGTGTATGTGTGCATGTAGAGGTCAGAGGTTGATGTCGGAGGTCTTCCACTGCTCGCCACGTTATATATTGAGGCAGGGTCTCTCACTTGAACCCACGGCTGACCAATGTGGCTAGTCTAGCTCACTAGCTTGCCCTAGGGGTTTTGTTTGCCTTCCTTGTGCTGTGTTATAGGCAGGCTACATACCTGCATGGCATTTTTGGGGTGCAGGGGGGGGACCTGAATTCTGGTCCTCATACTTGCACTTCCAGAGCTTTACCACTGTCATTTCCTCAGCTCTTGTCTGGTATTTTAAGTGCATCAGGTGGGTGGGGAATTCAGTGCTGTATCATGGCCAGAAGTGAAAGGATTCAATTTAAGATTCACTTGTTGAATCAAAATCTTAAAATATATTTCATATGCTTTCTAGGTACGAAATAATTCCTTTCCAAACACCTTTGGAGCATCTACTAAACAAATTAATTATTGTATTAATGCAAGTTTTTTGTCCCCCCCCCCCCCCCCCCCCCCGAGACAGGGTTTCTCTGTGTAGCTTTGCGCCTTTCCTGGAGCTCACTTGGTAGCCTAGGCTGGCCTCGAACTCACAGAGATCCACCTGGCTCTGCCTCCTGAGTGCTGGGACTAAAGGTGTGCGCCACCACCACCCAGCTACAAGTTTTATATGGGCCTATTTTACCTCCAGTGGACTAGAGAGTATGAAAGAATGTAAGCTGCGGTACAGTGCTTTAAAAATCTGAATGCTTTGTTGTTGGTTTCTGGACAGAGATGAGTTTGAAGGTTCAGTTTCTCCAGTTGGTGCGGGTTGGTTGCCACAGTCAGAGGCCTGTGTGAACAATGGGGGTACTGTGATGCAAGCCTTTAGTTGGGAGAAAGATGTGGGTGCCCAGCCTCTCCCCCCCCCCCCCAGTGTCAGAATCATCTCCAGGCCAACAGATTTTGGCGGGACTGTCAATATGTCTGTACTGGATACTTTTGTCAACATAAGATATAGTCAGCAGGGAACCTCAATTGAGAAAATGCTTCGTGGCCGATGGTGGAGGGCTCAGCCCGTCGTGGGCAGGGACACCTATGGGCAGGTGGTCCTGGGTGCTATAGGAAAGCAGACTGAGCAAATCATGATTAGCAATCCAGTAAGCAGCACCCTCCATGGCTTCTGCAGTAGCTCCTGCCTCCAGGTTTCTGCCGTTTGAGTTCCTGTCCTGACTTCTTTCAACGATAGCTATGATGTGGAAGTGTAGCTGAATAAACCCATTCCTCCCCAGTTTGGTTTTGGGCATGGTGTTCCATCATTAGCAATAGTAACTCTAAGACAACGTCCCAGGAGAGCTCTCCCAAGAAAGAGCAGAAGGGCAAGAGCATCCAGGGGGTGGTCAGATGCAGACCATGTAATTTGTAAGGGAGGAAAGCTAACTGCATTCAGTAGTAGAATGTGATCGTGCACAAAAAGACCTTAGTGAATCAATTGTAGGACTCACGGACAGGAGCTCGAGGAAAACATTTCCTTTCGATCTGGTGTTTGGAATATCTACTGAGCAAACCGATGTTTACAAAAGTGGTGTTTGTCCATTCTAGATGAAGTTATTATGGGCCATAATTGGACCATCTTTACAGACTGGCACTGGAAAAACTTTTACAGCGGAAAATGAAAGGTCACCTGGGAGGAAGATCCTTTGGCTGGTATAATTTCACAAACTCATTTAATTTTTGAGAACCTTACTGATAATGGTACTGAATTTTCAGCCAATGTCTCTATTGGATATCTATAATAAAGAACTTTTGATATTCTCTGACCATCTTCTTCTGAGAGACTGCTTTGTTTGATGATCTTTGTAATAAGAGCGGAGTGATAATCAAAGGTTTAGAGGAAATTACAGAGCACAACCAAGGTGAAGTCTACCTGACTTTGGAGAAGAGAACAGCAAAAAGGACAACTGGAGCAACCTTGGTGAATGCTTCCTCCAGTTTTTCTATAAAAAACACACGAAAAGATGCGACAAGTGGTGGAGAGCAGCTTGTTAAAACTGGAAAGCTGCATTTGGTTCATCTTGCAGGAAATGAAAATTTGGCCATCTTGGAGCTGTTGACAAGAGCATCCAGGATGCTGGAAATATCCATCAGTCCCTGTTGACTTTGGGAAGAGTTATTGCTGCTCTTGTGGAAATAATACCTCATGTTCTTTATCGAGAGTCTAAACTAATTAGAATCTTGCAAAGGTCTTGGGGGGGTGTGTATGAGAAATCTACAATTGTAACAAGTTCCCCTGCATCTCTCATTTTTGAGGAACCTGTGAGTATATTAGAATATGCTCAAAGAACAAGTTGAGTAAGCCTGGAGTTGATCAGAAACCTGCCGCCGAACCTATTAAGGATGCCACAGAAGCGATGGAGTGTGTGACAGGAGCGCTCGATACAGCCCATGAGAAAAATGGAGTGTGCATCTCTGAAGGAAATCTTAAAGAGCCATGAATGGAAAATTAACTGTTCAGAAAACAAATTGGTAAACTGGTATCAAATTTTCAAATTGTTGAAAAAAGTACCAGTGCTCTTGAGGAGGGGCTCAAGTGTGTTAATTATTTGTTATAAATAGTGTTAATTATTTGTGGGTAATGAACTTGACCAGTGTAAATCTGAGCTGCAAATAAGGCGCAGGGACATGAAACCACTCAGAAACATTCACAAGAAATAGACTTCCAAGTTATTAGAGAGGAATACGTCTCTTTAACATTGGAAAGAACATAGGCAAAATCTCAAGTCACCAGCAAGAAAATGTGGCAGCTAGTGTGTCTCAGATTTCTAATGTGCTACGAGAAGAGCGATCATTAGCTGCACAAAGTAAGACTGTTGTTCTGCAGAAATCAATTACTGAGCTTGTGACTGGCCATCCTGGTTCCCTCAAGGCTGTCTCATCCCCTGGTGTGGTGTCCACACTGAAAACCAATAGACAACTGCAACACAGTTTCAGGACTTTATTGGCAATGGTTGAAAAAGACAGGAGATTTAAAAAGAAAAGAAAAAGAAAAGTTTTCTCAGTGTATTGTATAATAATCTACATGGACTCTAAGAAAATATAGTTTCTTCCTTGGTTCAATCACAAAAGCTTTGTGGAAACTTAAATGAAGACTTGAAGGCAGCAATGGAAACCCATTCACGGGAAATTCGTCAGTTAATCAATAGTTGGACGGAGAGATTCTGTGCTTTGGAGACAAAGTGTGAAAATGGCCAGAAACCACTTAATAGTACTCAAGATGACACAGAGTGGAAGTCAACAGATGTAATCAATAAAACAACACACAGTAAAAACTTACTGAGGCCGAGGAGATGGCTTAGCAGTTAAGAACACTGCCGGCTCCTTCCAGAGGACCTGGGTTTGATTCTCAGCACCTACCTGGAGGCTCACTAGTCTGTAACTACAGTTCCTAAGGGACCCAATGCTCTCTTCTGACCCCTCCCCCCACAGCACAGTACACACATGGTGCACCGATGCATGGAGACAAAACACCCATACACATAACTTAAATAGAATTTAAAAAATTATTGCTAGGCCAGGTGTGGTAGTGCATGTCTCAGCAGAGGCAGGAAGGAATAGTAAAGTCTAGGGCTTAATGAAACTATAAAAACTCGTTTGAATAACCTTAATTGCTTATTGTTGAAACTAGATATCCCAACAGGTTTGACACCAGAGAGAAGTTATTTATATCTATCAACACTGGTGAGAACTGAACCATGGAAACAGCTCCTTGATCAGCAAAAGAAACAGCCCAAGCTGTCAATGATGTTAAATTGTTTGGAAAATGACAGAGCGACTAGTCAAGACATGGATGAAGGAAAGGGGGTTCTGGAGCTACTGACTGAAGAACCTTTACGTCAAGAGCCGTTTGTATGTACCAGTGTGGATTGCTCAAGTGGCTGTGTTCTATTTTCCCAGCACAAAAACACAGGCGTTAACCCAGTGGAGAAGTCCAGAGTGAAGAAACCTCACACACAGGACTGCTTAAAAGAGCAGTAAATTTATGTGTCAAGATTTTTAAAATTTATTTTTGGTTTTTCAAGACAGGGTTCCTCTGTTTAACAGCTCTGGCTATACTGAGTACATGTGTTTCTAGCTTTTTATATAAAGTAGCCCTTCTAGAACAAGTGAGTATTTTTCTTGTATGCTACTAATTACCAAATATATGGAAAATGTGTTGTTCTAGGCTTGAGCTGGCATAGGGGAATGTTGCCAGCACTTAGCTTTGAAAAGGGCCATCTCCTCTGCTGTTTTGCTCCGAGTTCATACACATATATATTTTAAGCCTCTAAAGAGATTTTCCTGTTTTACCTTCTCAGATCACTTCTCCCCTTTCATCTGTTACCATGCCATTTGTAGAGAGCTACACGTTTGCTTATTATGAAAAATCCAGGGTTTCACCTAGCAATCTTAAGCATGTTTTAGTGGTTATTGCTACAATCATTGTCAACAATAAACTTGACCCTGGAAGTATACACACACACACACACACACACACACACACACACACACACACAAATGCTTAATAAGCATAGACTTGAAGGATTGAGCCATTGAACTATTTGCCACAGCAGTTTTTAGTCTCCTAAGTGATGGAAATGGCATGCAGTGTTTTCACACCAAGAGATGCATATGCATCTTTATTGAGAGTCTTTGTATTAAAAGCAGACATTGGGCTTTCAGTGTAATTTATGGTGTTAAATTCAAAAAAGAAAAAAAGTCAAGTGGATCAAATTACAACAGGATAGTTCTTCTAGACATCTGGCTTGGTGGCAGATCAATTTATAATCAAGGGCTTATGATTTTTAAGGCATGGCCTGCTTTGTCTTCTAAGGACTGGGTCTCCACAAATCTTACACGGGTCAGGCATGCTGTAACATTTAAATTTTTTTTAGATTTACATACATGAATGTTTTAACCTTCATATATCTCTGTGCACCACATGCCTGCCTAGCATCTGTGGAGGATAGAAGAGGGTGTTGGACCCCTTGGGAACTGGAGTTAGGATGGGTATGAGTTACCATGTTGTGTGCTGGGAATCAAACTTAGGTCCTCTGCAAGAGCAACTGCTCTCAACTGCCAAGCCATCTCTCCAGACTCATTAGTGTATGTGTTCCTGAGCCATATGGAGGTTAGAGGACAACTCTGTGGAGTAGGCTCTAGAGTAGTGGTCCTTACCTTTGCTAATGCTGTGACCCTTTCCTCATAGTGTGACCTCCAACCATAAAAATTATTTTCCTTACTGCTTCCCAGCTGTAATGGTGTTGCTGTTCTGAACTGTAAACATCTGTTTTCCAGTGGTCTCAGGCAAGCCCTGTGAAAGGGCTCTTTGACCTCTAAAGGGGTCACAACCCCCAGGTAGAGACTGAAGTCATGTTGCCAGATTGCATGGCAGATTGTTTCACCCAAGCCACACTGCTAGCTTTAAATCTGAGATGGGGCTATCATGGAGCCCAGGGTAGCCTGACTATGTAGCCACGATGACCTTGAACTCTTGCCGCCTCACCCCAAGTACTGTAATCATAGGCATGTGCTACTACTACCCAGCTTTCTTTCCTTACTGAAGACCAGAGTGACGTTCACTGCTGGGTTAATGGCATTCTGCTCAAGTCACTAGCACCCCAGCTGTATTTTTGATACCCACCCACCATTTCTTAACCCAGTACCTTAGACTGCTTGGTCAAGCTACCACTGAAATTCTCACCATTTGAATACTGGCGCTTTGACTAATCTTTGTAAGAAATGAACTGTTTATATTGTACTTTTTGTTGCCTATGACCTGAGGGTCCAAACTGACAGTGTAACATAAAATCTTAAGAGACTCTGGAAAAACTGTAAGTGCTCTTAACCCCTGAGCCATCTCTCTAGCCCCTTGAAGGTTTATTTATTTATTTTGAGACAAGGTCCTACTATGTAGACCAGGTTAACCTTGAGCTCACAGAGATCTGCTTGTCTCTGCCTCTGGAGTGTTAAGATTAAAGGTATGAACCATCATGCTTGCCTGAAGGTAATTTTTTTTGGGGGGGGTTGAATAAAAATGGCCCCCATAGTCCTATAGGGAGTAGCACTATTAGAAGGTGTGGCTTTGTTGGAGGAAGTGTGTCACTGGGGGGTGGGCTTTGAAGTTTCAGATGTTCAAACCAGGCCTAGTGGCTGTCTGTCTTCCTGCTGCCTGAGAATCCAGATGTAGAACTCTCAGCTACTTCAACACCTATGTGCCTGCCTGCTGCCATGCTTCCTGCCATGATGATAATGGACTAAAGCTCTGAACTGTAAGCCAGCCCCAATTAAATGCTTTCTTTTGTAAGAGTTGCTATGGCCATGGTGTCTATTCACAGCAATGAAACCCTAAGACAGGGTTTGGCTTTTCTCTGTGTAACAGAGCCCTGTCTGTCCTGGAACTCTGCAGACTAGGCTGGCCTCAAAATCACAGAGATCCATCTTGCTCTGCCTCCCAGGGCTGTGATTAAAGGTGTGTGTGCCACCATGCTCAGCCTAAGGCTGGCTTTTACACAAAGGACTAGGTGTTGTAATTGTGATGAAACTCTGGGTGTGGGCTGCCATATGTGGTAGATGATGCCCTAGGCCCCACTTCCCAGGGCAGCTTTCCCTACTCTACATGCTGGGGACCTTTAGGGGGCAGCAATGATGGGCAGGGGACTCAGTGTCTTAGGGTGGAGCTTTCCCATGCTGTCAGTAGCCCCACCCCCACTGCCTTCTCAATGTGAGGCAGAACTTACTTACATGTAGAATGCACTTGGTTCTTGTAGCTCAAGGAACCCAAATCTCTTTGGCTGTCGTCCCAGACCTAAGCAGGGAGTGTCCACCATTCTTAGGATGACTGTGCTTTCCAGAGAGAATCAGGCTCATGTGTCCCAGCCTGGATAGCTTCTCAGACTCTGATCTAAGAGCAGTGATTTTTCTGGATATATTGTTATTGTTTGCACAAGTGTAACAGATTACTGAGTAACTCATCTAGAAATGGTTAAACCTGAAAATCACTTTATATTTGAATGAATTTCTTAAAAACTTCCATTGGATTCCTATCATACTAAAAATTAAAATTTAAGGGTGGTGGCAACACTTCTGAAACCGTAGCACACAAGAGGCAGAGGCAGGAGGACCATGAGTTTGGGGCCAGCCTGGGCATTCTAGTGAGAGCCTCTCCCCAAAACCTAGAGATCTCATCCTGCATTCTATCAGGCAGTATTTATGGAATGACTAGAATAAATTCTTTCTCCAAATAGGATTACGCTACAACACCCTCCGCTACTGCTGCTGCTCGGGTCACCTCTTGGAAGTTGCCTAGGGAACATACAGCCCTCATTTCAAAGTCCTCAGCAACTCTTCTCTTGAGCACAGCTACTTCTGATTTGGCCCAAAGCCATCTGGACACAAGTTTGGATGGCATGATGGCTAACTAACAAGAAACACAGCAAAAGGGGCTGGGGAGGTTACCTGGGGAGAAAGAGCTTGCTGTGTGAACATGAGCCCATGTTTTCTGGCCCATGGTGCCCACATAAAAGCTAGTTATGGTGGTATCACCTGTCATGACAGCATGGAGGGGGGCAGAGACAGGTGAGTCCTGGGGTCTCACTGGCTAGTTAGGCCAGCCGCAACAGCAAACTTCAGGTTCAGAGGGAAGACACTTAACAAAAGATGGAGGCAGACAGAAGACAACCCGTGCTGACTTCTGCCTCCACAAACCTGTCAGGGCAAACACACATCCTCTCCCCACCCTCCCCGAAAGGAAAATGTCAGAAGCAGGCAGTGTTCTTTAGGCTGAAAACGTAAGACAAAACTCTGAGACCCTAAGTTCAGCATCAGTGCTCCTTGCTCTCACCCATGTGGGGGGACCTGTCTTACTCAACCTGAGAAAACTGTCCCTGTTTGGTGGTGACACTAGTTTCCTTTCTCAGCAGAGTCAGCATCAACAGCTGACCTGGGGGACAGATCTACACTGGTGGCCTTGGAAATGAGCCTTGGTATTGCTGAGTAGGTTATTTTTGTTTGGTCCTGGCAGGACTTTGCAATTAACACAACAGCCTCTGGAAATCTGAAAAGAGAAAGAAAGGTAATTTACACCAGTTGTTTGAATATGCAATGCATGTTGACCAGCCTTCTCCACTCATGCTAGCCAAACAGAACTGGGAGCATGCTGAAAGGCTCAAGGGAGTAGTTGCTGACCTTCCATTTCCCATGCAGTTCCCAAGTCTGCAAAAGATTCAATAATTTAAGGCTAGGAGTGACTCTCCTTCCTTTTCACTCCAATATGGGAACCGGGAGGAAAACAGGAACATGGGTTCTCAAAGGAGAGCAACACACTCCTAAATCCCATTCATTATTTGAGGGGAAAAGGCCTGTTCATTCAGAAGATCATACTAGGATCCTGGTTCCAGTGCAAAGTCAGACAGTTCTGTTTTTTCCTCTCCTTCCTACCCTGGCCTACAGCAGTGAAAGTTCAGTACTGGGTGAGGAGTCCACAAAGCATGATGCCCAGATCTCTAGCTTCAGTAAAGAGGAATGTTGGAGAAGACGGTTTTAGATGCCAAGAAGTGGTACAGTGAGACACAAGCAAAGGACCCCAAGCAGCCTCCACTAGGGTGGACAGGCAGGTAAGGAGCAATTCCAGAAATCATGGAAGTGCAGGGACTTTTGGCTGAGATAGTAAATAACTCATCATATAATAATCATTTCAGGACTCTGTTCTCTATCTGTGCTGTGCTGCCTATCACAAGCTAGAATCATTTAAGAGGAGGGAACCTCAACTGAGAAAATGCCTCCATAAGATGAGGCTGTAGGCAAGCCTGCAGGGCATTTTCTTTCTTTCTTTCTCTCTTTCTCTCTTTCTCTTTCTTTCTCTCTTTCTCTTTCTTTCTTTCTCTCTTTCTTTCTCTCTTTCTTTCTTTCTTTCTTTCTTTCTTTCTTTCTTTCTTTCTTTCTTTCTTTCTTTCTTTCTTTCTTTCTTTCTGTCTGTCTCTCTGTCTCTGTCTCTCTCTTTCTTTTTGGGTTTTTTGAGACAGGGTTTCTCTGTGTAGCTTTGGAGCCTGTCCTGGAACTCATTTTCTTAATTAGTGATTAAATTGGGAGGGCAAAACCCATTGTGGGTGATGCCATCCCAGGGCTGGTGGTGCTGGACTGTATAAGAAAGCAGGCTGGCCGGGCGGTGGTGGCACACGCCTTTAATCCCAGCACTCGGGAGGCAGAGGCAGGCGGATCTTTGTGAGTTCGAGGCCAGCCTGGGCTACCAAGTGAGTTCCAGGAAAGGCGCAAAGCTACACAGAGAAACCCTGTCTCGGGGGGAAATAAAAAAAAAAAAAAAAAAAAAGAAAGCAGGCTGAGCAAGCCACGGGGAGCCAGCCCTAAGCAGTGATCTTCCAGGCCTCTGCATCAGCTCCTGCCTCCAGGTTCCTGCTCTGAGCTCCTGCCCTGACTTCCCTTCATAAAGAGCTGTGAAACTGAAGTATAAGCCAAACAAACCCTTTCCAACCCAAGTTGCTTTTGGTCATGGTGTTCATCACAGCAAGAGAAAGAATAACTCAGACACTTGCCAAAGTTAGATTTTACAGGATCTAACTTTACCTTCCCATTGGCTTGTAACTTAAAACTTTAAAATGTATTTTTAAAATAGTTCAAAGGGAAAATGAATTGACAGCTGTGAACAGAACAGCATTTTTAATCCACCTGAGGAGGACAAGAAAATGCTTCCTAATCCCAGAGTACCCGAAACCCCCAAGCAAGAAAAGCCCCAAGACTGCTGAAAAAGCCTGTGCTCTGTGGAGACCTGGAAGTAACAACAAACAAAACAGAGCAGGTCTAGGAACACAGCACAGGTTCAAATCCCAAGCAGGGACTACTGTGTCTCTTCATGGTCACAGGGTCCTGGAGTTCCTCTAACCTTGGCTACTGACTACCTGGGCAGGAAAGCGGTCTCCACCACTTGAAGAAAAACTCAACTGTTATTGCCAATGTTTTTGCCAGGCATTGTGGCTCATACCTGTGACCCAGTTCTCAGGAGACTGTATCAGGGGGATTGCTGTAAACTGAGGCTGGCTGGACTTCATAGTGAATTCCAGATCTTCCCGGGCTATGAGTGAAACCCTGTCTAAAGGAAATCCCCAAAACCAGCCCAAACTCCCAAACCAAAACTGGGCAATATTTTCCTGCTTTAAGCTATAGATGAATTAACTGATCAGACACAAGTTAAAATGGAAAAAAGCTAAAAGCAAGCATTTCTCCCACTGGCTGGGTAAATTTATACACTGTGGCTGGCTTTCTTTCTCCATTAATCCAGTGATCATAACTTTTTTTTTTGAGCTGGGGTCTCTCTATGTAGCACTGGCTGGCCTGGAACTCACTATGTAGACCTGACTTAAATCCACAGAGCTTTACCTGCCTTTGCATCCCGAATGCTGGGATTAAAGGTATGTGCCCCCCAGCATTTTTATTTGGTAATTCTTGTGAAGCCTATGCTTAGGCAGTTTTTAACATTTTTATTTTTCAGCTGTTTTTTTCCTCAATAGCTTGGTAATCTCTTCATGAAAAGTTCCTCTCATACAACCCAAAGACTAAACAAAGAAAAAAGTCCCGAATCATATTGTATTTATAAGTAGATAAAAAGTTTTAGTATTTTTCAATAGGGCTTGCTTTTACCTTGGTATTTAGAGAATTTAAATGTCACTCAACCTGAGTTTTATTTACAGTGTTGTTAGCCAAACATTTACCGCATCAATAAATTTTACTCAAAAATTGTTTATTTTGAAGTGCATACCTAGTTAAGTAGGGAAAGTAAGCATGATTACATTTTGAAGGCTTTGTTTATGAAAATGAATTTTAAAGTTGCAAAAATTCCACAGTCTACACAATCACAGGAGTAGGAAGTGACTACAAATTCAGTATTATTAGCATCTGTGTAACAACCTGGGCGGCCAGTGAAAGCCAGGGTTCTCACAGGCGAAGTGGTTTTTAGAAGGTCCAGAGTGAAGAGAACGAAGTTTCTGTGGTCCACCTCCACAACCTTAGCGTTCCCGTCTTAAGACGAAAAGTACATTTATTTCCAGAATCATGAATACTAGCACAAAAGGTTCTTCTCTCTTTTTTAAAGAAAAGCAAGAATGTTTAAAAGAAATAAAAACAGGATGGGGAGTCAGCAGGGGCCAAAGGGTGGCGGAGCATATGCAAGGCCCGAGGCTGGTCCACCAGCTCTCAAACAGACCAGCAAACAAGAAACCTCAACCACAACAAGCCCAAACCTAAACAACTGGATGGAAATATGTGGAATGTATTCGTCAGTGAAACTACAAGTGACGGGGGGGGGGGGGGGGGGGGGGGGGGGGGGGGGGGGGGGGGGGGGGGGGGGGGCGGGACGACGACGACGACGACGACGACGACGACTCAATCTTGTGTACTAACCATGAATTCCAAAACATTTTGGCTATTTTGGGGGTGTTATTATTTAGCGAGGCTTTAAGTGCAACTCCAGTTTCTAAATAACATGTAATTCTGGCCTCATCACTAATCCTATACATAAGAGGCATAATTTATCGGGTTTTCAAAATCCATCAAGGCACCACGAGTGTTTTATCTACGTCACAGGGGCCGGTGCTTGAGATTAAGAAAAGGGTGTTATGATCACGATACATTGTATACATGTACGAAGCTGCCAAAGAATAAAAGATATTTCTTTAAAAGGAAAAAACCCCTATAGAACTCAGTCTGCCTTTTCTCGGAGACTCTTTTGGGGGGGCCTTTGGGTCTGCATGGACTTGGTGCTCACTCTGCGCGACTCCTGTGTCTGCTGCACCCCGCTCCAGCACGGGCTTGCCCAGAAAAAGAACAGATGAAGAATTGGAGGTAAGCAAAACCCAAAACGCTCCTTCAAACTTTATTTTCTTTTGAGACAGGGTTATCGTAGCCCAGACTGGCTTCCAACTGGATGGAGATGACCTTGAACTTCTGATCCCCCTGCCTCCACCTCCAGAATGCTGGGAGGACGGCCTGCGCAATACACAGGGCTCGAACCCTGGGCTCCGTGCCCGGCAGACAAGCACCATGTCAGGCGAGCCACATCCCCAGCTCCCTTTCCGACGCCCAGGCGCGCTGGGAAAGATTTCTCTGTCAGGGCGTTCGGTCCCAGCACAGCCTACGTACCGTCGCCGCCCGGGTTTAGCGGGGTCCTCGCTACCTTCTCGGGCACCCCCGAGGCAGCGCACGTCCGCCCGCCTCCGGAGGGCGGCGCAACGCGGGGAGGCTTGCGGCTCCCGGGGAAAGTCTCCTCAGCCGGGCGCTGACGCGAGGCCGTGAAGTCACGGCCCCGTCCCGGGAGCGACGCCATCTTGCCGGCCCTGTCCTCCTCAGCGGCTCGCACTCCTAGGCTCGCCCTCTCAGGCTCCCGGCTCCCTCGCCTCGCCGGGCGACACACGCGGCGGAGGAGGGGCGCAGGCTGCCGGCCACGCCTCCCCAGCCCGCAGCCGCGCGCGGGGCGGGGCCGGCCTCGGAGGCCCGTGGCCTCGGGGCGCGGCCTGCACGGGCCCAAGCGCCTCCCGAGCCCGCCCGGCCGTGGCCCCCTCAGGGCCCGAGCAGCCGAGCAGCGCTCCTCCTCCTGCGCCCCACAGCCGCCGCCGCCGCCGCCGCCCCGGGAGCCCGGCCGCGGCCCGGCGCCGCCTCTTCCGCCTTCCGCGTCCGCGCGGGCGGGCCCGACGTCAGCGCCGCCCCGCCCGGCCCAGCCTCGGCCTCGGCCTCGCAGCGCGGCGGCGGCGCAGGTCCCTCCCCAGCCATGGCCCTGGGAGGTGGCAGCACATGGCGGCCGAGGCGGCCGTGAGCGCGCCCCCGGCCAGCCCCAGCCCGCCCTGAGGCTGCCCGCGCCCGCCGGCCGCGCCACGGCCCCGCCGCCCCGCCCCGCCGCCGCCGGCCCCGCCGCCGCCGCCGCCGCCGCCCGCGCGCGCCCGCCCCGCCGCCGCCGCCGCCGCCGCCATGGGCGTGCAGGGCTTCCAGGACTACATCGAGAAGCACTGTCCGAGCGCCGTGGTGCCGGTGGAGCTGCAGAAGCTGGCCCGGGGCAGTCTGGTGGGCGGCGGGCGGCAGCGGCCCCCGCAGACCCCGCTGCGCCTGCTGGTGGATGCCGACAACTGCCTGCACCGCCTGTACGGTGGCTTCTACACCGACTGGGTGAGCGGCGGCCAGTGGAACCACATGCTCGGCTACCTGGCGGCTCTGGCCAAGGCCTGCTTCGGCGGCAACATCGAGCTCTTCGTCTTCTTCAACGGCGCGCTCGAGAAGGCCCGGCTGCACGAGTGGGTCAAGCGGCAGGGCAACGAGCGCCAGACGGCGCAGCAGATCGTCAGCCATGTCCAGAACAAGGGCACGCCACCGCCCAAGGTCTGGTTCCTGCCACCGGTCTGCATGGCCCACTGCATCCGCCTGGCGCTCATCCGCTTCCACGTCAAGGTGCGGCTGGGGGCCAGCGGGCCTGGGGCTCGGGGTTGAGTCTGAGGTCCCTTCGGGCTCGAGTCAGGGTCGGGCCTGGTGCCCTTTGGACTGGGATCCCTTCGGGGTTAGGTCAGGGTTGGGGTCTGGTGTCAACTTGGGCAGGGGTCAAGAGTTGGGCTCTGGGCCTCTTCGTGCTTGTGTTTGGGCTGGGCCTGGAGTTGATGGGGGTAGGGATCGGAGTTGAGCCAGAGGTCCCTCGGGCCAGGGTTACAATTGGGCCCCGGGTCCCTTGTGCTAGGGTTCAAGGCTTGGTCTAGAGTCCCTTCGGGCTTGGGTTTGGGTTGGGCCTGTGGGCCTCTCCCTGGGGCAGTGTCAGGGCTGGACTAGTTCCGGGAAGCCCAGCCTGGCCCAGGCTGAGTCTTGGGTGCCCCTGCCTGTGGAAGGCCAGGGAGCAGGCCTCAGTGTCTCTTAGGGGCCCCCTGGGACACAGCGTGTCACCATGCTCAAGCTCGGTGCGAAGTCCGCAGAGGGGGCCTGGAGCAAGATGGATGTCGGGCCCAGCCTGGTTGGAGTCCGCCCACAGCCATTCCTCTCCACTTTCTCTCTGGTCTGCTGTGGGCCCGTGGACTTGTGTGTAAGACACTTAAGGCTTGTGAACAGACCCACACCCAAGAGGGATTGGTGGTGTCATCTCCAACATCCTCCCAGTCTCTCCCCTCTTGGAGGCTGGCAGGCCACTCCATGGTCTTAGACTTAATTGTATATGCATCTGTCGAAATTAACCCGCTCTTTCCCAGCAACAGGTTTATCTTGGAAGCCTGTAGAATAGTGACAGTGGATGGCCATGGCCTTAGGGACAGGCAGCTGAAAGTAGAGATTGCCTCCAAAGCTGTGGGAGGCAATCCTTGTGTGCAGCCCCTTGCTGGCCTCTGATTCTGAAGGCAGACCCCCTGCTCCTCTACCTTGGAAAATGAGATGTTTGGAGAAATTGCTATGGTAAAATTTTGGTGTTAGATTTCAAGGTACTGTAAAACTTGATGAGATGGCGTCTTGTCAGTTCTGTATGTCTGATGTGAAGGTAGTAGTTCAGAATCAGGAGTCAGAATTTGGGGGTCGTTTGGCATAGGCACAAGCTTGCTAGAGCTGTTTTTCTGCTGCACAGGAAGCATTCAGTGACCTTCACCGGGCCCTGATGAGTGGGTAAGGAGAGCGGCACATTGTCAGCCTGCTGCTGGCCCTTTGGCAGAGGACTGCAGCCCAAACTGGGCCAGAGGAGAGCGTAAGGGCCCAGCAGTTCCTGAAAGCGGAGCGCCTAACTTGTCTTCAAGTTTGGATAGCTTGCATTTTCATGTTTTCTTTAAAACACTTGTTTTTGGGGGGTTGCAGGGTGGATGAGGCTGTCTGAGTTTTTAATATTTGCCACTGTCTTCCAACTTGTTCTTTTCTTTGGAAACTGAGCTTGAGTTGAAAGTTTTAGACTGTCTCCCTCTTCCTGATCATCCCTGCTGGCAGTGATGAGATGGTGGTGGTAGTTAAGCCTAAAATGATTGCGGAAGTCCCACCCAGGATCCTGTTGCAATTGGTGAAGTTGTGTTTAAGTCTGTGGGTGGAGGCAGCTGGAAGAGTGGTGATTGGCCCGGGAGTGTGGCAGCTACACCGCGTGTCATTTCTCAGCTAGTTCGTGTGAGAGGCAATGTGTGCTTTTTCACTTTTTCTCTGTAGCCTGGGGCTCTCGGAAGGGGAAAGGGGAGCCGTTCCTCTGTGACCCACCTCTAGTGGACAGCCTGAAAAAGGTGATGGGAAGTGACATTTAACACACAAGGAGCTATCACCCCCTTTTGCTAACAGCACAGGGCTGTATCCTAAGGCGGCCCACATTCAAGAAAACATTGAATATTAATTACTTCAGATTAGAATCTGGGTGTGTGGGTTCGTGTGTGCTTTTACCTTTTTGCAAGAAATGTTGAATTCTTACAAATTGTAAGCTTTTTTTTAAAAGATAGGATCTCACTATATAGCCCTGGCTGGCCTGGAACTCTACGTAGACCAGGCTGATCTCAAACTCACAGAGGTCCGCTTGACCCTGCCTCTGCCTCCTGAGGTCACACGACCATATCTGGCTGATTGTAACATCTTTGGGCCCTTGTGAATGCCTCCCATACCTCGGAGTTTTGACCAATGTAGTGTGTGTTTAGAAGCTAGATGTAAGCCACATTTAAGACAGTCTCGATGTGTTTGGTGGGACATGCCTGTCATCCCAACACTTGGAAAGTTGAGGCAGGAGGATCCTGAGTTTGAGGTTAGCATGCATGGGCTTTAGGGTGAGAACCTGTGATCTTCCTAGCAACCTCACTTTTTTGAAAAATGCCTAAGAGATTTAGCTTTTAGAAATTTCTTAGCAACCAAGCACAATCTCAAGAGCATGGGGTAGAATGACAGGAGAATAGTGTTGTCTTTCCTGCCCGAAGGACCTCTCTCAGCCTGCTCTAGCCTTTGCAGAGGTAATTCTAGCAACTCCATTGTCCATTTTCTCAGCTCTGCTTGAGGAGAGAGCGAGTGAAGAAGAGAGTCTGCTGGAGGCAGGATTACCATTAATAGCAGAAGAGACACCAGAGAGAAGAGGGGAACTGCAGAAAGCAGACGGGATTCTGGGGATATTTTTAAACAAGCAAACAACCCTGTGCACTTTGGTACCCCTGAGGGTAGTGCAGTATTATCCTCTGAGGATGATTTTCAGGGGCTGGGAGGTGGCTTAGCTGTTAAGAACACTTGTTCTTGAAGGGGACCTAGATTTGATTCCCAGCATCCGCACAGTGGTTCCCAGCTCTCTGTAACTCCGGTTCCAGGGTATTGGAAGCCCTCTTCTGACTTCCTCAGTCGCCAGCTGTGAATGTGGTGCACATACATACAAACAGGCAAAACATTCACACACATAAATAAATCTAAAAATAATTTTAAAAAGTAATAATGTACTGTACATGTTTTAAAAAGGATGATTTTGAGTCATAAAAATTACCTTTAGTGTTTGTGTGTGCATGTGTGTATTGGATTTTTAATTGTTTTTGAATGCTCATAAAAACGTAAAACAGTGATGAGCTATCACTACATGTCTGACGGAATAGGTGAATAGGAAAGACTGTCAGCACCAGGTGCTAGCAGGATTCTGAGCATCTGGAATTGGGCTGGCAGTTTATTTTATTATGTGTATGGGTGTTCTGCCTGCATGATGTAGATGTGTCTCCCTCCGCAGCCCTGTCCTTCTACCCTATGTACACATATACTCTTAGTCCCAATGCTAGACCTAAAAACTGACACCAAGCAGCAGGATTTCTCCATTCCCTGTGGTCACTCTTCATCACAAGCAGCTTCACATAGCTCAAACACTAGAGCATTCAAGTGAGGACATTAGATTCAGGAAGGACACAACTGTGCGTGGTAGACAAGCACC
The DNA here is from genome assembly GCF_004664715.2 of Peromyscus leucopus. NCBI lineage: Eukaryota > Metazoa > Chordata > Mammalia > Rodentia > Cricetidae > Peromyscus > Peromyscus leucopus. The sequence continues at coordinate 14,709,223 of NC_051067.1, forward strand.
ACTTCTGTGCCTGGTGCCTGCAGAGGTCAGAATAGGACATTGGATTTCCTGGAACTGGAGTTACAGATGGTTGTGAACCACTATGTGGGTGCTGGGACTTGAACCTGGGTCCCCTGGAAGAGCAGCCAGTGTTCACCACTGAGCCCTTTCTCTAGTGGCAGTTTCTTACTAAGTGTACATATTCTACCAAATCTCACTAATGGGTATTTTCTTAATAAAAGTTTATTCACATAAACACTAGCATTTGGCCTGGGGATATAGCCAGTTGGTAAAGCATCCTTGTGTGTGTGAAGCCCAGGGGTCCATGCCCAGCACTGTATAAACTGGACATAGTGGCACACACCTCTAGTCTCAGTACTTGGGAGGTAAAAGCAGGAGAATCAGAAGTTCAGGGCTAACCTCAGCTGCATAGCACTTAGAGGCCAGCCTAGGCTCTATGAGACCCTGTCTTGGAGAACAAAATAGAACAGAAAGCCTGTAGCAGTTGGGAAGGTGGCTCAGTTAGTAATGCCTGCTGCACAGACAAGAGCTTGGGTCTGAAGCAGGACCCCGGCATCCATAGAGGAAGCTGAGCATGGCAGTGTCAGCTCTAACCCCAGTGCGGCATGTGGACATGGGGAGATCCTCGGGGCTTGCTGACCAGGAGTTTCCATGTTCAGGGAGAAACCCTTCTCACAAAGGTAGAAAGTACTTGAGGAAGACACCCATCCTGAACCTCTGGCTTACACACACACACACACACACACACACACACACACACACACACACACAGAGAGAGAGAGAGAGAGATTCACAAAGTGTTATTCTCTTTTTATATGACCTCCTCTGAAAGAGAAAGGAAAGCCACAGGGATGGGAGTCCAGGAAGTGACTGAGAGTCAGGAGGGGAGAGGGTGTGAACACTGGCTGCAGGAGTGAGCTGCTTGGAGATGAGGGCAGAACTGTCTGTTCTGGTGATAATAACACTTCAAAATCAAAACTACACCAAAGCTAAATAAAAATTAATTTACTGTATGATAGTTACTATTTCAAAAAAAAGATAAATTTTGGTAAAGAAATTGACATGAATGCCTATGCATATATTATATTGTATAAAAAGCATTTCTGTTACAAAAATACAAAATACCATCTTTTTAACTTTTTCTAGTGTTTTTAAAATAGGATATCTTTTATTTATTCTTTGACAGTTTCATACATGTAAACCATCTCTTTTGGTCATCTCCAGCTCTTTCTCCCTTTTCCCACTCCCCTACCTTTTTTAGTGTTTTATAAATTGGCAGAAAGGTATAATTTTCTGTCATCTTTGTTTAGAGAAATCCTTTTTGATTTAGAAAATGCTTCTTTGATAGAGTAATAACTATGTTTTAAAATTGCATTTCAATTTATTTATTTGGTGGTGGGCACGTGTGTTGGGGCACTTGTGGAGTCAGAGGACAGTTGGGCCTCTCTCCAGGTGGGTCCTGGGACAGACTCAGGTTGTTGGACTTGGCCTTTGTCTGCTGAGCTGTCTTGCTGGCCCTCACTGCATGTTTTGCACAGTTAGTGGGTCTGTGACCATTAGAAGTTGGTTTAGAGATAATTTTCTTGTGGACATTACACAGCATTACTTGAACATGGCATTTGCTAGTCACTGGGAGAGTAGCCTTTGTGTGCCTTGAGTCATGGTAACCTTTGAAGCCTCAGGAGTGACTTGTGTTTATTTAAAAATCTTGGTGACATTCATTCACTGGCACTGTCTAAACACCTCTCCTACCAGACTGGAGGTGTAGGTGTGAAAGTTTATCCTGAGGTTCCTCAGACCTCATCCTGAGTTCCTTCCAGTAGGGCTCTGGTAAATCAATGCTCTGGTCTGTTTCCTCAGAGCTTACACAAAATGGTGTTCCTGTGTTCAGCCACGCCAAGGAAACACATTTGTCTTTAGGGCTGATGATCTTTTCTTGCGAGTCAGTGGCAAGGAATAACCAGTGTCAGCCTGGATGCTTCCTGGTCCTCAGTCACATTCACTCTGTCCTTAGTACTCAGTATCTATCTTCCTGGCTATTTTACATGGTGAGAAACAGTGTCTACTGATTCAGTTACAAATGGGGACTAGGCACCCTGCAGAGGGAAGTGCAGGCTAAAGTCAAAAGTCCAGTTCCATTGTATGAGTACTTTAGGGGTGTGCCTACATAGTGCTCATGCCCTGGCTGTTCTGAGAGCAGGCGTTTGCAGTTACAATAGGAGCAGCAGGGTTTCTGCTCTCCATCACTAGATCCAGAGAACTAAGAGCAATGTTCAGGGACCTTTAAGTAACCAGGAAATACAGTTGAGAATTTACTGAAACTGCTCATCCATTCAAAATAAATATTTTTCTCTCATATGTCAGTTTTGTAACTAGTCCTCTGTTGCTTAATGACAGTAGGAATACATATTCAGTTGGTTTCTTGACGTATACTTAAACCTAACTGGTGTAGCCTACAGGCGAGATATATATATATATATATATATATACACATATATATATATACATATATATATACATATATGTATATATATATATATGGAGACCTGTTGCTCTCAGCTGCAGGCCTGTACAGTGTCTGACTGTAAGAACACCAGAGACAGTTGGACATAATGGTATTTCCAGCTCAGAACAGAAAAGGTGCAGTAGGAAGCTAGACACTGTGTGCTGACACTGACTGTCCAGGCCCATGGCTGCAGCTCGCCACTTCAGGGTCAGTACTTTTGTAAGCTAACCAGTGTTCCATCTGTGTGGTACATATCCATAGCTAGACGTCTGAATTTCCCTTGCTTTTTGATAATTTTTGATAATTGTGAAAAATGAGTGTGGTATGCAAATAGATTTGAATCTTTGCTTTTATTTCTTTTTAAGTATGTACTCAGACGTAGAATAGCCAAGTAATTGACAGTTTTGTTTAGCATGCACACACACACACACACACACACACACACACACACCACATATTAGTGGTGTTGGGGATTGAGTCAAGGGTTCATGCTTTCTAAGCAAGAACTTTGTCACTAAGTTACATCAGTCATCTATTTAATTCTTTCAAAAGTGCTTTGCTATTACCACAGTGGCTACAGAAGCTATGTGTTTTATGTCATGTTATATTACACATTATCAGCAATTTTTAATATGTGAAAAAAATCTTTGTGTCTTTTTTTTTTTGAGACAGGGTCTCTCTATTTATAAAGTTCTGTATGTCCTGGAACTCACTATGTAAGCCAGGCTGGTCTTGGTCTCAACAGAGATACTCTTGCCTCTCTGCCTTTGCTGGGATTAAAGGCTTGCAACATCACGCCCCCTTTCTTCTCTTCCCTCTCCCTCCTCATTTACCCTCCCATCTCCTCTCATGTCTTGTTTTGCCTTTTTACTTTTCTCTTCCAGACAAGGTCCACTGTATAGCTCAGACTGGCCTGGAGCTAACTGTGTAGACTAGGCTGGCCTCAAACTAATGGCAGCCTTCCTGCTTCATCCTCCTGGGATTATAGATGTGAGCCACCTTGCCCAATGGCATGAAAGCCAAGCGGGACTGTGTATCCATGTTGCCAGATGTCTAGATTTTTCAAGTAAACCAGAAATCCACATTTTATTTAAAGTTATTCTACTTAAAAACTGTCAAGCCAAGCAAAACAGTGCTCTAGGCTGGATTCAGCTCTGGAGCACAAGTTTGTCATTGAGCACTGATGATTATCAAGTTGTTGTCCTCACCAAAGTCTTTTCTAGAGTCCCACTCTCTCTTCCCACCTTGAGCGCTCTTCAGTGGCCAAAGCAGTTTAGAGACTTTCCCTAAAGGCCAAAGGCCTTAGGGTTCTCTGTTACATGCTCCTTTTTTTCCTGGTGTCCAGTATCACCTTTTGTGAGGGGTATCCCAGCCACATGCTCTTAATGTCTGACACTCACCAAGCTCTTGATTCGTGTCTTGTCTCCTTGCCCTACTAACCAGTGGTTTCTCCCCCTTCTACCAACCAGGCTTGTTCTCCACATCCCACATGCTCACACCCCCACCAGCTATGTTCTTAATCTGCCTCTTGGCTTCTCACTCTGAATAAATTTCTAATATCATTGTTGCTGTCCCAGAGCTTGGACCTGATAAGAAGTGCCAATCCCTTCAAGGCGTGTGTTCTGTGTTCCTTTCTGGACGTCTTCCCTGACTTCCCTTGCCTTCTAACATTCCTTTTCCCAATTCTGTAGTTTTACTTTCTACCCAGACAGATTTGAGCCTCCAGATCACTCCCATCAGTCTCTACTGCTTCAATCACTTGACTGTTCCACCCCCCACTCTGCTAGTCCCTACACTAATGACACATGGTAGCACCACAATCTTCTTACCTCCTCCTCTTCCTCATTCCCAGCATCCTTGGCACAGAAGGCTACCTACCACACAGCTGCTCTGCAAACCCATTGGCAGGTTCTGAAACCAAATTGTTCTCTATCTATTGGCATTTAAGAAATGATATAGACTCATACAACCAGAATCTAGAAATGTAAGACATGTACTAGGAACTAGTACCATTTCCTGCTGATATGTCAGAATGGCCTCGGGCTCGAACAGTTAGTTACCCCAGGTTATTCATCTTTCACACCCTGGCAGAGCAACCCACCACATCTTCAGGGAGGCCTCTGTTGTGTTCAGACTTGACTAAAGCCATTAGAGTCCAGCTCTGTTCAGACTTGTAGACCCTTCTGCAGCCCTGGCCATTATATCTTATGCTTCATGATTCATACCATCCTTACCTTGTTTACCTGTTTAACTTATTTGAGTCTGTCATCCCATCTTTTCTGATTGCTACCTCACTTGAGTTTGGCAAACTTATACTCTCTTCAAAGCCTGTCTCAAACATCACCTTGCTTCCTTGGTGTGTGTGTGTGTGTGTGTGTGTGTGTGTGTGTGTGTGTGTGTGTGTGTGTAAGTACCCATGTTCATGCATTTGGAGGCTTGAGCACGATGTCCTGTTGGGTATCTTCCTGTATTAGTGACCACCTAACTGCTTAGAGACTGGGTCTCTCAGTGAACTGCAGCTTGTTTTGGTTAGGCTAGGTTGGCCGTCTCTGCCCCTCAAAGGTCACAGAAGCATGCAACTGTGAGTGCTGGAGATTTGTCCTCAGGTTCTCACTCTTACCCACTGAGCCATCGCCATAGTCCCAGCATTTACTTAAACAAACAAACAAACAAACAAACAAAACCCCAGGGTCTCACTGTGTAGCCCTGGTTGGCCTGGAACTCCCAGAAATTTGCCCGTGTCTGTCTCTGGAGTGCTGGAATTAAAGGCATGTGCTGTGGTTGATGTATTGTGCACCCCAGTAAACTTATCATAGAACAGAATAGTTACTAGATTAAACTTAGAGGTTAGGCAGTGGTAGCACACGCCTTTAATCCTAATATTCTGGAGGCAGAGATCCATTTGGATTTCTGTGAGTTGAAGGCCATACTGAAAACAGCCTTTAATCCCAGCAAGTGATGGCAGGAAACAGAAAGGGATATAAGGCGTGAGGACCAGGAACTAGAGGCTTTTTAAGCTTTTAGGCTTTCATCGGCAGTTAAGCTGAGATCCATTCCGGTGAGGACTCAAAGGCTTCCAGTTTGAGGAAACAGGATCAGCTGAGAAATTGGCGAGGTGAGGTTGGCTGTGGCTTGTTCTGCCTCTCTGATCTTTCAGAATTTACCCCAATAGCTGGCACCATGTTTTAAATTAATAAGACCTTTTAAGATTTGTGTTACAATGTGCCACTATGCCAGGCTTTGTTTTTGTTTTTTTGAGGGTTTTGCTGTGTAGAATTGTCTAGTTCAGAACTTGCTATGCAGACCAGGCTGGTCTTGGCCTCACAAGTACTGGGATTAAAGGTTTGCACCAATACATCAACATTCACTTTTTTTAAATTAAAATATTTACTGTATTCTTTTATATAGCCAGAAAAATTTTATTTTCTTTCAACATTTGGATCAATATACATTAAAATGTATTTTCTTATGCTTTCTTTCTGTTACTCAAGGGGCTTAGTTCCTTTTTTTTATGTGTACTTATTTTATGAGTATAGACCATTTGCCTGCATGTATACATATCTGTACATATCTGGTGCCCACGGAGGCTAGTAGAAAGCATCAGGTTCCCCCAGGTCTGGAGTTATAGGTGGTTGTGAACTGTCATGTGGGTACTGGGAATCAAACTCTCAGTCTTTTGGAAAAGCAGCCGGTGTTCTTAACTACTGACCTATCCCTCCAGCCCCGAAAGGGGCTTAATTTTAGCAGCCAACTGAGTGCCTCTTACTGCTTGTCATGGAGCAGAGAAGGGAATTGAGAATTAGGGAAGCCTTTGGGAAGCTTTCCCTGGGTTAGCCAGCATCCAAGTAAGTCTTTCATATTAGTGTCTAGAACTTCTTTGATGCCATAAGATGACATATTTGTGAAGACTTGGGAGTAGTTCTTAGTTAGGGTTGACAGATGAGGTAGTTGGCTGTGTCATCAGGGCCCCCAGGGCAGAGGATGTTAATTGGGTAGAGGCCAGGGATACTGCAGAAGTCCAGAACAGCTCCCTGCAGCAGAGTTACCTAGTCCTGAATACTAGTAGTGCCAAGTCAAGGAAATCTTGATGCACTCAAATCAAGGGTTCTAAGTTGTAGGGCTTTTGGGTCCTTTGTACGCCAGGAAGAGAACTCAGAAGTACAGCTCACGTTTCTAAACTAAAATATACATATACATACACATACATACATACATATATACATACATATATATATATAAATCCTATCTTTAAGATATTTTTAGGTTTATATTACTCTTCATTTGAGTTTACTGAAATTTATACTAACGAGAAGAAGCTAATTAATACACAGTACACATTCCACTTTGGTAAGCAATTAACTGTAGGAGTAAATGTCAAAAGACTGTATATGAAGAAAGGTATTTTAGAATGATTAGGCTATTTTCTAGTGTATTTGTAGACAGAATTTAAACAAACAAACAAACAAACAAACAAACCCCTAAAGCCAATTAGACATATAAATGAATCAAAGTTTGGGGCCAGAGCCATGGTTCAGTGGTTAAGAGCACATACTGTTCTTCCAGAGGACTTGAGTTCTATTCCCAGCTCCCCATCTAGCAGCTCTGTCTGTAACTCCAGCTCCAGGGGATCTTACATCCCTGTCCTCACTCATGTGGACATATACATGTACACCTAAATAAATAACAACATGCAATGTTTTAAAATTCTCCAGATGCCTGTGTAGCTTATCATTTATTTTGCTTTTTCTTTTTTTCCTCCCTCTATGGAAAGTAAGTTCTATGAGGGAGGACCTTGGCTGTCATCCAGCTCCTGGAACAATCCCTGGCTTATGTCGTTGTTCACAGACTACCTGCTGAGTGTGACACACCCAACCCTGGAGCTTCCTTCTGCAGGCTGTCTGACAGGAGGAGGAAGTAGACGGTTTTTCAGCCCAGAGTCAGTTTAATTCCAAAGGTGACTGACTGAGCTCATCCCAGCCACCTGGTGCCTGGGGTTTATCTTGCAATAATCCTTTTATGCTTCTTAACTCAGATGTACTCTGTTGAGAAGGCGTGAAGGAGGGCTGTGTAGGTAAACTGGCTTCTGCTTTTCTCCTTGCTCCTGATTTGAGGCATCATGGGGGAGTGTGGACTGAGCTGCCTTTGAAAGACAGGATCCATTTGTGCCCTAGTCATTTGGTATTTATTTTGCTATTGTCTCAGAAAAAAAACAAAACAGAACCATGACAAAAAACTAGAGTAGTGGTTTGGGAAAGAGTGGATTTCCCGTGCTGTTGTCATTTTGCCGCGCTACAAAACACTGCACTAGTGTGGTGTAGTAACAGGCAGTTCAGCCAGAGGCTGATGGACTGACTCCTCAGGCCAGTGTAGGCTCCTTTTGGAACTAGAGCCCATTCATGGAGAGAGAGACAGGACCACTGAGACAGCTGAGCTACTCTAGACCCTGCCCAGACCACTGCAAGCTGTTGGACCATAGAACTTTGCAAACATTGCTGGGGTAAATTGTGTCAATCTAAAATTCTTCTTCCTCTTTTTTTTTTTTTTTCTTCTGAACTCTGAGAATTAAGTTTTGGCTTTTAAATTTTGGAATGAATTTAAAATTTTACCGTTTATTTATTTATTTAGATACAAGATGTTGCTATGTTATAACTGAGACTTCAGGTGCATGTCACTGTGCCCAGCTTAGAATGACTTTTTTTTTGAAAAATAATTTTATTTAACTTTATTTTATGTGCATTGGTGTGAAGATCCCCTGGAACTGAAGTAACAGACAGTTGTGAGCTGCCATGTGGGTGCTGGGAATTGAACCTGGGTCCTCTAGAAGAGCAGCCAGTGCCCTTAACTGCTGATCCATCTCTCCAGCTCTTAGAATGACTTTTAACAAAAATAAATCTGTTTTAAGTTTTAGTCGAGTCATTTGGAGGTTTTTATAGTAGGCTATTTTAAATAGAATCCATATAAAATACTATGAATGTCTCTTATTAGGTTTTTAATTTTTAAAAAATGTAAAGTTTAACTTGCATTTCTTTTATATCTACTCCTTTGTTTGTTTTTTAAAGAAGAGAAAGAAAACAATTTTGTTACTGAATAAGCAGAGTCAAACTGCAGTCATGTAACAAACATCCTGCTAAAGGAATTAAAAGGGGAAAAAAAAATCATACCCTTTGGTAGTTCAGAAAAGGCATTACATACATGTTCAATTGTCATATATCCACAAGGAAAATAAGGTTTGTGTTTTTTATTAAGTAAAAAGTTTTGTCTTGGAGTTAAGTGCCTAAGCCTTCTAAGACTATCAGGAGTCGGGGTGGTGCCCTTCTTTTATTATTATTATTGTCTTTTTACAATTGTAGTATGGTATACATAATTTGGTACCTTAGCCAGTTTTTGCATATATATGTGTGTAGTGTGCATTCTTGTGTGAGCACATGTGCATGTGTACATGTGAAAGCCAGTTGATGTTGAGTGTCATCCTTTACTGATCTTCACCTTCTGTGTTGAGGAGCAGGCGGTCTCCCACTGGAAGTCAGAGCCTGAGGGTTCCATTAGTCTAGCTAGCCAGCTTGTCCTAGGAATCTCAGCTCCACCTTCTGATCCCTGGAATTACAGATGGGCCACCATGGCCCCACGTCTACATGGGTGTGGGTAGGTGGACAGTCGCAAGGCAGCTGCTTTCCCCTGTTGAGCCGCCTCTCCGCCCTGATGATGCACCTTTTTGGGAACTATGCTGTGCTTCATACTTGCTCTACCACTTTTTGTTCTCACTCTCCGAGGGTTCTGACTTTTTTCCCACATGCTTGCCTATACTTCTTACCTGTTTTGAATAGTAGCCATCCTGCTGAGCATGGTTACTTGTGGTGTGGTTTGCATTTCTCTAGTACTTGCCAAAGTTGTGCATCTTTTTTGGTGCCTCTCCTTTTATTTCAAAAGAAATGTTGCTGGCTGTGGTGGAGTTCAGATATTTTTCATTGCTTTTAGGACCATTGCCTTCTGTTCTTATGGAATAAATGAGGCATGTAGGATCTGCTTGGTCAGCTGTGATCGCAGTTTCTCTAGAGGGAGAAACTGGAATGAATGCTATTACAGCTAAATCTCTCCTTTAAAGTCAGAAGCAATAACCCACCTCACCAGCTGGAATTGGGTTCTGTCAATTTGTGTCTGATTTGTGAGTTGGATGAGGGCAGGAACAGAAGCCAGGAGTGAGTTTCACTACCTAATACCTTTTGACTGGACTTTTGTGGGCATACGTCAAAGCCTGTTCTTGTTTCGTCTTTTAAATAGAAGAAGTGAGGTTCATCTACATCCTCATATGATCAGGCTAACTTGTATCTTCTTGGATGGCTGGAGGATGGATTAATTATTCCTTGAGTTATTGTAAAAGCATTTAAGAAAAGTTATACACAGTGTTTCTCTGTGACATGTCCTGTTTTACTGAAGAAGTGCCTGACACATTTCAATTGTTTGTTACTTGAAATGATTCTGTGAGGTTCACATGTAATGTGTCCACTCATCCCAGTTTCCTTGTAATGAACACAGAAGTACACCACTATTAAGTGGGCAGTTTACCCCCCTGCTTAGCAGGGACCTAAGAGCGTGCTTTCCCTGGAGTTTAGGGGTGAGTAGTAGTGCTGCCTCCAGGGCTGTCCCTTTGTCTGCATTTCACAGTTAATAGATTAATTACTATACTTGCTAGCTAATCTTGGAAACTTTAAATCGTTATTCTTTATAGAAGCAGCTTTGACTTACTTGCCCCTCTATTTTTAGTGTGTGTGGGTATTTTGCCTGCACATGTGTCTGTATGCTGTTTGTGTGCCTGGTACCCACGGAAGCCAGAAGAGGGCCTTGGATCCCCTGGAATGGGAGTTACAGACTCTTGTATGCCACTGTGTGGGTGCTGGGAACCAAACTCTCGTTCTCTGGAAGAGCAGCCAGTGGTCTTAACATCTGAGCCATCTCTTCAACTTCTTATTTATTTTTTTAATATAACATCTAACACCATATTGACATTAAAAATCAACCCAGAATTCTGTGTAAGTTGATAGTAGAATAAAAATCATCCTAAGCTAAATAGAAGGTACTTCCTTGAGAGCTAAACCGGTACATTTTGCTGCCACTTAAACTTTTCAGCATTAACCTTCCCTTCCCTGTTTCTTGGGAGAGCTGGCTTAGGCGGGTACCTTGTGTGGGTCGCTGGCCTTGCCCTCAGCTGGAGCTGAAGAAGATTATTCTTTTGAGTGTGTTCAGGGGTTCTGGAGTTTCACTTTCTTGGTTGGAAGCATGCACTACTTCTAACATGGCAGATGGTCTCTGGCTTCTGATAAGGGATTTCCAATGACAGATGGATTCTCTCTAGGTAGCTGTGAAGGCTTCGTTCTCTTGTTGTATGCTTTCTGGGGGTTAACAGTAACAATCTTCTCAATGCTGTGTCTCATAGCATTCTTTTCTGTTTTTTCGAGACAGGATTTCTCTGTGTTAACAGCCCCGGCTGTCCTAGAACTCACTTTGTAGACCACGCTGGCCTTGATCTCTCAGAGAACCACCTGTCTCTGCCTCCTGAGGGCTGAGATTAAAAGGGTGCAACACCACTGCCCAGCTATTTATTATTTTTTAAGAAAGGGTCCTGCTATGTAACCTAGACTGTCCTTGAACTTTCCATGCCTTGGCACACTGAACACTGAAGTTATAGACATCTGTCACCAACTGACCACATACATTTTTTCCCCCTGTGTTGGGATTTGAATCTAGAACAGAGGTTCTCAACCTGTGTGTCATCCCATTTGGGGACCAAACAACTCTTTTCACAGGGGTCACTAAGACCATCAGGAAACACAGATATTTACATTATGATTTATAATAGTAACAAAATTACAGTTATGAAGCAGCAATGAAAATAATTTTATGGTTGGAGGTCACCCAACATGAAGAACTGTAAGGTTGAGAACCACTGAGCTAGAGTCTCCTGCTTGTTAGGCAAGCACTTGACCCTAGAGTTCCACCCCCATACCAAAGATTAATTAATTGACTTCTGTGTGTGTATCTGTGTGAGTGTATGTGCAGGTGTATGAACCAGAAGAGATCTCTGCCTGTTCCTTTTCAGGCAGGGTCTGTCCTTACAGCCAGGGCTCCTTCTTGGCCAGGCTGGGAGCCAGCAACCCCCCCCCCCACCATGCCTTCTGTCTCTGCCCTACTGTGCCCTGATCCCAGCTCAGGTTCTTTTGCATCTATGGCACGCACATCACCTGAGCCATCTCCCCAAACCTTGTTTTAAGATTTTAAAAAATACAATCCAATCTATTTATTTTGAGTCAGTAATTATGTAGCTGAGGCTGGCCTTGACCTCTTGGTTCTATTGCCACTTACCAAGGGCTGGGGTTACAGGCGTGTGCCACCACGTGCAGCTTCTGCATTACTACATTTGATGAAGACGGCCTGTGGTGCGGCCCTCTTCCCCTCTCCCGCTCAGAGCTCCTCTTTGTGCCGTTCTCACTCTGATCACAGCCTCTGCTAGGTCTTTGTATCAGCTACCATTGGCTTAAAGCTTGCAGAATTGTGTATTCAGCCACTATAAACATTCATAGTTATCTAGCTTGCTCCTTCCTTCCTTCCTTCCTTCCTTCCTTCCTTCCTTCCTTCCTTCCTTCCTTCCTTCCTTCCTTCCTTCCTTCCTTCCTTCCTTCCTTCCTTCCTTCCATTATTCACTCAGTCAGTTAGTCCTGGTTAAAGGCTGGAAGCAGGTTAGTGGTGGGGTGAGGGTGGATTCTGCCCAGCACTATTACAACACAAAACAAAAGAAGAAAGAAGAACAGTCTGATTAGAAAAAGAAACACACTCTTTGGTCCTCTCTCTGCTGTAAACTTGGCGCAGATTCTTACAGTTTATGGGACTCTCTTTACAAAGAACAAGGACCCCTGCGCTCTCTCTCTCTCTCTCTCTCTCTCTCTCTCTCTCTCTCTCTCTCTCTCTCTCTCTCTCTCTCACACACACACACACACACACACACACACACACACACACAATCTTTGAATTAGAGAAGACTTGCTGCCTGACACCGGGGAATCACTGAGGTGGAGAAATGCTATAGCTTGTGAGTTCCCCAGGATTCTTAAGTTACAGATGAGCAAGGTGGTCTCTCCAGCAGCAACAGTATGCGCAGTCGCTGAGTGGTCTGCAGCAATTCCCCCTTTAGCTTCTTCCTCCACCCCAGCAGAATTGTTTGTTCTCAACACTGGTTGGTTTTCAGATTAGCATTTAAAAGCAAAGTGTAACTGGGTATGACTATGAAGGCCTGTAACACCAGCACTTCGTAGGCTGAGGCAGGAGGATTGCAAGCTTGAAAAAACAGTGAAATCCTGCTTCAAACAAAGGAACAACAAAATCCAATGTATTAAAAAGCTCACAAACTTTAGTAATTTACCCCAACTCTAATTTGCAAATGATTAACAATACTGTGATTCTTCAACAAAGACAGATAAAGCCCTAAATAAATAGCCAGCTGCAGTGGATGTATGATTAGCTGCAGTGGATGTATGATTAGCTGCAGGGGATGCATGAGTGGCTGCAGGGGATGTATGATTAGCTGCAGGGGATGGATGAGTGGCTGCAGGGGATGGATGAGTGGCTGCAGGGGATGCATGAGTGGCTGCAGTGGATGTATGATTAGCTGCAGTGGATGTATGATTAGCTGCAGGGGATGCATGAGTGGCTGCAGGGGATGTATGATTAGCTGCAGGGGATGGATGAGTGGCTGCAGGGGATGGATGAGTGGCTGCAGGGGATGTGTGATTAGCTGCAGGGGATGTATGATTAGCTGCATTGGATGGATGATTAGCTGCAGGGGATGCATGAGTGGCTGCAGGGGATGCATGAGTGGCTGCAGGGGATGTATGATTAGCTGCAGGGGATGGATGAGTGGCTGCAGGGGATGTGTGATTAGCTGCAGGGGATGTATGATTAGCTGCATTGGATGGATGATTAGCTGCAGGGGATGCATGAGTGGCTACAGGGGATGGATGAGTGGAGGTCCTTGTGTTTTGTAGAGACAGACTTTTCAACTGTAAGAACCTGTCTGAAGTCTACAGCAGAGAGGACCAGAGAGTGGTCTGCTTTCTAGTGGGACAGTTCTTTCTTTCCTTTTGTAGTAGTGCTGGGATGGAACTGAGGGCTTGCACATGTTAGGCCCTCCTGGCCACTAACCTGCTTCCCAGCCCTTAAGCAGGTTTTGTTTTTTGTTTTTCTTTTTTTTTTTTTTTTCTCTCTCTCTTAAAAAGTTGTGCACCCATAATTCCACTACCCTGATACAACTCTATTGGGACTTTTCATTTCCAGTCTGTTTCCACAGACACAGTTTTGCATAGCTATAATTAACATTTTATTGTGTTCTAATATGATTAATGTTTTAATGAAACTTTTCTCAAGTTTTTCTACAAAACATTGTAGTGACTACCTGTTTCATAGTTTAAGCTTAGTTTTCTCCTGTAGGAGTTACTATGATTCTTTTCATGGTTCTAATGATTTTTATTTGGTAGATTAATTTTTAGTCTATTTCTTGGAGTAGGGTTACTGGTCAAAGAACATGAAGGTTTTACAGCTTTTAAAATATATTGCCTACTGTTTCACACCACTCCCAGCATTATTTGAAAGCTGACAAGTTAGACCTGACCCCTGCTGACTCAGTCTTCACCTTCCGCTTTCTGCCTTCTGAGCCCAGGTGGAGTTCTACTTCCCGGTCTTTGATTTTTACCTCAGATGTGAATGGGCATGGCCGTGGAAACCCACCCGGAACTGCCTCTTCTTTCAGCCTTTGGTTGAAAAGCTTTTCCTTAGGAGAAGCCTCTCCTGCTTTGGGATGTAGCCACTTCCCTGCCCTGTGAAGCCGATAGTCTAGGAGCTCAGAGAGTGATGTACCAGGAGCTGAGCCCAGCCCTTCTGGCTGTGACCTTGGAGGTGGGTCTGTCTGCTCTCAGTTTTCTGGAACAAGGTGCTGATAAACCTCCTGCAGATAGAAGCATGGACTGCATAGACTGCACCATCTCCTCAAGCTCATGGAATCTTTTAGGGGATGGCTGGAAAACAACCAGTGTGGAAGAATGTTTGATAAAGAACTTGGACTAGACTAAGATTACCATTTCTAGATGGGATTAATTTTAGAAATTTTTTTTTCAGCTTTTCTATTTTAGCTGGTATGTTTCTAGATTAAGGATGAAATAAATTTCTCTTATTCTAGGGATAGCATTACCTAATTGTAGTTTTGCTTTTTCTTATAACGTATGTTTTATTAAATTTTCTCCCCAAGAGAATTCAAAATGTTATTTTTCCTTTAACTATTATCCTCAACAGTTTGCTTTGCCTCTTGATGAGATTTCATTACAACTAATTTCAGCAAGACCTGGAAACCACTTCCATTGTGAAAGCCAGCAAGGAGCTTAATGATGGCCACCACTGAGGAGACACAGATGTTCTGTGTCACTTAGGTGCAGTAGGAAAGCTGCTGGTCACTTGACCCTTGGCTGCTGGAACTTAAAATTTCACTCGTTACATCCATACATTAGATTGTAGTTCTAGAAATTTCAGGTTAAAGAGGCACGTGTTTCTCCTAAGTCTCTGTGGAGATTGAACTGAGTCTCCTGCTTCAATGTAAATTCTAGTCTCTAAAATGCCTTCATTCGCCTTTAATCCCAGCACTCGGGAGGCAGAGCCAGGTGGGTCTCTGTGAGTTCGAGGCTAGCCTGGTCTACAGAGCGAGATCCAGGACAGGCTCCAAAATTACTCAGAGAAACCCTGTCTAGGAGAAAAAACAAAAACAAAAACAAAACAAAACAAAACAAAAAGAACAAACCTTCATTCATTGTACAAACAAATAGCTTTCTAGAATTTTAGTTGGACAGAGTTTGAGAATTAATTTTTTTTTTCAAGACAGGGTTTCTCTGTGTAGCTTTGCGCCTTTCCTGGAACTCACTTTGGAGACCAGGCTAGCCTTGAACTCACAGAGATCCGCCTGTCTTTGCCTCCCGAGTGCTGGGATTAGGCGTGCACCACCACCACCACCACCACCACCACCACCACCACCACCACCACCACCACCACCCGGCTGAGTTTGAGAATTAATAAGAGAGGGAAATCAGTAGTTTGGGATTTGAAGTGTTATACCTTGTTTAAGATTTTAACAATGATTTTGACTTTGGTTTTTAACCTTTCAGAGCAGTTTTCAGTGCTGTGGGTATGTGTCCAGGACTCTAGAGGCCTTCTTAGGTGTCTTCTGCTCCTCGGTGAGCCTCCAGGCTAGGTTGCTGTGTCTAGTTGACAGTGGGGTGCAGAGGGAGAGTGCTTGGGCTCCTTCTCTTCACAAACATGGCAGTTAGCTAAGTGGCAGTCCTGATGTGGCTTGCACAGGGACAGTTATCTTTAGGGTGTTCATTTGTACCCCGAGGCCCCTCTGTAATGAACACCTCAGGAGCATAGACTAGGAAACAGGTAATGCAGGCCTTTCTTTAGGGGAGAAAGTATGATGCTGCTTTCCAACCCTATTGATGTACTTTGAGGAGATTGTTGGCTATGCAAATGTGGGTGCCTCCTTTGCCTTACTCTTTCTGCTTTATTCTCTTCTTCATCTCCCCTACCCCTTCCATTTTCCTTTCTCTTAGATACTGTCAGAGGGATCAGTCAGATTTGCCTGTTTTTAAGTAGGATGAGTTTGGATTGTCATGAGTGGGAATTAATTTGCAGTCTATATGGGATGGTAGGTTATTGAGAGGTGATTTTAATTCAGTTTTCCTATGAGATTCCTGTTGGAGCACTGTGCTACACACTTGGACCTGGCGCTTTGTGATCATTTGGGTAATGTTTATGTCAGACTGCCTGCTGAGCCTGCTGCTGCAGTTAGAGCCTGCATTTGATGGCATCTCCTTTTTTTGTGTGTAGGTTGCACAGAGCATTGAGGATCACCATCAAGAAGTGATTGGCTTCTGCAGAGAGAATGGTTTCCATGGCTTGGTGGCGTATGACTCTGATTATGCACTGTGCAACATCCCCTACTACTTCAGTGCCCATGCCCTGAAACTGAGCCGCAATGGGAAGAGTCTCACCACAAGCCAATATCTGATGCACGAAGTTGCCAAGCAACTGGACCTGAACCCAAATCGTTTTCCTATTTTTGCTGCTCTGTTAGGTAGGTGGAGTAGTGTGAAAACTATTTTCTAAGGGAGTGGTACAGTAAGCATACTGATGTATCTTTTGAAGATTTTCTGCCTGAGTGCTTTGGTTTTATATCTGATACTTACATTTAAGAATGAAAGAATGGGCTCTTCAATTGCATTCTTTTGGATATTTTTTTCTTTATTTGCTAGTAACGTATTATTCTTGTTTCTAAGCTTTTGTTTATATGTTCTGTCCAGGCTGAAAAACTTACTTTGTGATAAACTCCAAATTTTAGAGCAATAACATTTCTGAATTACATATGCCCACTATGTTTTCTGAACGCATGCCCACTATGACAGTGTTAGTGATCATCAAACTGGTATCGTAAATTGTGTTTATAAATGAAGAAAATATGTGCCTGGCATTGTGGCACAAGCCTGTAATCCCAGCATGCAGGAAGCTGAGGCAGGAGAATCACTGAGCTGAGCTACCCAGTGAGACTCTCTCAAAAAACAAATGGGCTTAAGAGGTGACTCAGCAGTTAAGAGTGTACTGCTCTTGGGCTTTTTGGAGCCCACTACTTATGATGGGACACCTCACGCAGCCTTGAGGCAGGGGAAAGGCTTGGACTTGCCTCTACTGGATGTGCCTCCCAATGGGAGGCCTTGCCTTCTTATGGGGGTCGGGGAAGGCTGGGGGAGCGGGAGGAAGGAAGAGGGGGAATCTTTGATTGGTGTGTAAAATGAATGAAAAAAATTTCTTAATAAAAGAGTGCACTGCTCTTGTAGAGGACCTGAGTTCAGTTCCCAGCACCCATGTTGGGTGGCTTGCCTCTGTAAATACCTGCACACATATGTGCATATTTCCACATAGAAATACACATGGGCTGGAGATATTGTTCAGTGGTTAAAAGCAATTGCTGCTCTTTCGGAAGACCTGGTTTCAGTTTCTGGCACCCACATAACAGCATACAACTGTCTGTTCTAGGGAATTTGACACCTCACACAGGCATATATGTAGGCAAAATACCAATGCACATGACATAACACACACACACCCTGGAAATTTCTCCGGTCATGCCTGGCCCTGTGGTCAGGATGAATTTCTCCTAACTGCTTTCTCCCACCTGCTTCCTGCAGTTGCTTGGTCCCAAGTAAACATACAGAGGCTTCTATTATTTACAAACTGTAAATTGTATGGCCTGTAAGTCAGGCATTTTGCTAGCTAGCTCTTACAACTCAACGTATTTCTATTAATCTATATATTGCCACATGGCCATGGTGTTACTGGTCTGTGGGCATCTTGTTGCTCCTTGGGCATGTGGGCTGGTGTCTCCCCCGACTCACCCTTCTTCATCTTGTCTTTAGTTTGAATGTACCGCCTAACCTTATCTTGCCCTGTCATGGGCCAATGCAGCTTTATTTATCAACCAGTCAGAGCAGTGCATTCTCACAGCGTACAGAAAGTGCACGCGCGCACACACACACACACACACACACACACTTCAAAATAAATCTTTGATTAGAGAGATAGTTCAGAGGTTAAGAGCACTTACTGTTCTTGCACTGGACCCCACCCCCCACCCCTAGTTGGTTGCTAGCACTCACATGGTAGCTCACAACAATCTATAACTCTAGTTCTAAAGGATCCAATGCCCCTTCTGACCTGTGGGCACCAGGCACACATGTATGGCACACATACATACCGATATACATACATGTAGACAAAACACTTGGACACATACAATAAAATAATAAGTTTAAAATTAGAAAAAAAAATCTTGCTGAGCAGTGGTGGCATACACCTTCAATCCCAGCACTTGGGGAGGCAGAGGCAGGGGGATCTCCGAATTCAAGGCCAGCCTGGTCTACAGAGTGAATTCCAGGACAGCCAAGACTACACAGAGAAACGCTATCTCAAAAAACTAAAGGGAAAAGAAAACCACACACACACACAAATCTTAAACACAAAGAAAATATGCCACAGGGCTAAAGCATTGCTATGATTTCTTTTCCTTTGCATGATAGCCACTATTATAAAAGAAAACAAGTACCTTTTTGTTGTATTTTGTTTTGAACAAGAGTCTTATATAGCTCAGTTTAGCTTCCAGTGACCTTGTAGCTGAGGATGAGCTTGGACTTTAGGTCTTCCTGTGTCCTCTGGGATTACAGGTGCGTGACACCACACCTAGCAGAAAAACAACTACTTTAAAATAAAAACAAACTATTGTAAGTAGATTAAAAACATCCCATGAAAGAATTATTTTGCTATATTTCCAGAAAGGATATACTTTATGTATTAATTTATATTTCTTAAATACGTTTCAAGTAGTAACATGTTCATATACACATGTTTGTTTGCTTTTTTGCTTTTTTTTTTACAGATGGGGTTTCTCTGTGTAGCCCTGGCAGTCTAAGAACTTGCTTTGTAGACCAGGCTGGCCTTCAACTCACAGAGATCTGCCTGCCTCTGCCTCCTGAGTGCTGGGATTAAAGCTGCACATATACACCTTTTACTTTGCACCTGCCTTGTGCAGTTCCTTTCCTGTTAGCCTCCCCTTCCTATGTCTTTGTGTATGTGTCAAGCTACTTTAAAATTCATCTCTTTAACTTTTTTTGCATAATTGTGTCCAAGTAGAAATGCATGTTTTTTGGAGTGAGGTTTTCCTGAGACTTAACCCCTTGGCTCTCTACTTTAGATACTCAGGGCCCTTTGGGGAGCTGCATGGTCTCTAGTGAAGTTACTGTGCTTTCTATGGAGTTAGCCCATCCTGGGAAATTAATTAGATTGTGGGTTATTTTTATAAATTTCTAGTTACCAGAAAGATAGGTGTATGCAGGTCAAAGGTCGGTCTCCAATGACGTTCCTCTGGACAACTGTCCACTTTTGTTGTTGATTTCTTTTATTTTGAGACAGGGTTTCCTATTGGGATCTGGGGCTCACCAGTAAGTGTAGGCTAGCTGGCTAGTGAGCCCTAAGGAGGGTCCATTTGTGTCTGGTGCACATGCCCCTCGTGTTGGGGTTATATAGGATGTGCCATTATATATGTCTTTTTATGTGGGTTTTGGGGTTACAGTTTGGGTCTTCATGCTTGTAAGGTAAGCATTTGCCAACTGATCTGTCTCTATTTAGATCTAGTTGCAAATATAGCAAAAAATTCTTATGGAATTTTTGTGTTTTGAGATTTGGAAGATTAAAAGAAATGAAATATATTTTCAGAAGTTATAATGTAAATGGATACTTTTTTTGATGTTAAAAGTATGTGTTGAGCTGGGCATACATACTCAGCATTTAGAAGGCTGATAAAGAAAGATTGGGAATTTGAGGTCAGCCTGGGTGACCTTGACATATTAGTTCCAGGTCAGCAGAGTTGTATCTGAACCTATTTTATAGCCAGGTGATGGTGGCACATGCCTTTAATCCCAGCACTTGGGAGAGAGGCAGAGACAGGCAGAATCTGTGAGTTCGAGGCCAACATGGTCTACTGAGCTAGTTCCAGGACAGCCAGGACTGTTATACAAAGAAACCCTGTCTTGAAATATCCCCCCCCCCCCAGTAAAAAGCTCTAATATATTACATATATATTGGTAGGTAGGTGACACGTTATGTAGATGATTCAATGTTTACTTAAGTGCTAAGCAGAATGTCTTTTGCCTAGAATTTGAAATATGGACGAATATTTGATTTCTGTTTAAGAAATACTGAGTATATTTCTTTGAGGTAATATCAACTCATACTTTTCTAGATAATTATATTAGAGAAATTTGAAATAAGTGAAGAAACAATCCATAGCAATACTTTAGCTAGCTCTGTATATCCCTGTTACTCAGGAGAATGGGGCAAGAAGATCATAAATTTAAGTCCTGTTGGGCAACTTAGTAAGGCCCTGTCACAAGACAAAAAAGTGAAAAGGGGGCTGGAGTGTAACTCAGTGATAGGATGATATCAGCCCTTGTTCAGTTCCCAATAGTTAAAAAAATAATAATAAAGTCATCCAATTAATTTGAGGTATAAGAGTCTAGTCTATTTAAGAAGTTTAGGCAAATTATGAGTAAGTTTGTTTATTTTAGATTTTGTAAAAATTTCATTATCTTTAAATAAAGCTATTTTCCTTTTCTGTCATAAAAAGTGCAGCTACTTAAAGTTTTATTTTAGAAAGTTGAGTGGAATACTCATTTAAATGTTTGAGTTTTGCCGGGCGGTGGTGGCGCACGCCTTTAATCCCAGCACTCGGGAGGCAGAGGCAGGCGGACCTTTGTGAGTTCGAGGCCAGCCTGGTCTAGAGAGCAAGATCCAGGAAAGGTGCAAAGCTACACAGAGAAACCCTGTCTCTAAAAACCAAAAAAGAAAAAAAGAAAAAAAAAGTTTGAGTTTTTACAAAGTCCATTACTGATACTGGAATTAACTTCATATTTTTTTAAGTTGAATCTTTAAAATAACTCTGAGACTTTATTTCACAGTAAGATTCTGTGCAGTTCACTAACAGCAAGCAGCAGTACAGAGCCCAGTTGTATGCACAGCTGGGGCTATCTGTTGGTTTGATGACCTGGTTCGTACTGCATGTTGGGGTGGGTACTGTGCTGTAGCGATGCGGCACAGGATTGCCTTTCTATTACTGCTTGCTAGTAGGTAGTTAATGAATCGGATGTTTTAATGGGGAAGTGATAAAACCATGGTACAAACATCACAGAGTTACTTAGGAAATTACTACTTTTGAATTGCAGCGAGAGTACCAGCACCGTATAGATGTTAGTGTTTCAGGCATTCATGCTCTGCTGTGAAAGTAGAATACCCTTCAGGAATGTAGTTCTTACTTGTAGACTAGCATAGCCCTAGAGGTAGGACAGACCGCTCAGATATTGTGGTCTGTGCTTTGTCACAGACACTTGTGGTGATTCGTACTGGAACACAGTTGTCGTCCTTTAATCTTTCTAGGGAAGATTTTATAACCGCAGACTCCACATCTGGCTAAATAATTGTCAAATCATTTCCAACCACAGGTGTTTCAGGAACACATGAAAACTTAGATCTGGTCTCTATGTGACTTCCTGGAATCCTTAGACTGACTTTTTGCATAGTGCTGGGAAGTCCTTCGTGTGATTGATGTCCAGACTGTACTGAACATTCACTTGGTCCTTGAGTCAGCTGTAAGGACTGCCTGCTGTGTGTTGCTTCATAGAACAGTGTGAAGAAATGTTTGTCTGCTTGAAAGCTGAATGCAAGTTAGCTAGCATACAGTGGTGGGGATGTTACCCTGTGTCTCTGATAATGATGGCTTTTACATTGTCCACATTTATATTCTAGGAAATCACATACTACCTGATGAGGATCTGGCTTCCTTTCACTGGAGTTTACTTGGTCCAGAACATCCACTCGCCTCACTGAAGGTACAAATGTCGATTGGTTTTCCAGCATGTGGCTCACCACTGTGACTCGGCTACTGCTTTAACGGTGCCTTAGTGACTTTCCTGAAGAAGGGAGGGAGGGACATGCTGTGTGGGTAGAGTGTCTTGTTTGTGACTCACCTGGGGATCTGCTCTGTCTTCATAAGTAACCTGCTGCCTTCCTTGCTCTCAACACCTGTGTTGAGAATGTCCTGTGCCTAGCTAGACAAGAAGAAATCTTTGAGCTGTAATTTTCATAAATTCACATTTTTACTTAAAATACTAATTTTTTAATAGGTAATGTCATCTGTCACTTAGATCAACATCTTTTAGCACACAGTGAGAATTTTTAACATAGTCATAACTTTTTACCTTTCTACAATTATAAAATAGTGTTTTAGTGCTTCTTGAATAATGAGAGGACGGTTCATTTGCACTGGTTTATTAACACAGCGCTTTCTTTCTCATTTCCCTTTTGTTTTTCTCCGTGTGTGATAGCAATGAACATCAGAAAAGAGACATTTCACCAGGGGGTTCTGAAGGGAGGAGGTTGTCTATTCTGTGTAAGCCTAAAAGAAAGGAGTGAGATTGATGTGGGCCGTGAGGACACTCTCTGGCACCTGGCAGTGACACTATGACTAGCATTCTCACTTGTTAGGTGCCTTAGGTGGGGACTTGGACACTGTCACTTCCAGCTCTGGGACCAGCTTCCCTAGACTAAGGGAAGGGCAGAGTGGGTGGTCTCCAGAGGCGTGCCGCAAATCTGCATTTGCTAATGTTGCAATTGATGTTCAGTTTTAAATGTAAGTTTTTCTTTCTTTGCATTATTGTTGATTTCCTGAAGGAAAATCTCTCAAGGAGGATTCCTTTTTTTAGTTCTTGCTGCTCAGAACCTCTTTTCCTCTCTCAGCTGTGTCTTCGAAGTATTCTCTTTTCACTGTAATATTTCTTGGTTAAGTAACCTTCAACTTCTCTTGAAGGTTAATTTCCCCTTCCTTTTAGGAATCACTTGTTTCCCTTTTACTTTTGCAAAGCTTTCCTTTTGCTGTTGGTAATGGAGTGTCTCCTGTGTGTTCTTAGGAATGAAGTGACAGGACCTGCTATCTTGATGATGGCGAGTGGAGTAGAGGCTGGAATGGTGTGGTCTCTAACAGCTGGGCTCCCGGTGCTGCTGCACCTGTGCACATTTGGCCTGTTAAGCACTGGGTCCTTATAAGTGGGGACTTCTGTAAGGGATTTGAGTGGAAACCTCCCGCTCTATGCATGTATCGTCACATGTTCAGCTGGACCGCCTTTGCTTTGCCCTCCATAAGCCTAGATATGAAGAGTAATTCGTAGGATTGTTGGGAAACCAGCTTAGTAAGTATATGTAATGCTGAAAGGATAGAAAATGTTTGTCCAGGTAGCCACCATCTTGGTTCAGTACTTGCTGACATTTCCCCATAAATTATGTAGACATGTCTGTGTCTTGTTTTAACTCAGACTGTTTGGAAATAAGATGCAGTTGTCGCAGCATTCCATCTATGCGTATTCCATCTTGCATCACTGCACCTACCACTGAGAGCGTCTTCTCTGTATTAATGTTACCAGTAACAAAACTCCCGGCAATTCACAAATAGAAATTTGAGCATTAGGTCTATGTTCCATTTTTCCTTTAAAAAAAAACTTATTTTTGTGAAGTTGGGAGGAAAAAGTGAGGGAGGTTAGGGGAAGAATTGGAGGGGAAGGAATGAGAAATGAGTTGGATCCAAATACATTATAAATGTATGAATATTAAATAAAATATTTAATAAAACTTTTTATAGTTACTAATATTTTATATGTGTGTGTGCGCTCATACATACACACATATCTCTTGGAGAGGTCAAAGGACAACTTGTAGGAATTGCTTTCTTCTTTCCATCATGTAGGAATCTGGAGATTGGATTTAGGTTGGCAGGCTTGACAGCCAGCATGTTACCCAGGCTGAGCGATGCTGCTGGCCCCACATTCAAGTTTTCCAACCATCCAGCCTGTACTTTTAACCATTTGAACCATCTCTCTAGCTGTTGTTGGCCAATTTTTATGTTTAGATTTCTTTGTAGGCATTTTCTGTGTGTGGCACTGTCTTAATCATCCTAACATGGTTGAGAGCTGAATGGGATGATTTTTCTCTTGGAACATTATTGATATGCATCCCAGCTGCTATTTTAATCTTTCTCATTTTTTCAGTTATAAAATTAATTCTATCTTTTGAAAATTTGAATACTTGTTGCTTATCTCCATAATACTCCTAGAATTTTAATTGGTTTTAAAAATTGATACTTAGTTTCAAATTCAAGTTTTCCTCCCGATGTGTAATCTGCACCTAACCTTGCTGTCTCCTCAGGGCTCAAGTAGAATTCTTTTGCTACTTGTTCCAGCTTGCTCTTTGCTCCTTGAGACCCCCTTTCTCTTTCATCTTGTTCCCAGGTTCCTGTGCCTTGAGTTGTTAGACAGTGAATTCATATAGGACCAACTCACTGTGAACAACAATGTAATAAATTTCATTCTGGCAAAATGTGCCAAATGTGGTGTGATAAAAGATTGAAATAGGTGAAGACTCACACTTGAGCATATAAACTGAAAATCTTTAAAAGAATCTGACACAGTATGCTAAAAAGAAAACTCAAAGTCTCGAGAAAGTTTCATCTTTTAAATACCTAATAAAATCACATATGGATAAGAAGCTAGCAGTCCACAGTTTATGTGGCTCAAAGTCCTCAGTGTGCTTTCAACGCTGGGACTCTTCTTCCCTTTTCTCTCCTTTCACTCCCTTTACAGGTTTTCTGTGGCCCAGCTGCTCTTGAACAGCTGAGGAACTCATGAACCACCTGCAAAGAGGACAGCTAGGTGGGAAGGTTGTGCCGCCCTGTCAGTCAGTGCCTTGTGTTCATCACTAGACTGAGTGCTGGGTTGGACGCAGTCATCACCCGGCACTTAGAGCTTTTTTAGTCAGTCTTCCTCCCTTCTTTTCTTCTTTCTTTTCTTTCTCTCTCTTTCTCTCTTTCTCTTTCTCTTTCTTTCTTTCTCTCTCTCTTTCTCTTTCTCTCCCTCCCTCCCCTCCCCTCCCCTCCCCTCCTTTTTTTGAGACAGGGTCTCACTATGTAACCTTGGCTGGTCTGGAATTTGCTATTTAGACCAGGATGGCCTTGAACTTAAAAAGATCCATACCTGCCTCTGCCTCCCAGTTGCTGGATTGTGCACTTTCTCAGTGGCTTTTCAAGTTATACACAATCAGGATCTTGGCTTTGAGGTCCTTTGCTTCAGTCTTAGAGGCCCAGTGGCTGAGTTGGCCCTGTTAATGGGGACCCTGATAATGGCAGAAAGAAAGTAACCGGTGGCAGGGTAGGTGACTTGAGGGTTGGTCGGACTCCCAGACCTGAGGCTGTATGTGAGTTCATTGGCTGTAAAAGGAGAGTATGCCGTTTACCTGGAGTGTCTGAATATACTTGGGGAATACCCTCTTTTTAAGTACAGAGCAATCCTCACTGTAACCTTCTGGTGGAAGAAAATGCTCTTAGTATATAATATTTTAGTCTTAGTTATGTAATTGTGAAGAACCTTTCTGTACTGACTTACAGTAATGAACATCAGATCAACGTGCCTTGGCGTGCCAAAGTGGCTTCTGCTGGACATCCTGCTGTGCCCACTTGGTTGGTCTTGGTGGGGCAGAGGGTTCTCTCAAGTTAGCCTCATGCCTTGAAGTGTGTGCGCTACCATTACCTTTGTGGCAATGCCCCTGACCCTGCTTCCCTTGTGCCCTGGGGATAATTAGGCCACTTTGCCTGCGTATGAAGATTGGCGACTGGCCTCACACAACCCAGCCCTTGCAAGTGTTCTGCACAGGTGTGCGAGGCTGTAACATTAGCCTGGCATAGGGCCCTGGCCACAGACACACCCTAAAAGTGATTTTTCCAAGTGTGTTTTGTGGGTTTTATGTTATTCTATGATTTTTGTGTCCTTACCAGATACAGGAATTTTAACTTTTGGGTGGGTATTTTGTTTTAATTTTTAAAAAGTCTTATCAATGTTGCTAGCTTTAAAAATATATATAATTTCTTCTTGTTGCTGATTTTCCAGAATTTGGAGTTTCTGGAATGATTTACTATCCCTCACCCCTGGTGTGTGTGTGTGTGTGTGTGTGTGTGTGTGTGTGTGTGTGTGTAATGATGCTTACTGTCCAGTGTCACTAACCTCAGTGTCTGGTGCTGGACCTTGTCCTTGGAAAGGTGGCAGCAGAGGACCATGAAGCTGATGTCGCTGTGTGGAGCCAGCCTCCCTCCAGGAGGAACAGCAAAATTCCAGTGTTTAGAGGCTTCTTTTGTGTCAGATGAGTACTGGAGCTAGGTTGGTGGACTAGTGGCTTTATTGTTCTGGAATGGTCTCTAAAATTCAGTTGGATATAAATTCAATAAATACCTGTTTTGCTTTTTGTCCTAGCACAAGGGGACAGTTTTGTCTCCATGAATCTTCTAGGGAAGGAATTCCTGCCTGTATGTTAGTGTCAAGCTGAAGTTAGCACAATGCATCCTTTACCTTCAGTCAGTCTCTGGCTCAGTAAGAGCAAAGAAACAATATCTGAGATGTGAGTACTTCCTGGACTCTGGAGAAAACAATGGTAGAGACTGAAAGGCAAATAAACTGACCATTCTTCCTTCTTTGCCTGTAAAAAAACAACAGAAACAAAACATTGCCTGAATAGAGGAGAAAAAAAATGTAGTCACCTAACTTGAGGTGGTTTGACTACACATTTACTCTTATTAGTTGATCTTTATGATTTTCCTATTTCTTTTAACATTTTTACTCTCCAGACTCCAAATGGTAGAGAAAAGTGTAATGTGGAAATGAAAGCCACCTAAAATCCTGCTCTAGAGAAGAGAATTGCCTTTAGCATGTTTGTGTTTGGTCTTCCAGAAGTAATTGTATCTGCTACTGTTTAGCATTGAGTTATGGCCATGATGTATATTACCTAGGCATTTGTGTTGTTGGGTTGTTTGTTTTGAGACAGGGTCTTGCTGTGTAGTCTTGGCTGGCCTGGAACTCAGCACAGTCTTCCTGTCTCTCCCCATAGGTGCTGGGATTACAGGCAACAGCCACCACTGCTGGCCTACTACATGTTCTCAGTGGTTAATACGAACCCTGAGAACCTAGATTTAGTATGAAATTTATTCTTTGCTCATTTTTAATTTACCAATTGAATTGTTAAGTGGGATGCTTTTAAGTACATGACAACTCAGAGGCTTTCTGTTTCCTAAAAAATCAATGTGGGAAATGTGCAGCTCTGAGGAATTCGCTGCAGTCTGTTGGGACTCAGGCGTAGCTTTCTGCCCATACTTTTTAGGTTAGGATGGGGTCCCCCTCTTCATGATAGGAAGAGAGGGACTTGCTCTTCCATGGGGAGAGTGAGAACCTCATGCGGCAACTGCTCAGACTTAGTAATAGGTCTGTGATAGGGTTGGGGATGGAGGGTGGTGCTTCTGAGAACCCTGGAGAAAGCCAGGAGGAAAGGCGCAGAGGGAGGCTCCAGGCTGGTGTTTGTACCTTCTGTGCTCACCATGCAGTGCTCTAGTTTCATTTGAAATAGCAGTGTAGTTAGTGGCAGTAATTCGTGTCCTGACTCGAGTCCATAGCTTTGGCTCTGTTCCAAACCGGGTGGGCCCCAGTGCTTCCTGCTCAGCACTCACCTTCCTCTGAAAGTCGGACGGTGTTGGGGTGCAGTGACATTCAGTGCTGCTCTCTAATCTGTGCCAGCCCCTCACCCTGAGCAGATGGCCGGCCAGCACTGTTGTTACACTACATCCATACACTGGAGGCTCCAGGGCAATCCTCTGTTCCCTAGAGAATATCATTTGTTAAGGCTAGACCACAGGTCTGGGGATGTAGTCAGTATATATATATATATGCTGATGCTTTTATCCTTAACACTGTGTGGGTGTGTCAGTTAGTGCAGACATGGTTTTTCAAGACTACACTTAGGTCAGAAATGGAGGGTGTACCAGCCCAGCTTTGTGTGCTTACTGGCTTCTTCAAGGCTCTGATTTAGGCCTTGTCCAAGTTGGCCTCTTGAAACTAGCCTTTTCCCCAGTGAGACATTGTCCTTCCTGTGGGCTGTGTTTAATATGGCTTTCTATATAGGATTCCCCTCCCTTTCTTACTTGCCTAGGCTCAGGCTCAGGCTCAGACACAATTGGTTCCTATCTCCAATTCTATAGTAGCCCAGTCTTCCTATCAGTAACTGCTGTATTAAGATGTATCACTCACATACTGTCAAATCAAGGACTTTGTACATGTTAAAGGTTTTAACATTCAAAGCTGTGAAACCATCATAGAATATTTTTGTTATGCCAAAAATTATGTACTTATTAATATACCCCAATTCCTTGATATTAAACTCTTTCGCTTCATTCTGAATAGAATCAGACACTGTACTGTTCTTTATTTGGTTGCTTTCACTTGACATAATGCTTTCAGGGTCTGCTGATACTGTGGCATGTCTTAGCACCACATTCCTTCCTGGGCCTGGAGGACATCCCATTGTATGTTTATGCTACATTTTGTTTGCTTGTCAGTCTATGGACTTTTATGTTGTTTATGCTTCCTGGTGATTTTAAATTCTGTTGTAAGCCATTGGTGGCACATGCCTTCAATCTTGGGAAACAGAGGCAGGCAGATTTCTGTGAGTTCCAGAACAGCCAGAACTACACAGAGAAACCCTGTCTCAAAAAACAAAAACAAAAGATTTAAAAAAATTAAATAAATTCTATTATGAACACATTGGCACACCTTTTTATACATTTCTTCATTTCTCCTTAGTGTCTGGGCTGTGTGCTGATTCTATGCTTAGTGTTTTGAGAGTTCATCACACCATTTATGCTGTGTAGTGGCTACACAATTTCTCTCCCCCCAGCAGTATGTGGAGGGTTGGATTTCTGCATGTCCTTAAGAGCACTTGTTACTGTCTGTTCTTGTGTTTAGTCCCTAAGCTTATTGAGGTCTTCATTTTGCTTTCAAGTTGACTTTCTCTAATAACTAAGGATGTTGCACATCTTTTCCTATGCCCCTTGGCCATTTTCCTGCCTCCTTTGAGTGAAGGTCTACTTGGATCCGTTGCCTATTTTGTTTTTTTTTTGTTTTTTTTTTTTTTTTTTTGGTTTTTCGAGACAGGGTTTCTCTGTGTAGCTTTGAGCCTTTTCCTGGAACTCACTTGGTAGCCCAGGCTGGCCTCGAACTCACAGAGATCTGCCTGCCTCTGCCTCCTGAGTGCTGGGATTAAAGGCGTGCACCACCACCGCCCGGCATGTTGCCTATTTTGAAATTGAGTTATTTATCTTCATCAAATTAAAACAGATTTTAATATATTCAGATGCAATTTTTCTGTTAGATACAAAATTTGCAAATGTTTTGTGTGTTTTTGATTTTTGAAACAGTGAGTCAAGTTAGCTTCAAGCTTCCCATCCTCCAGTCTCCACCCTCTCAAGTGCTGGGATTTTATATATGTACCTCCATGCTGAGCCTGCTGTTGCCTTTTTCTCCTTCTCCGTGGTGTCCTGTTAATCCCCACATCACTGACTCGGTTCCATTTCGTCATCTGCCCTATCCCCACCTCCTCAGTGCCTTGGTTTAGTGCAGACATCCGAGTTGCACTCTGGGTCCTCTTGTACTCTACTGCAGCCTCCTGTCTCTAGAGCCAGAGTTTCCACGTACTGATTTAATTCTAAATAATTAATAATTCTAATAATATAATTCTTTCTGCTACCATGACATTTTACCTCCAGTACTGAAACAAGAACACCCAGGGAGCTCCTGATAAGCATCATGCACCCGCTACCCCTACATCATCCATCTTACCTTCCTACCATGCTTTTAAAGAACAGGTGGATGTCATTGTGGAGACACGGTCTAAATTAAAGAAAGAGCCTGTGAGCCCATTGTCAAAATGTCCTTTCTGATCACAATTGCAGCCAGAATTTCTGTATACATTGATTTAAAAATGCATATGGAACTTTAAAGGACTGAAAATAACAACTACCATCCCTTCACCCCTTTTTCTCTTGTGTTAGGGTCTAGGCCCAGGACCTTGAGCATATCGACAGACAGTCCTCTACCACTGAGCCATTTCCCCAGCCCCAAATACAATTATCAATATGAAGAACAAAGTAGGATGACTTAATACTGTCACATTTCAAGACTAAAGCTACCACTGTCAGCCAGGATGACCATGTAAATCAGTGGAGTGAAACAATCCAGAAATAGCACATATGTATTGTCAGTTATTTCATCAGAAATTCCAAGGTAATGTGGTGATATTATGTTCCCCAAAATATTGTGCACCCTAAACTTATCTGGGGTCAGAGAACAGAACAGCCACTAGATATAGAGGCCAGAAAATGGTGGCATACACGCCTTTAATCCTAGCATTCCAGAGGCAGAGATTCGCCTGGATCTCTGTGTGTTCAAGGTCACACTGGAAACAGCCAGGCAAGGTAACAAGAGCCTTTAATCCCAGGAACTAATGGCAGAAAGCAGAAAAATATGTAAGGCGTGAAAACCAGGAACTAGGTTGGTTAAGCTTTCAGGCTTTTGAGCAACAGTTCAGCTGAGATTCATTCTGGATAAGGACTCAGAGGCTTCCAGTTTGAGGAAACAGGATCAGCTGAGGAATTGGCAAGGTGAGGTGGCTGTGGCTTGTTCTGCTTCTCTGATCTTTCAGCGTTGACCCCAATACCTGGCTCCGGGTTTGTTTTTATTAATAAGACCATTTAAGATTCATGCTACAAGGTAACTTTATAACAAATGAATATCCATGTGCAAAATAGAATTTAACATTAGAAGAAAGTAGCAGGGCAGTGATGGTTGGTGCACATCTTTCATCCCAGCACTTGGGAGGCAGAGGCAGGCGGATATCTGTGAGTTTTGAGACTAGCCTGGTCTACAGAGCGAGATCCAGGACAGTGAGGATTGCTACACAGAGAAAACCTGTCTCTAAACAAACAAACAAACAAAAACAACAACAACAACAAACCAACCCAAAAATTAGAAGAAAATCTTTATGAGTTCCATATACTTAGTTAAGAGAATGAAAAACAACCACACTAAGAGAAACTGTTTGCAAAATAGAATGTGTCTAATAAAGAATTTACATCCATGGTACATGGGGATTGACACAAGAGTTAGATAACCCAGTAAGACAGTAGGCACGGGTTTGAGTCAGTCATTTTACAGAATGCTCAAAGGGTACACAAGAGGTATTGCAATGTTAAAGCAGTTATGGCCACTTCTAACCTAGTATGCTGGGCTAAATGAGGGCGACTGGGGAGAGTATCAAGCAGTTGCAGCTCTGCTGCTGTGGAGTGGCATCGGAATAACAGTCACTTTGAGGGCAGGATGGTGGTTTCTTGTAAGTCAGACACACCCTGCGCATCCCAGCAGTCTCATTCCTGAGAATAAAAAAACACCATGTTCACACAGACTCCTACCTGAACGTCCATAGCAGCTTTATTACGGCCTCAGCCTAGAGATAATTCTTACTGAAAGATGATGGGTGGATAAACAGCTACCAAAGGAGCACAGTTAGGTCTTGGTAACATACACAGATCCCAACAGTGTTATCTGTAGACCCAGAGGAAATCGATATGCTGCACTCTTGTGAGTCTGTAGAGAAGACTACTGTGGTGACAGGAGGCAGATCAGTGGGAGGCTAGGCTGCTTTGGGATTGGCCTAGAAGCTTTCAGACTAGTCAGACTGAAGTGTCATGTAAAATACAAATACTTAATGTAAAACTTGAAAATATGGGTGCTATTACATAATCTCTTATAGCACGTTTTAATATTTCCCAAAACAAAACACCAAAAGAATACTTAGCAGCAAGAGAATTGATACAAAGCTGCAATCTTTTCAAACAAAACAAACATGTGGCATTATTTTAATTTTGCTTCATGCATTCAATATTGGATTTTTAAAACTGTTAGGTTTTCTGAACACCTTTGTGAGAAAATGTTTAAAGTCACAAACTGTTGTTTCCCACGAAACGAGTATGCCATGCAGTACAGCACTGTGGCGTCAAGTGTGCCCGTCTCCCACTTTCATACCAACTTAAACAGTTAAAGAGCACTTAGTTAGCAATTTTATTAAAGCCCGATATCTAGCTGATTTGTGTGGACTGGGGAAAACTTGTATAATGAATTGTGCTCCTCATCCACATACCATTATACACACAGAATCTGGTGAGCCACAAAGCTATTTACTGTTTCACAGGCTTCAATTTGTAAACAGCTGTTTTCCAATTTCTGCCTATATGATGAAAAGTATGCAAATGTCTAAAAATCATGTATTCTAGATGAGGAGAAATGCCTGGTATAAATGTTGCTTAAAGTAAAATGGCACCTTTTTTCTGAACCCCAAGTGCCGACATTTCCTTGTGTTTTTCGTCTTCAGCTGAGTCTCATACAGCTTCCAGGCTGAGGGCACCCATTTTTTTTTGTAATAAACAGTTTGGTATATAAATGTGCTCCTTTGTTTTATGGCCATCCTAATGTTGAAGTTCTTTTTCCTTAAGATGCAGCATGGATATGAGTGATGGTCTGGTGGCATGGTGCAGGACCCAAATGATGGATGGCAGCATTCTGTTTGAGTGTACATTGTGAGTTCTCATACATAGGGTAAATGGGCATCCACAGTTGTTTAAAGGTAAAAATAAACAAAGAAAAGAACATTTTTGAAGAAGAATTTTGAAGTGATGAGGATTGGTGGCACACACTTGTAATTCCGAAACTCAGGAGGCTGAGGCAGCAAGAACATGAGTTGGAGGCTAGACAAGGCTATGTATTGAGAGGGCTGGATAGCAAATTTCAGGTTAGCCTGAGCCGCATTGTGAGATCTTGTCTCAAAAAGTGGGGTGGAAGGAATATTACCCAACATAAAAGTACATATATTTGGGTAAGTGTCCATTTTTTTTTTTTTTTGTCTTAACACACACACACACAAATCCTATTCTGGATGAGATGTTGAGACCACTTAGAATTGAGGCAGTGTTTGTCTACAAGTGGAATGCAGTGATTGACCTCATGAAGAAAGTGTGCCTGATTAAAACATAATTGCTGTCTCAGTGTCTGACCTATCAGAAACAGTGTATTGATTTCCCCTTGGGTTTTGTGGAAAGCAGCTCGCCTATAAGCTCCCTGTGCAGTGGGAGCTTTCTGGGGAGACTGGCCTGAACCTCACCCCTGCACAGAAGCATTAAAGTTATCCTAAGTTATCCTTTCTAATGATGATTTTTAGAAAGCGTTGAGAGGTTGGTGGTTTTGGTTGTTGTTTGTTTTTTTTTTTTTTGTCAATGATATTCCACGAGTCTTTGGTTATAATGAAAATATCTGAATACTGTGTTGTGGTGGGCTTAACCTAACAACTGGAATATAATATAGTGACATTAGTTAAATGAATTTAGAGCTTTACAGTGTAGTCAAGATTGGAGCTACAGGGTTATACGCAGTGAATAAATGCTTCTGTAACAGGTGCCATTGATATTTTGTCTTATCTGGAAGAGATTGTTTCCTTTGTGCTTTGTTGGTATAGTGTATTGTTTCTTCTTAGCTTCCTTAAGATGTCCTTTGAAATAACTGACCAAAATTAGTGATTGTAAAGAATCAGCATCTCTGGCTGTAGAGCCCCCTCCCCTCCAAGATCCTACGAAGAACCCCATGATCTAGTTGCTAGAGGCTGCCTTGATTTCCTGTGGTGTGAGTACCATCCTTCACCATCCTACCACCTTATGGATATCTCTACACGCACTCCAAGGAAGAATGAAAGCAGCCCCAGGACTGTCAGCTGCTTGGTGGTATAGCTGAACCTCAGATGGCATGGACATAGTGTTTGTAGAGATTAGATACCTGCTTTGGGGACAGGCTAGGAAATGCAGCCAGTGCCTACATCACCGACCCAGCCCTGGTGCTTGGGTCTCCTGGAGAATTTTTTTTAATTCAAATTAAATGTATTATTTGCTTTTTCTATTGCTATGATAGAATGCTTTGACAAAAAGCAACTTTGGGGGAGAAAGGGATTATTTTGACTTAATAGTTCCAGAGAGGATAGAGTCCATCATGGCGTGGAAGGCATGGCAGCAAGACCATGAGGCTGGCTGATCATATTTCACTTATACATGGGCAGCAGAGAGAGAGCAAATGGGAGGTGTAGTGAGGCTGTAAAATCGAGCCTTTTCCCAGTGATAATACTTCTCTTAGTAAGACTCCACATCCTAAGGGTCTGTAACCTTTCCAAACAGGACTACAGCTGGGGACCAAGTGTTTAAATGTGTGTGTGTGTGTGTGTGTGTGTGTGTGTGTGTGTGTGTGTGTGTGTAGGGAGGGGGCATTTCATATTCAAACAGAGGTCAAAGGACAGAGCTTATGTTCATTGGCATGAGGGAATGGGATGTCTTGTCTGCTGATTCATTGACTGTAATCTGTCATTTGGGGCTACTCTGGCAGCTCACTGATTCCAGTGTGGTGGTTCTGTGTTATAGCTATCTGTCACAGATGTGTGGAAGATCATAGCACAAAGTTTTCAGTAGAAAACGGTTCATTTTGGGAAAACAGTGCTCAAAGTGAAAATTCACATTGGAAGATTCCCCAACCCCATCCCCAGACAGAGTTTCTCTGTGTATCCTTGGCTGCCCTGGAACCCTGTAGATCAGGCTAGCTTTGAACTCAGAGATCCTCCTGTCTCTGCATCCTGAATGCTGGTATTAAAGGTGTGTGCCACCACCACCCAGTTTACATGAAAATTTTATGCTTAGGTAATTATCATTTTTACCAAAATAACATTACCTATTATTTAATTTTTTTTTCCCGGGAAGCACAGGGTGGGTAAACCCTGTGGCTCTTTTATACCTCCCTCCTTTTTTGAACAAAGCAGTGATCTACAGTAAAATTCTTCCCAATTTCATGATTGTGAACTTGACCATAAACAGTTTTTAATGAAGCAGAAATCATCTATACTCTCCTCAGAAGCAGAATAATTGTTTCCAACTTCGGAGTCGCTGGAGTTTATTTGACGTTTGTTTTTCCTAACCTTATATTTTAAGCTAAAATTTAAAAATGGAACTAAGAGTAGACTGTTGTTGCTCGGGCCACCTAAAAGATTTTGGGTATGCTTACTGCACCATCTGTTCAGATCAGGACTCTTGGGGCAGCAGCCTTGGGTGGAGTGACAGCAAGGAGGTCTCAGGCTCCAGCCATGGGCTGCCTTTGTTTTTGAAAGAGCAATCAAGAAGCTATTTTATTATATCCAGTGACTTTTGTTCTTGCCATCTTGAGTTATTGTCTTTTAATGTATAAAGCCACCTAAATAACTAGTGTTTCAGATACTGTTTAAGCATTAAGTCATTAGTGGTGCATCTAGTATTTGAGTGACCAGCTAGCCACAAACACCTGTTTGAACCTGTGGATTATAGGTTGAAGCCAGGCCATCAAGACACTCCCCAGCCCCTCAGCCCACATGCTGCCCTTTCTGATGGGACACTCACTGAGAGCAAGGTGCCCAAATGTCTGTTAGCAGGAACATGAGAGTGAGGTGGTATGGGTTAGCTCAGGATTTCTGTCCTGACCTCACTTCTCTGGCTGCTGGGGTGACCCCATACTTGCCTTGTCCTGAGCTTGTTGAAACATCCCAAAGGAGGCAGAGCATAGCCCCTTCCACCTAGAGCAGTCTCAAGCACTTTCACCCTTCTGCATGTCTTCTGGGAGCACGGGTGGCAGTAGTCTTTTGCCACACACAGAGGGGCTTTAGGCTTCTAGGAATGTGCTGATGGTCAACATCAGCAAACACTTCAGTCACACTCAGGGAGCCCTCATGGTCTTTTCCCTGAACCAGAGTCTACAAACCAAACAAAGAGTGCTGCTCTTATGGGTGAAAAACAGTGATCCACATGGAAAATTCCACGTTTTAAGGGGGAAAACTACATTGCCTTTTCTTTTTTTTAAAAGGGAAATTTAATGTAGCTTTGGGCATCTGGAAATTTGCATAGTAATCTCAAAGTAATAAATGCATGTATTTTCCATTTTATTTATTAAGGTTAAACTTTTCTTAAATCATTACGCTCCCTATACACACACCTCTGGTCTAAAAAAAAAAAGCCACGAACATTATCTCAGTGTTAGAGAGACTAGAAGTTTAAATGGGTCTCACTGGGCTAAAGTCAAGCTCTAACAGGCCTGTGTTCATCGGCAGTCCAGAATTCTCCCTGGACTTTCCAGCAGCTGCTTACATTCCTTGGCTTTTGGCTCCTTCTCTGTCATCCAAACCAGCAATGCAGGTCTTGTCTTTCTCATGCCGCCTCCCGGACATTGTGCCCCCCATGGAGGACCCTGTGATTACACTTTGCCATCCACACAGTCTAAGACAGGACTTTATTTTTAGGTGAGCCAGTTGGCAGCCTCTCTATCCTGCACACCACATTGTACGTGCAGGTTCTGGATAGCGGAATGGAGATAGTCGTGGGAGCCATTGCTGTGTCTACCCCAACTTTGCTTTCCTTCTAATACTAACCCGCCTTCTGCTGGTAGGAGCTATTCTTGGATAACGAGAGACCCCACTCTCATTATTGGATGTTAGACTACAGTCTCTAGTCCTCTCTTTTCAAGTGTGTCTTTAGTGCACTGACAGTACTACCGTTGTTGTCAAGTTCATACATAAATGTGGTGGGTGTAGGCACTTGGTAACTGAGTTCATCCTTCAAGTTTCAGAGAGCCTTGGGTGCAGGTTCAAAGGTCACACTATGTTGGCCTAACCTGTTAATACAGAAAGGAAGCTAATGGCTTCCAGTGGGGCTGTTGAGTTTGTGGGGTGTAGAAGGCTGAGTGATGAAAGCCCAGCCCTGCTCTTTCAGCCCCACAGGGTAGAGCCAGCTACTCTTAGAGGAGCCCAGGCCAGGATCTCATGGGTGGGAGGTATGCAGGTCCCAGCAGGGGTCCAGTAGGCACCCTTTGGAGTGTCGGGGCCCTGCCTGCAGACTTACCCATCCCCGAGCCTCCTGCCTGCTGCTGACATGTGATTTGTCCTCCAGGTCCGAGCCCACCAGCTGGTCTTGCCACCCTGTGATGTAGTGATCAAAGCTGTTGCTGACTATGTCCGCAGCATTCACGACACCTCTGACCTGGATGCCATAGCTAAAGATGTTTTTCAGCATTCACAGGTAACAGCACAAATCGGAAGAATTGGGCTTTGCATGGGTTGTGCTCAGGGGGATAGGTTGGAAGGCTGTGCTTGAGATAGGATGCTGTAGACCTTGGGTCAGAGGATTAGTATGTCCAGTGTGTCTTTCAGCAGCTGGGTGGTCTCAGCCATGTCACCTTGCTTGTCTGGTGAACAGGAGGGAGTCAGTGTAGTGATGCCAGGGTCTGTGGTGCTCTGTGCTCATAAGATGTGTGTACCAGGTGATTGTTTTTGTTTTTGTTTTTGTTTTTTTCTGAGCCAGGGTCTTTCTGTATAGCCCTGACTGGCTTTGGATTCACAGCAATCCACCTGCCTCTGCCTCCTCAGTGCTGGGACTGAAGTTATGCATCACCATGCCTGGCTCATGCCAAAGTTTTCAAAAGATAAACTGCATGTTGGTCAGATGGCATTGTAGATTGACGATTAGACTTTCTGTTTTGGGAAATAAAGAATGCAGACAAGTCAGCTCAGTAGAGCGGATGAGGATTGAGATGCTGAGACTCGGCCTGAAGAGCCTCAGCCGCGCTCATGTTACCCCTCCAGTCTATGCCGTCCATCCCACAGCAGGTGGTAGGCTTGGCCGTGTGGGGAGAGCGTCAGAGACCAAACAGAGTTGGTCAGAGAAGCCATAGAAACAGCACCCATCCCTGCTGCCAGCTGAGAAGCCTACTTTCTGACCACATTGATTCTGATTACATTTCATTAGTTTTTGTTTGAAAGTTTGGCAATAATCTATTGTGTTTGATCTGAAGGTTTTCATATCATTCTCCATTCTTATCTAACCTGAAAGGTTACAAATTATTCATGTGCTGATTTATGATAAAAATGTTCATACATATGACCAGTGGCATAACTAAGGCTTTCCCACATTTCTTTCAGTCTCGAACAGATGACAAAGTCATTCGATTTAAGAGAGCAGTTGGATATTACTCAGCAACTAGCAAGCCTATGCCATTTCACCCACCACATTACTTAGGTAAGTAAACAGAGCCTCTGTGCGATGGCCGTTAAGTGTATAAATCCTGAGAGTTCGTTATTCTCCAGCAGATTTTATCTGTTTATCTTACTTACTATTTTGAGACAAGGTCTCAGTATGAAGACCAGGCTGTCCTTGAACTCAGAGAAATCTGCCTGCCTCAGCCCCTGTGTGCTGGGATTAAAGATATACACACCACATATGGCAGCTTTGTTCTTTGAAAGTCTGATTTTCTCACTCGTACAAGTGTGGCCCACTTTCTTAGTGGTTCCTAAGAGGGAGTGTATAGACTTGGAAGGGAAAAGTAGAGGCCAGGGAGACAGGCTTGCAGGTCACAGCAGGGACGGGTCTCCTGAGGACACAGACAGTGCGGTAGAGTGACAGGAGCGCCCCTTTGCTGCTATCCTGCTGCTTTTCTTCTCTTCCTCCTCCTCTTCCTCTCCCTCCATGGCCATTGCTTTTCCTTGCAGAAGGGCAGGTTCAATATAGAGATAAGAAAGTCTAAGAAGTGGCACCAAGGCCTGTTGCTGTTGTTTGTTCATGGCAGCTGTTAGCAAAAATAGAATGTTCCTTAGATATATGTGGGAATTATACTTTTCAAAAGTTCTTTTTATCTTTGTTTGTTGTGTGTGTGTGTGTGTGGGGGCACATGTGTGCCACAGCTCGAGAGACATTCTTTCCTAATGGGAGAGCTCAGACTTAAGTCATCAGGTTTGTGTGGAAAGCACTGTTACCTAGACCCTAAGAGCTGTTCTTTGTGGAGGAGTCAGGTATGATTCTGTCAGTGTGTTAGGCACTGGGAACGCAGAGCAGAGGTACTGGGCTCGGCATGACAGCTGGGACCTGAGCAAGTCAGTGTACCTCTCAGACACTGTGGCTGAGGGAGATGGGATTGAAGGGCCAGGGGAGCCTGGCCATTTGTTCACCCAGCCTCTCTCTCTCCTGATACTCCTTTTACTCAGTTGTATACTGTGCAATTCACTTTTCTCAGAGTAGTCAGAGCAATCTTTCAAAATATGACATATTACACTTAAATCCCTGAGCTGGCTCCATCACACTCGGCTTGACTTCCATGTCTTTACTCTGCTTGCACCTGGCTCCGCCCTGCCTGCTGACAGCTTGCCCCTTAGGCCGATGGCGCAGGAACATTTTTGCCTTGAGTGGACGAAGCTGGCTTCTGCTGGTGGCCCTTTGCACTGACTAGTATATCTGGCGTTCCTCTCCCTGACTGCCTTGGATTGGAATCAGCTGGTGTATGAGACCCAAATGTGGGTGTCTATTCACCGAGGGCACCCAGTGTCTTCTGTCAGTTGCTACATCCTCACACAGTGTCTGCATCTCTTGGTGGCTTCGCCTCTGTACCTTCTTCCACCTACAGGGACTAGGGAACCAGGGCCTGTTCTCATCCTCTGTGGATAAATACTTGGCTGAATGAATTAAACCATTACGTTTTTAAATCAAGGGAGTGAAGTAATGTGGTGTATTTTGGTATCATTCTTGGAAAAGGAACACAGTTTATAAAATGGAACAGGTATACATCGTTCCATCAGTTAGGATATATCTGCTGTATGCTTTGCACACAAGAGATGTTTCATAATTGCTTGTTGAGGTGATAGAAAGCATGAAATCAACACTAGACCCTGTGTCTGGCCCATCTAATACAACTACTTGCTGGCCTTGGATTTATGTTCTGTTGTAGCGGCATCACTGCATGAATATAAAAGAGAAAGTGTATGTGAAGTATTTGTTACAGGCAGAATGGCCTAAAGGGCACCAACCAATTGAATCAGTGACGGAATGCTAAATGAATAGTCAGGAGGCCTGACTGTTCGAGGAAGTAGGACGGCATCATCAGGTGTCGACATTTGGCTCTCTGCATATTACTTTGGTTTTCACTGCTATAACAAAATGTCTAAGGCTGAGTAGCGTTCTAAAGAAAAGAAGACTGGGCTGGCAAGATGGATCACAGGTAAAAGTTGTCCCTGTTGCCAAGCCTGATGACCTGGGTTCTCTCTCCAGGTCTCACGTGGTGGAGGGAGAGAGCAGCAGATGGGGCCACAGTGATAGCTCTGTGCTGTCACAAGAGAGCATGCTGTGAGAGACAGGAGAGAGAGACAGACTGCTGGGGTCCAAGGGTCTTTAGTAGTTCCCACTGTGCTCCATCACCTTCAGTACCACCAAACTAAGGACCAAGTGTCCATCACGTGACCCTTTTAGAGACAGCATGTCCAGACCACAGCACATGGAACAGTGAGCAGCAGCTACCATTTTAAGCAGTTACTGGAGATTATGAGAGCAGAATGGTGCCTCACAGTGTATTAAGGACAGGAAGTATGGTGAAAGATAGTGTAAGCCCTCCATATCTGAGTCCCTAAAATGTTTGTAAAGGAAATTGTGTGGAAAATGTACTGATTGTTCCCTGTCATTTCCTCCCAATAATGCAGCATAGCAACTGTATATACAGCATTTACCTTGTAGGTATTTAGTCGTTGTTCTTAGTCTTTTATGTAAAGCACACAGGCGGGTGTGCCCAGGTTCTGTGTATGGATTCTGTGTGCACAGGTTCTCTCTGTATGAATTCTCTGTATGCAGGTTCTTTGTAAATGTACCATATAGAGAAGGGACTTGGACAGCCATGGCTTTTGGTATCCACTGGGATAATGGAGTTATCAGGACACCCTTGGAATACTTTGGGGATACTGAGGGATGCCTGACTGTACACATGATATTGCATTGGTTGGTCAAGGCTAGAGACCATGTTGTAAACAAGGTAAATTTTAAGTTACAGTGTGTGTGAAGTGGATTCATGTTTTCAGTAATTAAATGATACTTAAGTGTTTTATGGATAGAGTTGACTGGAAATTCAGTTTCGTTTTCTGTATTAATCCACTCAAAGGACAGCACCCTCAGCTTATAAGGGTCTCTCTGGGCCTGACCTGATAAAGGTCATTACCGTTTCAATACTACTACCCTGGAGGCCGGGAGAGACATCAGTATCTATCCTACCCGTGAGCTAGATGTGTGAGGCATTGTTGAAGAATGGAAAAAGTATGTGTTCAGATAATGTCTTTGTGCCTTCTCTTAGCTTTTTAAAAGTAAGTACAGGGCATATTGAGAAGGCTTGGCCGGGGAGTGTGATTCCCCAGAACTCCCATGGTGGAAGAAGAGAACCGACTGTTGCAAGTTGTCTGACAACCTCTACACATGTGCTGTGCTGCATGTCAGCACACACGCCCACGCCCGTGTGCGCGCGCGCGCGTGCGCACACACACACACACACACACTAGGGGTGGCGTGGTTTGTGTCCTAGCACACTATCCGTTACAGCTTGTCATGAATCACCACTTTGAACACAAGCGTGAGAAAGGCTTAAGTTGGGTTCTCAGAATTTGTGGTTTAAAGTGACAGATAACACAAGTACTAATGTCCTACTAGTTACTTGAGCACAGACTAGTGCTTGTGCACATTTAAAAGCTGCATGAGTGACACGAGAGCCCTCCTTAGCTACCTTCCTGTTACCGTGAGGAGACACTATGGCCAAGGCAACTTATGAAAGAAAAGTTTATTGAGGCTCAGTTCCAGAGGGTGAGGCCGTGGCCATCACGTCGGGGAGTATGGCAACAGGCAGGCTGGGCACTAGAATAGCTGAGAG
This sequence comes from Peromyscus leucopus, assembly GCF_004664715.2. Lineage (NCBI taxonomy): Eukaryota > Metazoa > Chordata > Mammalia > Rodentia > Cricetidae > Peromyscus > Peromyscus leucopus. The sequence goes on from NC_051067.1 coordinate 14,751,100, forward strand.
TTTACACCTGAGCCACAAGGACAAGGCAGAGAACACTACTGGGGAATGGCATGGACTTTGGAAACCTCAAAGCTTGCCCCCCAGTGACACACCCTCTCCAACAAGGCCATGCCTAATCCTTCTCAAACAGTTCTACCAACTGGGGACCAAGTAGTCAAACATATGAGCCTGTGGGCTTAAGCATTACTGGATTTTGTAGCTTCTTTTTTTTTCTTGGTCGCTACTCCACTATGATTCTGAACCACACTTAGGAAAAGTAAATGAGCTCCTAGTACACTCTTGTCCAGAAGGTTAAATTGTCCAACGCTGTTGAGGATGTGAAATAACAAGAAGTGTTGCTGCTCTTGAGATGATTCAGCAGGTCAAGGCACTCTCTGCTACTCCTGACAACCTGAGTTCACTTCTGGTGGCCCACGTGAGTGAGGGAGAGGGGACTCTTACAGGCTGTCCTCTGACCTCCATATACATACTGTGTCATGTGTACCCGGTACCTTCACACATGCACCCTCACAAAATTAATAAATAAAAATGTAATAAAAAAAAAAAAAAGAGCTTTGTTGCTGGAGAGAATGTAAAATGGGATGGACACTTTATCAGACAATTTGGCAGCTTTTCACAAAGTAAAACATACTCTGACAATTATGATCCCAGCAGTCATGTTTGTGGAGACTGCCATGGATGCTCATACCAGCTTAATTTATGTCTGTCCAAACTTGAAAGCAACCAAGATGTTCTAAAGATGGGTTACGTGGATAACGATAGCACTGGTATAGTGGAGCATTATTCAGCCATGCAGAGTCACAAAGGAACCTTAGGTGTACATTGCTAAGTAAAAGAAGCGAAACTAAAGTCTCCGTACTACGTGATTCTAGCTGTGTGGAATATACTTCCATATTTCCATAGGGAAAGGCAGAACCATGCAGACAGTGAAAAGATCGGTGGTTCTAGGGTTATAACAAGGGAGCAATGACCAGGTAAAGCCTAAAGCACTTTTCAGTAAATGTGCCCATTGAAAAAGAGAGTCCGCCAATTATAAACAATCATTGAAAACTAATGTGGACAGCAGGAGTTACATTGTTTTAGTCTTTGAATCAATTTTCAAAGCTCCATTTTTAACATCTTTGGAAAAGTAAGATATAGCTTGTCTTCCTCTTTTGTTCTCTACCTTATTACCTGGGGACAAGGCTTCTCATTGAACTGGAAGCTTGCCATTTCCATTAGGCTGCCTGGCTGACCTCTGCCACCTCATCCTGAGGTTGTAGGCATGTGGGGGCTGGGGATTTGAATCCAGGTCTTGTTTGCAGAGCAAGCACTCTTATCCATCCAGCCATCTCCCAGTCCCAGAACATTTAAAAGGTTACTGTTCCTATTTTGTGTTTGGGTTAATGTAGCATCTCTAGTTTAACAGAATAGCCTCTGTTAGGTTGGGCTGGGAGTGGGGGTTGGGCTGTTATGTCTGCAGTTAGCTGGAAGTGGTTCTAGTATAACACCATTCCTTTAAACAGGTATCTAGTTTAATATAGAGGAGAAGCCAGGCAGCTCTATGGGCAGTGTGAGTCACTGGGGTGGGTCATGGAACTGAGCTTTGGGGTCTTGGGGAGAAAAGTCAGTGAACGCACCTCAAAGGCAGCTCTATGTGCTGCTTTTCTGTACATTCCTGGAGAAGTCTGTAATACTTAACACTTTTTTAAAGTTGTAAAAATACTCTACATTAAGTAAACATTCTTCCTGCATTCTTTTTCTCCTTTGTTGTACATACTTTGCTAACAAAAGCCTGCCTCTAGTATGTGGTGGTAAAAAGGAAATTGGAAAGCAGCAATATTGCCTGTACACTGGGCCCTGTGTCTCTTTTGAGACTCTCTTGTCATAGAGAAGGGGGACCATGGTTCTTTTCAGCTTCTGCACTGGCATGGAGAACAAGAACCAATTTAGAGAGAGGCCCCCGAGACAGGTCCTGAGTGGTCAGGCATTTCTTCAGGAATATGCAGACAAATTCATTCAGTCACCACAGGACTGACATGAGAGAACAGTAGCTTGCTCTGTGGAGACACAGCGCATGTTTGCAGCCATTGACTACAGTGTGTGGTTTGAGGGCACTGGAGAGGTGTCTCAGCAAAGGACTTGAGTTAGGTTCCCAGCACCCATGTCAGGCAGTTTCAGGGGATTCGGTGCTCACTTCTGGCCTCCACAGGTTCCTGCACTCATATGACACACATGTGTGCACACAAATAAAAATAATAGAAATACAATTTAGAGGGAATCTTTGAATTTATGTTATATTGTTTATTTGTTTGTTCAAAGGAAAGTTTGTGCTTTTTAGGGAGGTATTAGTAGTTCCAGCTAAAAGTAGCATAACACAGAGTGGTTATCTTCAGGTGAAAGGGATGACTGTAAGCTGTGAGCCCAGACCTCGTTTTATTATTCAGAAGTTAGCCAGCCTCGGGTGGTGGGGGTGCACACCTTTAATCCCAGCACTCAGGAGGCAGAGGCAGGTGGAACTCTGTGAGTTTGAGGCCAGCCTGGTCTACAGAGCGAGTTCTAGGACAGCCAGGACTACACAGAGAAACCCTGTCTCAGCCACCGCCTCCCAAGTTAAATAGAAAAGGTCGGCTACCAGAAATTAAGCAGGCTTTCTATAGTGATTCCAGTGACAGTGCTTAAGCATTACTGGATTTTGTAGCCTTTTTTTTTTTTTTTTTTGGTTGATACTCCACTATAATTCTGAATTACCATAGAATGTCTTTAGCAGGTGCAGTGACTTTTACCTCACACTTGGAGAACTGGTAGACTGGTTGCTTGTGTGCAGGTGCATGCATGTTTGGTGTGTCTGCATGTGTAAATGTGCCCTTTGAGCACACATGCCAGGCTGACTCTTCCCAGCTGTTTGTAGGGCAGACCTCTTTGTTCAGTATAAAGGGGAAGCTGTGCCAGGATTTAGTTCGTGAGAGCCAGGATCAAAGGCCTGTGTGGCAGTTCAGAGCTGAGAGCTGTAGGCTCTTGGAGATGAGAATGCTAGAGAGATGGAAGCTTGTGAGCTTAGCTCCTGCATCCTCGTGGAAGAGGAGAAAGTGTGCAGCGATCTGTGCGTTTCTTCCAGTGTTTGTGAGCTGCACCGTGGCTCTCAAGAGACCCTGTGCCTGCCAGATTGGAGCAGTGAGGCTAGCATTGCATTTATAGTCCTAGTGTGACCCTGAATCACTCCTGCAATATGGAATTGGAGGTTTTCTTTCATAGAGAGGGAGAGTGAAGAACTCTGGGAGTGGGGTAGGTTCCTTGGCTAGAAGCTGGGTTAAGAGGTGGTGGTCACGTGTGCTTCCCCTGCCCAGTGCTGTTCAGAGCAGAGGCTAGAAAGCCCTCTGATCTGAAGAGAACACTGAATTTGGGAGCTCTGGGCTTGCTTTGTTTCCACTTCTAAAGCAAGATGAGGAGGTCATGGCATCTGAAGCCACACGATAAATTCGAGTTTCTAAAAGTTTATAGGCAGTGGTATATCTGAAAAGGGCAGGGCACATGGACCCTGGGCTTTCCCCGGGGTGTCCTGGAGATATGGCATTCTCTTCACAGCTGTCTTATCATTTTCTTCCCATATTGACAAAACAGCCAGACCAAATCCGTTTGGAATGCCTGGGATGGTGCCACCATATGTTCCCCCTCAGATGCTCAACATTCCACAGACTTCTCTGCAAGCAAAGCCCGCGGTAAGGTATCCCCTGAGTCAAGTAGTGCTGTGGGCCTTGGATATGAACTTTCTTAAATTCTTAGGTTGATATATAAGGTAGATGCCAATTTGTCCAATTAAAAATGTCTGAAGAGGACACAGCCAGTCTAGGCTTGCCTCAGGTCCTACCAGCCCTGTGCACTGACTTGTGTTCTACACCTCAGATCCCACAGGTGCCCAGCCCAGGGGGTGCCCCAGGCCAGGGTCCATACCCATACAGCCTCCCTGAGCCTGCCCTCGCCCTGGATACTAGCGGGAAGAACCTGACAGAGCAGAACAGCTACAGCAACATTCCTCATGAGGGGAAGCACACACCGCTGTATGAGCGCTCCTCGCCCATCAACCCAGCCCAGAGTGGCAGCCCCAATCACGTGGATTCTGCCTACTTTCCTGGCTCTTCTACATCATCATCATCAGACAATGATGAGGGCAGTGGCGGGGCAACCAAGTGAGTATGCACAGTCACAGAGTGCTCCAGGTGCCGTGACCTGAGGGCTTCCTTAATTCTGCAGCTACTTGGAATTTATGCCAAAAGTTGTCTACCACAAGTGGGTGCTGTGTGTACCTAGAGGAGGTCTTTCCAGTGTCAAGTCTTGCTGTTTTAGTCCTGTGGCTGGAGATCCTAGGAACCTGGGAAAGTTTAACAGTAACTCAGTTATGTTACTTCTCAAATATGGGGGTTGCTGTGTGGCACCACAGGCTCATCATGTACACCAAGTCCCCTGACAGCATTAACTTCTGGGCTCCCTGCAGAAGAGAGCCCCGAATTTCTCCTCCAAACTCAGCAGCTCAAGGCACCATTCTTGAAATAACACCATTTGCCTAGCCAAAAGTATAGAATGCTGCCTGGATTCAGATCAGACTTCTTCCTAGAGAGCATTAAAATTCACAAATGCACAGTTGGTTAAAATCAGATGGCAGAAATCATACTGTATCCTCCTTTGCCCCCTAAAGTATTCTGATTGGAAGAAAGGGGACTAAATATGTTCCTGTGAGTCCATCTCCTTACTCTGAGCACTGTTTACGTGAGGTAACCAGCCAGGGCAGGCTACTACTGCATGGGTGCCAGCAGGGCTGGAGCCTGTTACATTTACCTCTGCCCTCAGACATAAGAAATTGGAGAGGTGCAGTTTCCAGCATTAATGCAAGTTTTCACTGGTGTGTCTACCTGCAAAATGGAAGCAGGTGTCTGCTGACCTGGGTCAAGTGTTTACTGAATCTGCACACCTTGTCTGGATACTCACTGGCTGGATGTGCAAATTCCAAATGAAGTTAAGAATTGTTTTTTAGTATTTGTACTTTTAAACGGGTTGTTTAGCAGGATGATAGGTTTTTGGTCTTTTGAACCAGAATCTCTGGGTTGCCACCCTAGAAATTTGCATTTTAAACAAGTACACTGATTCTCATCCAACCTGAAGGCAACTGGCAGGTGGTCTAAGAAGTTCTCTGTCTAGAATTCTGAGACATTCCACAGGGTCGGTAAGAACAAGGCATCTGTACAGGGAGCATTTGTTGTCAGTTATGAAACACTGGCAGAAGGCAAAAGAAGAAAGCGTTTGCTTTGAGCCTTGCAGTGACAGAGCTATGGAAACCAGGTCTAAGTAGTTGCTTGGATGAGGTGGATGGTGATTACCAGATGTGGAGGGGGAGGACATTGGGAAGAGTGCTGCTCTTTGGTTGGGATGAGAGTGTCTTCAGCTCTTTGCTGTTAAAAAAGACGGTGGCTAGCTGTTCCCGGGTTCTCATTACTCTCTTGAAGTTCCTGTGATCGTTCTCCAGAATGCTATCGTTTATTTGACTATTCCCTATACATCTTGTTCCTGCAAAGATGATGTAAAAACTGCTCATTCTGGCAGTTAATTGTTTTGCCAGTGTTGTGGATAAAGTGTCCTTCAGGAAGTTTGATACATACACAGACTCACATCAACGTTGGACTTGAGTTGTGTGACTCAGGAATTTAATTCCTTTAATTGGTGGCCTCATGTATGACCATGAATATGAAATTGTGTTAGAAATGTGAGGAAGGTAGCAGAGGAGGTAAGAAGCCTGTTCCTGAAGCCCTGTACTCCAAGCTTTGTGGTGGATGCTGTGATACAGTTTGGGTTTATAAATGTGGTGGTGGGGGTTACAGTCCTTAGGGAGGATCATAGGCTATGCAATGAATTGCATGTAGAGTGTGATACATGCAGCTCACGTCTGCATATGAGAACAGAGTCTTGTGTTCTTCGTTGCTCTGCACCCTGGTCAATAATGTAGTCCCAACTGTTCAGGAGACTGAAGCAGTATGGTCTTGTGAGCCTAAGTGCTCAGGCAGCCTGGGTAGCATGGTGAGACCTTGTATTCAAACATGAAGGCAATACCCGGTACAGTATCTCATTCCCATAGTTCTAGCACTTGAATGTCTGAGTTTGGAGGATTGCTATAGGTTTGAGGCCAGTGTGATTACATAGTGTTTCAGGCCAGTCTGGGCTGCAGAGTAAGATCTGTTTCTAAAACCTCAAGCAAAACAAAAATATTAGTAGGAATGGTAAGTCAGGATTTTACCTTTGATTTGGGCTTGACCAATACTGTGCTTTTAGGAGAGTCTTGAGGGAAAGGAAGTTTTCTGTTCATTTGTCCAAGAAATGTTTGGGCACTTGCAGTTTGGAAATGTTTGGGGAAGGAAGTGTGCTCTAATGGTGTACTGTGCTGGAGGACAGTCTACAGATGGCAATAGGGTCCCTCCCACAGGATGACCATGTGAGGAAATCAGAGAGCAGAGGACGGATTAAGTGCTGGTCTCTAGATCTGGCCTTGCAGAGCTGAGTGGACCTAGTCTGTAGAGATCTGCTGTTTTTGTTTGTTTGTTTGTTTTAAAAGGAGTATACTTCCTTTTTGGTGCCATTTGCCTCTGAGACAGACAGTTGAACTTCATAAGTCTAATTTTTAACCTGTCCAACAGGGCACTATCAACTCTTACAATTTCTATACTACAAAAAAACAGGGAAGAGAGTCCTTCCAGTTTCCTCATAATGTGCACATGACTCTCCTTGCCAGCTAAGACCCCCAAGACTACTTGGCTGTGCTTAGGGACAAGCACAATATACTCAGTAAATACTCACTAGTTAGGATGAAAAACTGCGGCACAAAACAGAATGTGGGTTCCTAATTTAGAAATATTTCCTTTGGTATATGTTGTGTGATACTGTATTTGGGAATAATAGCCAGATTCTGGTATAGGATGATCTACTGAGTAAATGGTCTGGTTTCTCCAACCTTAAATCAAGTAATCGTTGACTGGGGACTGTTACAGAAGAAATAGAAATGCAAGAAGAGTTTCCTGCAAATGATAAGGTAAATATTTTCGAAGAACAAATGATAAGGTCCTGTAAAAAATGGCAGTTAAGAGAACTTCCTGGGCTTCTAGAGGACTGGAGTTCGGTTCCCAGCACCCACATCAGGTGTCTCACAACCACCTGTAACTCTAGTACCAGAGGATCTGACACTTTCTTCTGGCCTTCATGGATATCCATGTACATGTCGTGCTCACACAAACAGATAAACACACATACACATACAAGTAATAGTAAAATATTTTAAATGGCAAAAGATAAGACACTTGTGAATTGGCAGTAACACTGATATCATTAAATATGTAAAAGGAAGGCCTCTTTCCCTGGGGGGATGAAATGCAGCTTAAAACCTTTAAACCATCAAATACTTGTTCTTAAAGATAAACAAAAAGAGTGGGATGCAGCTGAGACCACTCCTAGCAGGTCTCTACCCTTGTTCTTGGCCTTGCTGTGGCAAGGGCTGCTTGGTAGAGATATGTTATGTGCATGCATGAAGGTGAGTGTGGACTATTGTCATCAGGGACCATATGTACAGGAAACATCGCCTGTGCTGCAGAGATGTCCTAAAGAACTGCAGGTGCCCATGAGGCCACAGAGGATTCAGATGCTCCTAGCTGACTCCTGCGCAGATGGGCAGGCCATGCTGCCAGGTTTGTGGACAGCAAGAGCTGAACGTCCCCATGCTCTCTTTACTCCTTCACTGCCCTTTAGTTGTTTAATGCTCGCCTAGCATTTTGGTTTCTCTAGTGGGATGAATGGTAAGGTGACTCTGCCCCACCCTTCCCTTGGAGTCTTCTGTGGTGTGGGTGGCCACTTGCCACCCAGCCAGGACACCGGAAGAGGTGAACTGCATGGACATGCTGATGGAAAGTCTAGGCCTGAGTTTTAATTGGTGACTTCTGCACAGACTTGCACTTTTCTCGTGCATTGTTTGTGGAGGAAAACAGGCTTATCTGTGCCTTGGGTAGCAACTGAACCAGCCAGTTGTCTAGGCTTAGGACAGGTAGTTGAACTCCCCCCACCCCAACAAAAACAAAAAGAAGTGTTCTACTTTCTAACTAAATTATTCTCTCCCCCCATCAGAATAGCAACAGAGCATACTTCTTGCTCTACTTTTTGTTAAAATTTCAAAATCATCATCATCATCATCATCATCATCTGGCCTCTATTGAACCTTTGTAGCTATGTTTTGGACTAAAAATTACAGTTGGGTCTGGATTGGAGGTGTTTATTTTGTATTACTTTCAGAGGTTTATTTGGGCTTGTAAGATTTAAATCAAAGGAGACTAATAACTTGGATATTTTAAATTCTTCATTTATGCATTTTTTTCTAATTACCACTTTTAGTAGACAGAATTATGTAGAGTTAAAACTTTAGAAAATACAAAGAATTCCACACAGTGGCCAATCTAGATGGTGACCAGCCAAAGCTTGTAAATGCGCAGCACCTTATTTTTCTCTGCATATACTAAAAACCGTTTTTATAATAATGAGGTCTTAGGGACAGCTTGCCCTTTTCCTTTTTTATACTTTTCCTGTCCTTGACTTGATATGTTATTTAAGCATATTTGTGCATGTAAATAAAATGTATGAATACTTGATGTTTAATCAATAATGTGCTTTTGATAAATATTGCTAATTTTTTACTGGTGTTTTTAAATGTGTATGTAAAAGTCCTTATTCAGAGAGGTTGAACTTTTCAGTTTTGTGACTTTGTACAGGCTTGTTTTGTTTTGTGAACATAGATGTATGTCTTGCATGGAGCAAAGAGTCCAGTGTACTAGGATATACAGTATATATTGTTGATTTTGAGTTACAGTATCCTAGTAATATGGTAGTATTTCTTGCATAAACTCTCCTCCACCAATTCTAATAGCACATGATTCCCAGAGGATCACATCTAACCTGTGAAAAATGAGCCCAAGAAGGTAGGCTACTGAGTGCCAACATTCAAAGGCCTGCTGAGTTGCTTCTTGCCCTTGCAGGATCTGGGTTGGCATTTTTAGCTGTGGTTATGTAGCTTCCTGCTTGCCAAACCCCAGCACACTCAAATGTGGCTGGTGGTGGCTGGTGTGTGTGTGTGTGTGTGTGTGTGTGTGTGTGTGTGTGTCTGAGTTGCTTGTGAATTATATAAGCTAAGATGTCTGGAATAAATGGCAGCTGTCACACTGTTCAAAAATTAACTAGTGGAGCAATATAAAACTAAAACAATGATTTGATTTTTTAATGTAAAATAGCTGAAAGGTTTTGCTCACCTTTTTGACCTGTACTTTAGATTCTCTCTCTCTCTCTCTCTCTCTCTCTCTCTCTCTCTCTCTCTCTCTCTCTCTATCAATCAATCAATTTTTGGTGGCTAACAAAGAGAATTCATGTTTCCCTACTCTGGGGTTCAAGAACATTGTAGACAGGGTTGAGAGAAAGGTTTGCTTGTGCACCTGATGAGCTTTTTTCCATTGGTTGGGCTGGTGTGCCAGAATTTACATTTATATTTTGATTCTTTTTTTTTTTTTTTTAAAGATTTATTTATTATGTATACAATGTTCTGCCTGCATGTCTGCCTGCATACCAGAAGAGGGCACCAGATCTTATTACAGATGGTTGTGAGCCACCATGTGGGTGCTGGGAATTGAACTCAGAACCTCTGGAAGAGCAACCAGTGCTCTTAGCCCCTGAGCCATCTCTCGAGCCCATATTTTGATTCTTTTAACGTATTTCTGAGATCTTTTCATTGAGGCAATTCAGAATTTTATTTTTGGGAAAAATTTTTTGATCTTTATTTTTGACCTTCCCTGTAGCAAGAGAATCTACGTTCTAGTTGTTGTCAGCTGTTTCACATTAGTCTTATCACAGTAGGAAGCTCACAGGCATTGGTGTCTTGGAAAGTGTGAGCCAGGTCCTACTGCCACATGTTCTGAAGGGAGATCGTGGATGGGATGGGGTTGTTTACATCTAGAACACACTGCTACCTTCAACAGGTGCTTGTGACCTAAGTGTGACCTAAGTGTCACCAGTACAGTGCTGCCTACCAGCTCTCTGACAGCCTACAAAGCTTGCCCTGCCTCAAGGCCTTTCTTCCCCCTGCAGCTGTCTCCACAGAGTTGGAGTTGAAGTGACTACTTGCTTGCTGTATTTTTGCATGTATATTGCATCTGCAGATGGCTGTCTTATCACAGTATGTGGTGCAGTCTGGAATAATAGGTCAGGGACTGAGTCCAGCGCCTTTTTCTTGGGGGCTGAGGGGAAGATTTCCTTCTCTGAGCCTCAATTTGATCATCAGAGATTTATGCCATGGGATTATAGGTGAGATTCAGAGAGAGCTCATGCTGGCTGGTGAGACATCTGGTTCTAAAAATAAGCTTAAGGTGCTGCCAGTTGTGTCAGATGAGTTACAGAGTGCTGAACTACGTGTGTTCTTCAAAAAGCAAAGCATTTATTCCGGCCACATACTTTGTTTTCTTACATTGTGAAGTAATGGGTAGCCTATTGAAGTGGATTAGACCACTTGAACATTGGCTATTATTAAGATGCTTTCCAGGAAGAATAATGCTAGTCTGTCTCATGAGCATCAGGATGATGGCATTACTGTATTTTCAACTGATGGTATGTGTATAACCAAACAGGCACGTGTAGATTCTCTGGGGTGTTAGGTAGCATGGTACTGTACCTCGGCTGTAGAGCCATCAGGGAAGTGAGTCCCCTTTCCTTCTGCTTTCCTTCCTACTGTTGCCATTGGTTTTTGGGTAACCTCAGGCACCCCAGGAACACTGCACACACACACACACACACCTGTGAGTTCAGTGAGCATTCCAGGCAGTTCTGCTTACAAGCAGATTGAGAACCTTTGCTGTTTTTTATGTCACATAAGAGATAAGTAAGGTCTGTACCTTGGCTGTATACCACTGAGTGATTGGTTCATCATGCCCTGGGCCTCCCTCTGTCACCTGTGTCCCATCTCTGCGTTCTGGGTGTCTGTGGTTTTGGTGATGTGCCCTTTACTCTCCAGAGGTGACTGTGCTCCTTTTGCCTTTTGGTCCCCACTGTGTGTTTAGCTGCAACTGAGTTTTTACACAGTGGTGATGTTGTACAGAAGAGTGGTTTTCTCTGACCCTGGGAAGCAGCAGCGCAGTGGAAGGAAGCCCTTTACCTTTTCATGTTGATTGTACGGTCTTTGGCTAGAAGAACCTGCTATGTAGTGAGTGGGATCAAGGAAACTCTGGGGTGTCACCGTGTGGAACAGCACTCATGATTTAAGATGGATGGGACAGTCCTAGAATGCTTCCCTCACTGCTTCTGGAAAAAACTAAAATGAAATTGATTAATAGGTAGGAGAATTAATGAGTATTTAAATCTTTCCCTTTGCTGTGTGGATCAATTAGGAAGGCAAGCCAATATCCTGAAGCAACATGTTCTGTAGTCGTTACAGGTAATTTAGGCAAAAGGGCTGCCAGTGAAGGATGGGTGTTGGGACCATGTATCCAGAGTGGCCCCAGCTATCCTTACTTGGAATCACCCTGCCTACTGGCTTATTCTTGTATGCCCTACCTCTCTGTCTCAAGCCTTTTGTGTCCCTGCTACCTATTTCTACCTTTGCTAGGGACCATGACTACTTACCTGCTAATATTGTGTCCCTTAAATACAAGTGAACAAACGATTTATGAAGTAATGCTTCTCCAGACCACTCAACTCGTCTGCTGCATTTCAGATTTTGAAAATACTGTCTAAACTCAGGAAAGTGTTTTCGGAGGCTGCAGACAGCTCACGAGTCACCTTGCAGTTTGTCAGGTGGGGCTTGAACTATGTCCTCCTGACTGTCCCATCTCTTTCCATACCCTGTTTTTCTTCTTTGCCAGGCTGTTTTCCAAACAGGAATCTGTCTCTGTTCTCTGAACTTGAGTTCAGCTATCTCCTGTGCCTACACCCCACTTTTCTTCCCTTCCCATGAAGGTGGGGTGCCTTTAAGAGTGTTGTTATCTTACACTGAGAAATTATGCCAGAGAACATTGAGTCTTGTCCTGCCTGAGAGATGTTGCTGGAAGTGTGTGATGCTTGATTTCCTCTCCTGGTTTCCATCATGGTGCCTTGGAGCCACAGTCTGTCTGTGTCTCAACACTCTTCAAGTGAGCGTACCTTTGGACTGCTTTCTCATGGCTTAGTTAGTGCCTGATCACCCCTTTTCCCTTTGAAGTAGGAGGAAATAGTCCCGAAATAGAATTATGGGGGAAACATAAGGCCATTAGAGCATGGAGAGTTATTCCTATTGATGTTGACTCTGCGGACTTAGTTCGGGCCCTTCTTCTCACTGTGAGGTGATTTAGTCCATAGTAGTCACATCCTGTTCATTTATGTTTAGCCACATCGGCGGGAACAAGATTGGCTGGGAGAAGACGGGAAGCCACGCAGAGCCACTGGCACGGGGAGACCCCGGAGACCAAGTGAAGGTACAGAACCCACACCTTCTGCTGCTTATTTTCTGACTGGGCATGCGCACTGGTGACAGAGTTAGAGAAATCCTTTCTGCCTTGTGTCCTGAGTCACATGTTCTCCAGAGGGTTCAGGAAGGGAAGGAATTGTTGAAACTGCCTCAGTCTATTTGGCTTGGGAAGCATGGCATCCAGAACACTCTTTCCTCTCCAGGACATGGTACCTGAGCCTTCTTGTGCCTCCTTTTAATGGGACTTTGTGAAGACTGATTTAGAAAGCACCTGGAATATGTTCGTTAGAAGTAGAGAAGTAGCTGGGTGTGGTGGTGCTTGTCTTTAATTCCAGCACTAGAGGGGCAGAGGTAGGTGGATCTGTGAGTTCAGGCCAGCCAGGGTTATATAGTGAGGCACTGTCTCAACAAAAGGAGTGCCGGGCGGCGGTGGCGCATGCCTTTAATCCCAGTACTCGAGAGGCAGAGCCAGGCGGATCTCTGTGAGTTCGAGGCCAGCCTGGGCTACAGAGCGAGAGCCAAGACAGACAGCAAAACTACGCCGAGAAACCCTGTCTCGAAAAAAACGAAACAAAAACAATTAGGAGTGAACAAAATTCTGTTTTTCCCATACTTACTTTTGTTTACTAGTAGTGACCTCTGGGAATACTTTTTTGATTTGCAAGATCATGTCTGCCACCTGTGGTGCCCGAGGAAGAGCAAGACTCCTGCTTTAAGAGGGTTGGGCAAAATCATCTGGGTACCAGAAATTCATTTAAAACCCTGAGTCTGCTAATGATGATGACTCAATTAGAAATAAGGAACAAAAATAACTTCAGGAGGAGCTGTTGTTCATGAAAGAATCTAGCAAAATACTTTGTACTGTTTTGTATCTATTCTTATGGAAGAGGGAAAGCGTAGAAAGCCCTTATGAATATTTCACAGGTTCTTCTAAGACCAAATTTGGCACTTGTATGTTAAAGGATAGAATTAGCACTCAATTACATAGCCTTGTAATGAAGTCATTTATTACAAAACAGAAAAACATACACGTTTTTAGGGTGACATCAAATCAAGCAATAAGCTGTTCTTATTTCCAGCATTCTAACCAAGAAAGAAAGTTTATTGTGCAAATAATAATTATTCTTGGGCAGTTTTTCAGACAGTTCAGAGTATGCCAACACACCTGCCTCTGCCTCTTTTCTCACTGGCATCCTGCCTGGCACTGGTGCCACCCTAAGCTAACCCATCGTAGTTCAGCTTTCCTGCCCTGTGCCTGTGCCTGCTATGTGTAAGCATTTGTTAACAAAATGGGCATTTTCCACTTACCCACTTTTCAGAGTTGGCATTTGTAGGTCTGAGTCATTGGTTTTGATGGGTTTAGAGAGAAGATTTGTGGTGTCCTGCATTGCTGCTGTTACTATTCTGTTTTACTTTTGCCTCTGTATAATTACATGAGGGGTTTTATCATGACTATAGAGAAAGTTTTAGATGGAAATTTTGTTCTTGAGTACCAAGCAGTGGCTTTGAATTATAGGACTGAAGTCAGACTTGGTATGAATTCAGTTTTTTGAGTTACTGATTATAGAACAGTGGTCAAATACATAGTCTTCCCGAGTGCTGGTTTCCTAATGAGTAAAACATTAGCAAAATCTTAAGGACAGCAGAAACACAGAGAGCCAGAACACATAGTGATGGTCAGAGAGTAAGGCAGCTTCAGAGAGCTGGGAGCTCCGTGCAGGAAACCCAGGGTTGGGAGAGCTGTAGCAGCTTCCTGAGATGAGTTTTCCAGTCCCCACACTACAGAAGGCAGTGTGTGCTGTCCTCCTTGGCATGGCGTGTGTTGGTGGTGTTTTTGTGCATAAGGCAGTCAGAAGAGAGAGGTGAGTGTGTTCCCTGGCCACCTTGCATTTTGGTTGGCGCTGGATCTGACCACTCCAGGCAGGAGTCATCTCTGTGCTCTCTGTGGTTTTTAGGTGCACAAGTGCCTTGTACATTTGAGATAATGAGAATGGGACATGAACTCTTTTCCCCATCTGCCCTTTGCTCTGTAGGCAGAAGGTTCATCCACTGCCTCTTCAGGAAGCCAGCTAGCTGAAGGCAAAGGGAGCCATATGGGCACTGTTCAGCCAATCCCATGCCTCCTGTCGATGCCCACCAGGAACCACATGGACATTACCACACCTCCTTTGCCCCCCGTCGCACCTGAGGTGCTGAGAGTGGCTGAACACAGGCACAAGAAGGGACTGATGTACCCCTACATCTTCCACGTCCTGACGAAGGTATTATCCAGGGGCTTGGAGTAGCTTCAAGTATTTGGCAGGCATTGCGTAACTTTTTTAACTTTTGTAAACTTTTTTTTTCTTTCTAAAGTATTTCTTGTTTCTAAACATTAAACAAAATTTGTACCTGTAAATGCAATTTAAAAGCAAGTAATGAAATCTTACTTTCCTCTTCAATTTAATACAACGTTTTTTGAAACCAGACTTTTTTACACCATATTTGTGTTGTAATGTCAGGTTAGTCATAATGTCGTAAGTGATATCGGACTTCTTTACTATTTGTCCTTAGGCAATTACTTCTCTTCTGAAGAGCGTATAGTACTTAATGCATTTTGACTTTGTTCCTCTACTTCATTGACTGCAGTTTTAATGATAGGACCCAATTGCAATACAGGAATTTGTTAAAATGTACTATTTAGAAATCGTTTTATGGAGTGGCATAATTTACCTTATTAGTGTCTTACCAAATGTATAGCTCAATATAGGCATATAGTTTACATTGTTTTTTAATCTTATGTCTCAGTGTATCTCTGTGTAACTAAATTTTCTCAGTGATTTATGGTCTTCATGTTGGCACAGGTCACTTTAGTGACAAATTTGTCATAAAGAATTGGTTTATTAATATCTTATTATCAACATGTTTTCTTTATTACATGGCCCCTATTCTCCACCCACCCCCACCCCCTGCCCCCATTTTCTGCAATCCATTTGTGGCTTGTAAAATGGAGTCAGTAAATGCAAAAGGCTCCTTCCTATTTGATAGTTCTCATGAGGTGGACTGTTGGCCAACTCATCCAAACACAGAGAATATTTAGCTAATGCTATAACTCAACTCTTAATTCATTTGACTTTTTAGTTGTCACTGCCTTCAAGTCTCGTCTTACTGTTTAATATGCGTGCATGAATAGCAGTGGTCAGATTGTGCTTGTAAGACAAACATTTTAGAGAATCACCAAAAATTATGCAAAATGCAAGTTTTGTTTTGGTATAGTTAAGAGCTCAAAATTTTAAAAGACATTTTTCAAAAGAACATGTACAGAGATGACACTCTTTCCTCGTGAGACTGTTTGAGATGTAAGGGATACTGGAGCTGCCTTCTGTGTCTGTGCTGCCAGCCTTGATGTCAGGCAGTTGAGGAGATCCATGCGAAGAGTACAGATAGTACCAATAGCTTTCTTCTGTCTTACAAATTTCAGGGGAAGACTGACAGAATGTCCAGGGTTGGGAACAGTAAACTTAACTCTCTTTTCTTAATTTAAAAATGCTACTTAAGTTTTTTCAGTATAGGGGACAGTTTAGACTACAATGCATACTATTTCTTGTGAGCTGAATAGCCATGATATGCAATTGTCAAGGCTGGGACTTTTGCAGTAACGTGAAGCTTCATAGTAATGTTGAGAACGTTTAACTACTGGATTAGTGAAGAGGAAAGTGTTGAGGATAAGGAGAAAAGCAATTTTGAAATTTGTGTGAAAGAGCAAATATACAAGGTTGTTATTAAGAGAACTTACAAATGATGTTTAATAGGCATTGAAGGTCATGTGTGTGTTTTGTTACAACTATACATAAATAAAATTCCTTGAACATTTTGCTGTATTGTGATGCCATGCAGTAGAAGTTTGGCAACAACCTAAGCTGCTGAACTTAAAGACACTAGTCGTTTGTCTCTTGGTGGCATATTCTTGAGTCAGATGAAGGTCTTGCCATGGTGGGACCTGAGTTGGGGGTGGAACGCTTTCATTTTCTGTCCTATCGGCTGTCTGGCTCGACCATGGTGAGACCTGTGGTAAGCACCTGCTATTGCACTGGGGGAAGGCGGAGGGCACGTTTAAAGAAGAGCTCTCTTAGGAGATAATTTCTAACGTGTGGTCACTTTTTATGGAAAAGCTTGGTAAAATATGACTTTCATTTCAGAATACTGAATTTCTTTGATTTTGTACAGGTCATTGAAAATTACAAATATTATTACATCTGACCATCTTGATCCATGAATAAAAGTTGTAGATTCTTCATGCTTTCTTCTGTATTTGTTGTCTGGTGTTATCTGTGTAGAATGTTTAAAAGACTTTGGCTCATCTATGTGGTTTTCTTTTGTTCTTGGTTTTTGGGTTAAAGATAAAGTAATATAGGATTAATTTTGAGTCTCTGGACATACATTTGGATCACAGACTGCCAGGGAACTCTCCTAAACATCTCACTGTAGGCAAGTTGTAAAGCCACTGACCTGGAATAGAATAGCTATATCATTAATGGAGATGATGCAGTATATTGCTGTGAGTTTCTTGTAAATTCAACATGAAAAATGTGCAATATTATTCTGCTTTCTTCCATGCAAAGGGTGAAATCAAAATTGCTGTTTCTATTGAAGATGAAGCCAACAAAGACCTGCCTCCGGCCGCCCTGCTCTATAGGCCAGTTCGTCAGTATGTTTACGGAGTCCTGTTTAGTTTGGCAGAAAGCAGAAAGAAAACTGAGAGACTTGCTTTTAGAAAGAACAGACTTCCACCAGAATGTATGTACTGTAACAATCCATTGTTTGTTTCCCTCGGTACCTCGTAATCTCTTGTGCATTTTCTAAGCCGTAGAAGAACCATGGCTGAGTTGCCTGAGACCCTCCTTGAGTAGGAGGTGGGCTGTTCTCGGGGCGGTAGTCCAGGGTAGAACCCTCAGAACAGGAGGAGAAGCCACACTTGGTACTGTTTTAGTAATGATGTTTATCTGGTAAAAGAATAAACAGCAGGTTTCCATGTTAAACTTGATATTGCTCTGAAAACATCTTGGATGGCCATCACTCTCTGTAATTACCCAGTTTTATACCCAAGATGCATATGTATCTGCTCTATGCTCATGAGGCACAGATCTGTGCTTTCCAGTCCCTCAGAGTTCTGGAGAACAGATCCCATAATGGACTCACCTCAGGACTACCATGATTTACCTGGGTACAACCACTTCAGCTCATCAACTGTAAGGGAGGGTGGACACTGGAAAGCGCTGTTAGGAATGCTGGTCAAAGTTGAGGTCCAAAGCATTGCCCTTCCTGAGGCATGGGTCATCTTTTGGGGAAAGCCGCCTTTTCTTCTTGACACTTTTCTTCCTGACACTTTTATCTGCTAATTTAAGAACACAAAAGCCACTTTATGGGCCAGGCAGTGGTGGTGCACGCCTATAATTCCAGCACTCGGGAGGTAGAGGCAGGCGAATCTGTGAGTTCAAGGCCAGCCTGGTCTACAGAGTGAGTTCCAGAATGGCCAGGGCTATACAGAGAAACCCTATCTCAAAAAATAAAAATCACTATGTGCTAGGAAGTACAGAATTTATCTTTAAAACATAGAGTCTAAAATCAGCATGTTGTGAATTCATAAATTCCTGGAATAGTCTCTCGAGCAAGGACCTTTGGTTGTGGCTCTGGCTGTGGTGAGCAAATGTCCGCCTTACTAGCCTCACTAGGCGGTGACAAGGATGGTCCTTGCTCCCTGACTAACTGTAATTCTGAGCACGGAGACTTGAAGCTCCATCTACAGACGCTGGCCTGAACTCACAGAGTGCCCTCCTGCCTCAGCATCCTGAGGTCTGGGATGACAGGTTATGAGCCAAAACACCTGGTTTAAATTCAATAGATTCTTAAATTTTCTTTTTGTTGTTCTTGTGCCAAAGTTAGAACCTGTAAGGCTTTAAAACAAATGCCTTGTTTCCCTTTTTGTGGTTGACAGATGTGAAACCAGCCCTTCTGCTCTACCTTTCTGTGCCAAAAGGCTAAAGATTCCTGGGGCCAAAGGACTGGACTGGCTTCTCAGTAGATGTTCTTTTGTTTATTTGCTTATGTTTTCAAAAACAGGGCTACTGTCTAAAGAGTTCCCAGTAACCATTATGCCACCCCACAGAACTGGTGTGCCTGACTTCTTCCGCTCAGTGCCAGGGTGTGCTGCCATGCCAGAGACACTCAGAGAGCAATCTTGACCTCTTATGTCCTGCTGCAAGTCTGCAGGCAGCAAGGACGAGTCTTTTGCAAAGCTGATGTGCAAAGTACATGAGGAATGGGGGATGTTAGGGGCCACAAAAGCCTTTTCCTTAGATGCCTGCCTGCCTCTAACCTTATTCCAAGCAGCCTTAGAAATCCCATGGAATAAGCCATCAAGGAGAGAAAAGATTGGAGTAAGGAAGTATGAAGTGACTCATGCACATATCTCAGGTGTGCAGGCTGCTGGCCTGTTTGGAAGATAAAGGAACATGGAAGAATGTACAGATTGCA
The DNA here is from genome assembly GCF_004664715.2 of Peromyscus leucopus. Classification (NCBI taxonomy): domain Eukaryota; kingdom Metazoa; phylum Chordata; class Mammalia; order Rodentia; family Cricetidae; genus Peromyscus; species Peromyscus leucopus. The sequence continues at coordinate 14,770,091 of NC_051067.1, forward strand.
GGTGACAAACTGTTCTTTGTGTCTTCTTCTCTGTAGACACAGCTGAGATGACAGACAGGCTGCCTGGATATGACTGTGGCTGCCTCTTTCCTTCCTTCTTCCTTTATCCCCCAGGAAGGATCTCTAGAGAGAAAATGTATGTGCTAGAGAGTAGAAACAAGTGTAAATATGGAGCCAGTGTCTGGACGCAGACTGGAGAGGTAGGAGGTGTCCGTCCATTCTTTGGAGCCACTGTTCCTGGAAAGGGCAGGAGGAGTGTGGATGACATAGTGTTGGGGCTTGGTTTGGGAAAAGGAACCAAGTAACACTGTGCCAAAGAGTGGGACCGGCCAGGTGGGCTTTGGTGCAAAGGGCATCTTGTCCTCACACAACAGTGAGCCAGCCTCTTGTCAGCTGTGGCTTTGTGCTTAGGTGGAAGTGTTTGAAATCAGTTCTGTCAACATGTCTTACTTCTGAGTGTGTGACTCCTAGAGAGAGGAGTGTCTAACAGGCAATCACAGAATGAATGAATGGCCGGTGGTGGTGGTGGTACATGCCTTTAATTCCGGCAGAGGCAGAGGCAGGTAGGTGGCTCTCTGAGTTTGAGACCAGCCTGTTCTATGAAGAGAGTTCCAGGACAGCCAGGGTTACACAGAGAAACCTCTTCTTTAAAAAAAAAAAGAAAGAAAGAAAAGAATGAGCGAATGATTGATACCAATGTATGGTTATGATTCATTGAGATAGAAACACGAATTCTTTTAGTGTTTTAGGAAATTAAAATCCCCATGTGAGCATGTAATTACTGAGGTTCTTTGAAAGATCAGTGCTGGGTCATCCCCTCCTTGTGTTTGAGCTCCTTGTTTTCAATCTTTGTATATGAGTAAGAGGGTCATTCAAGGTTTGGGGTCAGTGCTGCTGCTGTGTAGAAAGATATGTGGGGTAGCTGTGTGTAGACTTCAAAACAAATGAGGCCTTTGTATGGTAAAGAAAGGGTCCCTGCAGATGCTGTGTAGTTAGTTAATGAGACCCCTAGAATTTCAGATGTTTGGAGAAATGTATTATTACTGTGCTAACATAAATAGAAACTTTCTGAATGGAAATGGTAATGTAACTTTGATCATTAGTGTTTAATATTGAAGGACTTTAGTATTGTAAATACGAGGGAAGATTTTTATGAGCCACCAGTTTGGAATCTAGACTTCTGTGGAGAACTAATTAAATGGAATAGATTTCTTACTTTCTGTATCAGTTAATTCACAGGGGAAGAGGGAGGAAGAGAGTGGATAGACAAGCCTTTTTTTTTTTTTTAAGATTTATTTATTTTTATGTGCATTGGTGTTTTACCTACATGTATGTCTGTGTGGATGCCAGCTCCCCTGGAATTGGAGATACAGACAGTTGTAAGCCTTCATGTGGGTGCTAGGAATTGAACCAGGGTCCTGGAAGAGCAGCCAGTGCTCTTAACTGCTGGGCTATCACTCCAGCCTCCCTGCCCCCCCCCCCCAAAAAAAAAAAAAAACCCAAAAAACTCTTACTGCATTTTTTTTGACAAGTCTTTAAAAAATATTTTTTTATAGGCCCAGTGTGGTGATGCCTATCTGTAGTCCCAGCACTCAGGGGCAGAAGTGGGAAGGAAGATTGCCTCAAGTATGCAGTCAACCTGGCCTATTTAAGTTTCAGGCCAACTCGGAGTATATAGTGAAGCCCTGTCTCTAAAAACCAAACTAAAAGAAAACACTACCACCAGAAGCATCAATTTTTATGGCAGTAATTCCTTCCCACCAAAGAATAGTCTCATTGGATTCCCAGCCCTCAGCAGAGACACTCTTGTCTTTATCATCCCTTGAACGTTTTGAGCCTGAATCCTCTTCTCTTGTTCAAAGTGTATGAGAACTTAGTGTGTGTATGACTGGCACAGCCTCCTAATGCTTACAGTGTGTGCTTGAAAGTGTCTCTTTTATAGCCTCTCTGTTGAGTTTTACCCAACTGAGTACTGACTACCCTGAGCATCAGATGGAGCTTTATTATCTGCAGTAGCTAATTGCTGGCTGAGTGTTCTAGTGTCAGGTAACTGCTGCCGCTTCCCAAGGCTCTGAACAAGCCAGGAAAGTAAGCGTTGTGCTGCCATGAAGCGCCTAACAACGCTACTCAGGAGCGCTTATTTGCCATGATGAAGCCATGACTGGATTTCAGTCTTATTGGCATGTCACTCTAACCTGTGGCCAATCATGAATGACCTGTAGTGTACATGATATTATTGATAAATGGAAGGAGAGCCATAAGCCACGAAAGTGTCCTATGAGGGCAGATCCTTGTAGGATGGTTCTTTCCATGTATGACCCATGTGGGTAGACTCTAGATGGTGCAAAGTACCTCAGAATACATAGGGATAAGCGCCTGTCAGTGGTCACCATGGCAATAAAAATTTGTCCAAGATGGCCTTATTAGCAGAGAGAACTATCCAAAGTGTATAAAGAAATCTTATGCCTTATTTAAAAATACTACACCCATATACCCATTTGTAAATACAGTCCTGTGATTAAGGCATGTGGACATGTTCATAATTTATTCTTAGTCTTTAAGTGTTTTGCTTAAGGTTCATTTACCTAAAATTAATTTAAACTGGAATATCAGTCACTTTAAACATTTCAGCTTTGGCTTAGAGTGTGGCCGAGTGGAAGAACACTTGCCTAGCACCTGTGAGGGAGGCCTTGAGTTTAATCTCAGCACTGCGAAAGATGAAGACGAAAAGAGAAGAAAACACACACACACACACACACACACACACACACACACACACACACACACACACACACACACACACACCAGCCTTTTCAGAGCCATTGCATTGCACTGGTAGTTTACTTCCTATTTCTTTCCATTTATGCCTCGACTCTATAATTTTGCTTTTAAGAAATTTATCAGAAAGCAAGCCAGTGAGATGGTCACAGGAGGTAAGGAAGCTTGCTGCCAAGCCTGATGATCTAAGTTTGATTCCTGGAGTCCACATAGTGGAAGGAGAGAATTGACTCCTGAAAGTTTGTTCTCTATTACATGTTTGCAGGCAGGCAGGCAGGCAGACAGACAGACACACACACACGTACTTTTTAAAATTTAAAAACAAAGGACATTCTCCAGGGAGGTCTGGGGATGTAACCCAGTAATAATAGTGTACTCATCTTGTGTAGCGTTGACGTAGTTCATTCTTATAAACTTAAGGATCTTTGCTGATTGCAAGTTTTTCAGTGAAATTCTGATCCCTGTTGGTGGATCCAGGGCGGGCACCCACACTGAGAATAGGCTTAGTGCCCCTGCTGTCATAGAGGCAGGAGCCCTGTTTCTGTTGCCTAAGTAGTAGCAGTCGCTGAAGCCACATCTCCTGTCTTAAGTTTTCCCTTTGAAAAGGTAAAGCTCTGGAGCTTCCTGGTTCACCCCTGCTGGTCAGAAAGCTTTGTGACTCTGCTGCCCTCCTGAGCCTATTTACCTGTGGCCTCTCAGTTATCCCCAGTCACTGGTGTTCTCCAAGGACGGACTGATGGGAAGGGTTAAATGATTTGAGGCATGAGAGTAAAATGCAGGTTTCAGCAACAGAAAGGGGGATGAGGAACCTTTACTACAACTGCAAAGTGCATTGTTCAGAATATAAAGCTGGATGAATGCATTCACCATGATACACTTGAGCTGTGTGTGTGTGTGTGTGTGTGTGTGTGTGTGTGTGTGTGTGTGTGTGTGTGTTAGCACATATCTGTAATCCTAGCTCAGAAGGCTGAATCACGACGTGAGCTTCCATAGTCAATTCCTGGCTAGCCTGGACTACACAATGAGACCTTGTCTCAAATAAAACAGAGCAAAACCACCATCCATTTTATTAGATTAGCCATTATTTCCTTGCTTGATGTTTCCAGTACATATGAAGTCTTCCCTACTGTCTCAGAATGATGCAGAGGAACTAGGCTTATTAAAGAATGAAATGTGGAGGCAGGGACAGTGTAGTTTAGCAATAGCCCAGGCCCAGGTTTGAGTCCCAGAACTGCCATGCAGAAAGGAAAAAAAAAGTAGATGAGCTTATGGAGGAGGGTGTGGGGGCATTATGCACATGCCTAAATGCTGGGGGTGTGTGTGTGTGTGCGCGGGGAAATATGAGAATATTTTGATGCATTTCAGAATTAGAGTTGCTTTTATGTCCATCTAGCTTCATTTGTGTTGTATTTACTGAGAAAGAATCTTGCTGTGTAGCCTAAGCTGGCCTTGAACTTAATCGTTTTCCTGCCTCAGCCCCAGATATGAGATTATAGGCCTGTGTGCCCCCTCACCCAGACATTCCCATGGTTTCTATGAAGCCTATTTACAGATCACTCTGAATTTCTTTTGTCTGTACAGCTTTCCAGTACTAGCACAGACAGTTTTCTTACAGACTTCAAATTAACCAACACAAGTAGTTACTCAGGATCATAACCACCACCAGTCTGTAAGATGATTCTTTTGAATTGATTATTATTTCCTAAGTCCTTGGCTTTTTGAGTTTCTAAAATGCCAGGAGCCACGTGCCTGAGGAGACTAAAGAGGACTGAGCAGCGCTCATCTCCCCATCTTTGCTAGTGTGCCTGCCTACCTGTGAACTGTGACCTACTGAGCACTATCTCTCCAGAAATGAAATGAAAGTTTTAAGAGAAAACTCTTAGTTCATTCCCCTTTGAGGATGTGGAAGTGCTCAGAGTAGGAAACTAGAGTGTTGTGCTCCTCTCTGCCTTCCACTCATTGGTGCTGGGAGTGGGCAACATCCATGAGGAGGAAAGAACAGATTTCATAGTATGCAGTTTTTCTTTCTATCCTGAGGTGAAGCTGTTTACATAGTTTCCCCTGAACAATCTCAGGGGCAGCAGCGCCTCTCCACAAAGCACATGTGCATGCACACAGGTCACAAGTTTGGAAGCTGCTCCTCTTGCTGCATCTCCCCCCCACCCCCACCTTGTAGAGGTGGTGTGGCTTGCTGCAGCCACCCCTGACATGGTACTTCTGTGGCACTGGGCTGTAGAGGCAGCCACCACCAGCCAGTAGACACTGCTCTACAAAGTGGACTGTGCCTGTTGCTCTTGGGCTGGGGATAGATGCCCGGAGTGTTTAGGGGTCGTATACTAGGCATAATACAAGGGCATGATCAGCATCTGATGGCAAACGCTGGGTCGTTATGGACAGCTTGAGTAGGGCAGTGTTGTATGGCCCCGAATTGCATTGGAGGGTGTGCTTTCTCTAAAGTAAGTGGATTAGAAATTGAGCTTCCACTTCCCTGAACACTTGGTCTCCTAGAACTGGTTTTGCTAAGGTAAAGTATGGTTTAGGGTAGGGTCAGAAAGATACGCTCTATCACCTTCTAGAAGTGGGCTCCTTCTAGAAGCAGTGGCTTTGCTGTGGTAGGAAAGATGACATTCATGTTTGTTGAGCTGACAGATCATAGTTCTTGGGTAATCTTTCTCTGTCCTGAAAGTGCAACATGAGCGTGACTTCGGCAGTGGTCCTACCACTGATGCACACCCTATCCCCAGGCCAGACAGTGACCGCTCCCCCCCCCCCCCCCCCCCCCCCCGTGGCAACCCAGTACCCCGCCCCCTCTTTAGTCTGTCATTTAAAATGAACTTACAGGGCTAAGGGTAGATCTAGGAGTAGTGGTGGGTGAATATGCTGAAAATACATTGTATGGAGTTTTCAAAGGAATTAATAAAATGTTATGTTAAAATTTAATTGATTGTAATCAATATAAGTATAATCATAAATTTAACATGTTATAAGCTGTGATACACAGTTTTCCCTTCCTGGAGAGAGTGCTAGGTGCTTCTTCTGTTACTAATCAGTGTTCTGTTGCATAGCAGGGTTCAGCCCTTTTCCTTAGCCCTGGAGCCAGGCCAGGACTGAGAAGCGAAGGCACATGCACTGCACTTGGTGCTGAAGCTGTCGCTCTTGTCCCGTCCCTGCCTGGCATATGAAGTACCCACTAGCTGTGTTTAGTGATTGGCCAGCAATTGCACAGCTATTGAGTAGTGATGTACTCAAAAGGTCTCCAAATACTGAACTATTTCAAAACAGCTGAACATCTGGGAAAAACAAAACAAATCCTGAGCACTGCTGCCTTTTGTGTGTTTATTATTAGGTGTGAACTGTGCTTATCGTGAGCATTGCAGGTGGATGACCAAATGCTTAGTGCTGTGTGAGAGTGCAGAAGCCTCCTCATCCATCCCTTCTGCATCTGTGATCTTGCCTGGTACCCTCTGTACCCATGGGATCCCCAAGGTGTAGGGTCCATAATGTATCATCAGATGAGGCAAATTCCGGACACTGCTGGCCCTCAGAGCCTTAGGCCAAAAGTTGTCAGGGTCCTGATGCTGGAGGAATTGGCTCTATGGGTACTAGGCAGGCAGTGCCTAGAATGCGCACAAAACACCGAGTAAAGCAATTGCTTGTTACTAAGACATGTACATACTGAGATCTGGTCCCCCAAATAAATAAAACAGAACGTGTGCTAAAAAAAATCATTAAAGATAGACTAAAAACAGCTGAGGAAAGGGAAAGAAATACGACAAAGAGATAAATTAGAATGCCTCTTTTAAGAAAACCCCAAAGGAGTCTAAACACAGGAAATCTGTCTTTTATGATCCACTAAAATGCATGCTGTAAGCAGAGTGTGTTTGTGGATTTTGTGGTGTGTGTGTGTGTGTGTGTGTGTGTGTGTGTGTGTGTGTGTGTGTAGGGGGTAGGGAGAGGAGAGTGGGAGAGAGAGTGCGCATGAAGGAACAAATGAGTACTGTCACAGATGTGGGAATCTGGTCAAGCTCAGTTTGAAGGGCCCTGGCCTGCCTTTTCCTCTCAGTACTAGGTGTCCTTTGTGGTGGACACAGGAGGGAAGAGGCAGGGAGAGGAATGGGCTTCCAAAATGGCTGCGTGGTGGGGGTGGTAGTGGTGGTGGTTATATATGTCCTGATGCTGGTACAGCTGGAGAAGCTTTGGGGATCTGAGCTGTGCTGGAGCTCAGTGGGAACCAGGTGGGATGTGGTGATGTCTTAGATTGTGCGTCCACGGACAGGCCCTGCTTGCTGATGGCAGTTTTACTGATTTTCTTGACACCTAAAATACTCAATAAAAAACAAAAGTATATATTGATATATATATAGAGAGAGTGTCTGTTCTGAGTTGATAAACTGTCAAGTAAGCATTTTAAGTTGTCTCAGCTATCTGTCTAACACTATTCAATATTAGATATCCTTAAACGTGTTAATACTTATATTTCCATCTAAGAAATGTAAATGAAAGGAATTTGCCTCATGACAGCAGTACTTCTTGTAAAAGGGACATTTCGGTGACTGTCTGCACTTGTTTCCCTGCTGGACTTGATGGCCTGCATGCCACAGGGGCCCTGCCTGGAGCTCTCCCTGAAGGTGTGCCTGCCTGTGATGTTCCCATGTGTGACCCTGTTAGCTTACATGTTGAGATATAAATGTGTTCAAGCATATTTTATTTTCCTGTTACTGATACATTGTACCTCTCAGTACCTAATTCCTAGCAATTTTTATTATATTTGAAGAAATCGTCATATCACCCAACTATATTTAGACTCAGAGTGGAACTGGAGGTCGGCCAGTTACTTGGGTGATTCTCCCACAATTTTGGAGTCTTCCGAATCTCCACAGCCCTAGGTATTTCATTAGAGAACTGAATCTAGGGTAAGGTTATTTGGTAGGCTATCCTGAGCCCCGTCCTGGTTGTCAAGCCAGGGGGAGCCTTGCATACAGGCCCTGTTCTGTCTCTGGAGTTCACTACTTGTTCATCAGGTTGTTATCTCAGTAGAACTGAGGAATCTCAATTTGCAGATTGCAGGCTGGATTGTCTTTGGATTGCCCCTCTTATAACTATCCCTTGGTGCTGTCTTTGAAGACTATGGGACTATGTTATGTTTCTGTGTCTGTAAGAATTGACTCCAGCAGTGATGAAACCCTGAATGTGAGATCATTGTCTGTTACGTGCATTTAGAACAATTTGCCTCTTTCACAATGAAGTTTTGGAGAACTTTGCACAGTCTTAAGTCCTGCTGAAGATAATTGCTGTGTTCTGCCACCACCTGGGATTCAGAAGTTGGAATGTTCCTTCTCCATGGTCGTACTGGCCACCGTGTAGTACTTACTGCCTGTTCAGATAGAAATCCTTAAGTAAAGTTGTTGCAAAATGTAAATGGCTTCTCAGATCTGACTTGTGGAAGTATTTATAGAGAAAAAGAGAATGCCTAATTCGGGTAGAGATATTGGATTACCAGAGAATCCCATAGTTTTGTGTATTCCATCCATTGTTAGCACTAAAATTCCTAATAGATTTAAAGTAGCAACAAATTTCACATCTATGGTCTCTACATTCAGCAAATAGGAAATCAAGTCATGATCTGTCTGAGAAAAAATTTATGTGTGGCCTGACTGAAGATCTAAGTGAGCTGTTAATCACAGTACAGAGGGTCGGAGAAACCCTATGCTTAGAAGCTTGCTAAAGAAAGAAGGCCTCATTCTCTGTGAGGAAGGCCAGTCCTGAGGCCTGGTGCTAGAGCAGGTTGTTTTGGTGCAGACTGGAGGGCCAGTGAGCAAGCTGCAATGAGCCTCTTTGTGTTCTTCCTCTGCAGTCTCGCCAGTGATCATTAAGGAATGGGCAGCTTACAAGGGGAAGTCTCCTCAGACCCCAGAACTAGTGGAAGCGCTGGCCTTCCGGGAGTGGACCTGCCCTAACCTGAAGAGGCTTTGGCTGGGCAAGGCGGTGGAGGACAAGAACCGCCGGATGAGGGCCTTCCTGGCCTGCATGAGGTCCGATACCCCAGCCATGCTCAACCCTGCCAATGTGCCCACTCACCTCATGGTGCTCTGCTGCGTCTTACGGTGCGTGACTGTCCATGGGACTAAGGGCTGCTACAGAGCAGGGGCACAATCACGATGTTCAGTCTTCTGGAACAATGACAAGCTTCCTGTATAGGAATTGTGCTGTCTGTTAAGATCTGTCTTAGATCTGTGTTCGTATGTATAGTCTAGGGATGGAGGTCACATCAATGCAACAAATACTTACACTGTAGAGTACATTTAATAGAATGGGTATATTTGGAAAACATATAGCTTGTAAATACTATGTCATTGTGTGAAAATATGTGTGCTCGTGTAGGTGCGCAACCTCTACACTTCACGCGCGCACACACACACACAGAAAATATGTGCACTTTGTGATCATGGGCAAAAGTGGATTTGGTTATTGTTCTAGTCATTTCTCTGTTGCTATGGTAAACACCTAGACTTAAAGCAGCAATTTGAGGGAGGAAGGTTTTCTGGCTTATAGTTTATAGTCATCAAGGGAAGACTGGAGGCAGGAACTGAAGCAGAGATCAATGGAGGAGCTCGGCCTACAGGCTTGCTCAGCTGCATTTCTTAAACAGCCTAGACTCACTTCTTCAGGGATGGTACCACCCACAGTGTCCTGGGACCTACATTAATTAGCAATCAAGAACTCCATCCCTCACCCCCAAACACACACATCTTCACAGGCCAATATGATGGGTGCTGTTCCTCAGTTGAGATTCTCCCTCCCAGGTATGTCTAGGTTTGTGTCAAGTACAGTCAGTTTATAGTCTTTGTTCCAAGTATGAAATGATGTGTAACACGTGACTTGTCCTAGGTAGCACACTGGACCCCATGTGATATATAATCTGTGGTCACTTCTGGGCAGCACACAGCCACATTTGTTAGTTATGGATGAGGAGTGACATTCACATTTTGTCTGCCTAATGGACAACTTCATGCTTCTTGGACTGATGATAGTTTTATATCTTGACTGTTTATTCTCTTGGCCCCATAAGGAAGAGTGGGCCATGGGCATGATGAGGTGGAGGAACACAAGTATCTCTCTGGCCTCTGCCTCCCCATGTAGATCATCATTTATCCCTGACACCTTCGTGTACTTTGGCAGAGAACCACAGAGATGGTGTGGCGTTCTCCCGTTCTCCAGAGGCAGCTTTTGCCAGTGTTCTCAGTCTCCACCCTGGGAAAGATCACATTGGGCATTACCATGTTGTGTATGTCATAGTAAGACAGCAGATAGGATAGATAGGGGGCATTGTTGGTACAGTCTCTAGAATCCAGGAACCAGAGATGAGGAAACAAGGAATGTGAGCAGAAGTTGATGTGTGATGTGGGGAGAAGACTGGAAGGTTTGTTGTCATGCTACACACAAACTAAATCCAAGAAGAGCTTCTTTGAAAGTGAAGAGACAAGACCTCAGACAAATAGATACAGGCTGGGCTTAAGTTAAGTGTTCATAAGTCAGTATGAAATATAAAGGAGGAGGCTGCATGTGTTGATGTACACTTGTAGTCCCAGCACTAGGAGAGGCTAGAGGAGGAGGGTGAACAGTTCAAGGCCACCCTGGTCTACAAAGTAAGATTCTTAGTTCAAAAAACAAAAGAGCCAACTACATATACATGAGTATTTTTCAAGGAGGAAGGGGCCAAGGTCCCATAGCTAGGCTTCAGCTATCTGGTTGTGTTTGGAGATGCTCCAGACTGTGCCAGGTGTGTTCTCAGGATGAAGTCAAACCACCTTTTCCCCAATTTCCATGTAGAGGGCAGACAAGTCTTTGAAGGCGTGGGTGGGAACAGTCTAGACTGCCCCTTAGCCTCTGGGGTAGAACAGAGAAGGGGACGATGTAAACAGCTCTTTCAAGTCCATTGCTACAAACTCACCAAATATGTTTTTTGAGTCAGGGGTCTCAGTATATAACTCTGGCTGACCTATAACTTGCTGTGTAGTCCTGACTGGCTGGAACTCATGGACATAGATTCTCCTGCTTCTACCTTTTATACTCTGCCCAGTTAATTGCACAGAAAAGACACCAAAAATTTCTTAGATAAATTGGTGATGCAATTAGTATTTGATAACATTCTAAACGTGCAGATAAGAAACACTGAATAAACGAGATCCCCCAGAGTGAGTTGCTGTTTCTGTTATCTGTGGGCTCTGATCCTTGCTTTCTTTCATAAATATGTTTTCTTCATCTGTCTCTATCTGAGAAGAGCTATAGGTAACCAAATAGAAGGGCAAGGGCAGGAAATGCACACTTTGACCAACAGGGACATGGATTCCTCCAGCTATGCTGAGTTCTGAGTCTCCTTCCAGAAAAACAGCAAACAATTGGGAACTATGACTGCCAACTTTCTCTGATCCAGAATTTTAAAAGGAACCTAGAGACAGGGTGGAGTCTGAGAAGTTAGTGCTCACGGGTCAGAGTCTGCATCGAAGAGATGAAAGGAGTTGAGCAGGGGAGTGAGGCTGTAGGACATTGGAAATGTGCCAATGCCATTGGAGCCTGCAGGTTCAGAAAGGGACAGACACAGTACAGGGAAGTTTGTGTTATATGTATAGTGCTACAAATAGATAGAGTTATTAATAAAGGAGTAGAAGTATACAAATGATAACATGAAGAAAAGAGAGGAACATAAACCATGGTTATTTAAGGTAAAGAATATTGTATATTATAGATATGTGGATACTGATCATAATATCTACAACAATATTTTTATCAGTCAATAGTTGGGGCTTTTGTCACATTTACTTGTTCTTTTCCATTAAGCTTATTGAACCTCAATGGGACCATTTTGTATGACTTCTGGCACTTAGTTGCAAAATATGTAATATTTATCCAATTATTTATTTGAGACAGGATCTCACTATAACTGGCTGGCTTGGAGCTCCTCATGTAGACCAGGCTAGCCTCAACTCACTTAGGTCTACCTGCCTCTGCCTCAGTGCTGGAATTAAAGGAATGCACCACCATTTCCAGCCAAAGGATGTAAGTTTTGTCAGTGCAAATATTGATAGTTGAATTCACTTTTATTTAAGTGCAGTAGAAATATTTAGTATCCTTCACAAGGAAATTTAATTGCCCATCTACTTATGCTACATAATTGTACCATGAAGTGTATGTCTCTCTCTCTCAGTTTCCTCATCTTTGATACAGGAGACTTATTTCTGCTTCAGAATTGCTAGGACAATAGATAAGTTCCTGTCTGTAAAATATATAGCTAATGCCTGCCTCTTAGTGAGCATGTAAAATTCCACGTTGCTTATCAGTCTCATTAGAACCTACCCATGCCTTCTCGTAGTGTACATTCCCATGGGTGAATGCTAGCTCTGGTCCTGGTTTTGTTAACTTGGTTTTAAGCCTTGGAAAGCCTATTCAGCAGGCAAAAGTGGGAAGAGTGTTGTTTTGCTATCATGACTCTCCATACTCCTTTGAGTTGTTCTCCAGCACTCACAAAGCAGTCTGTCTTCAGGAGCTGTTTGTTTGTTTGTTTTTGTTTTAAGTGGTAGCTAGTAACCTGATCTGGTGCTCCTTAAGGTTTGTTGGGTACAGGATCCATGCTAGCAGGCTTGAGGGTTTATGACTATTACAGTCAGCCATTCCTATCCCACACTAGAAGCTACTTGGGGTTGTATTCTGTAGTGATACAGGCTGTTGGCTGCCTGACAGATCTATCCTATTGGAAGTTGATTCCCTACATCCATCCACACCAGGATGTTCCAAATGTGAAGGTGCTCTCAGTGCATTGAGTAACTCCTCCTCATGGACACTTCGTGCACCATTCCCATGTTCAGCTTCTGCTGGGGAGACCTCAATTCAAATGAGACAGATCTCACTCTAGCCCTGACTGGCCTGGAACTCTTTGTGTAGACCAGGCTGGCCTGGAACTCATAGAGAACCACCTGCCCCTGCCTCCTAAATACTGAGAATAAAGCGTGTGCCACCAGGTCTGGCAAAGCACCTTGTTTTTAATGACTCTACACAACACAACATTCTTGAATGCTGAATGTTGATCAGGTACGCACTTTACAGCTGGCATTCGCTCATAGAAACTGAATGGTTGAAAGAGAATACAAAGGCAGTGTCCTGGCTTGCACCGTCCAGATTTACTTCGAACCTCAGTTTTTCCAAGTCCTGGCTAACAGCTCCAGTAATTCCACTCTCATTTTATTTCTCACCAGGTATATGGTGCAGTGGCCCGGAGCTCGCATTCTGCGGCGTCAGGAGCTGGATGCCTTCCTGGCTCAGGCATTGTCCCCCAAACTCTATGAGCCGGACCAGCTGCAGGAACTCAAGGTACCAATCAGCCTTGTTTCCTTGTCCTGGGAAGTCTTGCTTTGGATTTTGGTGTAACTTTGCTAACCCTCACCAGACAGTTGTTTGGGCACCAAACTAATGATACTAATGTCCTGTGTCAAAGCCTTCAAGGCAAAGGGGATATTCCTGTCTAGGTATGGCTGTGCCATCAGGGTTTGTAAGCAGGAAAACAGTCAATTTCCACGTTTATCAGATTTTATATGTTTATCAATGGATGTTTATTCTTGTTTTTCACATCAGAAAATAAACTTCTCTTTTTTTATTTTCCCAGGGAATTCAATCTTAGGAATTTTCTAACATCTAGCCAGGATTCTTTTTCTTATTTCATTCCATTGTTCCTAGCTGCAACTTTAGTTTTCTCTAAAGCATATTCTTTGCCCTTCTAGTGTTGCACAGTCCCTTTTAAAAGAGCCACTTGAAGAACGGTGTTAGACCATCATCCCGACCCCCCTTTTCGTGCGCCTGTAATGTCATGTTCCTTTTGATTTTGCCTTCTCGCACTCCTTTGTTCTTTGTGTTGGCAGTGTTCATTTTCTCCTAAGTTGGCCCTGGTTTGTAGTGTCATCTTTTTCACTACACCATTAGTTGCTGTGTTCATGATTATAATTGCTTTCCTATTTCTGTATTAAATGTTAGAAAGTTCAAGACCTCGAGGGTAGCTAAACTCAGAGCTCTGCCTTTTCTTTTTAAAGTTAGGGTTTTGTTTTTCTTTGTCAACAGTTATTTAATTTTTTTTATCAGATATGATTTAAAGTCAGCTAATCTCTATTGATAAAATTACCTTCACTTTTAGATCTTTTTGCTGTTCTTTATGAACGCATCTTATGGCAAAGATTTTAGACTAGCTCTGTATTTTTTATTTATTTATTTTTTTTAGTATTTGACAGGTGGTTCTCAATAAATTTCAGGTTTTTCCCAAAATTATTATGTTAAATTACATATTTTGGTGCTAACTGGAATTCCCTTGAGGCTTCTGATGACTTTGAATCAAGCTAAGTACAAAAACCAAAGCTTGGCAGACTTGCCCTCCAACTGTGTTCTTTACTTTGTGGATCAAGCTTTTCTGTTTGTTGGGCAGAAATTGTTGCTGTCTTTAACCCTTTTGTTTTCGGTGTCAGGCAGTGTGGCGGACCCAGTCAGGTCCTCCCGCGTGTTCCCTGGGTGCCCCGTCACCACCGTCCTCGCCGCAGGCTGTGCTTCAGGGGGTGGAATCACTGCCCTAGAGTGTGGTGCCACCCTCTACCTCTCCTCCTGTTTCTCTTGTGTAGATTATTCCTTCAGTATTGACATCCCAGTTCTGAAAATCAGACCTCCAGGGACCAGGTATGCCCACCAAGCCTTCCTTATTCACCATCAAGTTACTTTAACCAAAGTCCATCTTCTCTCCCATATCCTTTTCATTTTCGGATCCACATGCAGGATGTACCTTTTGAAAACTTTCATTTTGGTTCTTTTGAGGCCTTAGTGCTTTCATGGTTTTCTCCTGATTCTTCATCTAAGGCGAGACATTTCTACAGATGTATCAGTGAGATACATTCCACGAACAGGGGCCTTCTGTCTGATGCATCGCAGCCTGGGTCTTCTTGTGTGGAAGTTGGTGGTCCTGTTTTCACAAGCACAGCCCACACTATTCATTGTCAAGATTACTACACATTTCCAAAGAGCTGTCAGGGAAAAATAGCATGTGATGGAGAGGAAGGCAGCTTGTTTTTGTTTTTTTGTTTTTTTAAAGATTAAGCATCCTCTCAGCTATTGCATTGAGAATTGATGGGAATGTTCTTATTTCAGGCTACCCAGAATTCCTGTGTAGAGTTCAGTGTTCCAGAATTCAGTGGTAGAAAATTAAATTTTAAAACTGCTTTTTCATTTAATCATTGAAGTTTTTGACATGTCAAAAGCAACAACGGTGCTTTTCTGTAAGACGCCTCTTCACTGTTGAAGACACAGTCACCTCTCGACTGTCGCTGTTGCTGGGCTGGGCTGTCGCCCCATTTGTGGATTGCCTAGACCTGTCACTCTTGTCCCTGTCAGCGTCCCACACATGCTTTGCCATCAGAGCAGGAAAAGAGGAAGGCAGATCCTACTTCTGCCAGTTTGGACTCTTGCTACTAGCTTTTCTGAAGAGAGGGTTAGTGGGAAGAGACACTGCACCATTAGCTGAAATGAGTTTTTAAGAATTCATCTCATCCATGCTTTCTCTGTCCACCATGTCCATGAATAATTGAGCATGTTCTGTGTGGTTCCCTGAGTACCTGTGACAGTGATTGATGATCCTCATTTTCTTCCCTGTTATATTTTCTGAGCCATTCTCCTAGGTTTTGAGCATGAGTGTAATTGTTAAGGTAAAATTAGCACTGAGCCAGGGATTCAAAGTGGGTGGGTGAAGGACGAGGAGAAGGAACTTTTACCGTTGTGATATTTGTCCAGTTTCTTCTCCCTTGTTCTTGACATCCCTATAATTCTTTTAACAGTTTCACATGCCAAGTGCAGAATATAAAAGATGGAAAATGAAGAGCTTTAAAGACAGTATTAGGGGCGTGCAACATGTCTGTGATACCTGTAAGAATTGTTTTGCATATAGGTAAATATGACATAGAGTAAGAGTCTGTAGCCCGTAAGTAGAAGTCAAAGTCACCTCACTAGGATTGCTTCTGGAACTAAATGGGCAGAGAATAAATTCTGCAGCTGTATTTCTTGTGAAGCCAGAATTTTTCTGTCTGTTTCTCTAGTTGAGGAACTTTGGATAATGTTGAATATTTTATTTTCATTGGCATAGGACAATAAGTACAGATATCTGTACAGTTCAGGGTTCTAGTCAGCATTTAAGGGAACTGGAGAGGTGGCTTAGCAGTTAAGAGCACTTGCTGCCCTAACACCCACATGGCAGTTTACAGCTGTCTGTACCTTCAGTTCCTGGGAACTTAACGCCCTCTTCTGACCTCTGTAGGTACTGGGCATTTATGTAGTGTATATAACACATAAATAACCATTTTTTAAAAATTAACATTTAAGGAAATAAAACACTGCAGTATGAATTTTAGGAAGCTTTAGGGCAGGCATTTTGGCACATGCTTAGGAACCAGAGACAGGAGAACCAAGAGTTTGAGGCCATCCTGGGGTATATACTAAGCTGTTACCTCTAAAACAATAAAAAACATTTTGAAGGAAGTCAAATATACACAGTAATGGAAATCTTATTCACATAATTATATAGCTTTTATTTTAAGAACTTTTACCTGTTAAATTAACAATAGTTGGCATTACTAAAATTGATAATTATCTTGAAAGTATACTTTTTATCTTCATTGCTGAGAATTGAACCCAGGGTTTCATGCATGCTAAGCAAGTTCTATACCACTGAGCTACATCCTCGGACCTAACATCATTTTTTAAATCCACAGGAGCAGTCCCTCAGTGGCCAGTGTAACTCATATATGAATGAACGCACACAAGGGCTTGCTCCATTCCTCTGAACAAATTCAGAAATAAGTAATTCTAACAGGGTGATTCTGTGGTGTATACCTCTGCTATACTCCGTTAAACTCCACTTACTGTGATATGGCCAGGATTTTAATCACCGGGGCTTTGTGTCTGGATATGACCAGTAGTAACCCATAACCTCAAGAGTTGCCTGCAGACTGCCACAGTTGTGTCCACAGACAGGCAGTATGGTATTTTCATAGAGGTAGAAACCCTTAGAGTACCACCATATCTCTGCCTAAGCCTTGATCCTGATTTTCCATTCTCTGGTGTAGGGCCCAGAGCACACGGGCTGGAAGCAGTGGTCCAGATGAGGGATTCATAGTCACTGTCCCCAGGAGGGATTCATAGTCACTGTCCCCAGGGGGGAGGGGCGGGTAGTGGTGACCTGTGTGCTGGGCTGGCTCTGCTTGTTTACAGCCCACCTTTGCTTGGCTGCTTTCCAGCAGGCCAGCTCACTATGGTGAGGATTCTCCTTCCTTTCTGTAGCTCACAGATAGAATCTCAATAAAGCATATGCATTCATGTGTTTCAGACTGACCCTCTCTTTCTCTTTATTGCACATAAATATGAAAATGTGTTTAATTCTACTACCCTAGTACTTCGTGCTTCTCACAAATAGGATCCAGAGCTATAGATAAATAGTGTTTGTAAATTTATGACCTGACTCCTCTAGGCCTTGCAAGTTTAATTATATTGACTTAAAAACTTTAGAAAAGATTGGCAAGAATGTTAGCTGATGATGGGAAGTATTGTTACAAAAACAGTGGGAAATAAATAGCAGATAATCATAAGTTCATTAGCATTTGGCACTGAAATGTTCTTTTTTGTTTCATATAATGCCATTTTCCAAAAGTCATTTTCCCTGCCACAGTGCGGCCTTACCTGGACGCATACCCCTCAAAGATTTCATTCTTGAAAAACTGTTGAGGTGAGAAGAAAGAAACCAGAGCAGAATTAAGCCTTTGTCCTGGCTAGTCCATAAACTAGGTCCTTTGCACACAGATGATTAAGAGTCCATAGGACTATGTCAAGTGTCTTACCCTGCCTGTTGTCTGAGAAGAGAGTCAGCCTAGGAATACACAGGTTTTGGGAATACCAGAAGCACAGTTCAAGTACAGTGTTTCTCTCTTTGCATTCTTTTGTTTATGAGCTAAAACATGTTGACAGTTTAATTAAGCTTCTTTGAAACGACATATAAAGCAATAAACATATAGTGCAAATTTATTTCAAAATGAAATTATGCCAAGTAATTTCTTAATACAGCTACTTGAAAAATGCAGGATCTTAAAACATTCCTTTTGGACACCCTTCTGTTAGCCCAGGGCTGGTGTTCAGATCTAGGCTTTCCCAAAGGAATTGTGGGGCTCTGTGCAATGAAGGGGACTGAGCCTGGTCAGTCCTTTTGTCACGTCCAGTCTTAGCACCATAGTGTCCATACTGTGTAGTAATTTACAGATGTCACGCTATCAGTGTGTTCATCAAACATGCTCCTAACTATTGTAGTAACAAAAACCATTGTTTGCTTTGAGTAAGACCGGGTCTGGGTAAAGCCAAGGTGGTACTCTTGTTGAGGATTGTGCCATATTAACTTTGGGGAGTTTTAGTGGGAAAGTGTGATACTGTAGTACTCTTACTTTATATAAATTACTCTTTCAATTTAAAGATTGAAAACCTAGATCCCCGAGGAATTCAGCTGTCGGCTCTCTTCATGAGCGGAGTAGACATGGCACTGTTTGCCAATGATGCGTGTGGGCAACCCATCCCCTGGGAACACTGTTGTCCTTGGATGTATTTTGATGGGAAGCTCTTCCAGTCCAAACTTCTCAAAGCCAGCCGGGAAAAGACCCCACTCATCGACCTCTGTGATGGTCAGGTATGTTGGGGACAGGGTGGCCATCTTGAACTACAGTGGGATGCAGTGTACAAGCGACATCTGCTGTCTTAGTCAAGACTATTACTGTAGTGAAACGCCGTGACAGAGCAGCTTGGGGTGGAAGGGTTATTAGACTGCCACGTCACCATGTCATTGAAGGAAGTCGGGACAGAAACTCAAATGGTAGGAACTTGGAAACTGGAGCTGATACAGAGGCCATGGAGGGGTGCTGCTTACAGGCTTGCTCCCTCTAGTTTGCTCAGCCTGCCTTCTTATAGAACCCAGGACCACCAGCCCAGGGATGGCCCCACCCACAATAGACTGGGCCCTCTCCCATCAGTTGCTAATTAAGAAAATGCTTTACAAGCTTGCCTGCAACCTGATCTTATGGAGGCATTTTTCTTAATTGAGGCTTCTTCCTCTCAGATGGCTTTAGCCTTTTTTCGTGTTGACATAAAACTATTCACTACATCTGCCATCTTCTATCTAAACTGAGTGTCCCAGTGGATCATTCTCAACAGATCATTGATTCTCATTACTTAAGAGGTAATATATGTTGTTTGATTGTGATCGTTGAACTCATGGCCAACGTGGAGTGGCCTTAATAATTTCACCAATAGGATAAGCTTGTGGCAGCACATCATAGCCTGGTATCCTTTTTCAAGCCCTGAAGAACACTTCAGTACTGTGGGAGTATCTTAACCAGTGCAACCACCAAAGGGGGCAAAAATGCAGAACTAGGGCAGCAGGGAGCCCCATTTTCAGTATGAGCTGCACTAAGTAGCAGTGCTGTCCCACGGGAGCTCAGCTAGGGTCAGTTTGTCGTGTCCTACACCCTGTATATGTAGGTCTTAGAGTGGCCAGGGAAGCACCCGACTGTTGATTTAGGTGTTAAGAATAAGCGTCAGGAGTAGGTAAGGGGCTGGAGAGATGGCTCAGCAGTTAAGAGCATGTGTTGCTCTTGTAGAGGACCCAAGTTCAGTTCCCAGCACCCACATAAGGCAACTCACAACCACTAGCACCAGGGGGGCTCTGACCACTTCACAGACACTTCATACATATGCACATACCCACACAGAGACAGATAATTAAAAATAAAGAATTAGGAGAACATGCAGATGCGGACTTTGAACAGTAGTGGCTTTGTTTTGTTAGTGACTGCTCAGATGTATTGATATGTGGATGATGTTTTTACCTACCTGTCTTGACTTCCAGGCTGAGCAGGCTGCCAAGGTGGAAAAGATGCGCCAGAGCATCCTGGAGGGGCTCAACTTCTCCCGGCAGAACCACCCACTCCCCTTCCCACCACCTCCTGCTCTGCCCTTCTATCCAGCATCTGTGTACCCTCGGCACTTTGGGCCAGTCCCGCCCTCACAGGGCAGGGGTAGGGGCTTTGCAGGTGAGTCATAGTTTGGAAATCTGTTAAGTGGGGACAGAGTGTGTGGTCCTTCTAGTGGCACCATAGTTTGCCATGTGGAGACCTATAGTAGTGGATTTTAGGAATCTATCTTATGGGGTAATTCTTCCAAGTAGGGATGAGAGAGTAGGATCCTGAAGAAGATGGTGAGAAAGAAAAAGGGAGTCGCCTTGATTTCAGTCATCTTTCATATGTATGGGAAAGTAAATCCCTCCGAGTCAGAGGGAGCTCTCTTCTGGAACCACATCTCCAGGGTCTGTAGGAGCCCACAGCCAGTGCTCTATTGAATGACTGCTGAGGGAGGCTGGCCTTTAGTGATGTCCTCTGGCTAGGGTGGAGTGGGATATTGAGACAGCACAAGGGCCCTGAGTGGAAAGAGATATGGACTGTTGTGCCCTCTTTTGTGTGTGGGAGGTCCCTCTGAACTCCATTGCTCATGCGTTTCCTGTTTCTCTCTACCCCGGGTCCCACAGGAGTCTGTGGCTTTGGAGGCCACTATGGGGAAACGGTCGCAACAGGCCCTTACCGTGCCTTCCGGGTGGCAGCAGCATCGGGACACTGTGGAGCCTTCTCAGGCAGTGACAGCAGCAGGACTAGCAAGTCCCAGGGCGGTAATTATTACCCACTCCGGACTTCTGCCTGCCAGCACTTCCTCTGCTCCAGCATCTGACACCTTCCTTCCTTGGCTGTCCTCCCAAGCCACCTCTAATGTAGTGCTTTTTCTCATGGGTCCCTGACTGACCCTCTGCTCTTAGGTCTGTGCAGTGACCCTGTTGTAGCTGTCCTGTCTCTGTTTCCAGGGTAGGCCACTAAGTGTCCACCTAGAAGAGAACTTGTCTGTGTACCAGTGTGACCTGGCCAGCACATTGTGCTCACAGGCTAGGCTGCCGGCTTTGCATAGTGGTGTATGTCATGCAGCCATCCTTTGGTAAAGGTGCTTGTACTTGTGTAGAAGATGCCAGCAGGTGCGGAATTCCTGACACACAAAAGCTTCTGATAGTTTGTTTTACAGAAATGTTTTTAAAGAAAATTCTAATCTAATGTAGCTTATTGTAAATTTTCCTTACATCTTTCTTCATTTGTGTTGGTCTTGATTTGGAAGTAGTTTATTGCAATATTGCTGTCACTTGAAGCCATCAAGTCATGGTGCAGGGTCGGTCTGATGCATTCTGAGTTACTTTCAGGATAGGCATACCTTTTTGGATGGTGACGTTTGCCAACTCAGTTACCTGGGCACTTAGAGTGGCCAGCAAGAGGCATGGTGCATGGAAAGATGTGGCTGAGGATCGGTTGTCTGCAGCCCCAGTGGGCCCTGACCTTCCTGTTGCTCAGCCTCCTGAGGGCTTCTCTGCCTTCTGGCTGCTCCTGTAATTCTTGATCCTGATGTGTTTGAGCTCCCTCTGGAGCTGACTGATGCTGTCTGTCCTGTGGCTGGGGAAAACGAGGGGGAGAATGCTCCCTGGGACAGTGTGAGGAGAAGATCCAAGGAGCTTCCCTTGCCTCCTGGCTGTCCTGTTCACACTCATCCTGTGCACTGTGCGCCTGAAGCATATCAGCTGTGGACCTGGAGTACAGGTGCATGCAAGGTGTTCACGACAGAAAATAGATGTAAACTAGCTTAGTAAAACTTCAGTCTTAGTAGGGCGGTGGTAGTGATGCCTGTAATCCCAGCCCTTGGACAGGGGCAGGCCCTAAATGGGATTTCTCCATCAAATCCCTCCCCTCAGGGCTCAGGGGACCCTGCAGAAGAGGAGGCAGAAAGAGTGTAAGAGCCAGAGGGGATGGAGGACACCGGGAAAACAAGACCCTCTAAATCAGCAGGAGCAAAGCACACACGCACTCACAGAGACTGAGGCGGCATGCACAGGGCCTGCACAGGTCTGCACCAGGTCCTCTGAGTATATATTATGGCTTCTGCTTTATTGTTTTTATGGGATTCTTGAATGTGAGAACGAGTGAATCTCTGTTTCTTGTGCCTTCTCTTTGGCTCTTTTCCTTTTGTTTGTTTTGTCCAATTCCAATGTGTCAGTTTTTGTTTTATTTTTATTGTATTTTATTATTATCCCTTAGAAGCCTGTTTGTTTTCTAATAGAAAGGGAGTGAATCCAGATGGGAGGGGAGGTGGGGAGGAACTGGGAGGAGGAGAGAGAGGGAAAACTGTAATCAGGGTATATTATGTGAGACAAAAAAAAAATCTATTTTTAGTAAAAGGAAAAAAATAAAGTAAAATAAAAAGAAGACAGGCCAGGAAAATTTCCACAAGTTCAAGGCTAGTCTGGTGTACATAGCAAGTCTTGGGTCAGCCAATACTACGTGGTAAGATTGTGTCTCAAAAGAACATTATTTAAGTAACTGGTACAATAATATTGGCATAAAATAAGCTATTATTAAAACATATTGTCTGGCTGGGTATGGTGGCACACTCCTTCAATCCTAGCACACTGGAGGCAGGGACAGGTTTGAGCCCAGCCTGGTCTACATAGCAAGCTCCAAGCCAGCTAAGTCCCTGTCTCAAGAAAATGAGACCCGTCTTGCCTGTTTCTTTATACTCTTATCATGTGGCTACAGGAAACATAGGCCCCTCCTAAAAAGGGTGGGTAACTTGGTAGGCAGACCTGTTTCCAGTGCCTCCTCAGCTTCGTGAGTCAGTCCTAGGCACACGTCTTGACACCAGGATGGTAGGGAGCTTGTGATAAGTTCAGGAGTAGGGTGGTCAGGCTCATTTGAACAGTTTTCCTATACTTAACACTTGAAGAAATATTCACAATATCAGTGATTAATAGAAGTTGGTGAATACAGTGTATATTTAAGTTTGTACTTAAGGTAATCTAATTTAATCTAAGGTAATAATCTTATGGTAACTATGGAATGCATGTAGTCCACCTATAATTCCTCCCAGCACACAGAGCAAGAGGGTCAAGAGTTGATGGCAGGCCTGGATTGCACAGTGAGACCCTGTTTCATGGGGTGGGCATATAGTTCAGAGGTAGAGCACTTGCCCAGCCTATGCCCGGCCCTGGGTTCAATTCCTAGGACTGTGAGAGTGAGAGAGGAAGGGCTGCGCCTAGATTTACTAACTTCCCTAACATTTGGCTAATGATACAAATATGGAAGTGTTTACCTGGATAAAGGCATCCTGAGGTTGCACAAGTCCATCTGGTAGTGTAGAAGGCAAGCCGGCTGCACTCAGCTACACTTCAACTTGGAATTTCCCTGAACAGGAGTTCACTTGGGCAGTTGGGATCCAACTCAGTTGCAGAGCCATTTGTTTTTGTATTTTAAACATTTATTTATTGTGTGTATGAACATGCTGCGTACTTATGGAGGTCAGAGGACAACTTGCAGGAGTTGATTCTCCTTCAAACCTGGGGTGGTATCACCTCAGTGATAGAACACAGCTCGTCCATCAGACTTAGTGGCAAGCACCATTACTGGATGGAAGAGCCATCACATCAGTCCGCGTCCCTCTCCCCACCCCCCCACCCCCTTTTAAATTTATACAGGCTCTCTCTATATACTGCTGTTGGGCCTCAAATCCACAATCCTCCTGCTTCAGTTTCCCAAGTGTTTTGATCACAGGTGTTTACTACCATACTTAGCTGTGTTACGGGTTTTTAGAGCTTGAAATCACATGGTGTAAGGGCAAGCATGTCTTTAATCCCAGCACTTGGGAGGTAGAGACAGGTGGATCTCTGTGAGTTTGAAGATGGCCTGTGTTACAACCTGAAGAGTTCCAAGACAGCCAGGGCTACATAGAGAGAAATAATAATAATAATAATAATAATAAAGAAATTACATGGTGTGCACAGAGAACCTTCTGTAATAAAGTCTTCATAAAGCAGAGTAAATGGCATCTTACGAAATAGGAAGCAGAACTGAGTGGGAATTGCTTCTCTTTGTTGATCCTAATGCGTGGTTATAAAGATCTTATCTTCTTGTTTGTTTGTTTGTTTGTTTCTGTGTGCAGGAGTCCAACCTATTCCTTCTCAGGGAGGGAAGCTAGAAATAGCTGGCACCGTGGTCGGCCACTGGGCTGGAAGCAGGCGGGGCCGTGGGAGCCGAGGACCCTTCCCTTTGCAGGTGGTATCTGTGGGAGGACCAACAAGAGGGTAAGCTCTGGACCTGGATGGTGTGTGCTTCGTGTAAGGGCAAAAAAATAGCCTTTGACTGGCTTCTCCTCTTGAGCAGGAATTTTTCCCCCTTTTTTGGGTTGTTTTTTTTTTTTTTTTTTTTTTTTTTTTTTTTTTTTTTTTTTTTTTTTTTTTTTTTTGAGACAGAGGTTCTCTGTGTAGCCCTGGCTCTCTTAGAACTCACTCTGTTGACCAGGCTGGCTTCGTACTCACAGACATCTGCCTGCCTCTGCCTCCTGAGTGCCGGGATCAAAGGTGTGCACCACCCCTGCCCAGCAAAGGAGTTGTTCTTATGTCACTGGATAGGTCCTGTTTAACATTATTCTTAGTGTTCCATGGAATCCTCTTAGATAACATTGTATAATTGTTTGGTTAATCATTATTATATATTTTAAAAATATTTATAACAATTTTGGAGTCAAATGTCTTGGGTATGAACCAGAAAAATGATTCCTTGGATTTGATATGACCATACTTAATACTCGCTGTCTTGCACAGCATAAGATCTATTTGAAAGTATTTTAAACATAATCTTTGGTGGATTTAAGTCTGTTTGCTCTTGTCTTTCTATATTGACCCAGGCGTCCAAGGGGAGTTATTTCCACTCCAGTGATTAGAACGTTTGGAAGAGGTGGAAGGTACTATGGCAGAGGCTACAAAAGCCAGGGAGCCATTCAGGTAATGCCAGCACGGTGTTCCTCAGTCATTCCTGCCCATGTCTCCCTCCAGGCTCTTTCCCCTGCCTGTGTCCTGACTGTAGGACAGTGAGGTCCATTGGCAATTTGATACCTGGCCGATAGGTGCTTTCCATGTTTACATAAAACTCCCTGTGAGCCCAAGTCCTTCCTTTTCATTGAGGAACTTCACCAGGGTGATAGCTGTGGTGTTTGACCTCTTGTTTGGACCAGATGAAGCCAGGCTCCCCTGGCTACCTATCTCTGAGTTTGCAACTTCTTTAGTGGAAAATATTCAGGGTCTCACTATGTAGCCCTGGTTGGCCTGGAAGTTGCTATGTAGACCAGGCTGATCTCAAACTCATGGAGATCCGCCTGCCTCTATCTTTTGAGTGTTGCTGCAATTAAAAGCTTGCACCACCATCTGATGGAAATGGGATTTTGAGAGTATAGGCTAGATACCAACAGTTACTCAGTCCACAGGCTACATCACAGTTCCTGGTTAAACACGTACATACGATATATGTGTGTTGAGATTTGCTTATTTTTCGGTCCTGTGGTGATCGTGCATGCCTTTAATCCCAGCACTCAGGAGGCAGAGGAAGGTGGATCTCTGAGTTCCAGGCCAGCCTGGGCTACAAAACAAGTTCCAGGACAGCTAGAGCTCTACAGAGAAACCCTGTCTCAAAAATGTGTGTGTGTGTGTGTGTGTGTGTGTGTGTGTGTGTGTGTGTGTGTGTGTGTGTTCGCACGCATGTGCCCCTTGCATTCTTGCACCACCCTCATTTTAAGCACTAGTTGTGCTATTCTCATTTGGTATCCGGGCGGGGAGCCATGATGTACCTCATTTGTCTTGGTTCTATAAATACCTTTTTGTCCCCACGTCCCCTTCAGGCTATAGGCATCTGTTTTGGTCTCTGAAGCCCTTTTCTCAGTGGGTACTTGAAGAATTGCCCCTTAGGAAGGACTGAAGGAAACTGTTCAGTGGGAAGATTGTTTTCCTAATCAGGACACCGACTTGTAGACTTTCTCCACTATTGTCTTGCTTTACTCCCTTTTCTTCAACTTACCCTAATGTCATTCACATTGAACTCAGCCGTGTGCTAGACCTATGTGCTCCGATTGGTTTTGGTTTCCCATGAAGCCTTGCTGCCTTTCCCAGAAGCCCTCGCTGGCTCTTGTATGTCTGCCTTTGATACTTGGCAGGCTCCTCATTGCTTGTCTCCTCTCTTCTCTTTTGTTTTATAACTCAGCTTTCAGTTTATCTATAGGGTTTTTATTTTGTTTTGTTTCCCTTTTTCCTTTCTTTGGTTGTTGTTAATGTTCTGAGACAATCTGGCTACACAGTCCTGGATGGCCTGGAACTTGGTATATAGACCAGGTTGGCCTCAAATTCATAGAGATTCCCTGCTACTGTCTCCTGGGTGCTGGGATTAAAGTTGTGGACCACTGTGCCATATGAACCACCATGTCACACCTTATGTACTTATTTTTATTTATTATTGTATGTGTGTGAGTATGGTGCATGTGTATATATTCATGAACCACACTGGCCACGTAGCACTCTAAAGCTCAACTTGGTCCCATTAGTTTTTTTTCTTTCACCTTTGTGTACATTCCTGGGATTGAAATCAGAATGTCAGTGTTTTTACCCACTTGAGCCCTACTTGTTTGGGTTTGTTTGTTTGTTTATGTTTGTTTATTTCTTATTTTTTGAGACAGGGTCTCTCTACATAGCCCTTGCTGTCCTGGAACTCATTATGTGCACCAGGCTGGCCTCCAACTCACAGAGATTTGCCTGCCTCTGCCTGATTGCTAGAATTAAAGGAATGTACCACCATGCCCAGCTGTTTTTTGGTTTGTTTTTAAAGACTAATTTTCAGGATTGTTTTAGGTTCACAGTACTAAGAAAGGTAGACTTCCCTACACTACTGCACTCCCCTCTGCCTTCCCACTGTCTACTCTTCTCTCCAAGTGATGCCTTTGTTACAGTTGGTGCACCTCCAGGACACACAGAATCTCCCCAGTTCATAGCTTGTAGCAGGCTTTCTTTTGGACCTCCAACCAGCTCCCAAATCATGACACGGAGGAGACTTATTATTAGTAATGAATGCTTGGCCTTATCTTATGCTTGTCCCACTAACTCTTAGAACTTAATTTAACCAGTTTCTCTTTATCTACATTTTGCCTCGGGGCTTTTACCTTTCATTCTGTATGTCTTATTCCGTGTCTGTTTGTCTGGCAGCTGCCTGGCTGGCCCTGGGCATATCTCTCTCTCTCTCTCTCTCTCTCTCTCTCTCTCTCTCTCTCTCTCTCTCTCTCTCTCTCTCCATAATTCTTTCTTCTCTCTGCCTGCCAGCCTGGCTTAGCCCTCTACTGCTATTGGCTGTTCAGCTTTCTTTATTTTTATTTTTATTTTTGCTGTTCAGCTTTTTATTAGACCAACCAGGTGCCTTAGGCAGGCAAAGCAACACATCTTTACAGAATTAAACAAATGCAGCATAAACAAATGTAACACATGTTTACCTAGTTAAACAAATGTTCCACAACATTAGCTTATGTCAGACATCACTCTTGGTGCTATACATTCCACAAGTTCAAACAGAAATGTGCTGAAGGGTCTGCATTCCCATATTGTGGCATAAGTTTCACTACCCTAAACATTTTCTGCTACGCCCTCCGCCCACTTGCTACTTTGTCTGAGATTTCTGGGAGCTTCTGATTATTTTTACTATCCCCCAAGTTTTGCCTTTTCCAGAAGGGTAAATAGGTAGAATTACACACATTTATTGTCTTTTCAGACTCTTTTGGGTTTGGTTTTTCAAGACAGGGTTTCACTGTGTATCCTGGCTGTCCTAGTGCTAGCTCTGTAGACTGGGGTGGCCTCAGACTCACAGAGATCCTCCTGCCTCTGCCTTCTGAGTGCTGGGATTAAAGGCATGTGGCACTACTGCTGGCAACTGTAAACTGCCATGTGGGTGCTGGGAATTGAACCTGGGTCCTCTGGAAAGCAGCCAGTACTGTTAATCACTGAGCCATCTCTCTAGCCCCTCGGACTGTTTTTCCTTCACTTTACAATATGTATTTTAAGTTCCTCCTTGTCCTTTTGTGAATGGAGAGTCTGTTTCCTTTTAATTTAGTAATACTCCATTGTCTAGACACATCTCAGTTTGTTCTGTTCACCTGCTAAAGGATGTCTTGGTAGCTTACAGTTTGGGCAGTTGAATTAACAGAACTGTGTAGACATCTCAGTGGAGCTGCGGGCATTGTTCAGTGCTATAGTGCTGGCAAGGCCCTGGGTTTGATTCCTAGCACCTCAAATGAGCAACACTGAGTGTAGGCTTTTTATAGTTTCCTAAGTTCTCATCTCTATGGGGTAAATACTAGGAGTAAGATAGCTGGATCCCATGGCAATGATTAGCTTAGTGCTGAGCCACTGAACTGCCTTCCTGAGTGGCAGCATTGTTTTATATTTCTGCCATTAGTGAGGGAGAGTTGCTTACTGTTGCAGAATATTATTTTAAGGTGTGTTACTTTTGTTTATGTTACATTTGTTTAACTCTGAAGCTGTGTTACTGTGCCTGTCTAAAACATCTGATGATCTAATAAAGATCTGAACAGCCAGTAGTGAGGCAGGAAAAAGATAGGTAGGGCTAGAAGGCAGAGAGAGTGTAGAAATAGAAATAGAAATCTGGGAAAAGAAGTAGCCAGAGAAGGAGGAGGACTCCAGGGGCCAGCAAGCCACAGAGTAAGAGTAAGATTACAGAAGTAGGGGTTGGGAATTTAGCTCAGTGGTAGAGCGCTTGCCTAGCAAGTGCAAGGCCCTGGGTTCAGTCCTCATCTGGGGGGTGGGGGGGAGATTTACAGAAGTAAGAGGATGGGAAAAGCCCAGAGGCAAAAGGTAGATGGGATAATTTAAAGTTAAGGAAAGCTGGCAAGAAACAAGCCAAGCTAAGAGCTGGCATTTATAATTAAGAATAGGCCTCCATGTCTGCTTTATTTGGGAACTGGGTGGTAGGCCTTCCTAAAAGAGCAAAAAATAAACAACCCCTTTCTTATCCTGGCCATTTGACCATTCTAATCATTGTGTAGTGATACATTGTTTAAACGTGTGTTTTTCTGGTGACCTGTATTTATCACATCTTTTCGTGTGTAATTGCTGTCACTTCTCAGTTGTCTCGGTGATGAAATGCCTGTTAAGGTTTGGAGCATCTTTGATGCTGTTTGTAGTTTGGTGGCTTTTCGTCTGTCCTCAAGCTTGAGCAAGTGTCACTATGAGTCCCACCATCCTTCTCACTCCCAGAGAACCCTGTGGACAGTCACTCCCCACCCGTGACCCTCTCTTCAGCTCCTGTTTCCCACTCAGTCTCATTTGTCTAAAGGGACTTTTATAGGCCTAGATTGTCATAACTTGATGACTTAAAAACTTGGTTTCTAAGGGGAGAAGACTTGCAGCAGAAATCTGCCAGGCCACAGTGTCTGTCACATGTCAGTATGTAGGCATCACCATCTCAGAGAGCCTTGTGTTGGGAAATGTGTCAGGCTCAAGGTCCATTTTTTTCAAGGGGATTATTTGTCAACCTGCTTAGAGGAGGAGGGGCAATCCAGAAGAGGTCATTCACAGCCCTTGTGCTGTGATTCATACAGCCTTGCTTTGTGTGGAGGTTGCCTGACTGAGTTTGTTTACTCTATAAAGATGGGGCGTGTGTGTTTGGAGACCTATGCATTTTGGAA
This sequence comes from Peromyscus leucopus, assembly GCF_004664715.2. Classification (NCBI taxonomy): domain Eukaryota; kingdom Metazoa; phylum Chordata; class Mammalia; order Rodentia; family Cricetidae; genus Peromyscus; species Peromyscus leucopus. The sequence goes on from NC_051067.1 coordinate 14,799,566, forward strand.
AGTATGCGGACAGCCTCCATTTCAGAGGAGACTCACCGGAAGGTGCTTGTAACTTTAATAAATATTAAATAAATATATTTATAAATATATTTATAAATAAAATTAAATAAATATGTAAAGGGTTAGATAGAGCACTCCAAGGGACTTTGTCATGTCAAAACAAACATTACCAGCAGAGATGTTGAAGGAAGGGGCCACAGAAGGAACTAGCCATGACAGCTGAAGGCCAAGCAGAACAGAGGCAGGGGCCTCTCACATTTTGCTTTTGAATTCTCTGGCTGAGGCATTATGGCCAAGCCGTGTCCCTGTCCGTCCATGTTGTCCCCAGTCCAGCCCCGACTCCTCCATTCCTAAGGCTCTTGTCACCTCTCCTTCCCAACAGGGCAGGCCTCCTTATGCTGCGTCAGCAGAAGAAGTGGCCAAGGAACTGAAGTCAAAATCGGGGGAATCCAAGTCCTCTGCCGTGTCCTCAGAAGGGTCCCTGGCTGAAAATGGAGTGATGGCCGAGGAGAAGCCAGTGCCCCAAATGAATGGGAGCACAGGCGACTCCAGGGCCCCCAGCCACTCTGAAAGTGCCTTGAACAATGACTCTAAAACGTGCAATACAAATCCTCACTTAAATGCACTAAGTACAGACAGCGCCTGCCGCAGGGAGGCTGCTCTGGAGGCAGCTGTCTTAAATAAAGAAGAGTAAACTTATTTTTATAGAGGGTGAAGGACGCTGGAAGGGTAAGGATTTCGGAATATCTGGAGAGAAAGAGAGCCTGCAGTTACGTACATTTTGTCCTTTCCGTAAGAGAAAAATGAGGACTTTGGAAATTCAGATCCCTCTTTGATATCAGAGATTTAAACAACACAGTTTTTTTAGTTTTAACCAGTTGTAGTCAAAATGCTACAATAAAACAAAAAAGAGAGAAAGAAAATGAAGAGCATTTGACTCCCGCACTTAAAATGAAGTACACAAAGTTTTAACTGGTTACGACAAAAGCCTAGAGTTGTGTTTCTTGAACTATAAAGAAAACAAATTTTGGCAGTCTTTAAGTATATATAGCTTAAAATATAATTTTTAGCATTTGGCACCATATGTATGCCATTATATTTGATTTCTGCATTACTGTTTCACAATGAAGCTTTGTTTTAAGGCTTTGATTTTTATGATTATGAAAGAAATAAGGCACAACCACAGTTTTTCTTTCTTACTTAAATTCCATCACTGTTGATGTGGTTCTTTTGTGTTAAAAAAAAAGTGCAACTATCAAAACTAAAAAAAATTATAGAGTAAACTACTGTTGTGCTGATTTTGAATACACAGTACATCATACATACTTTACAAGCAAGTTCAATGGAGATAAAGTTGAAATCATAGAAGATGCAAATGACCTTTCAAAATCAACACAATGTGTTCTGAAACTTCGTGACTAATACCATGCATCTGTGATCAATGAGCTATGTGGTTTTGAATCGGATGTAGACCATTAGTACTACTACTTGAGCTAAACTTCTGCATGGTTCATAATTTTTAAAGTGTGTAGTTAATATTATGCATGTTATTGTCCTTTCTTCCATTCTTACCAGTATGTGCCCATTTGCAAAACAAAAATGCTAATAATCAGTAATAGTCCTATAAAAGATGTTAACTCTGTTTAGTCATTGACTGATCTTGCTCTAACCTTAAAATTTTGTGATTATTGACCTCTGTTGCATTTATTCTAAACCCCCAAAATTATCTAGCCGTTTGGAATATCGACATTTCCCTGGTGTACTCACTGCTGTGTGCATTACTGTTCTTTGTTGCTGTTTTATGCCTTCATATTAGCGAAATATGAAATTCTGTGAAAAAAACCCCTTTGATCTTAAAAAAGAAAACACCCCTCCCCTACTGTAGCAGGAAACAGATTGCTTGTTCTTGAGAAGTTTCCCATCAGGAATTTAGTAGAAGCAGGTATACTTCTATCATTTCGATGTTTTGTTACTGTTTCCAAACAATGTACTTTGAATCAGAATCACTTCTTACGTTTCATATACTTCCGATGCTCTTCATCACATTAGTGATCAGAAATGAGGTGTAACTCCCCAGCCCCTGCCCGCAAGAGCTAAGTAGGATCTTACTGTAAGTTGAAGGGAGTTCCGCCCTAACTCATGGATTGTGAAGAATGAACTGCTGTTGGGTCTGATTGACTGTCGATGGATTGTGGTGTGGTGTATCTGGAGGCTATTGAATGCAACTTACAATGCTTAATAAAAATCTTTATTCTTTTAGTATAAAGTATGGTGTGGCTTTTAAATTCACTTGTAAAAGCATAAATTTTACAGAGGTTTATTTCAAATTGGGGTAGCTTATGAAGAGCTTCATCAGATAACAAAAAGTTCAGAAATATGGTGCCCTGTCAGAGTAATTCTAGAGGGACATTAGAAAGTGGTTAGTTAATATGAAGATTATTCTGAGCACAACGTTTTGAGTTCCATTAAAGACAATCAGGCTGAGAAGTCAAAAGTGACTTTTTGGAGGTCTAAGGGAGAAAAATTGATCTGCATTAAATCCTTCCTAAACCTGCAGTTACAAGTGTGGCTGCTTTTTATGCCATCTTTTTACCTCCCATCTCCTTGCAGCCTGCTTTAGGCGTGTCTGGCTTAGTGGCCAGGAAGTGCCTGCAGCTAGCACTCCCAGCCTAGGCCGCTTGCTCGGCGGGCGGGGCGGGGCTTCGCGGCAGTTGCGCGCGCGTCTAGGGGCGGGGCCGAACCATGCCGAAGGCTGCTGGCGGCTCAGGCTGCCGCGCCAGGGCGGAACCGCGTGACGAGGCCTGGGACTGCGCCTGCTCGGTCGGTCAGGCCCTGCTACTTAAAGAGCCGCGTCTGCGGCCTTGCACTACCTGTGTTCCGCTGCTCTGCGACCCCCGGAGGCGTCAGGGAGGACCGGAGTTCCAGCCGCCGGGCGGGACCCACCGGCGTCTACCTACTATGCCGTGACCTCCAAATTCCGGGGGAAATTACTTCTTGACTGATTCTATTAATTTGGTCTCCAGGGTCTCAGTGACGGTGAACCTTGGTACTTGTTGCCCTTATCAGGCCACCAGAACCTTTGGCTGTGTTGGTAGCTGGACCTATATCATCTTACAAAGCCATGGTCCCAGCGAGGACTGGCTTATGGGGAGCAAGTCCAGTCCACTTTGGATTCCAAAAGAATGGCCCTGCAACCGAAGTAGAAGACTGTTAGTCTGAATAAGCCTTCACACGTGGAACCCTCGCAGGGTCTCCCCGCGGTGACATCCACAAACCTCACTATTCTGGATCCTCAGTCCAACTGACCTGAGGTCAGCAAACTGACCAGAACAGCCTTCTGGCTTAAACTGAGGGCTAGTAGTTTTGTGCTCCATCAAGTCTCAAAGCCAGGGATCTCAGGGATGGGATCTCTTCCCCCCACCACCACCCCCCACTCCCCTGCTTTCATATCACTTAAATTGCATGTCTTTAAGGCCTAAGAGACCACTCTTGGCTCCAAGGTAGGTTTCCACCTTAAGGACTGGAAGTTTAGGCTTGAGCATGAAGGAGAGTGTCCTGGAGGCTCCAGGGATATGGAACTGGACCCTCACTTCGCCAGAGACACGCTCATGTTCTTCACACACCACTGGAATTGCAGGAGATCACTAGGAGGCCGGTGTCAGGATAGGACTTTGGCGGTATGTAGCACTGGCCAGAACTCAGGAACAGATCTGAGGCTTTGTACACACCCAAGATGAACTCGACCTGGTGGTGTTCCTGGTCTGATGGCTGATTGGGGTCGGGTTGCTGCTCCCCTGGGTTTTTGCTTTGTTTCATCTTTTGTTTTTCTCATTTTTTAAAAAGAAACTTATGGTTTTTGCTGTAACTCTTTGCCATCTTGAAACAACTATTGTGAACACTGGGTCGTCTTTTTTTTTTTTTTTTTTTTTTTTTTTTTTTGGTTTTTCGAGACAGGGTTTCTCTGTGTAGCTTTGCGCCTTTCCTGGAACTCACTTGGTAGCCCAGGCTGGCCTCAAACTCACAGAGATCCGCCTGGCTCTGCCTCCCGAGTGCTGGGATTAAAGGCCTGTGCCACCACCGCCCAGTTTTTTTTTTTTTTTTTTTTTGGTATGGTCTTCTTTTTTGTTGTAATACGAATTTTCTTCCTCTTCAGCACAGAGGGGACATTCTGCTTACTTAAGGCTCTTGTGTAGCACCTTTACTAGGCCTTGCTCTCCCTTCGAGGGACAAGGCACAAGGCCTGCACCTTGAAGCATTTCCGTTAAAATGGGGGAGCAACACAGGTGTTCACATTTAATAAGCAAAATAAAAGGACAGGAGATGGGGTGAGGGGTGGACAGGCCATGCTGTAGGTGAGTCCTTGTTGCTTCTTACTCCTGGTATAGCTGGCCCCCAGCGTCCAGGAGCTGTTTGTATGAACAAGCTCAGCTGCGTGGCAAGGCCAGTCTGATGGTGTTTTGCCAATTTTGACAGGCAAAAATTGGCTTTCATTATATGACCTTGATTTCTAGGGAGGGTAAACATGTTGATGGTTATGGTTAATGTAGCTTCATTCTTCATTTTCTGTCTGACAGAGAATGTTTGATAATTCCTGTCTATACTTTCATACACACACATCACTTACATGAACAAAGGGGACAAAAATCAGCCTGTCCCTGCCTGGATCTCTAAGAAGACCTGAAGTCTGGTGTGGTGGCGGATACCTTTAATCCCAGCACTCAGGAGTCAGAGGCAGGCGAATGTCTATGAGTTCAAGGCCAGCCTGGTCTACAGAGTGAGTTCCAGGACAGCCAGACAGCCAGGGCTACACAGAGAAACCCTGTCTCCAGAAAAAAAAAAAGAAAGAAAGAAAGAAAAAAGAAAAGAAAAAGAAACAAAACCCCACAAAGAAGTCAGCCTATCTCAACTCTTCCTGCAGGGCAAGCATTAGTGACTAGCTCTGAGAATATGCTAATTTATTGTTCCCCCACAACCTACCTCTCCCCATGATATCTTAGACACATGTTTTCTGCTCTTAGCCCTTCATGTGGTGGGGTGGACAGGGAAGAGATCTTTTTGTCATGGGCCTGTCCTAGTGGGGCTGCCAACCCTGCCCATATCCTCCACACATGGTTCCCTGGTGGCTAGGTACTGCTCTGCATTTCCCAAACCACAGTGGGGTGCTCAGGCTCCCGGTCATCACCCTGGGAGCTCTTCCAGGAAGCTATATGGCTCAAACTAAGGTGACCTGGAGGCCCTCAGGTGAAGTCATACTGAAGCTTTGTAAAGATGTAGCACCCTATGTTAGGGTCTGAACCATGTCCCCCTCCCTCAACTCATTGGGCCAAGACATAACTACTAGGATCTCAGAATGTAGCCTTATTTGGAAATAAGGCCTCTGCAGATACAAGTAGCTGAGGAGTTGGGACAAGGTCATGTTGGAGTAGAATGGGCCCTTATCCAGTATGACTGGTGTTCTTATAAAAAGGGAACTTGGACACAGAAGCACAGGGCCAAGGCCATGGGAAGACAGGAATGACACTGTCCTAGGCCAGGAAGCTATGAAGGTGGACAGAGGCCAGACACAGATCCTTTTTTGATGCCTCTAAAGGATTGCAGCCCTGCAGACCCTTGAGAGGGGCTTGTGGCTTCCAGAAACAGAGATGGTAAATGCCTGCATCCAGGGAACCCAGTCTCTGGTCCTTTGTTAAACCCTCCTGGATTTTCATATGCCTGGTAAGGGGAAGCTTCTGAGCCCATAGTAGGGTCATTTCTGCTCACCCAGAGCCTATACGTACCCCCACCCTGCACCCTCCGGCTTCTGGGATTAGAAATGGCTCAGGGTAGAATGTGAACGGTTTTGTGGTTCCATAGAGAATGAATATACCTAAGGAGCCAAAACTACAGTGGTCATGTTTTTGGACAAGGGGAGATGGGATTTCAGGCTGAGGGTCTGAACCAAGTACCATAGTGAGTCCCGCACAAGCATCCCCAAACCCATAGATCAAAAGGCCCAATTTCCCCTAGGTAGAGGGATACCCATCCAGTCTTCGATGCCCTGTCTAATCACTCCAGGAGAGTTACAGGGCTACAGAGGGCACAGTTCTCTGGGGCTGGGAAACGTCACCTGAGTAGGGAGAGCAGGAGCAGTTATACAAACACACAAGTTAAAAGGAATCCATGTTTGAGAGAGAGAGAGAGAGAGAGAGAGAGAGAGAGAGAGAGAGAGAGAGAGAGAGAGAGAGGAGAAGGTTCCAGGAAAAACAGCAGAGTGAATGAAAACTTCCAAGGTACCAGGTAAGCCACACTAGGGGACAATCTGGAGGACAGGAGTTAGGCAGAGTGCATGTGTCCAGGATAGCTCTAAACACTATACGTGCATGTGTGTGCACCCTCACACAACACCTTTTGTTAAAATACATGACTTCAGTAAAGAGCAATATACAAGATCAACATGGAAAGTCAGTTTTGTTTCCATACACTAACAATGAATAGCCTAAAATAAATAAATGAGAATTCTGATGCTAAAGATGTAGTTCAGTTGGTAAATTGTTTGCCTAGGATGCATGAAGTCCTGGGTTTCAGTTCCAGCATACCAGAAGCCAGGTGTGGTGATACATGACTATAAGTCATAAACTCAAGAGCTAGAAGTGGGAGGATACAGGGTTCAAGGTCATGTTCAGCTACCTATTAAGTTGGATGCCAATCTACATTACAAGAGACTTTTTAAGAAGGGGGGAGGGATGTTGTTGAAGTGATGGTTCTGTGGTTAAAAGCATTGGCTGCTCTTCCAGAGGCCCCAGGTTCAAGTCCTAGCACCCACATGGCAGATAACAATAGCCTGTAACTCCAGTCTGAGATCCAACACCCTCTTCTGGCCCCAATGGGCACCAGGCACAGAGCTGATGCACAGACATACATGTAGGCAAAACACCCATACACATAAAAACTAAAAAAGACATATATACCAGGCAATGGACCAGTGTAATGGCTCAGCAGATAAAGGTGCTTGCCACCAAGCTTGATGGCCACTTGAGTTTGAACACTGGGATCCACATAGTAGGAAAGAATAGACTCCTCCAAGTTGTCCTCTGTACCCCCCCCTTGCGCACATACAGATACACACACACACACACACATTAAGTAAATGTTAAAAATAAATGAATGTGCCGGGCGGTGGTGGCGCAGGCCTTTAATCCCAGCACTCGGGAGGCAGAGGCAGGTGGATCTCTGTGAGTTCGAGGCCAGCCTGGGCTACCAAGTGAGTCCCAGGAAAGGCGCAAAGCTACACAGAGAAACCCTGTCTCGGAAAAAAAAAAACAAAAAACAAAAAACAAAAAAAACTCAAGAATAAACCAAGGAGGCAAGACAAATGACCAGATCTGCTCAGAGTAATTAAATGGAAAGACAGACTGTGTTCACAGATTAGAAAACTCCACACACAGCCACTTAAAAGCACTGTATAGTGCTGTCGAGATGCCTTGGCAGGTAAAGGCATTTGCTGCCAAGTCTGACAACCTGAGTTTGATCCACAGGCCCCATAAAGTAGAACAAGAGAGTAGTTGTCCTCTCCAAAATAAATAGTAATTAATTAATTAATTAATTAATTAAAATCTATAGCTTTTCCTATCCATAGCAAAATCTCATTTTTTAAAAATAAGTCTTTGGGTGGTGGTGCCGCATGCCTTTAATTCCAGCACTCGGGAGGCAGAGGCAGGCAGATCTCTGTGAGTTTGAGGCCAGCCTGGTCTACAAAGTGAGTTCCAGGAAAGGCACAAAACTACACAGAGAAACCCTGTCTCCAAAAAACCAAAAAGAAAAAAAAAAAAGTCTTTATAAATCCTTTGTGTGTGTGTGCGCACATGGCATGGCACCCATGTGGTGATCAGAAGATCATTTTGTGTAGTTCTCTCATCCACCTTAATGCAGGTTCTGGAGAATCTATCAAACTCAGATTGCCAGCTTTGCATGACAAACACCTTTACCTGGCCCCAGCAAAAATTGAAGGAAGAAAAAAAATCTATGTTCAAATTCATTTTGTTTGAATCTTTTATTTTGTTTGTTTGTTTGTTTTTGGTTTTTGAGACAAGATTTCTCTGTGTAACAGTCCTGGCTGTCCTGGAAGTAGCTCTGTAGACCAGGCTGGCCTCGAACTCACAAAGATCTGCCTGCCTCTGCCTCCAGAGTGCTGGGATTAAAGGCACGTGCCACCACTGCCCGACTCCTAAGGAAACTTAAGGAACCACAAGTAGCCATAGAAATCTTATAAAAGAGTTAGAAGATTCACACTTCCTGGTGACAAAGCTTACTACAAAGTACAGTAATGAAAACTATGTAACATCAGCATAAAGAGATACATTGACAATCTGGATACAAGGAAGTGCCCAGAAACAAGCCACCCGTGTCAGAATTCTCAATAAAGGAGGGGCCAGATAAGACGGCTCAGCCAGTTACGTGCTCGCCACTAAGCCTGACAGCTTGAGTTCAGTCCCTGGAACCCACATGGTGGAGGGAACCTGATGACTGCACAGTTGTCCTTTGGCCTCCAGGCACACACTGTGTCAGATGCATGGTCACACACATACACTAAACACATAAATGGGGTTGGGGGAAAACCTTGACAAGGAGGCCAGCACTATTCCAGGAGGAAAGGTCCATTTCTTTAGGAATGGTTCTGGGAAACCCGGTATTTACAAGCAAAACAATAGAGTTGCTCAGTGTGCCTCAATGCGGGGAGTCTTGTCTATGACTAGAAGTTGAGGTTCTGTGCGGTAGCAAGGTCATGGTGCCCCTGGAGCGCCTGGGTACAAGGCTGGTGTGGGGATCACATAGCCAATGAGCCAGTTCCCCTTACAGGGCCACAGGCCAGGCCAATGGGGATGAATGGTGGTGTGGGAACCCAGGCACTTAAGGAGTGGAGGGGGTAGAAGCGCCAGTAGAGGGGGCCACCAGATCACACTGCCCCTGCTCTGGAGCGCCTCTTCCTCTTGGCCAGCAGGAGCATCCCACTATCGCCTCCTTGTCCCCTCTCCTGGGTCATGTTCTCAGAGGATGACTCACCTGCTGTTCAGCCTTTCCATGCTTTCCTCCACTGTCTACTCAAATTTAAAGTCCATCCCTGGCTCTCTCTACTCCACAGTGAACAGGAAAGCTGACTCTTCTCAGCTCTGATGTAAAGCTGTCAGCATACAGTAGGTGCTCAATAAACATCTAAAGATAGGAGGTGGGAGGAGAGGTGGAAAAAAAAGAACAGAAGTTGGAGGCAGAGGCCTGGGATGGGGTCTGTTTGCTGCCACACAGTGCAGCAACCCCCGGAAGAGCCCCGAGAATCAGGAAAATATCTGGCCCCCAAGCACAGGGACAGCTAGAGTGGGCACAGCCGGCTGCCAGAGAGAACATCAGAAGGTAGGGAGGGTAGATGGAGGCATCGAGTGGCCAGACCCCACAAGGAGGAGGACAGGCTTTCTAAAAGAAGAGTGAGGTGAGAGGCACAGGTTCGGGACTTCCCTCTGCCCCAACCCTTGGCAGGCCACTTCTCTCCTGCCTGAAACTGCTCTGAGCTTCAGTTTTCACTTCTGCTAAATGGCATCAGCACCACCTCTTGGGAAAACGGAGGGTCCCTTAGGTAACAGGGTAGTGTCTGCCCCTACCTGGACTCACTCTGGGTTTCCTATAGACCTTTATTTGTGGGGAATTCACACCTGGTGCTGATGCTATCCAGGGACAGTGGCTTAATAGTTATTCCTTGCCTTCTCATGAGAAGGACCACCAGGACAAAGGAGACCAAAGGTGACAGCTGGAATTCACACAGGTGGCTTGAATTGAGTTCATTCTGTATAGTTTTGAGGGGTACCCTGCCTGCCCCCAATTTCCCAGGTTGTTTTTCCTATCTTCCCTTCCACATGTGTGCCCTTAGCTAATGCACTGTTTGTCCTGGTCCAGATCCTTCCTGAGTTGTATTCCTGAGTTCACAAGTTTGGGGAGGGTAGGGGGTGGCTGAGGGTAGATTCTGGCTCAATGAGATGATCTCCAGCAATGGAGCAAATGGTTGCTTGGCAGCTGCAGTTTGGGCAGGGATGTTGAGGACTCTGCCTTGACAAGGTAAGCAGAGGCCTGAGACTCTAGAGTTCACTTGCAGAGACTAGCATCTCCAAGTGTTATGTGGGGACAAGCAGAAAGGAGGCAAATCTAGCAGATAGGTTTCTTACTGGGTATGTGGCACACTGCTCAACAGGGACGATCTGGGTAGGGGATAGAGGACCCCCCACTCGAATCCCACCAGCAAATGAACAAACAAGCCCTAAGTAGGACAGGTGAGACCAGAGAGCCAGTTGAGGGCAAGGCTGCAGGGGCAAGAGTGACAACAGAACCCCTTGTCTTCTCCCCAATCCAGTGGCTCAGATGCGAGTCACTGGACAGTCCTCCGCCCCTAAGGTCTGGGGGTCTAGGGGCTGTAATGAGGGCTCTGGGCGGCACCAATGCCAGGTAAGCTGTGTCCCACAGTAGCTCGCTCTCGGGTCCCCTGACTTTTGTCCTCCACCTCTGGGGGCCGGAGCATCAGGAAAGTTCACCGGATCGCGCGAGGGAGCAAGGCAGCCCCCAGTTAGGGAGTAGGGGAAGGGGAGGTTGTTCAAGAGCCAGCAACTCAAACGCAGTTCGGGATGGGAGGGAAGCTGCTGGGCCCAGGAAGAGGAGGAAAATCCCCCTGTCCATCCCACTTCGGGGTCAGAAGAAAGTTAAGGCCAAGGAGTTGCTTCTGGCTGAGGCAGGGCTCTGCGGACTGTGCCCACGCAGCCGGAGGCAGGGGGCTCCGCGGCTCGTCTCCCCTGTCGTCCCGGGGCCACCCTCTCCCCGCCGGGTCCCCCCCGGCCTGGCTGCTGGCTCCCCCGGGCCCGCGGCCCACCTTCTACCGCGGCCCGCCTTCCCGGCGGCGGGAGCGGGGCCCAGGCCGGCGGGCGGAGGCGGCGCCACCCGGGGCGCTGACGTAGCGGCCGCTCGGCGGCCGGGGGTCCCTTCGGTGGGGCCGCGGCTCCCCGCCCGCCGCCCCCGCGCGTCCATTCGCTTTGTGTCCCGCGCGCGGCCGGGCCCCCCGCGCACTCTCAGCCTTGCGCCCCGCGGCCCGGCGGGCGGCTCCCGGCGCGGCCCCAGCAGCCCGCGCCGGCATTGTGTGGACGCGCCCGGCCGCGAGCGCGCGCGCGGGCCCAGCCGAGCGCCCCCGGCCCCGTCCGCTCCGGCCGCGGCGCCCGCGCCCGCCGCCCCCGCCGCCCTCGCCGCGCGGCCCCCGGCCCGGCCCGGCCCGACCCGGGCAGCGCAGCGGCGGGGCGAGCGGCGGCGCGGCAACATGGCGACGGTGCCCGTGTACTGCGTCTGCCGGCTGCCCTACGACGTTACCCGCTTCATGATCGAGTGCGACGCCTGCAAGGACTGGTTCCACGGCAGGTGAGCGCGCCGCGGCCCGCCCGGCCCACCGAGCCCCGCGCCCCAGCCGCGCGCCCGGGGCCCCGCCGGGCACCGCAGCCGTGTTCGGCCGCCGGGCCGCGCGCCCTTTTGTGCCCAGGGCGGGGGCGTACGGCCGCGGCGCACAAAGCGAGGCCCGCGGCCGGGGCGGGCGAGGGGCGCGGGGAAGTTGGGGCTCCGGCAGCTATGGGGCTGGGACCCGGCAGCCTGACAGCGGGGCCGCAGTGGCCGCGGAGGCCCGGAGCCGGACGAGGCCCAGGCCCGGGGGCCCCCGCCGCCAGCCCCCTGCGAAGTTGCAGGAACTTTCCCCGCGCGGGCTCGGGGCGGCCGGGCCGGGAGAGGCGGGGGCGCGGCCCGGCGCGGGTCCCCCGAGAGGCGCGACTGGCGGGCTCCGGAGCTGGCAGGGCTCGGGCAGACCCGGGGACGGTAGCGAGGTGGTGGCCGATGCCCCCAGTCCCTGCCGGAGCCGGGAAACCTCCCCAGGACCTTGTCCTGCTGGGCAGGACCCCTCAGGGGACCCTGCGCGCCTACGGCCCGGGCTGGCCTGCGGGCCTAGGCGCGAGTGCAGTGACAGACCGATGTGAGTGTCTGTCTGTGTGTTGGGGTGGGGGTGTTGTGGCTTGGCCACCTCCTTCCTGGCCTGCTCAGTTCCCCATTTTCCTCCTCTCCTCTCCATGCAGGGACACCCCAGTTTTGACATGACCTTATGCTCTTTAAGGAAGGTGGGGAGGGGGAAGGAGGTAACCCCGGAGATACTAAACCCGCCCTCTCGGCCCTTGTCGGTGGCCATGACCTGGCCTTGTGCCTACTTTTCAAGAGCCTAAGTCCCTTCCTACTCAGAAGTAAGAGGAGGAGAAAGAGGTGATCATCCTGCTTAAACTGCTCCAACAGGTTCTCTTGTGTCTGACTTTGCCTGTGGGATGTGCTTGGGCCTCAAGAGGGTTGGCCCGAAGCTGGACAGGTCTGTCTGTCCCCTGGGTGTGAGTTTTTAGCAGCTAGTAGCAGGCTGGAGGGAGAGAAGCGTGTGTAGTTCTGGATGGTCTCTGACCTTCCTTCCAGAGAGAAGACCCTCCTGTTTGCTCACATCCAGGATCTTTAGTAATCTTAAAAGAAAACTGTGGCCTCTGATCTAGTCAAGTATGGGGAACTAGGAAGCAGGGATGTGATGGGCCTGCTCACATCTGTAGGCCCTGGGACAGAGGCTGACCCTCATGGGGTAACCTGACTGGTCTTAGGAGGGGTGGCCTTTTATGGCTCGCTGAAATCTCTTGAGTATCCTGTGCTGCCTCCCCCAAATATTTAGGACTGTGGAGAGCCCTCAAAGCTGTGTGACCCCTGGATTCTGTTCCAAACAGGGCCACTCTAAACAGCAACCAACTGATATCTGTCTCTAAGGGGCTGTGGACAGATCACAGTGGTTAAGAGCCTAGAGGCCTCCCCAAATGCAGACATGCTGGAAATCTGGTCCTGAGTAGCCCCAAGAGTGGTGGAGCCCCTTCTTCCTGTCTCAGTCCAGGGCCTGCAGTTGGGTACCTGTCAGCTGGGCTTCGGCCCAGGCAGGCAAAGAAAGGGGAGATTAGATCAGTGACCAGTCTTGGTACTTTAAGAGATTTGTTGTCTGTTTTTCTTTTGTTTTTGGAGGCCTAGTCACCTTACTACTTCTCTGAGGATTTCAGTTTGATCTGAGACAGGCAGTTCATTAGCCCAGATGCATTTACACCTATCTGGGCTCTGGGTTATAAAAGGGCTCAGTTATGGCAGGTGTTTTCTTATGCTCAAGTGCACCCCGAGTGGTGCCTATTCGTGGGTTTAGACCTCTGGCTAGCTCTGTGCAGGGTCAAGGGTTGGGGCCTAAGTGAGGCAGGGAGGGAAAGACCTGGGTCTCTTCCTGTTGTAGCCTGGGACAGATCCCTGGGCCCCTCTCAAGTCTCCCTTATCCAAGAGTGGAAGGCATGTGGTCAGCTCCACATGTGTTTCTCCCTCCAGAGATTCTTGGAAGACCCTTGACGATTCTCTTCAGAGCTTTGTAGCACCTGGATTGTTAATTCCCTCAGAGTTTACATCTTACCTCACTTTTAAACAGCCTTTACACTTTTGGTCTTGAGGAAACAAGACTTACTGAAGAAAATTTTAAAGCAGTATCCCCAGGAGTGGTAGAGCATACCTATAATCCCAGCACCCAGGAGGTGGAGGCAAGAACATCAAGAGTTCAAGGCCACCCTTGGTTATACATCACGTTTGAGGTCAGCCTCCAGTATATGATCCTGTCTCAAAAGTAGCAAGAAAGGCTGCTGAGATGGCTCAGCAGATACAGGCTCTTGCTGACAAGCCTGTTGACCCCAGTTCCATTCCTAGGACCCACACGGTAGATGCAAGCTCTCCTCTGATGTCCACATGTGCACCACGGCGTGAGCTTCCCTCCATACTAAATTTAAAAAGTAGTAAAAAAATGCACCCAAACACCAATAACAACAGAAGGGTAGAAGTTTGCTGCACATACCCTCCAATCCACTTCTCCTAAGGGACTTAGTTGGCTATGCCAACTTTGAAACCAGGGCGAGAACTTTGGCTCAATGCTAGGGACTGAACGGCACACTTCACTCAGACTTCTTTAGCCAGGTTTCGCTCCTTGAAGTACTTTTCCTGTTTCCAGATCCCACACGGAATTGGATTCCTTGCCCTGGCAAATGTTTCTTTTGAAAGGAAACTTTGTGTCATTCTTCAAAATGGAGCATTATTGTAACTTGCCATACACAGTAACCATAAAAATAAACACAGTAGCCAGGCGGTGGTGGCGCACACCTTTAATCCCAGCACTTGGGAGGCAGAGGCAGGCGGATCTCTGAGTTGGAGGCCAGCCTGGCCTAGAGAGTAAATTCCAGGACAGCCAGAACTACACAGAGAACCCATTTTGAAAACAAAAACAAAACTCCATAGTAACCCAAAAGCCTCAATTTGTCCTACCTGGGGTCACATTACACATTTCCAGCAAGCCTTTGGGGACAATTGGAATGAGGATCTCTTAAGTCTCCTATGCTTACAATGATGGGATGTTGATTCTCGGTTGCTTCTGTGGCCTAGAACTTGCTTGGGATGGCTGCTTACTAAAGCCTAGCTTGATTCCACGATGAGTGTGCCTCTGTAGAGGACCAAGCTCCACCGCACCCTTGCAGGCAATCTCTTTGGGGACCGTCCTGGTGGGATGGGATGAGGTGTGTGCCACACTGAAGATGGTTTATCCTGCATTTTTTTGGAGAGGATGATAGGGTTTGGGGAGCATGGGGAAGGACCCTCACCTTTTAGTCCATGACATGTATTGGCTGAGTCTGAGTGGCCTCTCCCTAGGCCCCTGCAGGATTCTTCATCCAATCCTGCCTTGGCTATGATGACTCATATCCCTTTGCTTTCCTGGGACCTCTTTGGTGCCTGAGATTTGGGGCTTGGATTTAGAAGGGATGGATTCAAAGGCAGGACCCTGTAGGAAGCAGCTGGAGGCCAGTTGCCCCCCAGAGGTGTCATGTCTGGTCCATTTGGTAGGAACCTGGAGCCCTACCGAGGCCTTGGGAACTATCTTCTTTAGAAGTCTCACCCTTGTGCAGGGCCTCTGGGGTCGCAGCCCCAGTCCTTCCTCGTGGGGGGACGGGAGCAGACCCCTGTGTAGCACTCCTGCCTGCCACATGTGTTGGAGGACCCGGCCCCTCACTTGTCACTGCCTTGCTTGGGAGAATTTTGACCTCTGAGAGGCAGGGATGGCTGCATTAATTCATCCAACATCTTTAAGCCTGACCCCCTGACCCTCTTATGGGTGCTCATTCCATCAGAAGGTTCCTTGGAGGCATTGCCAATAAAATCGACTTCAGAAAGCTAAAGAGATGTGCAGGTGACTTAGCGACAAAAGTCTCGCCCGTCCCTCAGGAAATGTTTGTCCTGTGTTCTAGGAGGGGCTCAGGGATGGCGGTGAGACCTCCGCGGCTGGCCAGGGGGCCGCTTGCCTGTCTGTCCCTAGGCTCCTGTGTGTGGTGTAGACTTGCAGATGGACTTCCAGCTTACTCTGGGGGGTGGGGTGTCTTGTCTCAGAGTGGCGAGTGAGGTCTGTGGGAGCAGAGAAATGGGAAGGGAGGCAAGGAGGTCAAGGGAGAGGGACTTAGGTATAGGCAGAAAGTGCACCGTAGGGTCAGGCCGGGGGCCTGGGCTGGGGACCTGGGCCAAGCAGTGGCTGGAGCAGGCTCTGAGGATCGCTTTTGTTTTTTGTCTGTCTGTCTGTCTCTCTTCGCCTCCTCCTCTTTTTCCTCTTTTTTTTTTTTTTTTTTTTTTTTTGAGTCAGGGTCTCACTGTGTGTCACTCTTAGGCCAGCTTTTAAGTCTTTATCCTCCTGCCTCAGCCTCCTGGGTGCTTCACTTAAAGGTTTGTACCACCCTACCTGTTGAGACAGGTTTTGTCAGAATCCTAGTGATTGTGTTAGGACAGATGCAAGGTAGGGGTAGGGAGCCACCATTTCAGTGAGAAGGTGGGGCTCCTGGGGACATCATGTCTGTCCCCCTGGGCTCTACCTGCCCTCTTCTTGGGGGTTCTGTTTCTATGTCCAACTCCCTCAGACTGAGGTGGCCTGTGTGGGCTTTCCTTGTGTCAGTTTAGGCTTAAGGTCCTTGGAGCAGAGCTGCATCTGGGGTACCTGGAGACATGGAGGGGGCTCATGGCAGTGCTCAGCATGCCGGCTCTGTTGTTGGCCAGCAGAGTCCACGTCCCACAGGAAGGAAGGAACACAGCCAAGAGCTGTCTGGGCTATCAGAGACGCTGATACTGAATATGGGCAAGAGACCCTCTCCACTGAGATGGCATGGAGATATATTTAGGAAAAACAATTCATCATTTTTGTTAGATTTATTTATTTTATATGTAATGAGTTTTGCTTGTACATGTGTATGTGTACCATGTACATGTCTGGTACTTATGGAGGTCGGAATAGGATGTCATATTCCCTGGAACTGCAAGTATGGGCGTTCATGAACTGCCATATGGGTGCCGGGATTTGAAACCTCTGTATTCTTAACCTCGGAGCCATCTCTCCAGCCACTAACCCATCGTTTTAAGATGAGGAATTCTCCCTCTGTGAGTTTGCAAAGTTCTGGAAAAAGTGGGAAGAATGTCCACTCAGTATCAGAGGAGACTAGGGATCTTAGTTGTGTTTCCTGAGAGGGTGCCCATGTCTGGAGGGGAGCAGCTTGGTGTGAGCCTCATCCTAATCTCTATGATGTTTGCTTTTTTTCCCTACTGGAAATATCTGGCTGGCAACAGGCATGGTACAAGCACAGGATTGCAGCCCATATTTGTTTGGGGCCATTTGGGCACCAGGCATAATTACAGATGGCCCAAGATCTGGGATGCCCGGTGCCAACTCCACTATCCTGGGCCACCTTCTTCTCTTTACCATCTCCTCATAGTACCTCACACTTGCCAGACTCTGATTTAGAAAGAATGAAGGGATTGCTGTTGGAACCGGGCCACCGTCTAATGCTGCATGGGGAGGTGCCCTGCAAGAATCTACTCACTTCTCAACCTCCGTTGTGAGTAAAACAAGTCTACCAGCTGGGTGCCCAGACCATGATGGTGACAGTGAGGCTGCAGGTGCTTACTGTATTTAGGCCATGCGGAATGCCTGTGGGACTCGGCACGCCTCATCCTGTCTGGTCTCCACACAAACTGTGAGTGGAAGAAGTCTGGTCTAGTAGGTCACAGTGTCAACTTTGTTCCCAGCGCTGACCTAGAGGCAGCCAAGTCTCTGCACGTATGGCTTTCCTGACCCCAGCAGTTGAACTGTGAGCCAGGGCAGGTAGATGTTCACCTTTAAGATGCTGTGGCGAGGAGAGGTGCCTTGCTTGTGCTCTTCTAGGTCAAGGTTGGAACAGACACTGGGTGCTGATAACCACATGAATTCATGGATGTGGCAGTATGGTGTGGTGTGGGCCCCACGGGAGAGTCACAGGCAGTGCTGAGTGTGGAGAGGTCCCTGCTGGGTCTCAGTGTATCCCTACCTCTCAGGAAGGGGCTGTCACCTTTGCCCCCGTCCTTCCCTGCTGCTCATCTTTAGTTCCCTTATTTCTGGTGACTTCCACTTTTAGTTTTGTGGTTCGGTGGCCCCGGACTTCTGTAGTAGTCCGCTGCCCGTATTAAAGCACTGAGTTTAAAGAGACAGAAAAACCTGTCTGGGACTCCAGCTTGGTTGGCCGTCATCTCAGATCCTGAGACCTGGAGGTCTTTTTCAGGCAAGTGGAGCCGTCAGCCTCTTGCCTCTCTGAGAACACAGAGGTGAAATGCAGTTAGTGTGAAGTTGACCATTTTAAGGTAGACAGTTTACCCCTGCACCACCCAAGGAGGAGTTCAGTGACATTCAGTGCGTGTGTGCTGTGCGACCCTCCCCTCTATCCAGCAAGCAGCCATGCCTCTTTCCCTGCCTGTCCCCATCCCCACTGACTGGGCAGCCTTCTAGCTCTGTGGGCTACCCACTCAAATATTTAGTGTGGACAGAATCATACAACATTGAACATTTTGAATTTGACACTCATTTCTGTTTCTGAGGCTAATATTTTTCAAGTTCAATTGTTAGTGTTTTTATTTTATTTTATTCAAGACAGGGTTTCTCTGTATAATAGCCCTGGCTGTCCTAGAACTAGCTCTGTAGACCAGGCTGGCCTCAAACTCAGAGAGATCCACCTGCCCCTACTCATGAGTGCTGGGATTAAAGGCGTGCGCCACCACGCTTGGCTCTGAGTGTTTTTTTAATGGCTGAATAATATTCTACTGCCTGGGTGACTAGGCCACAGTTCTCCGTTGTCGGTTGGGTTGGGTTATCTCCACACGTGACTGTTGTAAATAGTGTTGCCATGCACATTTGTGCACAAACGTTTGCTTGAACACCTGTTTCCAGTTTTTCTGGGTATACTAACCACATGTGTTAGCACTGAACTGCACCCCCAGCCCTATATTTAACTTTTTGAGTAACCAACAGGGTATTTGCTGCAGGGCCTGCCCCATGCTCCCATCTGCACCAGTGATTGCTGTTTTCCCGTCTTTTTATTATAACCATCCTCACGGGTGTGAGTGCGAAGTGGTGTTTGTTGGTGGTTTTGACTTGTTGTCCCTGATAATTGATGGTGTTGGGCATCTTGCCTCTGCCGGCTGGTGTTTTGGTCCTTGGCTTTGAGAGACGTCTACCTAAGGTCCCCTGTCTCCCAGTGCTGGACACGGAGTCCACAATTATGCACTTGGTAGGCAAGGAGTCCACCACTGAGCCACACTCACTCCCAAAGCCCCATTGTCCACTTTATTTAATTATTTATTGATTATGTGTGTTGGGCTGTGTGTACATGCCTGTATGCCACGGCAGCATGTGTGTGGGCAGAGGACAGCTTGCAGGAGCTAGTTTTCTCCTTCCATCGATTGGATCCAGGGCATCAGCCTGAGGTCGCCAGGCTTGGCAGCAAGCACTTTTACCTGCCACGCCATCTTGTCTGCCCTTTCCTTTTTCTTTTTTTTTTAATTGGATTGTTTCTTTTTATTGCTGAGCTTTAGAGGTGCTTTATGTGTTCTAGCAATTACACCTTCATCAGATACATGATTTGCAAGTGTTTTTGTTTGTTTGTTTGTTTGTTTTCTATTTCCCTGAATTAACGTTTCACGTTCTTTCCTTTCCTTTTCTTCTTTTGGTTTTTTGAGACAGTGTTTCTCTGAGTAGCCCTGTTCTTGAACTAACTCAGAGATCTGCCTGCCCCTGCCGCCCAAGTGCTGGGATTAAAGGCACATGCTGTCAGCACCCCAGCTATATTTTTGTGGTTTGATACCATCTGTTGGTGCGTAAAAGTTTTTAGCCTTAATTAAATCTAACTTACTTATTTATTTATATTTCTTGTTCATGCTTTTAATGTCCTAAAATCTCTTGTCAAATCAACTGTTATAAGGTTTACCCTAGTGATTTTTTTGAAGTTTCATACTTTTAACTCTTTATTTAAAAACATTATTTATTTACTTATTTTGTGTGTGTGTATGCACATGAGCACATGCACACCATCATGTATGTCAGTGTGTGTGTGTGTGTGTGTGTGTGTGTGTGTGTGTGCTTGTGTGTGCATGCATGAACACCATCACATACATGTGAAAGTCAGAGGAAAACTTGTGAGAATTGGTGCTGTTCTTTCTATCATGTGGGACCCAGGAATTGAACTCGTATTACCAAGCTTGATAGCAAGCACCACTTAGCCACTAAGCAGTCTGCCTGGCCCTCAACTCTTTGATTTAGGTTTTAAAAATCTTTTATTTGTAGTTGTTGTTTTTGAGACAGGGTCTCACTGTGTGGCCCTGACTGGCCTGGAATTTGCTCTGTAGACTAGGCTGGCCTTGAATCACTGAGATCCACCTGTCTCTGTCTCCTGAGTGCTAGAATCAAAGGTGTGTGCCACCAGGCTTGGCTTTTAAATTTTTTTAAAATTTCATTTATTTATTTATGTGGCAGGAGGCACATGCCACAGCGTGTGTGTGTGTGTGTGTGTGTGTGTGTGTGTGTGTGTGTGTGTGTGAGAGAGAGAGAGAGAGAGAGAGAGAGAGAGAGAGAGAGAGAGAGAGAGGAGACAACTTGCAGGAAGGAGTCAATTCTCTTCTTCCACTGTATGGGTCCTGGGGATTGAACTCAGATCATCAACTTTGGTGGTAAGCATCTTTAGGTATTTGATCTATCATGTGAGGTAGGATCTTGGGATATTCCTTTTTTTTTTTTTTTTTTTTTTTTTTAAACAGGCCATGTTCACTGCTGTGGTGAAATTCTTTTTTTTTTTTTTTTTTTGGTTTTTCGAGACAGGGTTTCTCTGTGTAGCTTTGCGCCTTTCCTGGATCTCGCTCTGTAGACCAGGCTGGCCTCGAACTCACAGAGATCCACCTGGCTCTGCCTCCCGAGTGCTGGGATTAAAGGCGTGCGCCACCACCGCCCGGCTTGTGGTGAAATTCTTAAGGTAGATGCCTAAAGGATGAAAGGTTTTTGGTTCCTGGTTTTTGAGTTTTGTGACATAGTTACTTGGCCACATTGCTTTAGGCTTGTGTTATTCATGCTTTCTACATGTTTATGTGTGTGCACACACGTGTGCAAATGTGAATGTGGAGGCCAGAGGTCAGTGTTGAGTAACTCCTATCACTCTCTATCTTTTTATTCTTTTTTAGAAATTTTCTGTTTCTTTCTATCTAGACAGGATCTCTCACTGGCCTGAAACTCCCTCATTTGGCAAGATTGTCTGGCTAGCGAGCCCTCCTGTCCCCATCTCACCAAGCTCTAGGACCACAGGGGTGAAATACCTCACCATGGGTTTTGTTTGTTGGTTTGTTGTTGTTTTAACATGGGCACTGGGGATCAGAACTTAGGTCCTTGTGGCAAGCACTTTAACGAATGAACCATCTCCCCAGCCCCAGCTGCCCTGGTTTTTTGAGATGGTCTTGCTGTGTAGCCCTGTCTCTCTTCAAACTCATGGTCCTTCTGACTCATCTTCCCTAGTGCTGGGATTATAAGTGTGTGTCATCACTCAGCTTCCCATGGTATTTTGAAGATAACTTCTGCTCTATTGAATGTCTTCCCTTGTTGAAAACCATGTATATACATGGGGTTTATTTCTGACCTCTCAATTCTGTCCTCTAGGTATTTATGTCTCTATTTAGGCCAGTGCCACATGGTTTTGAGTACTGTGGGTTTGTAGTGTGTTCTGAAATCAGAAGTGAGCCTTTATGCTTCATTCCCCCCAGAATTATTTTGGCTATTTGGGAACAAGTATTTAGCCCCTTTGTGATTTCATGTAAATTTGAGGATTGACTGCTACATTTCTGCAACAATAAAAGTAAAGAAAAAAAAGGCAGCTGGATTTTGACAGGGATTGCAGTGTTTATAGGTTGCACATTGCACTCTTGACTTCTGACCGTGAGCACGACATCTCTCTCCATTCACGTGCGTTGTCTTTAGTCATTCCCATCAGTGCTTTGTGGTATCTGAGTCTTTGACTTCCTTGTCTTGTTCCTAGATATTTTGAGGGTAGTGCTTCTGTAAGTCATTCACTGTAACAAGTCTTTCTCTGTCCTGCCAGCCAGCTCCCAATAATGACACGGAACTTCTCATTAATTATGAAAGGTTGGCCTGTAGCTTAGGCTTGTTCCTAACTAGCTCTTATAACTTAAATTAACCCATTTATGTTAATCTATGTTCTATCACATGGCATTACCTCTCTTCCAGATTGCACCTCTTGTTTCCTCCCCATCTGGCTGGTTACTCTGCCCCTTCTTCCCAGTTCTCTTTCTCTCTGTCCCAAAGTCCAGCCTATACCTCCTGCCTAGCTATTTGCTGTTTAGATTTTTTTATTACACCAACCACAGCAATACATTTTCACACCGTGTACAATTATCCCACAGCAATTCACTGGTGGTGCCTGGTTTTGTTTTTTTTTTTTTTTTTCTTTCTTTCTTTACTGTTAGACATTGGGTCCAGGGCCTTGTATATACTAGACAAATACTCTACCACTGAGCTATACCCAGCACCATTTCTGGCCCTTTTACTTATTTTCTTTCTTTCTTTCTTTCTTTCTTTCTTTCTTTTTTTTTTTTTTTTTCGAGACAGGTTTTCTCTGTGTAGCTTTGTGCCTTTCCTGGAACTCACTCTGTAGCCCAGGCAGGCCTTGAACTCACAGAGATCCGCCTGCCTCTGCCTCCCGAGTGCTGGGATTAAAGACTTGCACCACCACCCTTTTACTTATTTTCATAGTTCTCTTGTAACATATAACTGGATTTTTAGAATCACACACGTGCCCCAGCCCCCTTTGGGTTTTATGCCCATGCTGGTATGGCACACCCAGATACTGGGTGCACAGTGCATACCCTCATACCTTTGAAACAGGATTGCCATCTTCCTTTTTAACCACAAGCTTTGCTGGGCCCCTGTGCCAGGTGCAGGCCTAGGCATTTTTGTAGGAGTGGGACTCCTTTTGTATCGCGCATTCTGTCTTCTTGCACAAGTCTCCATCTCCTTGCTCAATTACCATCATCCTGGGGGTTGCCTTTATGGCTGAAGCCATGTTGGGGACCCCCAAGACTTAGGCCGGTGATGTGTTTGAGCTGTGCTGGCTGCTCCTTGCAGGCAGTGTGTGGCCTCACCAGCATGCAGGCTGCCCTGAGAGCTTGGTGGGTTACTCTTGCCAGGTGGACAAGCCAGCTGAAGCTTAGTGGGTTCAGATTGCTGGGTCAGTGCAACCCAGTACCATATGCAGTCTGTCCAGGTCTCTGCAATAGCCCCCTCCATCCACAGTGACAGGAAACCCCAGGCTTGAGCACAGGACCCTGCCAGGCAAGGAAGAGCACGCCAGCAATGTTCTGGGGGGAAATGTCTGGAGTTAGAACTAGGCCGATCCACTGAGTGTGTAGGCCGGATAGACTGTAGAGTTTCTTCAGGGGCAGGCCGAGACATGATTCGAGGTGCTCTGGGGGGAGGGGTTCAGGGACCCAAAGACCTTACAGGGAGTCTAGGAAAGTGACGTCATTCCAAGCCTGGAGTAAAGTCTCCATTCTTTCTCATCTCTTCTGATGCTCCTCCAGAGTTAAAGACCCAAGTGAGGATCAGGGAAGGATCCTGACTAGCTGCCTATTGTCCAGCTGCACCGCTGGAGAGAGTGAGCGAGAGTGCAGATGCTGCAGTGGTGGCCACGGGCAGGACGAGGACAAACTGCTGCCCATTCTGTCAGTCTGTCTGTCTGAGGTACAGGCCTCCCTGTGTCACAAGAGCAGCCTGAAGGAGCCGAGAGGACGGAGGCTGGCATGTGTGCTGGGTGGGGCTGTGTCCTGGGGAGCTCTGGGACACATTCTTCGACTGTGCACGCAGACCTGGTCCCACAAGTGGCCCATGTGGAGTGTAGGATAGCTAACCCCGAGAGAGAATATAAGGCCGCCACGTATTCTTACACCTAACACTGGGCTGGGCACAGGCCAACATTTGGGCAGGTGTGAGGGCTTGAGTGAGGATTGATGAGCCACACCTGGGGGGCCAGGCTGTGACAGAGACCCTGGGCCAGTACTCTAGCAGTGTGGTGGTGGTGGTGACCTCGGGAGCAGACAAACACAGGCTGAAAGTCTGTGATGTTGCCTCTCCATCTCCTTTCCCCTTAGGAGTCCCACTGAGGCAGCTGTATTCTGTGACACCTTGGCAAGCATGCAGGACAGGTGAGAGGTCCTCACGGGAATGCATGTTGGTCACAAGGCCCTGTTGTGGGACAGGGGGTCCTTTTCTGGGAGCCTTGTGCCCTGACTCACTGGCATAGAACACTACCCTGGAATTTAGGCCCTGTCTCTCTATGGGAAGAACTGTGAACCCGAGTTCTGAGACCCTTGACATCCGGGAACTGTCCAGAATCTATTTTGAGCCTGTCTGTCTTATAGAGGAACATATTGAGGAAGGGATGTGGTAAGCTCTGTGAGTGGGGAGGACCCGAAGTTCTCACATGCAGCAGGTCACACAGCACACGATGGCCCACCGGTGCCCTTCCCCTTAAGTGTGAGGACTTGTCACCATGAGCGCCTGTGCGGTCTCTGCCTAAAAGAGGACAGAAGTCTGCCACCCTCTGCCTAGCTGCCTGTGACAGGTGCTGTAGGACCGCCCCCAGGAGCAGCCTTTCCTGCCCATGTTTTGCATACGGCTCTGGGCACCTCTGATGCCATCCTGATCTTGCAGCAACCTCCCAGTTGGCCTTGGGTGTGAGGCTGCTCAGAAGAAACCAGCCAGCCAGGTTCCCCTGAAACATGGCCCCACTACTTGTGGTGGCCAAGCAAGGATCCTGCTGCCCATGGCAGTGCCTGGGAACTACACGTCATGCACAGTGGTCCCTGAATCCCAGTGGGCACAGATACCCTGCATAGGCCATGCTTAGAGTCAGAAGGCGTAGTGGTAACCTGGCTCCTTATTTGTCTGTCCATCTAGATAGCCACATTTCCTGGGGTGAGGGATGAAGGACTCGCAGGGTGAAGGATGACAGTGACTGTCCTGGGTTGAATGACAGAGGAACTCCTCTGTAGTAGAAAGATCACCTTAAGAAGGTATCTCCTCCTGTTTGCCTCTTGGTAGGTCTGAGTCTGCCGGGCCCTGTTCTGGTCTCCTGCCCACTAGTGTTCTTTGGAGAGTGGAGACAGTAGCTGCCTTTGGCATTGAGGTTCTCATCGTGTACAGTGTTCCCGGGTGAGCCACTTAGTCCAGTATGTGTATAACTGATGCCTGCTGGCCTCTCTGGTCTGTCCCCTGCCTGCTGGGGACCCAGATGGGGCCTTGGAATTGTGCTCTCTGGGTTGGAGGTAATCCAGCTGCTGGGCAGTCTCCTTGGTGGCTCCCCACGGCCTGGTAGCAGTCCTGTATTTGAGCCTTCCTCTCCCACTTCTGAACCACTGCTGGGGTGGGTCCCAGAGTCACAGTTTCAGGGCCGTTTCAAACACTCCAGAGCTGCAGGATAGAAGTGGACAGCTCAGGTCTGGAGAGATGGCTCATTGGTTAAGAGCACTGACTGCTCTTCCAGAGGTCATGGGTTCAATTCCCAACACCCACATGGCAGCTAACAACTGTCTGTAACTCCAAGATCTGATACCCTCACATAGACATACCTGCAGGCAAAAGCACGAGTGCAAATAAAATAAAGATAATAAATTAAAAAAAAAAAAAAACAGTGGACAGCTCCAGGGGTGCCTGGAATCAGCCCTGGAGGGTTCAGCTCTAGCCTGGAGCTGTGAGAAACAACTGCCTTGAGACTTGAGAGATTGCTCAGCGCTTGAGAACTTACACTGTGCTTGCAGAGAACTCCAGTATCACTACCCAGCACCCATGTGGGTGATTCACAGCTGCCTATAACTCCAGGCCAGGGCATCCAACGCCATCTCCTGGACTCCATGGGCACCTGTACTCACATGCACGTTCTCATCCACAGACCCAGACACATACACATGTAATTAAAAAAATAAAATAAAAATCTAGAAAGGAAGAACAAGGAGGATGGACAGAAGTAAGGACATGTGGACTGCCTGGTCCAGATGCTGCCCTTCTCAACTTAAGGCACAGGCAAGTTTGAGAATAACTCAGAGTCAGGAGAGAAGAACCAGCTTGACGGATGCCTTTCCCTTCTCACCTCTTGAACTCTAATGCTTAATGAGGCCCTGAAGGCAGTTCTGGGAGTGGCTTGATGGGATTTATGTGCAGGGCTATCCCTGTGGATCTTCTGGGATGGTGAGAGCCTGAGGCTGGGACTTCTGCTTTGTGCCTCATGCCTCTTGGATCTTCTTTTGGTTCCTCCCTCAGAGCGCCATCTCATCTGCAGAGCTGGGACGGATCTGAGAGAACAGGTCCAAGCATGGAGATGGCAGGCTTTAAAAAGGAGAATTTGTGTTCAAGTTGGGAGGCTTTCTAATAATTGACACTGCCCCCCCCCCCGCCCCTGAGACACCATCTAGGGAAATGAGGTCTATGGTGGACAAGGGATGCTCAGTTTTGTACTGTTGACATTTGGACTAGAGGATGTTTTGGAGTGGGACCTGGCCTATGCACTGTAGTACATATAATTCTGGTCTCCATCATGCAGATTCTGGGAGCACCCCGAGCTGTGATAACCCAAGTATCTTCAGTCTTTACCATGGGAGGCAGACATGGTGGCACCCAGGGACAGGACAGGCCCCACCCCGAAATACTCTCTCATCTTGAGCCCCGCAGTGCTGGCAGGTAGAGACGTGGACCTGTCCACTTCAGTGCATATTGGCAGGGGTGTGTGCTACAGAAACAGCAGGTACTGAGGCTGCGGAGTCGCAGGATGGAGCACCCCAGGTTGTCAGGTGACCACAGGTCGTACTGATGTTGCTACACTCTGGCAGCTGAGCCTTTGACGTCTGCTGCTGTAGGTTTATTTTGTGATTTCCTATTCTGCCATCCATTCACGTTGAAATCCTTCTTCGCCAGAGCCGTGGCCTTCTACCCACAGTCCTGACTTTTTTTCTGATGACAAAGAGCCAGCAGGTTCAACGTGAGGTGTCTGGGCTGGCTGCTTCCCACCTGTTCCACTGCTGTTTTGTTTGAGCCTTGTCTGCCTCGAGGTCAGAACTCACTTGCTTTTCAAACCTTATCCACTTTCCTCCCTTCCCCCTAAGACTAGGTCTCATAAAGTCCAGGCTGGCCTCGAACTTGCTGTATAACTGAAGATGACCTTGAATGTTTTCCCTGGTGCTTCTGCCTCTACCTCCCAAGAGCTGAGTTACAGGCATGTGACATCAAGCCCTGCTTAAATGGTACTGGGGACGGAACCTATGGCCTTGTGCATGGTGAACAAGTGCTCAACCAGCTGAGCCACACTCCAGCCCTTCTGTACACTTTTAAGGTTAGAGATGCTTTAGATTTGCAGACAGGTTGTGTAGATGGCACTCAGTTTCCCTGACTGTTCACATTCTACACCACTAGAATAGGAGCCAGCATCATCATTGCCATCCATGGTTTGGGCTGACCCCTCTGCTGCCTTCCTCACAGGCTAACACCACCCCTTCTGCTAACCCCACACTGGAGGCTAAGTTGTGCTTGTACTCTCTGCCCCTCTGGCTGTCACGGTGACCTCCCTGTCTCTGTCCTATGACTCCGGAAGGTGAGACAGCGGTGTAGGCTGGATCTGAGGATCCTTTTGCCTTTGAGGGGCTGCTTTTCCTCAGGTAGCCCCAACATACCTGTGTGATGCCTTGACAGCTCAT
Organism: Peromyscus leucopus; assembly: GCF_004664715.2. Classification (NCBI taxonomy): domain Eukaryota; kingdom Metazoa; phylum Chordata; class Mammalia; order Rodentia; family Cricetidae; genus Peromyscus; species Peromyscus leucopus. The sequence goes on from NC_051067.1 coordinate 14,826,773, forward strand.
GGGGCCATGTTAGGCCAGCCAGGTGGTAAGCTGCTGTGACCAGGGGAGAGATCCAGTGTCACTTGGCAGATATCATGGTGATATCAATATACACCTCTGGTCTGCTGAGATGTGGGTCATGAACCCACTCTCCACCTGTGACTATCTGGTCCTGACAAGTGGCCAGACTATAGTTTATGGGCCTGGGGCATTTCCTATTTACAGTTTCTTCTGCATCTCACTTTCTAGAAAGGAGAGAATTAACTCCATGAGTCTCGTCTGGCAAAAACAGGACTCTGGGACAGTTTGGTTTGGCTGTGACTCTCCATTGGGTGGGACTCTTTGTTGGATGCAGGTTTACTGTCTTGAGACATTTGGTCCAAGCTCCGCTTCTAACAAGTGGGAAACCGGCACTGTGCAGGAGATGGTGACTGTGGGGACCAGGGTCCTTGCCGCCTCTTGTGGCCCAGAGCTCCTGCCTTTGAGCTGCTTTGCTGAAGGAAATCACTGTGACAGAAGTCAGCTTTCATCTGAGAACACCCCAGACGTAAGGCAGGCAGTGTTGGTTGGCTGCCCCAAGCCTGCTGGGCTGCAGCCACCCGACTGTGGTGTGCCTCCTGCCGTCAGCCCTGTTCCTCATTGGGGACCTTGCAAGGAGCCTGGGTCCTGGGTTTGTTCCTTGTCTGCAGTGATGTTGGGGGTCAGGGTGTGGGGACACAGGAACCACTGAAACTCCTTCGTCCGCTCTAGGTCTCCCTCACTTCCCACGGCCCTGGCATCTCTATATTTGAATGTTTACAGTGATGTAGGAGCTCTGAGCTGGGGGACACAGGAACCACTGGAACCCCTCAGTCTGTTCTGGATCCCTCTCACCTCCAAATGGCCTCGGCTTTTGAACATTTGGATCTTTACCTAGGTAGAGGTCTGTATGTCAAAACCTTGGCCTCAGCCCTTATCCAGGTCAACTCAGAGTGTCCTCATTCTGGGAAAGCCCCAGTTCTGTCACCTTGGGGTGGGGGGCAGGAGGGGCTCTGTGGACGCCTCTCAGGTGTGCTTTTCTACTGGAGCAGCCTCTCTGGTTTAAAAAAAAAATTAGATTTATTTATTATTTTATTTTATGTGTGTGAGTATTTTGCCTGTCTGTATGTTTATACACACCACCTGTGTGCCTGGTGTCCACAGAGGTCAGAGGAAGGTGTCAGATCCCCCCCTGTAAATGGAGTTATAGATGGTTGTGAGCCATTTTGTGGGTGCTGGGAATCTAACCAGGGTCCTCTGCAAGAACTAATTCTCTTAACCACCGAGTCATCTCTCCAGCCCCCACTCCTCTGCTCTTGACCTATCCACTTTTAGGGGTTTCAGGGTTTTTCTCACTCCTGGGGGAGGTTTGTGATGGTGACGTTGTGAGACCACCACAGGATGGATGGTGGCAGTGCCATGCCTTGGTGACTGACCAGCCTGAGTGGACTGTTCACTCATGGCATTCAGTGTCCCCACCAACCCATTTGGAAACACTGTCCGCTGCTTGGTCCCTCACACAGTACCCCATAGCCTGTGGGCCCTGGTGAGAGTGTCAGCCAAGACAGTCCCTGAATGCCCCTCTGATGGCCAGGACTCAGGGCCCAGACCTTGTTCTCCCGCCTGCTGTGTGTGTCTACATCTGCTCATCATATGTCCCTTGGTGTTAATTACCTGATGTGTGGCTAGGTGTCTCACCTGCTGTCAGCCACCTGCTCCTGGCCCAGTGAGTGAGGCCATGTTCCCACCAACCACAATTATGAAGGCTGCAAATGGCGAGAGCTTTCCTGGGCGTCAGGAGGTTGCAGAGTCCTGGCCCATGCCAGCTCTCTGTTCACTGGCTGTTGCTGTTCCATCCTAGAGAGCCCCACCCCATCCTGCCCATTCCTGCTCCTGATTAGTCACCTTCTCATGGAATGAGCCACCAGAAGGCACCATCTCCCCCCTGTACCACCTGCTCCAGTCCTGAAGCTGTACCCCTAGTAGTCAGGGGCAGGCCCCATCTGGAGGCCCATTCTAGAGAGGGGCTCTCAGGAGCCAGGTCTCTACCAATCTTTGTGTTTCTTATCTTTCATGGCTTTAAAAAAGGTCAAAGAATAAGTGGTAGAACATTCCAGCAAGATGAGTCACAGAGCTCACCCTCTAGCATCAAGGGATCTCTTGGGCTGTCAGAGGTCTTCTGACTGCAAGGGCCACAGGACACAGCTGTCCCCAGGGTCTGTCCCTTGCCCAGGGCTGAAGAGAGTAAGCTCACCTCCCTTGTCCAGAGTCCTTATCTCTGTTAATCGGACCTTGGACTGCATTTGCTCTCCAGTCAGGTTTGTTTGCTGTCTCTGAGGGTTTCATCCAGGGAGAAGGCTTTAATTCCCAAAGCTTCTGGGAAGAGATATTTGCTCTACATCTGCATACAATTGGTTTCCTTAGAAACCACTGGAATAGATGCTCTGGAGCCTGCTTCAGATTTTTAAAGAGACCCTGTCCTATATCTGGAAGATCTAAAAAACCCAGAGTAATTTTAGAGTACATACAAAGACACTGTATATTCATTTAATAAATCAAACTCCTAGGCTGTGGAATGATAGAGCTGAGGAGGGATTAAATAAATGGCTATGTGCACGCACAATGGGAAATTATCCAGTTGCCAACAATGTGTTTACAGCGGGTTTAATGACTGGGGAAAATGTTTACAATGTAACATTAAATGACTAGCTGTATTTATTAGTAGGGTGACAGCTGCTATTAATTAGTTAAAATAGGCTCAAATTTTAAAATATTTAAATTTAATATTTTAGTATTAAAATTTTATTTTTTTAAATGAAGGGTTTAAAGGGTTATGATACTTTCCCTCAAGCATGTTTATACTTTCCAATGGGTTTTCCAGATCAGCTGTGAAAAAGAATGACTTGAGGACATGATACTCCTAGGTGTGGGTTGAGGAGAAGGTTTGTTGTAGATACCAGAGAGAGCACAGCCGGAGGCATCTGGAAGGGTCCAGATTGAATCAGGTCTTCAGAGGAGAGTGGGGGAGTGAGAGAGGGAGAGAAGAGAGAATAACCTGGGAACCCAGAGACCCAGAGGCCAAGAGGCCAAGAAACTAGCGTAGCCACAATGGCTGGGTTATATAGGAATCAGGAAGGCTGGGAGAAGGGAGGCCCAGCCCTGGGCTGCAGAGTTGAGGGTCAGGGGACCTGCCAGGATGTCTGTGTAACTGGTATTGGCCATGCTGGGAGAGTCTGAGAGGCTGAAGGACAGTGTCCACTTTGATGTGTTAATGGGGACCTCGGCTGTTTGTCCTGAGTGTGAGACCTAACACTTTTATAGTTAGAAGTTGAGTAAACTGGGTGTGGTGGTGCACACCGGCTCAAGAGGCAGAGACAGGAAGATTGCCATAAATTTGTGGCCACCCTGCACTACATGGCGAGATTGCTTCAGAAAACTAAAAACAAAACAAACAAAGCAGAGAAAGAGAAACAGAGTAGGCAAGGAAATCAGCTTGCGGGTGTGTACTGTCGGGCTCCTTCTAGAGAAGTTTCTAGACCCTGGTGTGGGAATAATTCTCCTTGTCCCACAGCTGTTGGCTGCAGTCCTCTTGATGCTGAAGGCTGAGAGGGGAGGGTAGCCCCCCTCTTTTGGCACGCCCTGCCCCTTTACCACTGTGACCTCACCCCCAGAGTACTTTAGCCTACTGCCTGCCTTGTCCTCAACCCCCAAGGGCCTGGTTGCTGCAGGCTCTGCCCAGCCTCAGGGGCTCCTTTCTTCCCCCTCTCCCCTAAGAGCAGAGACCGCTGTGCAGAGCGGTGGGGCCATCCTGTCACCAGCCGCACTCCTTGAGCCAAGGGTGCACCTCGGGACCCAGTGCTAAGCCTTGCCACCAGCCGAGGGGAGTGAACGAGTCAGCTCTGGACATGCTAAGCACGGCTTTCCCCAGCAATGGCTCCTGTGTGGCTCTGGGGGTGAACTTAAGCTTCTGTAGGGCTTGAGGTGCTAGGATGGCGTCCAGCGGGGAACCCACACTTGCCAAGATGACATGATTCCTCACAGATGCTAGGGTACTTACAGATACCAAATGGTTGCTGGCAAGCAGGTTCCCGAATACTTCCAGATGCCAACGACTGCTCACAGATATGGGCTCTTCCGAGTACCACCCAATTACTCCCTGGTACTTGGCTGTTTGCAGACACTGAACAGTTACGTGTAGGTATTCAGGTCTCAGTGGCTCTAGACAATTATGAGCAGGTATTTGAATGCTTAGAGAGGCTAAGTCATTGCTTGCGCATGCCAAAATGCTTTGGGCAGCTACTCCGTCTGGAAGCAGGGTGACCCAAGGCTGAAATGTAAGGAGCCTTGTCGATAGGGCCACTCTCCTCCAGGAACTGCCATAGAGAACTCGTCATCTGTTTGTTTGTTTGGTTTTTCGAGACAGGGTTTCACTGTGTAGCTCCGGCTGCCCTAGAACTCCCTCTGTAGCCCAGGCTGGCCTTGAACTCAGAGATCCGCCTGCCTCTACCTCCCTGAGTGCTGGGATTAAAGGTGTGCGCCACCACCACCCAGTGAGAACTTAAGAATTTTTATGAGCTTTGTGAAATTGAGGATTTTGAGACACAGAGAATATTTTCTGTCTACCTGCATTATGTTAACATAACACCCAACTCTGGAATAGCTTGATTATGCTTTAGGACCTTTCCGAGTGTGCCAGGCACACAGTGCCATGCAGGAGGTGCACGTCCTGCGTGTGTGTGTGTGTGTGTGTGTGTGTGTGTGTGTGTGTGTGTGTGTGTGTGTGGTGGCAGCCAGTGGCTGATGTGAGGTGTCTTTATCACTTTTCACCTTAGTTTTTGAGACAGTGTTTCTCACTGTACTGGAACATGCCACTTCTGCTAGCCTGGCTGGCCAGTGAACCCCTAGGACCTGTCTCTCTTTGCTTCCCAGTACTGAAGTCACAGATGTGCCCCTTCCGTGCCTCTTTGTATGTCTGTCCTAGAGGTCCCAACTCAGGTTCTCAAGCTGACGTGACAGGCACGATACCTACTGAGCCATCTCCCCAGCCCAGAGGCACATCCTGTGTGAACAGGTTGAATGTGGCTGGCTGCCTGCCCCCCTGCATGTGCATGTGTCCTTTACAGGTGTGTGTGTGTGTGTGTGTGTGTGTGTGTGTGTGTGTGTGTCTGGCAGTGGCCAGGTGATATGATAGGACCCTACCAGCCTTGTCTAGTTCTCTGAGATTCTGAGGGAGGTGGCTGTCATCTGTGGGTCTTGGCACCAGTCACTTCCTCTGGGAAGAAAGGAGCAGGACCTGAGGGGTGGACAGGGCTTTCTAGAGCAGCACATCTGTGATTGTCACCTGTGAGAACTCTACTGTGGCCACCTGGAGCCGCTTCTGTGAAGCCCTCCCTACACAGCGTTTTCTTGCAGTGTGGGCTGCCTTGCTCAGCCCCCTCAACTGGGGTCTGAGAGGACCCCCCACCACCACCCCGAAGATGACTGTGACACCCAACATGCCATCTTGTGGATCAAATCCCTGCCATATTTTCAGGACCAGGCAGGCAGCAGACATTCTGGGTTCACATCCCAGCACCCTGTTGAGCCCCAAGGACAGGGCTCAGTTCTGTCTGATGGCCCAGAGTGGCTGGGCCGAAGGAGTGGCCCTTCTCAGAAGCCCTTGCAGGCTCCTTGGGAGGCTGAGCTGCTGCTGGAGGCATTTGTCCTGCCTTGGAATAGCAGCTAACTTGCAGCTTTGTGCTCTGGCTGTGCCTTTGAAGAGGATGACCTCAGAGCACTGACAGGATTGTTGTGAGGAGACACCCGTTTGCAGTGGGAGGCTTCCTCCCTGGGCTTCTGTTAGAGTGCTTACATGAGTTAGGAGAAAAGAAAAGGTGTAACAGACAGGCACAGGACCCCGAGCTTTGGTCCCCGAGACTGTCCTGCCTCCCCTGCCTCCCTGCCTGCCCCTGAGCCCAGATGTCCTGCCTGTTGCCTGCATTTCCACCCCCTTGTTTCTTCCCTGGGGACTTTCCAGACTTACTGAGGACTGGGTGTTTTGTGGGGTGTTTGCCCACCTGCCCATGTCCCTCTGCAGGCTGCAGTTAGGGTGCATCTGGGCTGGAGGGAGCCATGCCAATGCCCATCACCCATTCAGTTCTGTGTGACCCAGTGCAGGCTCTCAGGGCACACAGGTGTTAACCCTTGGTTTCCACCAGGGTCTGCTCATGATGGCACCCAGGACTCGGGCCCAGCCTCCGCACACCTGGCCCCTCTCCTCTTGCCTCGTCATAGACCTGCTTCTCCTTCAGGAAGAGGAGTAGCTCTGCCCTGTATCTCCCTCATTCCCAGCTGACATCTCTGCAGGTGGGCACACACAATGTTTTTTCTTCTCTTCCCTTCCCTCCATTCCCTTCCTTCATTTTTGGGAATTGAACCTTGGGCTTTGCACACACCAGGTAAATGATTTTGTATCGAGCTGTATCCTTTTTCACGTTTTTGCTTTTGAGACAAAACCTCCTAAGTTACTCAGGCTGATCTTAAACTTAAATTTGCCATCCTCCTGCTTCAGCCTCTTATGTAGGTGAGGCTGGAGGTTGTGCTACCAGGCCCAGCCTGACTTTTAATAGCCAAGTTTTAGATCTATTTTAAATTTATAAAAGCAGGAAGAACGAAGTCCCTGTATGCCGCCCCTCCCCTGCACAGCACCCGTTCTCATGAGAATCTTTTACATTCATGTGGTGTATTGGTGACAGTTGATGGACCAGCAATGGTGTTTTAGCACTAACAAAGTTGGTAGTTTGCTTTAGAAGCAAGCGATTCTTTGTTAAATTATTTTATTTTTATAAAATTATTATTTTTTATTATTTTATGTGTATGGGTGTTTTGCCTGCATGTATGTCTATACATCACATGTGTGCCTGGTACCCGTAGAGGCTAGAAAAGAGTGTTGAATCCCCTGGGACTAGAGTTACAGACAGTTGTGAACTGCTATGTGGGTGTTGGGGAACGAACTCAGGTCCTCTGGAAGAGCAGCCGTTGGTCCTAACCACTGAGCCATCTCTCCAGCCCCTAGAAGTCATTCTTTCTATCACATATCCAGTTTTTAAAAATCTCGTGTGTTTTCGTGTGTGTGTGGTGTGTGTGTGTATGTGTGTGTTCACGAGTGCTCGTGTGTCGGAGGACATCCTCAGATGTTGGTCCACACTGTCTACCCTGCAGACAAGGCCTCTTGTTCACCACTGTGTGCCAAGCCAGCAAGCTTTGAGAGTCTCCTGTCCTCACCTCCCCTCTTGCTGTAGGGATGGATGCTGGGTTACAGACAATGCTGCTGCGTCTGGCTTCACATGCGTCCCGTTGATCCAAACTTGGCTCCTCATGCTCACACAGCAGGTGCTTCTCTGCTGAGCCATCCCCCAGCCCCACCTCCTGTGGGGTTTGACCATAATGCCATGTGTCCACCATTGTAGGACAACACAGAACAATTTCCCTGAAGCCTCTGTGCTCCATCTAGTCACGCTTTCCCTTAACTCCAACCCCTGGAACTGTTGATCTTTTTTTCTGCCACCATAGTTTTTCAGGGAGTCCTACAGTTGGAATCACACTCTGAAGACTTTTCAGACTGGCTTCTTTCACTCTGCAGTGTGTGTTCAAACTGTCTGTGTCTTCATTCCAGCTCACATTCCCTTTCCTGGGTTTCCCACGGTTCAGCAATTCATTCTCTTCCTGGAGAGCTCTGTGGTTGTTTCTACATTGTAGTGCTTATGACTGTGCACAGGTTTTAATGGCGACATGGGTTTTCAGCTCCTCCTGGTAGGGGTCGGGGAGAGCAACTGTGAAATCACATGGTAAGAATGAGTTCATTTTCCTGAGAAATGGCAAAGCTGCAATACTCAGTGGCTGTGACACCGTTGACAAGTGAGTGTCCCAGTCGCTCCCTTTCCACACCAATGTTTGGTGTTGTCCGTGTTCTGGACCATCCTCATGGGCATGCTGTGGGACCTTGCTTTAATTTGCATCTCCTGATGACGTGATGTTGACAGCCTGCTCATGTAATGGCCATCCAGAGATCTTCTTGGTGAGGAGCTAGTTGAGGTCTAGGGCCCACTTTAAAATCAGGCTTTTTTTCTTGTTGAGTTTTAAGAATTCTTGCCAATTTTGGATACCAGTCTTTTAACAGATATGTTTTGCAAATATTGTCTCTGTTTGCTGCTCATCTTTTTAATTCTCATAACAGCATCCTTTTCAGTGCAGAAGTTTTAAATTTTAACAAAATCCAACTTGCCAACTCTTTCATAAATCATGGCTTTGGAGTTGCATCTAAGTCATCACCAGGGCTGGAGAAATGGTTCAGCAGGTAAAGGTGCTCACTGCAAAGTCTGGTGCCCGTGAGCAGGTGGAAGGAGCCGTCCTCCATATGTGCTCAGTGGTGTGTTTGCTCTCATATGCATGCACACCCCTCCCCCTGCACATATTAATAATGCTAACTTTTAAAAAGTCATCTCTAAATTTAGGCTCATCTAGATTCTCTCATGTGTTATTGGAGGTTCATGGTTTTACATTTTACACGTGGCCCATGATTCCTTTCGCTGTGAAGTATATTCGGTCTCTGCCTGATTCTCTTTTATTCTTTTGCACGTGGATGTCCAGTTGTTCATCAATACTCTCTTCTCCATTGTATTGTCCTTGTTCCTCTGTCACAGGCAGATGATTGTGTCTGTAGGGTCTGCTCCTGGCTCTGTATTTCATTCCATGGGCCTGATCCCTTATGGCCACGTGGTTTCCATCATCGCTGCCATGGCTGGAGCTAGATGGTGCTTGTTGTCTGTTCTATTGTGGTAGCTGTTCTGGGCCCTTTGTCTCTCATAGGAACCTTGGAATCAATGTGTTAATCTCCATAAAATGACGTGCTGAGATTTCTCCTATCGCTCCTAGAGACCAAGTTGGGAATAGCTGACATCTGACAGCATCAAGCCTTGCTGTCCATGAACATGGATTATGCGTCCATGTTTTCAGTTCTGTGATTCCCTTCATCAGTTTTGTGGTTTCCCTTATGTTTACCCTCTGTAGAAATTTACACTTTTCTCATTTCATTTTGATAGTGAGGCCGTGAAAAGGATGTTCCATTTCTTGATTTTAAGTGTTCATCACTGGCGTATAAAGGGAAATTGATTTTGTTAGCAACCTTCTGTCTTGTATCTTTGTCACATACTTATGCTTTAGCTTCAGGAGACAACCATGCGTCTGTGAACAGTGACCATGGGATTTCTTCTTTCCCAGGTAATTTTCCTTTTCTTGTCTTATTGCACTAGTCAGGGCTTTCACATGGAATTGCTGGGAAGCAGCAGGGAGAGAGATGCTTGCTTCTTTCTTTTTTCTTCCTTTCTTTTCTTGAGATCATAATTTTCTTGATCTTGGCAGGATTCTGCTTTCTCACTGTGGGGTTTTTGGTTCATGGTAAATGTTCTTTGTCACAAGTTTCTGTCTGTACCCAGTTTGCTGAGAGTTAATCATGCATGAATCTTGCATTTTATCAAACATTCATTATGTAATTTTTTTTCTCTAACCTGTTGATATATTATGTAAATTTACTTCCAAATGTTGAACCAGCTGTGCATACCTGGAATTAATCACAGTTGATCATGGTATATAATTCTTTATAATGTTGGATTGAATTTGCTAGTATTTTGCTGGAATTTTTGTATCAATATTCAATATTCATGAGAGATTCTGGTCAGTGGTTTTCTTGTAACATCTTTGTCTGTTTATGTATTAGGGTAAGACTGCTCTTGTGGAATGTATTAGGAAGGATTCCCTCTGCTTTGATCCTTTGAAGTAGATTGTAGAGACAAGTGTGATTTCTTAGTAAAATACTTGATAGGATTCACTAGTGAGCTCATCCCCAGATGGTGCTTTCTGTTTTGTAAGGCTGCTAATTACTGATTGAGTTCTTCAGTAAATAACGGTCTGCTCAAATGTCTATCTGTGTGTGCATTTTAGCAGAGTATATCTTTAGGGAATTGGTCCATTTCAGGTAAGTCAGTAAACTTTGAGTGCATGGAGTTGTTTAGCTTGATTTAGTGTGTTTGAGTCTTCACATACAAAGTAGGTTTCTGCTAGAACACACATAGTTGGGTCTGCTTTTATCTTTTTCTTTTCTTTTCTGGTATCTGTTCTACTGGTCTCTGCCTTTTGATTAGTACATTTAGGACATTGATATTTAAAGTGGTTATTGATATAGTTGGATTACTAGTTACTGTTTCTATTACTGTTTCTTGTTTTGTTTTTGAGACAGGGTTTCTCTCTGTGGGTTTGGAGCCTGTCCTGGAACTCGCTCTGTAGCCCAGGCTGGCCTCGAACTCACAGAGATCCGCCTGCCTCTGCCTCCTGAGTGCCACCACCACCTGGCCTATTATTGTTTCTTATTCATTGCTATATGTATGTATACACGTGCACACACTCTCACACACATTTTTGTGCGTGTATGTGCATGGGTATGTATGTGTCGATGTGCATGCACCTTTCTGCCTATGACCAGAGGTTAATATTACATGTCTTTCTCAATTGCTTCTTCACCTCATTTTTTGAAACAATGTTTCTCACCGAGGGCTCACTGGCTAAGCACCTGGCCAGAGCCACAGGGATCCTGTCTCTACCACCCAGTTTTGGGGTTATAGGAGTGTACCACCGTGCCAACTTTTTATGTGGGTACTGGGGTTAAACTGAGGTCATCACATTGTGTGACACTTGACTCACTGAGCTATCACCCCACTCTGTTCTTCTTTTTTCTTTTGTTCTTTTATTATGCCCTCTTTGGTTTTAATTAAACATATTATAGGGTTTGTTTTTTTTTCTCCTGTCAGTGTAGCCATAATATTTTTTACGTAAACATTTTTAGTGGTTGCTGTGGTGGTTTGAACGAGAATGTCCCAGAGCCCCATGTATATGAACACTCGGTCCCCAGTTGTGGATTGTTTGGAGGTGGTGTGAAGCTTACAGGATGTGAAGCCTTGCTAGAGGAAGTGCGTTTCTGGGGCCTTTGTAGCCTCACCCCGCTTCCAGTTTGTTCTCTCTGCTTTGTGCTTGTGGTCGAAGATGTCATCTCTTAGCCTCCAGCCATGGCCGCTGGCTGCCGTGCTGGCTGCCGTGACTCTCCGACATTATGGACTCTCCCTCTGGAAGCATCAGCCAAAATAAACTCTCCGTCAGTCACTCTCAGTCATGGTGCTTTATCACAGCAACAAAAAGCGACTGGTACAGTTAGTTGCTTCTGGGTTTACAATGTACATTTATGACCCCAAGTCCTCTCTCACACAGGACTCTAGCTGCTCTTGGTAGAGGAAGAGACAGTATTTTAAGGATTCTTTCCTGTGCTTTGTAACATTGCTGTTTTTAACTTGACTTATCCATAAACAACAGGCACAGTTTACACTGTTACTATTATTTTGAACAAATACTTACCAGTTAGGTCAATTAAGGGTATGAGAAATGGGAGCCAGTGGCTCCGTGGGCGAGGGGACTACTGCCAAGTCCGACCACCCAAGTTCAATCCCTGGGCCCAACATCGAGGGAGAGAACCAGTTCCTGCAAGTACTTCTCTAGCCTCCATGTGGGCACCATGGTGATAGATCATCCTTGGATATACACTGAGGCCAGCGTGGGCTGTGTGAGACCCTATCTCAAAAAGAAAAACTAGTTAATTAAATTGAAAAGGGGGGGGGCTGGTAAGCTGCCTAAGCCAGTAGGAGACGTTGCACACGGGCCTGGTGATCTTAGTTGGATCTCAGACCCCACAGAGGAAGGAGAGAACTGCTTGTGCAAGCCTCTCTGCCTGCCATGTGCACATGAAGAATTTAGAGATCACTAGACTCGGGATCCCATATGTCCTGATTCCCCAAGCCCTTTAAATAGTTCTCTACATACTCTTGTTGCTCCCATGGTTTTTGAGAACTTGGATGTAAGTCTGTCCTTGCTTCTCTGTAGGTAAGGGGCTTTCCTCCTGCCCATGGGCTTTTCTCAATCTTCTCTTTGTGTGTGAGTGTGTGGGTGAGTGTGTGTGAACATGCACACCGTGCATGTGAATGCATGATCACGCATGTGGAGGTCAGAGGACAACCTTGAGAAGTATGCTCTCTCCTTCTACCTTGTGGATCTTAGATAGGGAACTGAGGTCATCAGGCTTGGCAGCAAGTGCGCTACCCACTGAGCAGCCTTGCCCGTTACTGTCTGGGTATTTTGTTTGTTTTTGCTTTTAGTGTGCTTTATATTTTCTCTTGCAAATATACAGTTTTGAAAACAAGCGTTCTGTTTACTTACTTCCCACCACATAGAAGGCTTGGCCTTTCACACATACCTGCATGCTTGCCTCTTTGTCTCTTCTGGAAGCTGAGATCACGTGGTTCGGTGTGTCCCACCTGGAGCTCCATGGTGTCTGTTACTGAGGCTGTTAGGTTTTGTGTAGTATGTTTCTATATAGAAATGTGGTATGTGTATGTGTGATGTTTGTGTGTGCTATGTCTGGAGTGTATTATATGTATGGTGTGTGTGTGTGTGTGTGTGTGTGTGTGTGTGTGTGTGTGTCTGGCAGTGGCCAGGTGATATGATAGGACTCTACCAGCCTTGTCTAGTTCTCTGAGATTCTGAGGGAGGTGGCTGTCATCTGTGGGTCTTGGCGCTAGTCACTTCCTCTGGGAAGAAAGGAGCGGGACCTGAGGGGTGGACAGAGCTTTCTAGAGCAGCACATCTGTGATTGTCACCTGTGAGAACTCTACTGTGGCCACCTGGAGCCGCTTCTGTGAAGCCCTCCCTACATAGCGTTTTCTTGCAGTGTGGGCTGCCTTGATCAGCCCCCTCAACTGGGGTCTGAGAGGACCCCCACCACCACCCCGAAGATGACTGTGACACCCTGCATTAGAGTTGTACCCTAGGAAGTGTCTCTCTTCACACTCGACCCCTCACGTGGTGCTGATGGTGATGGCCCAAGGAGTCAAGGTGTCCTGGGCGACCAAGTCTCTTGCTTGGGCTTCATGAGCTTGAGTCGCCAGCCAGAGGGTTGAGCTGGATGAGTGACAGTCATTTCCTTCTGTGGCTCAAGAGCGCCCTGTTCTCGCTGCCTTGAGCTACTTTCTCTGAAAGCTCTGCACGTACCAGCCCCCGCTTTGGCTTGCATTCTGTAAAGACTTACTTGTGAGTGTCAGAGAGTATGTATTTGAGACAGGGTTTCACTCTGTAGCCAGGCTGGCCTCGAACTCAGAGATCCACCTGCCTCTGCCTCCCAAGTGCTGGAATTAAAGGTGTGCGCCACCACACTCAAACAGAGAAAATATTTTAAAATAAATGTATATATACTTATAAATTCAGATAGCTTTGACTGAAACAAAATCAGACTTTCATGATTAAAAATCTTTTAAGGGCTAAGGGTATAACTCAGTAATAAAGTACCTGCCGAGAACGCATGAGGTCCTGGGTTCAAACCCTAGCATCACACACTCAAAGGTTTTACATTTCCTTGTGTGGATGCTAACAAATATGAACCTTGGGGGGTAGGGAGATGGCGCACTTGGTAAAGTGTGTGCTGTGTGAACATGAGGATCTAAAGTTGAGTCCCCAGCATCCACTTAAAAGCTAGGTACATGCCTGCAACCCCACTTGATAGACGGTTCTCTGGAGTGGGCGGACAGGCTGGCCTACCGCAATCAGTGAGCTCTAGGTTCAGTGAGTGACCCTGTCAGAAAGGAAGGTGGAGAGCAAGCAAGCAAGATGTCTAGTAGTGTTGACCTCTGGCTCCACGTGTATGCTTACACTGTACATTTACACACACACACACACACACACACACACACACACACACACACACACTTGGACATGTGCACACATATATACCTCATGCATACACAAACAAATAAAACGCCAGCTGTCCCCACCCATGAACTCATACATGGGCTCCTGCTAAGACTGATGCACTTGCTTGTTCTTCTACAACATCAGTGTTAACGTTTGGAGATTAACGTCCCCCAAGGACCTGCGTGTGGACGCTTGGTCGCAGCCTGTCACGCAATCGGGAGGTGGCAGAACCTCAAGGAAGTGAAAGCCAGTGGAAGGAAAGCAGGTCTTTGGGGGTAGTGTCCTGGAAGGGTATGCCCACCCCTCCCCCTTACCTCTCTCAGTCTGCTTCCCAGCTGTGCTGAGGAAGACAAGCTTTCTTTGCTACTGTTCCCACCTTAATGCTCTGTACCACAAGCCCAAAGTAGTAGACCAGTGACTCTGGACCAAGACCTCTCAGACTACAAGCCAGAATAAGTCTTTCCTCTTTTAACCCAGCGCTTTGATTTTCTCAGGTGTTTGCCACAGTGACAGAAAGCTGACTCACAATCAGCAACACCCTTTTAACTGCAGGTTCCAGTGAGCATTTCTGACTGTGGTGTGTCCTTTTCTATAACTGTAAATTACAACTTAGTCATTGGTCAGCCAGATACCATTTCCTCACCCAATTTTCTTACAGAAAATGGTCTTTTCACAGCTACATCCTTAACACACAGTTCAGCACTAGACCAAAGTCTCTCCTAGGCACTTGTGACTCATTTGCAAGTGATCATTTATTTTGGTTCCTGATGTTTTCCATTGTCCTGAGTTGTCTTCATTACTGTGCTCAGGAGGGATGCAGTGATCCCATTGGGCTTGGGGGGAGGGGCAGTGTCGTGTCTGTGTCTGTGTGGGTGGGAGGGATTGTGCTCTTTCAGGTACACATGCAGCCAGCCCTGACCTGGCTTTTTCATTCTGTTTTGAGATAGCTTCTTACCAGGGAGCTCTGGCTTTCTCAAAACCCACTATATAGACTAGGCTGGCCTTGAACTTCTGCCTCCAGAGTGCTGGACTTGCAGGTGTGCACACCACAGCCAGCTCTCAACCTGGCTTTAATTAGAATAACAAGTGTGGGCCTTGCTGACTTCTTTCCAACAAATGCCTCTTTAAATAACCCTGTAAATGTGATTTTACACCTTTAAATGAGTTGGAAGTCAGATTTCCTGAACGCAGCCCTTAAAATTCCTGTCAGCTCAGTCATCATGAACATCCTGGCCCTCAGTGTCATGTCTACTCATTCTCCCAGCTCCGGTTTGCTTCAAGACCTGGGGACATCTCTGCTGTGTCCTGTAAGTGCAAGGATGGTGGCAGTGAAACTTGAAGTGACTCGAGGCTTCTCCCTTCCTCTGGGAGTGGTACAGCTGCCTCTGGGAGGAACTCAGCTCACCCTGAGTTTCTTAGAAAGGTCACAGAGCATTGTCATCAGGGATGTTTGAGAGTACCCAACAAAACACATGGCTTTAGAGCTGAGTAACAATAAGTGACTCACCTCATACTTAGGGAAGTGTGGTTTCTACCTACCATGCTTGGGTTTTCTATAAGCAAATCCATTCTATAAATGGGGCCTACAGAATAGAATTCCCTGATAAGCAAGTCAGAGCCAGACCTTTTGCGCAGGCTCCATGATAGTGTGAATACTTCCTGGCCAATTTGAATGCTCCATGGCTGGTGTGAATGCTCCATGACCAGTATGATGCTCTGTGGCTGGTGAGCGCTCTATGGCTTGTGTGAATGCTCCATGGTTGGTGTGATTGTTCCATGGCTGGTATGAATTCTCTGGCCTGTGTAAAATGTTCTGTAGCTGGTGTGGATTCTCCATGGCTGGTGTGGATACTCTGAGGCCAGTGTGAATATTCTGCAGTTGGTGTGAATATTCTGTGGCCAGTGTGGATGCTCCAAAGTGAGTTTGAAGGCTCTGTGGCACTGTGCCAATGTTCCTTGGTCATAAACTCACTTCCCATCAAGCTGCAACCCCAAACCCCTTCTTTTCCCACCCTCTGGCACCTAACTTGCCATGTGTCTCTCTAGACTTAGCTGTTGTAGATATTTTACCTGAGAGTTGTTATACAGTGTTATCACTGTGTATTGGGCTCCCCACCCCAACTAATCTAGTTTTTTCTATTCATATGTGTTGCTGAATATGTAAACTTTAGGTCAATTAATGTGTTATTTGTATGATCACATATTGTTGATCCATCCACCTGTCCTTGGATATGGGATGCCTTTGGTTACTGAACATCCCACTATTTTTGTGGATACAGCATTGAGGGGTACCAGTTCTTAAATCTTAGACATTTAGCTGAGTGAAACCGCTGCCTCATATTTCATTGTACGTTTATTTTCTGAGGCAATCAATCTTCTTTTCCTGTGTCTGCACCATTTTACGTTTTTCTCAATTGAGGAAATTATGGAAGGGTCACAGTCTCTCCACATCCCACTGGGTGTGAAGTTGCATCTTGCTGGATTTTGATTTGCACTTCTCTAATGACTTGAATGCTCGGCGTCGTTTCATGTGCCTGTTGGCTGTTTACTCATCCTCTCTGGGGAAATGTCTGTTTGAGTCATTGCTCATTTTAAAATTAGATTATTTTATTATTGAGCTATAAGAGTTCTTTCTGTATTTGGATGCTAGACCCTTCCTTACCTGATGTGTAACTTCAAATTTTCCTTCCATCTGTAAGTGGCCTTTTCTTTTTCAACAGTGTTTTTGATGTACAAAAGTATTTTTTAATTGAATTGAAAAAATTCTTGGACAGTCTCCTACATATATACGATGAATTTTGGCCTTTTCCACACTCGCCCATTATATGTTCCCTTCCGTTCCCTCTCCACTGAAGCTCATCTATTTCCAATGAGCCCTCTCCTCCTCCTCCTCCTCTTTTGAGCCACTGAGTTTAGCTGGGATTCCTCACACAAGCATGGCTGAGGGGTTATTATCAAAGGTACAGTACCGAAGAAAATGGTGCTCCTGCCGCTGCCAGGTAACCATTAGCCGCCAGTGCGCCCTCAGGAAGGGGTGGGGCTTCAGGAGCCCCTCCCCCATCCATGACGAAATGTTGCCTGGCTCAATCTTAGAGGCACAAACGGTTTTTAATTTTGATAAAGCTCAGTTTATCATGTGTAGTTGCTGCTGCTTCTTATTCTTTGGGTGTTATTTCTAGTCATCCATCGCCAGATCCCAAAGCATGAAGATTTTGTTCACGTTTTCTTCTAACAGTTTTATCATTTTAGATCTTATATTTGGTTGATCAGTTTGTTTTCAGTCAGTTTTTGTGTAGGGTGTCAGGTGGACATTCAGGAGTAGAGACAGGCAGACCCTGAGAACTCACTGGCCAGCCAGTCTAGCTAAAATGGTGAGTTTCAGGGTCAGTGAAAGACCCTGCTTGCTCGAAGCAGTAAAACAGAGGACAATGGAAGAAGACACCCACTGTTCAACCCTGGCCTCTCCATGCATGTGCACAGGTGTGTGCATCTGCAAACCCATGTGCATGCAGTATAACACACACACACACACACACACACACACACACACACACACACACATGGAATAGTCTTTCCTTATTGAATGATCTTAGAACTCTTGTCAAAAATAAATTGACCAGAGTATGTGGGTTTGTTTCTGGGTCTAATTCTATTCTGCTCTCTATTTCTAGATAGATGCCAGGGCCACACTGTTTGGGTTACTATGGCTTTGTTGTAAGTTGTGAAGTATATGTTCTCTTAACTTCATTTGTTTTTGAAGATTGCTTTGGTTATTTGGGGTCCTTCACAATTCCTTGTGAGTTCAAGGTCGGCTTTACTCTTGTCTCAGCAGTGTACAAATCTTGCCTGTATTCAAGGTACATTTCCCCTGAATAGTTTATCCTGCTTGATGCTTGTGTAATCAATTTCTAGATCTTCTTTTCGATTATCTATTGCCAGTGTCTAGAGCACGGCTGTGCTTGTGTGCTAATCTTGCATCCTAAAACTTCCCCTTTTATTTATTAGTGCTAACATTCCCCCCCTACCACCGGAGCTGAGGACCGAACCCAGGGCCTCGTGTTTACTAGGCAAGTGCTCTACCACTGAGCTAAATCCCCAACCCCAACTAGCATGTTTTATATACAGGGCTTCCATGTGATTTTCTGAATATTTAAGCAAGTCATCTGCAAATGAAAATAATTTTACTTATTTCAATTGGAAGGCTTTTTATTTAGTTTTTGTTGCCTAATTGCTCTGACTAGCACTTATTATTATTATTAAAAGATTTTCTATTTATTTTACATACCAACCACAGATTTCCCTGTCCTCCCTCCTCCTGCCCCCAGCACCCCCCAACTCATCCCCCCCCCTCATTCCCACCACCTCCAAGGCAAGGTCTGCCATGGGGAGTCAGCAGAACCTGGTACATTCCATTGAGGCAGGTCCAAGCCCCTCCACCCTGCACCAAGGCTGCACAAGGTGTCCCACCATAGGCACTAGGCTCCAAAAAGCTGGCTCATGCACCAGGGATGGGTCCTAATTCCACTGCCTGGGGGCCCCCTAAACAGTTCAAGCTAAACAACATTGTGTTGAGTAGAAGTAGCAATGGCTGACATCCTGCCTCATTTCAGGTCTTCTGGGGAAAGGCTTTTGGTTTTTCATCATTCTGTGTAATATTAGCTGTGAGTTTTTCATATTACACCTTTATCTTGCTGAGGAAATTCCCTTCTGTTCTTAGTCTATAGATTAAAAAATATGTATTTTATATATTTATATAAAAACATACACACACACACCACATATATGAAGAGCTGGGTTGTGGCACATGTCTTTAATCCTACCACTCAAGAGACAGAGGCAGGCTAGTCTCTGAGTTCAGGGCCAGCCTGGTCTACAGAGTGAGTTCTAGGTCAGCCAGGGCTACACAGAGAAACTCTGTCTCCCACCCCCAAATAAAATAAATACAATTATGTATAGGTGTTGGATTTTGCCAAGTGTTTTTTTCTGTATCAATTGAGGTGCTCACGTGGTTCTTCCCTGTGTTGTATGAGGTGAGACCATCTTAGGGAAGATGGGGGTTGGGGAAGGACTGGGAAAGATGCGAACAGAAGTGTGAAGGAGAAAGGGCCACGTGAGCTGTGCACCTTGCCCTTTGCTTCAGAAGGGGTGAAGCTTGCACAGTCCCTGCTGCTGTGTGGCCTCCAGGGTGGGGCCCCAGGGCACACTCCTCCCTTGTGCAGTGTGATGCCGCAGGGATTGAAGCACAGGTCTAGATTATGTATGGAACTGTCCTTGCATTCCTGTGATAAGTCTCACTCGGTTGTGGAGTACCACCCCCTTGTATGCTGCTGGATTTTACAATATAGGCTTTTGTTTTTGGTTTTGTTTTTCCCCTCTGAGACAGGGTTTCTCTGTGAAACAGTCCTAGCTGTCCTGGAACTCACTCTGTAGACCCAGGCTGGCCTCGAACTCACAGAGATCCACCTGCCTCTGCCTCCCAAGTGCTGGGATTAAAGGCGTGTGCCATCACCACCCGGGTTACTATATAGTTTGCTGAGGGTTTTTATACTGCTATTAATAAGAGATGTTGGTCTTTTTTTTTTTTTTTTGTATGCCTTTGTCTGGCTTTGGGATCAAGATATTATTGATCTCATAAAAGGAATCAGGAGGGCTGGGGATAAATGATAGAATCCTTGTCTAGCATATCCAAGGCCCTAAATTTCATTCCAGCATCAAAAGAGGGGGTGGGTCAGGAATATTATTTTCTTTTCTACTTGTTTCTGAGACAGCTTGGTATTATTTTTTTATAGAATTCACTAGTGGTGCTTCTGGACTTTTCCTTTTTGTTACTTTATTAAGTGTGTGCGTGTGTGCGCGCGTGTGTGTGTGTGTGTGTGTGTGTGTGTGTGTGTGTGTGTGTGTGTGTGTGTGTCGGTACACCAGGGAATCACATTCTCATTGTCAAGCTTGTGGTGAGTGCCTTTACCCCGAGCCATCTTCCTGGTCTCTGGAGTTTTCTGAGGGAGGTTTTTGAGGCACAATGACTTATAGATCTGTTCACTTTTTCCTGTTTTGTCGGGTGTGCGTACGCTGGGTGGTGGGAATCAGTCCTGGCTTTAGATGTGCTCAGCAAGCACTCTGCTGCAGAGTTACAACTTACTCTGCTCTTTTTGAATTGCCTTCTGTAGTTTGTATGTTCCTAGGAATTTGTCCATTTCACCTAGGCTACCTAGTTATTAGTCTGTAAGTAAGTCTGGTTTCAGTAATCTTTCTTTTAAACCTCTCTTTGTGTTTGGTCAGTCTAGGTAAGAGCCTGGACACTTTGGTTTGATTACTTCTCTCTGGTGTTCCTTGGTCAGCTTGTACACATTCTGCTCCATCCCCAAGTCCTTAGTTAATACTGGGTGTGGTGGCGCTCGCCTTTAATCCCAGTACTAGAGGCAAAGACAGGCAGATCTCTGAGTTCCAGGCCAACCTGGTCTACAGAAGTGAGTTCCAAGACAACCAGAGCTATACAGAGAAACCCTGTCTTGAAACAACAATAACAACAAAGATGTCCTCATTTGATGGGAAAGCAAGCTGAGACACAGAGATATGCTGCCCCATCAGGTGATGTTTGAGGAACCAAGAAGTCAGGAAAAGGCCCTCCCCTTTCTTGCCCAAGGGTGGCAGAGGTCAACCTTGTCTGTTACTTCCTAGAAGACGATCACCTTGTTTTTTGAGACAGGTTCTCTAATTGCGGCCTGCAGCTCACTGATTAGGGTTGGTCATCTACCAGTGAGCCCCCTGGAAATGCCTGTCTTCACTGCTCCTATACTGGGTTATAAGTATGTGCCACGACTTCCTGCTTTTCTTGATCAGTTCTGGGGATCTGATCTCTGATCTTGGTGCTTGCCCAGCAAAACCTTAACTGACTAAGCCATCTCCTCAGCTCTCCTTACTCATTTTTAGTAGGTATAAAATTTATAGTGGTTCTCTATGAGCCAGTACACCATGAGCCCATATTTAAAAAAAAAAAAAAAAAAAAGACAAAAGAGCATGTTTGAAAAGTCATGCTAAATACAGCTGGAGTCAGTCTGGGAACTTTGACTTTTGGTGGATTTGTCGAGCTTGCCCTATGCGAAAGTCGTCTGTAGAGTGTGTGGTGGTGGCTTCCAGACAGCCAGTTCCCTTAGCCCTTCCTGGGTGGAGACTCTGTGGCTGCCCTCAGGCCATGCCACTTTAAAATATACCAGGTAGCTCCATCCATGCTTCTGTGCTGGCTGGAAGGTGGGTTGGTGTGTTCTCCAATCCAGTGATTTTTTTCCCATCTGTGCGATTCACCTGTCCCAGCACCCTGCCCATGCACTGAATTCTCACCATGTTCTTCCGCTGCCTCCTTTACCTTAACCCAAGTGGAAGGGGTCGGAATAGAGCCCCATGCTTTCCTTTTGCTGGTCGGGATGTTAGAAGCCTGTTGGTATTGAGGGTGGCATCCATTGATTCCGTCCTCGTTCCCTAAGGGGCCTTTGGCTGCCAACTGACCGGTGCCAGTGGCTGTCTCCTGGGCAGGTTTTCAGGCCTCGAAGAACCCTGGGAGGAAAGAAGGGGGGACACATGGGTCACTGTCTCTCAACCTTGCCCTGGCCTCCTGAAACTGAGTGGGGTGAGTGATTGTGGTGTAGCTCAGGGTTCGCCTGTCTTCCCAGGTGTGTTCTGTTCCCTGGCTACCACCAGAGAGGCTCTGCCACTGCCCCTCCCAGGGTGATGATGGAGGTGGTCCTCACCGAGGCAGGCTTGCCTGATGAGTGGCACAGCGCTGGGTCCCCATAGCGAGCAGCTGCAGCTGCATGTGGATCCCACTGCAGATTTGTGCTTGAGGAGGGCGGCTCTGCAGCCTTCCTCCCCTCCGTCCCCAAGGACCACGGTCCCACACTGCTCCCCTGGCCTCAGTCCCCGGCAGTGAGCAGGAGCTAGCCCTGAGCTTGTGGGTGGAAGGTGCTGAGGGAGGCTGACCGGGAGCGTGCTAACGTGTCTCCTCCTGTTTCAGCTGTGTTGGGGTGGAAGAGGAGGAGGCACCCGATATCGACATCTACCACTGTCCCAACTGTGAGAAAACCCACGGCAAGTCCACGCGTAAGTACCTCTGCCCACATGGAACACCAAGGTCACAGCCCCGCGGCTCTGGTGCTGGGGACCCCTCCAGCTTAGCTGACTGCCTTCTGCGACTCTTGCCCCTCGAGGCAGCCATGCAGATTCCACCGTCACAAGGCCTTGCCGGGGCCACCCCTAGCACCTGTAGTGGGCAGGTTAGCCCATGTTAAGTGTGGGCTTGCGGCTCAGGTGATAAAAGAAGTGTTCAGGGCTCCAGCTCACCCAGGCTGCACATGGATGTTTGTAAGTGGTTCTGCTGTCCATCCTCTAGGAGCTCGGCTTAGCCCACCCAGCATCCCCACCGGAAGTCTTTGAGGGTCTGGCTTCCCCACAGTGCCTGCTGCTGCGTATCCGATGCTTCTCCTTCCCACCCCTGTTCTCTGGGCCCTACTGTGCAGCAGGTGCTAAGGGAACACCCAAGGTGTAGGCTCAGCTCATACTGTGCAATTTCATCCAAGTAGGCTTGGAGCTCCAAGGCCGAGTCCTAGTTACAAGTAGGGAGCAGAGCTGTGGCCTGTAGGAATACAGGGACTGGACCTGTGTGCGCGTGTGTACGTGCGTGCGTGCATGTGTATCGCTGTCCTCAGGGCTCCTGCCTACGCTGGTGTTAGAAGTACTCACATACACTACAGGTAGACATGCTCCGGCCGTTTCACTGTTCACATCCCATGCCCGGGGCTGGACTGGGGGATCTGGATGGGTCAGAGGGGACTGTGTCCAGCCGCCATCATACTCACTGTGTCGTCCCCCTTTCAGGAGAACCTCACCCAGGTACTCAGTGCAAGCCGAGAGACCATATTCCCTGCTTAAGT
Source organism: Peromyscus leucopus (assembly GCF_004664715.2). Classification (NCBI taxonomy): domain Eukaryota; kingdom Metazoa; phylum Chordata; class Mammalia; order Rodentia; family Cricetidae; genus Peromyscus; species Peromyscus leucopus. Next base: position 14,849,515 of record NC_051067.1, read on the forward strand.
GCTGTGAAGAGAGAGAGAGACGACAGTGGGGAGATGCAGACAGTGGGGTGGGGGTGGTGAGGTAGGGATGCAGGCAATGGAAGAGAAACGGGCAACTCAGGAAGTGCAGGACAGAGGCACCGGGACTCAGTGCCACGGGGCTCCGGCAACAGTGGGACAGACAGTGGAGGGACGTGGGCAGCAGAGGGTCCACACTCCTGTCCAGTGAACCAAGGCTCATCTGAGAACCTGGACTCTTGGAGCCTGGAACTAGGTGGGTGGGCACCCCCTGTTCCAGGCTCTGTCTGCTGTCTCCCGGCCCTTCCAGGGCCTGGCCTATGTGCATTGTTGGAATGGTGAGGCAGCTCTGGTTTCTGGTCGTGCCCCAGCACATCCTTAGCACCTGCCAGTTCAGGACTCCTAAGGCACCTTCCAGACCTCCCCAGGCACACAGCACTTATGCCCAGAGTGTCTTGCCATGGGGTCAGCTAAGTCACTGATGAGAAGGACTCTCCTGGTACCTTGTTAAGCTCAGGGTCTTCTTTATCTTTTTATTAAAAATGAGACAAACATGGAGAGCTTCTACCAGGACCCAGAGCTGTTCTGTGGGGCCTGGGAGGCTGGGTCATGGCCGAGCGGGGTTAGATCAAAAGACACCAGCAGGCGTGTTCTTAAGGAGGATGGGGTTAGGTCCCTAGTGAAGGTGATCTGGAGGATGCTGGGGTCACGCTACCCTGGATGGTTCATGGTGTGTCAGGGAGTCATTTCCAGGAGACTCCAGACTGGAGAGGAAGAAGTGGGAAACGGGGGTGGAGCCTCTCCCAGCAGTCCCAAATGTGTGGAGAGGTCCTGACTGGGGGGCTCTTGCCTGAATCTGCCCAGGGTAGAGTGAAGGTGTGGTGCGGGGCTGAGCAGGTTGCATCGGTGGTGAACAGTTTGATTCTTTTGGTGCTGTCGGGCATCCTCAGAAAGAGCATTTGCACGGTGTCAACAACCTATGCACCGGGGAAGGCGTGTGTACTGCCTCACCAAGACCCAGCCCCTGGGCTTGGCTGGGGTTTGAGCAGAGGCTCCACAGTCAGCCAGGAGCCCGGGTACCAGCTCCAGTTCCCATTCCCACCACCAGCTCCTAGGGGGTGAGTGACATGGTCATTTTACCTGTGTGCCTACGTGCGTCTTTGTCTGGTTTTGCCGCTAGAACAAATGCCACAGGCTGGGATGCTTAAGTAGCAGGAAATCTATTTTGTGCCGTTCTGAGCACAGAAAAGTCCAAAATCAAGGACTCGCTCCTCCGGCATCTTCCCGCAGGGTAGAGGGTGAGGGAACCTCCCATGCTTCTGTCTCCGCCACCAAGACTTCAGTTTCATGACTTAGTCTCCTCTCAGGTGCCCCACTTCCTGGTCACCCTGAGGACTAAGGATTTCAACATATGGGTCTGGGGCACAGACCAGTCAGAGCCTGCTCAGGTGTGTGTGCACATATGTCCATTTGTGTGTGTGCTCAGAGGGGGCTGTGTAAACACTGGGGGTTGGACTCACTGCTGTTATTGAGAGTCTTGTACTCCGTCAGACGCCATGGTCCAAAGTCCGAGCCGTTTCTCTCCCAGCATACGGTCTCAGTTTTGAGCCGAGTGCCTCTGAGCTCTGTGAGCAGTGCCTGTCTGTGACACTGGTCATACTTCCATCCCCAAAGCCTTGGTGACAAAAGGCCCTTCCATGCTCCTGGAAAGCTCCGGCCTGTGGCTGGTACTGGGAGCTCTCTTGAGGTTGAAGGCCTTCCTCCCCCTCTGTGTCCCTTCCACCCTGGCTTAGGGCAGGGCCTGCAATGGGTGGGTTCAGGGAAGAGCAGGGGTCAGGGCCTCCCATGCTGCTTTCTCTTCATTAAGCCACAGTGGTGTGGGTTGTAAGCCCAACCCCACACAGTCTCTCTGTGTTCTTTGAGGTGATTTTGGCCTGCGGGTCTTGGTCACGGCCATGAGACACGTTTATTCGACCAACAAAAATTTGGTACAGGAGTCTCAGGCTCCTAGACACGAGCCTTATGTGGCAGAGGCCAAAGGAGCAGTGTTGCTCTGCGGCCACAGCAGAGTCATATCCGTGGGAAGTGTACTCAGCTGGCTGACGGGACCCCCTGCCCGTCCCTAACTCAGGCTGTCACTGCCATGCTCCCTGTGAGTTTGGGGTGAGAGCCCAGGTGTTCCCAGCACTGCCCTCAGTTGCAGAGAGCGCTGCATGACATCCCTGCCCTTCAGGCCATCTCCATGGGTCTGTTCATGGGTACACTGACTGGGAGGTGAGGAAAGAGGGATTGGATAAGGAAGGTCCTGACGGAAAGGTGGTAGCTCTTCATGTGGAGGCCAAGCAGGACGTGTCCTCCCACTATGGTATGGCAAACACCTGGGCTGAGAACCTTCCAAGAGATGCCTGAGTGAGGAGGGCCAGGGCTGGAGTGGAAGCGTGACCTCCATTGTGAGAGGTGGGGATGAAGAGAAGGAGGTGCAGGTGTGGGCTGGCAGGCTCTGTGGGAGAGGTTTTGAGTTTGCTGTGTTGGGGACTCCCTAGCTTCCTTTCTGCCCGCTGTGGTGCCCAGCTGGGATGTCTTCTTATAGGTGTGGGGGCCTCCAAAGTTGGGTGGGAGTTGTGCTTGGAACAGACCCATCCCCTGTCTCCTCTACAGTCAAGAAGAAGCGGACCTGGCACAAACATGGCCCTGGGCAGATGCCGGACATGAAGCCAGTGCAGAATGGCAGCCAGCTCTTCATCAAGGAGTTGCGGAGTCGAACTTTCCCCAGGTGGGTGACCTTCCTCGGGTGGGTGACCTTCCTCGGGTGGGTGACCTTCCTCGGGTGGGTGACCTTCCTCGGGTGGGTGACCTTCCTCGGGTGGGTGGCCTTCCTGGGTGGGTGACCTTCCTCAGGTGGGTGACCTTCCTCAGGTGGGTGACCTTCCTCAGGTGGGTGACCTTCCTCGGGTGGGTGACCTTCCTCAGGTGGGTGACCTTCCTCAGGTGGGTGACCTTCCTCAGGTGGGTGGCCTTCCTCGGGTGGGTGACCTTCCTCGGGTGGGTGACCTTCCTCAGGTGGGTGACCTTCCTCGGGTGGGTGGCCTGTCCCTGTCCTCACCCATGTGGTGGTCCTTCATTGGGTGATTGGACCTTCTTCAGTTAACTGCCTTCCACAGATGACTGGCTTTTCTCAGCTGGGCAGACCTTCCACAGGTGGGTGGGCCTTCTGGGGGTCCAGGCCGTGCTGTCTAAGGGGCGGACCCATCTGCTGAAGCCCTGGCTCCTCCCCCCATCTTCTGATCACCGCACCCAAGGCTGTGTGTACTGTCCCTTGGTCACAGGCCTTTCACTGGGTTCTCCCGTTGTCAGGAACCTGTTGTGGGACCAGGCCTTCTGTAGACAGGTCACTTCTGTCCTCTGTCTGCATCTCTTGAGGACATTGGCACTACTCTTGACCTTTCTTCCTCTGGGTGCAAAGTACCTGTCTCCGTCCTGGTGTCCGGCCACCTACCCCATGCCCTTGTCACCTGGTGGAGGCCCTTGCCCTCCCTCTGTTGCCTACACCCTGTTCTGTCTGAGGTCTGGCAAAGAAGCGGGCAAGAGCAGCCTCAGGAAGCTGCTCTGGGTCAGCCACGGCTGTGAGGCTGCAGAGAGTTTCCAATCGCTGGGTTTCTTTTGATGCTTATTATGTGGCTTCACATGAGCAACTGAGCTGCAGTTTACCCTGGGTCCTCTGAGCCAGGTGCTGCTCCTCCAGCTCCCCTAACCTTCATTGAGATGTAGTTCACTTAGTGTAGTGCACTCATATAAACTTCAGGAGCTCTTGGTATGTGTGTATGTTCATAGATGTGTGCATCTTGATGAACGTTTGCATTAGTCAATTTCAGAGCCTTTCATCTCCACACAGAAATCCTGTCACCTCTCTTTCCCCATGGCCCTGAGGAACCCACGGGCACCTTTACCTGCTGAGCCCATTTTCTCATGTGTAAATCTGCTTGCTGAGACATTTCCTAGAAATAGAACGACCCAGGGTTTGGGTGGCTTCTTTTATTCCGATTATTTTCAAGGCTCATCCCCCCTGTAGCATTTGTCAGGACTTCATTCTCTCTTTGGCTGAATAGTCTCCCCTTGTCTGGCTGGACCACTGGCTGTTTATAGCGTTCAGCTGATGGCCATTTGAGCTATTTCTGTTTTTGTTTTTATATTTTTACTTTTTGACTACTATGAATAATTGTGTCTAAATATTTATGTACACGTTTTTGTGTGGTCATATGTTTCCATTTCTTAGTGTGGAGCCTCTGGGTCGGATGGAAATCCTGTGTTTAATTGTCTGAAAACTGCCGGGCGGCTTTGCAGGGCAGCTGCCTCCTGTGACATCCCTGCCAGCCTTGCAGGGAGTTCTCCGCATTCTCCCAGCTCCCTCGACTGTCGAGACTTTGAATCTGGCCGTCCTGGGGTGTGAAGAGGTCTCTCATAGTTTGGTGTGCATGTCTTTCGTGACTAGAGATGTTGAACAACTTTTGTTCACATGTGAGCCTTTCTGTCTCTTCTTAGAGACTCTACTGAGGGCCTTTGCTCATACATTGTGTGTGTGTGCACACACACACGTGTGCATTTGCAGGCCAGAGGGTAACCTTAGGCATTGTTTAACAGACATGATTCTCTCTCTCTCTCTTTCTGTCTCTCTGAGATGGGGTCTCTCAGCCCTTTGCCTCACACTTTAAACATTACTATATTTATACGTTTATTCATGTACATGTGTACATGCATTCATGTGTATAAAAAGGCCTGGTGGCAGGTACCTTTATCTGCTGAGCCATCTCACTGATCCTGCCTCACACTTAAAAAAAGTTTTTTTAGATTTATTTTATGTTTTGCACATATACATATATCCCACACGCATGTCCAGTGCCCATGGAGGTCAGAAGAAGGTATCAAATCTCCTGAATCTGTAATTATGAATGGTTTTGAGCTACCATGTAGATACGAGGCACTAAACCTGGGTCCTCAGCGAGAACAACAAGTGCTCTTAACCACTGAGCATCTCTGCAGTCCCACCACCTCACACCTTTTAAAATAACCTTTTTGTTATTGACTTATAAAGGTTTTTTTTTAAAAAAACATATTTTAATGACTTTCAAAAATTTTGTGTATGTGTTTGTATCTGTGTGGCCAGATGTGCTCATCAGTTCAGGTGCCTGTAGAGTCTAGACGAGGGCATCGGCCCCCCTGCAGCTGGACTTAGAGGCAGCTGTGAGCCACCCGACAGTGTTCTTTCTTAGCTTTCCATAGTCCAGATGCATATTCCTTGCGTGTCATTGGCAGATACTTCCTGCCCCGTAGTTTGTCTTTCGACTTTCTCAATGGTGGCCTTTGAAGCAGAAAGTGCTTTTATCTAATCTTTTACTTGTTTCTCCTGCTCTTGTTACTATCTAAAACCTTCACCAAATCCAAGGTCATGACGATTTATCTTCCTGTTTTCGCCTAAAGGCTTTGCAGTTATAGCGTTTAGTTTGTACCTGAATACATTTGGAGTTAATTTTTGCATATAGAATGGAGTAAAAATCTGCCTTCCTTCTTCTCCCCAATATCACTTGTTGAAAAGACTTCCTTCTGCTGTTAGATGGTCTTGGCATCTCTGTTGAAATCATTTGTTCATAAGTGTCCTCAGTTAATGTCTGGACAAAGTTCTAGGTGCCGGTACCTAGGTAGGTACCAGGTCTGTTCTTGTGCCAGGGCCACACTTGACTCCTGTAGTCAAGGTTTGAAGTGAAGAGGTCCTGAAACTTTACTCTGTGTTTTCAAGACTGTGTTATTCTGGCCCTCTCACGTGGTTCCCTCATGTGGCTCCCTCACGTGGTCCATGTGGACTTTAAGATCAGCTTGTGAGTTTTGACAAGAAAGTTACCTGAGATTCTGCAAGATGAAGTAGAGGGATTTGTTTTGCTCTCTCTTTGCCATGCAGGAGAGAGAGAGAGAGAGAGAGAGAGAGAGAGAGAGAGAGAGAGAGAGAGAGAGAGATATCGATCTACCCAGGTGATGGTGTCTCTCTGCCTGCCTATGCTGCAGTGGAAAGGGTGGCCAGCACACAGGAACATAGCAGAGCTTTGCTGTCTGTCATCATTGTGGTACCAGGCTCCCACCTCCCCATCACAGTTACCAATGGGCCTGTGTGCCATGCTCTCAGTGGTGGGTTGCTGGAATCAGCACCACAAACTTGCCTACAGCTGTCTCCGTAGTTTTCGGGGTGCTGCAACAGGCCAACCTCCAGGAGCACAGGAGGCACGTGGCCAGGTATCCTGAGGCCCCCGACCCACCCTTTGTCCACAGTGCTGAAGATGTGGTGTCCCGTGTGCCAGGCAGCCAGCTCACTGTGGGCTACATGGAGGAGCATGGCTTCACCGAGCCCATCCTTGTCCCCAAGAAAGATGGACTGGGCCTGGCTGTCCCTGCCCCAACATTCTATGTGAGTGACGTGGAGAACTATGTGGGTGAGTACTATCCTTTGTGTATCTTGTAGGAGCCTGGAGTAGGGAGGTGTTGGGATGAGGAACTGTGCTTTGTATAAGTGCCTGGCCTTATCCATGATCTGATGAGAGTAGGTAAGGCTTAAGGCTCTTGAGGCAGGATCAGTCACTGAGCTTGGAGCCCCAGTGACCGACCCTCCTGGGGCCATCCCTGCTTCTCTCTCCCAGTGCAGGCATTACAGGCATGAATGGCCACTCTCCCCACTTTAAATGAATGCTAGGAATCTGAGCTCAGAATATGTAAATACTTTGCTTTACCCAATGATCCATCTCCCTGACTTTCATGAAGATTTATTTGTTTGTTTGTTTATTTTAGACAGTGTAGATGTAACCGTCTTGTTAAATAAGAAACACAGAGCCAATGCAGAGATGAAAGCCCAAGAGGTCAGAGCAATAGCTAAGAGCTAAAAACCTTACCCTTCACTGCCGCTGCTGTCCTCCTCAGCAAGAGACCTACATCCTGTGTGTTTGTCCTGTTTATTGACTTTCTATTCTGCCCTCTCATTGGTTGTAAACCCAACCACATGACCTCCTTGTCACTGCTCATCTATACAGACTTCCAGATCTTCTATGGTTGGTATTGAGATTAAAGGCATGTATCTCCATGCTGGCTGTGTCCTTGAACACACAGAGATCTGCCTAGCTCTGCCTCCCAAGTGATGGGATTAAAGGCATATACCACCGCCCAGTTTCTGCTATGGCTTGCTATTAACTCTGACCCCCAAATAAAATCACATTTCAGTACAAATAAAATATCACCATAAGGCAGATCCTCCTCACTGGGTAGCTCTGGCTAGTCTAGAACTCTTTATATAGACCAAGCTGGCTTTGAACTCCCAGAGCTCTGCCTGCTTCTGCCATCACACCTGGCACATGGAACATTTTAAATTCACAAAATGAAGGAAACAAACAGCAAGCCTGTGTACCTGACTGTTGGCCACACACCCACCAGCTTCGTGTTGATTTTCTCCTTCCCAAACTTCTTTCCTCTTAAAGTGTTTTAAGACCTACCTTCCCTACCTCTTTTTGCCCATTAACAACAATGCTAGCTGAACATGGTTTTAAACATAATTGCAATTCAGTCATTGCACCACATTGATAATTCCCTGATAGAGTCACCTGATGTTGTCATCTACAAATAAATGTGTTGGGCCACATTCTTGGCTATCCTGGGACATATGTTCCTGTGGACTGCAGGTTGCATATGCTTATACTTTGGCCTAATTCTCCCAGTTCCTTCAGAAAATTCCTGTTTAGAGTTGTGGAGAAGGCTTGCCATGTAAGTCTGATGACCTGAGGTCACATTCCTAGAACTCACATAAAAAGCCAACGTGGTAGTGTACATCTATAATCCCAGCACCCCTACTGTAAGATGGAAGCCTAGGACAAGAGAGTCACCCAGACGCTCACAGGCCAGCTGGTCTGGAGTATGTAGCAGCAAAGAACAAAGAGAGCCTGCTCAAACCAAGCGGAGTTGAAGGTGTGGACCAACTCCTGAAAGTTGTCTTTTGGCCTCCACATGCACACTTGCATTCACATACATAAGACATATGCATGCATGCATTCGTTTACCTGTGTAAGGTCCTGGGTTTTATCTCCAGAAATACAAAGAACTCTTTACATTTGGCCATTTGTCTCAGTCTTTAAACAGGACCCGTGGGTAGCATTTGGTTTTCATGTCCCTTACATCTTCTTCTGTGACAGCCTCACACCCCTGCCATTTTGTCAGTTTGGTGGGTCCTCCAGAATTTCTCATATCCAAGATGTGATTGGTTGTCAGAGTCCCTGCTATGGCATCCGGCAGATCACTGGGTCCTGGGTGTTTTCCTGTAGGCTTCAGCTTGCAGCCCTTCTTGCATTCCCACTCAAGGATTTGTGGCTCTCCCTTCCCAGCGGGTACACCTCCACCTTTGAGGACACCTGCAGTGCCTAACACACACCTGCAGTGATGCTGCCATGCTCAGTGGGGCCTGGTGTCCAGGCTTCTTGTCCACGGATGCTCCAAAAGCTTTCACCTTGTGTTTGAGCAGGACTGTGGACCCCGACAAAAGGGCATGTTTGCCTGTCCATTCTGTGTTGTTTCTTCCTCTCTTGAGCATGACTCTTTTGTAAAGACTGTTCTGTCCTTGATTATTTGAAGAGCCTCAGCTTTTCCTCGTCAGCTCCAGAAAGGGCAAGATGAGTGTTCTCCCCTCTAGTCATCAATTGATCAGAACAGGAAGTTGGTGCCTATATTAGTTCTCCTATATTAGAGTTCTGTCACTGTAATAAAATATCTGAGACAAATGATTTATAAAGGGAGGAAAGGGTTATTTGAACTCATGATTCTAGAGCTGCAAGTCCACAGTCATCAGCCCCAAAGCCTTGGGTCCCTGATAAGGTTGTGTGTGATGGAGAAAACTGCTCATATCATACACTGTGATATGAGGAAGCAAAAGGAAGAAGAAACCAGGGTCCTGCAGTCCTCTCCAGGGACTTGTGACCTAGGATTCTCCCCACTTCCTAAATGTTCCACTGCCTCCAAATAGCAGCACAAGCTTGGACCAAGCCTTTATATAGCTATACCAAACAAATGCCCTTGAAATGCAGGGCTCCTGGCTTTTAATTTTAATATTGTCCTGGAAGTATTTGTGCAAAGATGTTTGTTGTTACCTGAAGCTCAACTTGACCATGTGTCTGTATATTTATTTGCTGATGTGGTCTTTCTAGCTGAGGTGAGATTCACTACCTCACAGTGTTATTGGTCCAGGAAAGGAACATAAGTTACTCCGAATTCACAGCTATTATAAGTAGAGGAGATAAGGTCAGCCCTTGTCTGTTCTATGGGGTGGGTCACTGCCCATAGGACAGTGTACAAGGGCCACTGAAGACATGTAAGTGTCCACCCCTGTCATGTCCTTCAGGGAGGCCATAGCACATTCCTCCCGTGCTCATGTCCTCCACTTCCTCCCCAGGGCCAGAGAGAAGCGTGGATGTGACAGACGTCACCAAGCAGAAAGACTGCAAAATGAAGCTGAAAGAATTTGTGGACTATTACTATAGCACCAACCGCAAGCGTGTCCTCAATGTGACCAACCTTGAATTCTCAGACACCAGGTGACAGGCTACTCTGGGTTGGGGCTTGGCGGGTCTGGCTCAGGGTCAGTGTCACCGGTCCTGAGTTCTCAGGATGGTGTTGGACCGTCCTGAGGTGAGGCCTGCGAGAGCTGGCTCTGGTACCTGCATGGGGTCCTGGGGTTGTGAAGCCTGGTTCGGGGTTCAACCCTGGTGTGGGGACTGTGAGGCTTTACTTGGGGTTCTGCCCTGGGTGGAGGCTGCAAGGCCTGACTTGGTGTCCTGCTCTGCATGGCCTGCTGCTATCCTGTGAGCTGCCCAGGAATCACCATGCAGGCTTGGCTCTGTCTCTTAAAACACAGTGAAACAACTCGGATGAAATAGGAGCAAACAGAGAAACCACCCCCCTCCCAGAGAAAGCCATTGAAGCAATATGAATGAGTCCCTTCCAGAAGCACATGCTCCTCATCCACACTCATGACGTGCTGAGATGACACACTGGCACCCACACTTGTGACACACAGAAACTCACAGAAGTATGACACACAAACAGAAGCACAACACATTGACATACACTCATGACACACAGACAATGCACACACCCACTCACACTTGTAATACACTCATGCATGCCTAGGGACACACTAAGACAGCATGATGACATACTCTCATGACACACTGAGGCAGCACAGTGACACACCCAGAATCATGGCATACTCATAGAACAAGATGTAGACACACTCAAGACACATACTTACAGACATTCACACTCATAAACACTCTGAGACACAGCACTGACATGGTCAGGATACCCACAGCATATTCACTATATGAATACACAGTTCCCTCCTGACTGTACCGTAACCACTGAAACTTTCAACACACTGTGACTCTCACTGGCACTACACTCAACACTTCCATGGCGTACTCCCCGCCACATGTACCAACACCCTTGTGTGCACACACTTACTCATCTACGTGGAATCGCACTGTGGCGGCTGCTCCGCACCTCCCAGGCCTACTGCTTGCCTTGAAATATGAGGCCACTCACAGCTGTCCCAGCAGGCCCCAAGTGTTAGCATTAGCACGATCCCTGTGGGATGGGGTGTCTGTGGGTCAGTTATGCACAGGCTCTGCCCCATCTCGAGGCTGGGGCAACAGGGCCGAACTGTGATTGGGGGGCATTTTCATGGAGATGGAGAGCTCCCGTACACTAACCGGGAGCGACACAGCAAGCCTGGAGGTTACACCATGAGGAGCAGGGAGCACAGACAGTGGGAGGGGCCTGGGGGCTGATGCCTTTATGGGTCCTAGGCTTCATCCAAATGCATTGGAAACCTAGGAGGGTTTTTATTGGTCTGTTTACTGGAGACATGAGTTCCCTGGGGGTCACTGAGAGGGATTACTGGGACAGGTGTGCATCATGCCCACTGAATGTGGGGGTCAGCAGAGTTGGACATATAAGGTGCCTGTCCCACAGAGAGGGAGTCCCCAACTGCAGAATTTCTGTGGGTCATATTGAAGATGTGGAAGGAGGGTAGGGACTAGGGGTTGAGTCAGGGGTGCTGGAGTCCTACCTAGGTATGGAAAAGACTAGCTCATATGTAAGATGGATACAGAGGATGAGGAGGCTATATGGAGCTACTCCAGACAGGGTCAGGGTGTATGTGGCCTTCAACAGAGGCAAGGTAGAGATTTGCGGGGCATAGGAGTTGAGGCTAGGTGTAGAGGTGTGAGAGACCCTGTTAGGCCCGAGGCAGCAAGAACATTCAGATCTGGTTCTCTGTCACTGCACCTGGGTGCTGACATTTCACTAAACCCCAGGTGTATTCGATTACTGTCTATTGCTGTGGTAAAACACCATGACCAAAAGCAAGTTGGGGAGGAAAGGGTTTATTTCATTTCATAGCTGTAGTCCATCATGCAGGGAAGTCAGGGAGGAGCCTGGAGGTAAGAACTGCAGCAGAGGCCGTGGAAGAGTGCTGCTACTGCCTTGCTCCCCATGGCTTGCCCTTATACATGCAGGACCACCTGCTCAGGGGTGGCACCACCCCCCACAGTGGCCTGGGCCCTCCTATATTGGTTATTAGTCAGGAAAATGCCCTACAGGCTCACCCACCGGCCAGTCTGATACAGGCATTTTCTCAGCTGAGGTTCCCTCTTCCCAGATGACTCTGGCTTGTGTCAAGTTGAAAAAGAAACTCACCAACACACCGGGTCACCTCTGCCTTTTCCCACCTTCGTCGGAAGTGATGTAGCTGATTTGACAGCAACTAAATGTGACAGGGAGTCCCTGGGCGCCTGTGCTTGCCCTGGAGGGAGGTGGTCTTTTTTCAAATGGCACAGGAGGCACTGGGCCATGTGTGAGAAACATTTCTTCTGAAAGTCTTGTGGTACCAACCCCAGTGGACCATTTTAAGGGCTCAGCTCTCTTCCTGGGGTAGAGAAAAATCTCCATGGCCTCTGCAGCCCTACACAGTGGTCAGGCTCCTTCCATCCTCTGGAGCCCTTGGTTTACTCCCCTATAAAGAGAGATGGCTGCCCAGGGCCTGCAGATTTATGAGGTAGCATGTGGAAGGAGCCTTGTACTGTTCCTACCTTAGAATGCATTAAAAATGGAAGCTCTGGGCCCTATCCCCCTGACTACTCTTCCTTTTATGGCCCTAGAATGTCCAGCTTTGTGGAGCCACCTGACATTGTGAAGAAACTTTCATGGGTGGAAAACTACTGGCCTGATGATGCATTGCTGGCCAAGCCCAAGGTGACCAAGTATTGCCTGATCTGTGTGAAGGACAGCTACACTGACTTCCACATAGACTCTGGGGGTGCCTCGGCCTGGTACCATGTCCTCAAGGTGAGCCACACTCCTCAAAACATACCTCACCCTTGACCTCCTATTCTCTGTCCTCAGGATTACAGCCCCTCCAAGCCCTGTCTGTAGCCAGGAAGTTACCCACTTGCAGAGAAGGGGGACCCTGGGATGGCCAGTTCTGGGGCAGGAAGCCAACAAGATGTGTATGGGTAGAGAAGTATCTGGGGCCAGTGACAAACATGTCCTTGGGCTCATTAACAATTAGGGGAGGCCACTGGGTCACCAGTGCCCCAAGTAGAATGCAGAGGTGCTGGGAAGACTTCCCAGCAACCACACTGATGTTAGCAGGCCAGATGGCAGGTGCCTGAGCCAGTAGGGAGGGCTGAGGGGCTTATCACTGAGGCAAAGGGGGAATTCAGAGAACAAGATGTATAGAACAGCAGAAACCCTGAGCTCTGGCTCCACAGCAGCAAACTATACTTCTCCAGACCAGTTCTGCTTGAGCTGGGGTGGTGGACTCATATACCCTTTCTGGCCCTGGTGAGACTCTGAGCAAGCCATCATGGTGTCTGTTCCCAGAACATAAAAATGAGGCTCTTTCTGCTCTGGATGCAGAGCCTGGCCTGGGCTTGCCCATGACCACCCAGGAAATGATGACTAGCTTTTACTCCAGTCTAGAAGCCCAGAAGCTCTTGAGAACAGAGCTGCTAAGGACTCGCTGTAGGGCACTTTGCATTTTTATTACTCCCTGAGCACCACGTAGTGCCGTGGAATGTGTGTACTGCTCCTGACCATATCGGGCTCACACACCTAGAATCTTCCCAACAGGGAAACTTCCAAAATGCAAAGCAGCATTGCAGATGTGAATGGAGAGCCTGAGAGGATGCTTTTCAAGTCAGAACCTCTCCCCGGACCCCAGCAGGTTGTGAAGGGCTCCACTCCAGACCCGTTGTCCCCAGCACCTCCTGGACTCTGCTGTTTGTCTCTGTGCTCCAGCTTCTACTGGGCTGTATCCTCTGGCAGAGAGTCTCTAGCACCTGGTAGTCTCTACCCCCATCCATAATGTTACCAGAACCCTGTGGGCTCTGCCCTCACCCCAGCATCCTCAGCACCCAGTGGGCTCTGCTCCCCACCTCAGCATCCTCAGCATCCAGTGGGCTCTGCTCCCCACCTCAGCATCCTCAGCACCCAGTGGGCTCTGCCCTCTACCTCAGCATCCTCAGCACCCAATGGGCTCTGCTCCCCACCTCAGCATCCTCAGCATCCAGTGGGCTCTGCTCTCTATCCCAGCATCCTCAGCACCCAGTGGGCTCTGCTCTCTACCCCAGCATCCTCAGCACCCAGTGGGCTCTGCCCTCTACTCCAGCATCCTCAGCACCCAGTGGGCTCTGCTCCCCACCCCAGCATCCTCAGCACCCAGTGGGCTCTGCCCTCTACCCCAGCATCCTCAGCACCCAGTGGGCTCTGCTCCCCACCTCAGCATCCTCAGCATCCAGTGGGCTCTGCTCCCCACCTCAGCATCCTCAGCACCCAGTGGGCTCTGCTCCCCACCTCAGCATCCTCAGCACCCAGTGGGCTCTGCCCTCTACCCCAGCATCCTCAGCACCCAGTGGGCTCTGCCCTCCCCACCCCAGCATCCTCAGCACCCAGTGGGCTCTGCCCTCTATCCCAGCATCCTCAGCATCCAGTGGGCTCTGCCCTCTACCCCAGCATCCTCAGCACCCAGTGGGCTCTGCCCCCCACCTCAGCATCCTCAGTACCCAGTGGGCTCTGCCCCCCCCATCCCAGCATCCTCAGCATCCAGTGGGCTCTGCCCCCCACCTCAGCATCCTCAGTACCCAGTGGGCTCTGCCCCCCCCACCCCAGCATCCTCAGCATCCAGTGGGCTCTGCCCCCCACCCCAGCATCCTCAGCATCCAGTGGGCTCTGCCCCCCACCTCAGCATCCTCAGCACCCAGTGGGCTCTGCCCCTACCCCCCCAACATCCTCAGCACCCAGTGGGCTCTGCTCTCTACCCCAGAATCCTCAGCATCCAGTGGGCTCTGCTCTCTACCCCAGCATCCTCAGCACCCAGTGGGCTCTGCTTTCCACCCCAGCATCCTCAGCACCCAGTAGGCTCTGGCCCCCACCTCAGCACCCAGCAAACTGTCTTCCACCTCAGCAGCCCAGCACCAGGTGGGCTCTGCCCCACATCCCTGGTGTTGCAGCTCTGCCACTGGGCTCTTTTGGCAGGGGGAGAAGATCTTCTATCTCATCCGGCCAGCCTCAGCCAACATCTCCCTGTATGAACGCTGGCGGTCAGCCTCCAACCACAGCGAGATGTTCTTTGCCGACCAGGTAGACAAATGCTATAAGTGCACAGTCAAGCAGGGGCAGACCCTCTTCATCCCCTCAGGTGAGTGTGCAGGGCCCAGGCTGGCTGCCCATCATACTCACTGCCTCTGTCCCCCACCCCCACTGCATCCCCCTGACTGGAGTGTCTGGCTTCCCTGGCTGGCCTCTGCCCTGGCCCAGTCCTCATGGAAGGACCAGCAGTGGGCCTTTCACAGCAGGAGGCCTGTGTGCGGGACCTGCCCTAGTCAGCACCAGGTTACTTCAGGGAGGTGGCCAGCTAGCTTTGGCATGGGAGACCTGGCTCAGTCAGTAGCTCTGGAGGAGGAGGGTAGGATTTAGAAGTGTTCCTAAGGAATGCTTGAACTAATGTAATATAGTATGCCCTGAGCAGCCGAGGCTGCCCTGTTCTCCTGGAAGGGTGAATCTCAGAGCTGAAAAGTCCCCTCTAAAAGACTCCTTCCCTCTAATGTAACTTGACCACATCCTGAGAGTAAAGCATAGGCCCCCCTACTGTACCGTGTAGGAGCTGATCCGCCTGCAGGTTTCTTTGTGGTTATGTATATGGTTTTTCACTTACAATCAGGATCCAAATGAGGCCCTAGAACCCGACTAAACGTGGCCTCTGACCCTGGCTCTAGGGCCTCCCCTTCCCCGAAGACATCCTCACAGTTACTTCGGGAGGAGTTATAGGTTCTCTGGAGTCCGGCCCCAGCTCCGCCCCCTAGAATAACCTAAAGCCAAATCTCAGCCTCTGGGGAGAGTGGCGGTTCCAGCCGTCTCTTCTCGCCGCTGTGTGGGCAGGTCTGAGACTGGGCTCCCTCTCCTGATGGCAGTGCTGCCAGGGGTGTCCTGACTATGTCCCCTTGGCTCCTAGGCCCCAGTTTCTATCTGTCTGGTAGCAGGGTGTTCAGCAGACACACCATGTTACCTCAGACACACTCCCTCCTCCATCTTTCTCGGAGGTTCCTACCTGTCGTGAGCAGGGAGGACCAATGAGGCAAAGGTCTGGGATGGCAGGAGCTGGAGTCCATGGTGAGTGGGGGAGGTGAAAGCAGTCACGGGGGCAAGGTAGAGGCTAAACGTGTCTCTCCCAGGCTGGATATACGCCACGCTCACGCCCGTGGACTGCCTGGCCTTCGCTGGACATTTCCTCCACAGCCTCAGTGTGGAGATGCAGATGAGGTAGGGGTCTCCTGCACTGCTGTCTACCCTCGGACCAGGGTTCCCAGGGGGCGTCACGGCCAGACTCCTGGCTGGGCCCAGCTGTGGGGGGCTAGGCTGACCTCTTTGTGCCGAGGGGAAGGAGGGATGGGTTCCATGGTCTGGGCTAGAGCAAGCCCAGTGGTGGTCTGGGATCGTTAAGGCCGCTGTCATCTTCCTGGACTATGGCCAGCCTCTCTAGTAACCACAGCCCACTGCTTCCACCCATGGTGGCCATCACTTGGGGTTACGTCGGGCCCAGTGGGGAGGCCTGAGCTGGCTCGATAGCCTGGATTCTCCCTTTGATGTGGCCTACTTGATGCTTCCTGCACCGATTAATTCTTTCCTGTGGCTTCCAGGGCATATGAGGTGGAAAGAAGGTTAAAACTAGGCAGCCTGACTCAGTTTCCCAACTTTGAAACTGCCTGCTGGTACATGGGGAAGCACCTATTGGAAGCATTCAAAGGTACCTGTCACTCCAGGTTGGGTGACTTGAGCTGGCAGCCCTGGACTAAGGGACATCTTGGTCCTTTGTGAGCCCTGATCATGACCCCTTAGGACACAGGATAAGAAGGTCCCTGGGGGCTTGGTGTAAGCTCTGACCCACTAAGACAGGGCTGAGGGTTCCTTGGCAGAGAGGGGAAAAAGAAGTGGCCTGCTCAGGGGCCTGTTGGGTAAGCTTCATGTGAGATGGGAGGAGACAGGAGGTCAGTCATTCCCCTGCAGGGCAGGTGCCAGGTGGGCGGGTACCCCAGATTCCAAGGAGAACCGTTGGCAGTTGGACGGGTGGCCTGGGGCAGTGGCCTCTGGCAGGCCTCTTGCTGGGGCAGGTTAAGCAGCCACCACACTAACCTGTCGTGTCCTTCCCAGGTTCTCACAAGTCTGGGAAACAGCTGCCCCCACATTTAGTTCAAGGAGCTAAAATTCTCAATGGTGCTTTCAGGTCATGGACGAAGAAGCAGGTAGGAAGCAGCGCACTGTGTACTTGTCTGCGGGAACAAGGAATTGGGGGAAGATACCAAGGGTGTGTCCCACAAGTAGTAGGCACTGTCTCCCCAGGCTGGCCTAAGCTGGCCTCTGACACTCGCCTTTATCCCCTGATGGAGATTGTCTGGGCCAGCCTGGGGTCACTGGCCCCAGGGCTAGATTCCCTCAGGAGTTTGGGCAAGGACAACTTTGTTAATCTGGAAAGGGCAGAGAGGGCCCCAGGAAGCAGCTGGTACATTGACCACACATGTGGATCTGGACAGGAAGTGCTAGGGATGCACATGTGGCTCGTGCCCCTCAGCTGCTGTAAAGTCTGGTGTGGATGTAGCCTCCCAGCCAAACTGCCTTGTGACCTGGGAACCCCTTTCCCTCCTCCTTATCCTCTCCTCTGATCCTGTGCACTGGTTTCCTCCAGCCCCTGGGAGCTGTTTCTCAGACAAAGGCCACAAGGATGCCAGCTTTCCACTTACTCTCTCCTCTTACCTGGGCTGTGGCTACAGGGTCTGGCTTAGCTTAGCGTAACCTTGTGATGTTGTCTCCCAATGAGGGCTCTCACTATTCAGAGCACCTGTCCACCTGCCACTTGAAGGACAAGGGGTCCCTTCTAAGTCAGAGAGAACAAGTTAGGAGGCCTTGAGGGCCTTGAGGCAGAGGCCAGGTAGGGAACCATGTCCATGGCCTGTTTCCACCCGTGCGTGGGCCGGATGAGGTGGGCTGCCAATGTTCTCCTGGGACCATCCTGTGGCTAGCATCTTCTTGAAACTCAAAGCCGGGACAGTCCAGGGGTCCCTCCCACCTCCCCTTCACCACATGGTCAGGAAAAGAGAGCTGGCTTACGTCCACTCACAGCCAGCTAGCTAGCTGGTGGTGGCATCAGGCAAGGCCCAGTCTTGATACATTTTTCACTAACAGAGGTGACTCACAGAAAGCTGCCTCACTGGGCAGGGCCCCAGAATCCTATGCACCAGGCCTTGCTCCACGGCAGCTTCTCACCCCAGGGGGTGGCCCTGGCGGGGTGGACAGGGAATGGCTGAGGTACACAGTGGCCAAGTTGGCACTGCCCCCACTGTTCCACAGGCTTTGGCAGATCACGAGGACGAGCTCCCCGAGCACTTCAGGCCCTCACAGCTCATCAAGGACCTGGCCAAAGAGATCAGGCTCAGCGAGGTAAGGCCATGCCAGGGTGGCGGGCCCCTGGGACAAGGGTGGGCCCAGAGCCTGCCAGGGAAATCCCTCTGCCTTAGTGTCATGCCCAGGGCTTGGAGAGTGCTTGGCGAGAAGAGGTGAAGGGAGAGAAGGGTGGAGAACCCTGAGTCTAGTCTTTGAGTCCCAGTTCTCCTGAGTCTGGAGGAAGTGGGCAGCCAGGCTCCTCCTGGGCCTGGGGAGGGCAGAATAGCCCCAGGAGGTGGGGACTGAGTGATGATGCTCTGGGACAGTGTGAGTGTGTCACACAGGGCTGTAGATTGTGTGAACGTTTCTTGATGTTACTGGACAGTGTGATGACCATGCCACTTGACAACGTGGAACAAAGATGAGTGTGTCACGTGGTATGGGCTATGTGTGCTGACAGCCTCTCCCAACATGGCTGTGAGGGTCCCCAGAGTCCTGGCATGGTCTAGAGGGAACACAAATGACCCTTTCCTTTTCCCATACCAGAACACCTCCAAAACTGTCCGACCTGAAGTAAATGCTGTCGCCTCCTCAGATGAGGTCTGTGACGGGGACAGGGAGAAGGAGGAACCGCCATCTCCCATTGAGACTACCCCACCTCGATCCTTCCTGGAGAAAGTGTCCAAAAAAAAGACTCCCAAGACTGTGAAGATGCCCAAGCCATCCAAAATCCCCAAGCCTCCCAAACCCCCCAAGCCCCCCAAGCCCCCCAAAACCCTGAAGCTCAAGGATGGAAGCAAGAAGAAAGGGAAGAAATGCAAGGAGTCGGCCTCACCCACCATCCCCAACCTGGACCTGCTGGAGGCCCACACGAAAGAGGCGCTGACCAAGATGGAGCCACCCAAGAAAGGAAAGGTGAGGCCTGAGCTCTTCCCCCTGATGGCCTGAGGCCCTTCAGCCCCTGCCTTGGCCAACTAGGGCTGACATGTCTTTGCTCTCCTTTGTCACTGGGTGGAGAGGGGAGACCAGCTGTGGGGTATGGACTCCAGAGAGTGCATGGGGTCCAGGGTCTGCCTATCAATACATCTGTACAAAGTACTTCCCTGTCTGTGCCAGCTGCTAGGCCTGCACATGGGGCCAAAACCCCAGGCAGATCCTGCAGAGCAGTGAGCCCCCCCCCCCCGAGAGAGGTAGCACAGCCTGTTTGTTCTGTGGCAGGGGTAGCACTCAGGAAGCCACTGGATTGATGCGGGGTGGTCTCTAGGCAGAGGCCACCCTGCTTAGTTTTCCCAAGTACTAGAACCCACCCCTGGGCTAAGGTCCTGAAGATATACAAGGCATCCGTTTGAGGAGGAACTGGGAGAGGGCAGAAGGTTAGGAGAAGGGATTGTTAGGAGGGCCTGAGCCACTGAGGACAGAGAGATGGGCTCACTAAAGGGTCTTACTGAACCTATGAGATTAAGGACTGTTGGTCATGAACCCCTTCCAGGACGGGTACACTTCTTTCCTACATCTTGGGGGCCATCCTCATAGCTTGTAATATTCCATTGGTACTGTTCTTCTGGGGCAAGGAGGGAAGAGGGAGAGAGGGGTGGATGTATGAATGGGTAGGTGAATGGGTGGTTAGGTCACTGATGGGCAGTGGATGGATAGATGGACAGGTGGACAGGTGGATAAATGGATGAGGGACAGATAGGTAGGTGAATGGTTGAATGAGAAATGAAAGACTAAATAAACAGATGGATAAATGGGCAGATAAAAGAATGGATGGATGTGCTGTGTGTGGACCAGCAGGAGTGGACCACTGGGTTTCTGTGACATTGTAACCCAAGCCCATTCCCCTTCTATGTCTACCTTTGGGTCATGGCTGCTCTGTTTGCAGACCCCAAAGAGTGTCCTGAGTGTTCCCAATAAGGACACAGTCCACACACAGAATGATATGGAGAGGCTGGAAATCCGAGAGCAAACTAAGAGCAAATCAGAGGCCAAGTGGAAGTACAAGGTGAGGATGGGGTGTAGACCTGTGGTAGGGGATGTCCTGTCCCCAGGAGGCGGGGCCTAAGGAAAGTCTTGTGAGTCTGGAGTGCCCATGACCTCCTTTAAACCATCCCCTGGGTATGAAACCAAACGTGCCTTCGCCATTTTTTCCTCCACTGTCTCTCACCTTCTTCACGGTCCCATTTCTGGTCCGTGTTCCCATTCCCTGAGACTGGGCAGCATCCCAGGGTGGGTCCTGCATGCTGATGGCTAGGCAGCCATCTGTGAACAGCTTTCCTGGGAATGTTCTGGTTCCCAGTTATGTCCAATAACATGGGTTGGACTACTAGCCCCTCATTGGACTCAGGGACAACCTTGGTCTTCTTTCAGAACAGCAAACCTGACTCTTTACTAAAGATGGAGGAGGAGCAGAGGTTGGAGAAATCACCCCTGGCTGGGAACAAGGACAAGTTCTCCTTTTCTTTCTCCAACAGAAAACTTCTAGGGTATGTGAGAGCATGGGAAGGGGTGAGGGTAAATGTACAGATGTCCCACATCACATACATGTCCCCATACTGTGCATGCAATCCACACACCCAACAAATACTGTGTGTCATCCTGTACCCACAGACACATCTGTCACATGCACACTCCAGTGGACGTTCCAAATTGTACTTCATACCATGCGTCCCCATTTATATATGACATCATGCACACACAAACATATACATTGCATCATAACCTCCACCAACACTGTCCATAGCAGGCATGCATATCCACACACCATATGTATACAGATAGTTATATACCCTCATCACATACCCATTCCATACATATGTAAGTAATGCAGTCATCCCATAGGCATCTCACATCTACACTCCATACATGCCGCACACTACATGTAACCCCCACATCATAGATGCGCACGTACACACACGCACGCACACACGCATGCACGCACGCTCGGTTGACACCCTTGAGTGATTCTTTTCCAAGCCATTGATCTCACTCACAGCTCTGTTGCATTGAACACCTTGGTTTCTGCTTCCAGAACAGTCTGCAGGGTACATGGAGAGTACAGTTGTAGTGGGGGCCAGCAAGGCAGCAGGGGCACCCTGACAGAATGGCTGCTGGCATGAGCTGACGCTGAGGATATGAGTAGGATCAGGAGACAGTTCTCTGAGCCCAGTGGCCAGTAGGGCACGACGGTGCACTCAGTAAATTCATGACTCCACATGACTTCCATGGGGAAGAATGTGTGGATTTGTGTGCTGAGGGCCTCAGGAGAGGTACTGAACTCAGAGAGGGGAGCCACCAGCTCTGGAGCTGGGTGAGCCTCAGCATGGCCACTGCGGCCTCGGTTTCAGTTGTGAGCAGGAAGAACGACCACACAAGCACCTTTATTGCATCCATCATCCTCACAGTGTAGGGTGACGAACGTGTCCTGCTGAGATATCCCCATTGCCTGCAGGAGTGGCAGCCTCTGCTTTCTCTCCTGAGAATGGAGGGAAAGGCCTGTGGGTGATGGAGAAACAGTGTAGCCAAGTGGGTGCCCTCAGAGTTACTCGGTGGAGTAGAACCCACACAGGCCTGCTCTTGCTACCCTGATTTGATGAGTCTGCTTGTCATTTCATTAGAAGTGTCCCTTCTGGGTCCCAGAGCAGCTCTCCGCTAACATCAGTTCTATGACACGTAGTTTAGAAACGCACACAAAATAGATAAGCCTCTAGAGCCATATGTATATACATGTGCCCAGGGGTGGTGGTCTGTGCTCTAAGTCTGCAGCGCGGCGGCCTTTCCTGAGGCTGCTGGAGGCTGCTATGGCCTGGTGTGCCGTCTGTCCACACGGCTGGCATTTTGTTCAGCTTGCTGTCCTTCCTACTGAGAAAAGTCTGTCCTGAAGGCCCAGAATGGCCTAAGTCTGACCTACTCCTGGGGAAAACACAGCATCCTTGCCTTGATGTAACAAGAAGAGAGATAAACAACATTTCATAGCCCAGAGGAGGTGCACTGTGGCTCAGCCCTGGGTGCTGCTATTTTGTTTGTTTGTTTGGTTTGTTTTTCAAAAATAAGTACGGAGAAAAAGACATGAGGGTTGGATTTATTTAAACTCTGGCAGGCTGGCAAGGAGGGTGGAGGCTGTGCTTGTCAGAACCAAAATGGATCGATCATTCCAGAACTTCAGTTGCTTAGATCTTTCTCTGCAGGTGGCATGGAGGAAGGACGAGGCTATAGGATTGGGCCATGTGCCTCCCTGTGAGCAGACTTCCCACAGTGGAACTAATGGTTGTATAGCCCCTAAGCAGCTGCTTGCCTTCCAAGTGGAAGCTTTCTTCCAGGCCCCTGTAAGGTTCTGTTGCCTGCTGGCCTCAGGGCCCTGAGGTCACCTGCTGATCTATCCCTTCTACTCCAGCTCCAAGGCCCTCAGGCCCCCGGGCAGCCCTGGTGTGTTTGGGACCTTGCAGAGCTTCAAGGAGGACAAAGCCAAGCCTGTACGCGATGAGTATGAGTATGTATCGGATGATGGGGAGCTGAAGATAGACGAGTTTCCCATCAGGAGGAAGAAGAATGCCCCCAAAAGGGACTTGTCCTGTGAGTGTGGTGGGCGTGGGCGGGAGGTTCCAGGTCTCGGCAGACTCCTGGAGGCCTCACCGACGTCTGTCTGCTGTGCTTTCAGTCTTACTGGACAAGAAGGAGGCTCTCCTCAGGCCCGCCGCAAAGCCAAAGCTGGACTCTGCGGTATACAAGGTGAGTCAGCCAGCTGTGCCCTCAGCCTCTGCAGTCTGCTTCTGCTTGATGTGCCAGGATACCCACCCTCGCCCTGCCTGTGGACTGGGCTCAGCTGTGGGGTTGGCATAGGAAGGGCAGGGTCTCGCTCAGTCCATGGTACCAAGACTAGCTGCACTTCTGGACCTGATCCATGGGAGATGAATGCAGCAAAGCTTGTCCCCAAGTAAAGGAGTGACAGGGAGTGGTTCCCCGCCAGCAGGGCTCTTATACTAAGATGATCTCCAAGACTGGCTCTCGAGATCCCATGGGAGCCCAGGAAGAACATGAACCACCTGCTGGGATAAGCTTATCCACGCCAGAGGCTTTTAGTCACGGCATCCTGATGGAATTATGGGGCTTCCTCTTGGAAAAGCAGTATAGGGTGTGAAGACAACTGTAACCTCTGTGATTTCAAGAACCCAGGAAAGACTTGGCACCCACATCTGTCTCATGAGGGCCTTGTCCATTGCACGAGCCTGAGACTGTTCTGTAGCGCTCATTAGAACAGAGCTCTTGAAAACTCATCTCCCCTTGAAGGGACGAAGCTCCCCCTCCCCCGCCGCCCTCAGCGCCCTGTCCTGACTGGCTGCTCTGTCCCTGGCTCTGCAGAGTGACGACGACTCCTCTGACGAGGACTCTCTGCACATCGACACGGACACCAAGCCAGGCCGCAACGCCAAAGTCAAGAAGGAGAGCGGGAGTTCTGCAGCAGGCATCCTGGACCTGCTGCAGGCCAGCGAGGAGGTCGGGGCGCTCGAGTACAACCCCAACAGGTGGGTCCTGGCTGCATCGTGCGGCACTCAGAGAGCATGGCTGGCCCGGGGCACCGGCCGGGTCACGCAGTGGGACTCAGGCTTGCGGAGTAGCCAGGTAGGCCTCATCTCCCTCGTGATGGTCCCACCTCCTGTCACACCTCGTTGATTTGAGTTTCAAGCACTTGTCCGTTGTTTATTTCTCACTGAAACTTGAATGGCATTTCCAGGTGTGGCACTGACCGGTGACCGAGGGGGCACAGCCTGCATTCCCTAAGACACCAGCAGCAGTAGTTCCTCCCAACTCTCTAGTCACATGACAGCTTTGTACTCTAACTGTGTAGCTGAAGAAACCGAGGCTCAGGGAACTTGGCCTTCTTAGGGCCCCACAGCTTAGAGGTAGCAGAGGCAGGCCCAGGCTCTGGATTGTAGTTGGTGTTTTTTTAGTCTTTGGGGGTCCACCATCCAGCTCCCAAATAAATACACGAAGACTTATTCTTACTTATGAAGGCCTGGCATTAGCTTGGCTTGTTTCTAGCCAGCTTTTCTAACTTAAATTATCCCATTTCTCTTTAACTACATTTTGCCTCTGGGTTTTTTTTTTTTTTTTTTTTAACCTTTCTTTATATATCTTTCTTTCCTTCTTACTCTGTGGCTGGATGTGTGGCTGGGTGGCTGGCCCCTGGTGTCCTCCTCTCCTCTCCTTTTCTTGCTCCTTCTTCTTTTTTTGAGCCTCCTATTTATTCTTCTCCTATTTATTCTCTGCCTGGCAGCCCTGCCTATTCTCTCTCCTGCCTTGCTGTTGGCCATTCAGCTCTTTATTAGACCAATCAGGTGTTTTAGGCAGGCAAAGTAACACAGCTTTACAGAGTTAAACAAATGCAACATAAAAGAATGCAACACATCTTTGCATCAGTAAACAAATATTCCACAACATAAACAAATATAACACATCTTAAACTAATATTCCACAACACTGGATTGACCTGACTCAGGAGCCCAACTTGGGGTGGCTGAAGAGTTGTTGGGTTCTGGGCTTTGTCCACTTGTGAGTGCCAGTCCCTCACGGTCCCTCACATTCAGGAAGGCAAGTCCCATAGGCCCCTCTTGGGTGCCTGCTCCCTCATCTGCCTGAGCAGTTTTTCGATGACTGCCTCAGGCAGCCACTCCCACCGACTCCAAGGCTGCCCTGGCAGGTGGAGGCCTAGGTCAGGCCTAGATGATATGAAGATTCCGGGAAGGTGGATTAAGGGCTTGATTGAAACAAGCTTTCGCTAAATTAGTTGGCCATATTTTATTTCGTAGATTGCTGTTTTGAACGCAGTATCATGTTCACAGCTAGCCAGCCTCAGGCGCTTTCCTAGTGAGAGTGAAGCATGATAGGAGACGTGTGCATGGCTTTGGGCACAGGATCCTGGCTCAGCCTGACATGATGCGGTGAGGGCTTGGTGAAGCCTGGCTGTGGCCTCTTCCCCATTGGGGGCGACAGCCCCTCCACATTCCAGATTGTGGCCCCATGCAGGACTTTACAGTCGATGGTGGTCGGGATGCCTGGCTTCTGGCAGAAAGTACATGCTAACTAACACTTCAGTGACTCATCTTGGGGTCTGAGAGACTCCTCAACACCCTGGATCCCCCATGACCTCAATGGAAAGGTCTGGGAAGTTAGAACATGGGGTGAACGTGGCACCACCCAAGATGAAGGCAGATAGAGCCTGGGTCCTAGCCATCAGGTACCTTGTTATGGGTGCTGTGGAGAGGGAACTCTGGGTGGCATTGAGATGGAACACAGATGGGGCCATTTGAGCCCTTATCTGTGAGGCCAGGAGGGGACCGCCTGCTAATGAGAAACCGGAGCTGCCGTGGCCCTGTGCCCCAAGTCTGGGGAGAGTGCTCAGCAGACACTGCATGTGTCCTCACACATGTGCCTGCTCTGTCTGCCGGAGCCTCGGAGGCCAGCCAGCCCCCTCAGCCTGCCGCGGGCAGTTCCTCTCCCAAAGTCTCCCATTTGGAGCATAGGTCAGTTTTTGATGGTCCAATTGCTCTGTTTTAAGTACTGACTGTTTGGGGAAAAAACAGCTGAAGAAAACGGAGGAAAATATGTTAATTTCTTGTGAATGGTTTGCTTGGTGTTTACCGCTGTGGGAAAAGGAGGGGATTTGGGTATGGTAATTGGAGGATTAAAGTATTATTTTCCACGCTGACTGGTTAAACTCTGTTCATTGATCCTCCAGCAACCTTGCAGATAGATGGGCCAGCTGGGTCTGGGGTCACCCAGATGGCATGGGTGGGTAGAGCTCGTGCCCAAATGGGCTCTCGTGGGGGTCCTACCCTCAGTGTTTTGGACCCTCATGGTGGATGTCTTGGCATTTCCCTGGGACCTGCGTTTAGGGCTCTGCACCTAGAGAGTGAGTATAAGGTGAGCGATTTGTTCTTGACAGTGATCTGCCCCTGCTCAGAGAAGTCCATGAGACTGGCACAGCTGGGCAGTGCCCAGGCAGCTGCTGGCCTGTGAAACGTAGCCCAGGCATTTTGCAAGGGCAGGGCTGGCTTTACGAGTGAGACTTCAGCATTGCTTTTTGCAGAACTCAGGGCTGTGGGACTTGACCCTCCATTTTGACTTCAGACTAGGAGGCTGCTTTGGAGGGCTGTGGAGACAGTGGCTCCCCGCTCCTCCTCAGGCTCAGGACGTGTCCCTCGGTCCATAGGGCATTAGCCTAGGAGACAGCTTTTGTCTAAGCTTGCCTGTCCAGCCCCGGCAGGGCTGTTCCATCTCTTCTGACACCCCTTCCCTGCAAACAGGGCCTTTGTCTCCAGAATCCTCATGCTTCTGAGCAGTGGCTTTTCTAGGTTCCTTCTGCCTGTTCCTTCAGCCTGCACATAAGGCGGGGGGTCTGCCCACCTCTGTCTCACACGTGTGTCATCTTGAGCAAGTGGAGGGAGGCGTGGAGGGGATACCTGGTCTGCACAGTGCTGTGTGCTTTCACTGCCGTTCATCATCATTCTGGTCCTGGGCTTGCCATGAGATCATCTCCTAACACCCTCTTCTCAGAGGCTGGCAATCTTTCTCCTGCAAAGGTCTTTCTAAAAGTGCTCCAAATACTTGGATGCCGTTCCCAGGATATAGCAAGGTAGAAGCTGGAGACAAGAGGACTTTGATGCAAGAGTCTTAGGAGAAAAGGGACCAAAGAGGGTGGGGACAGTGGGATCTTATGTGCCTCTAGTATGGACCATGATGGACTGATATAGGTGGCTAATGTAGCTGGTACCCCTGGTGCTGGTAGAGTTTTTCTTCACCAGCTGGAGTAAGACATTCTTTTCTAGGCTGGGCTCAGGTATAGGGCTGCTGAGCTAAACTAAGTACAGGAAGTCCCCCGAGGGAGCTCTTACTGGGCCAGGTCATCATGGAGTCATGGGAAGTTTGGCTCTTTGTCTGGGCATCATGTGGACATTTGGATCTGTGCTAGACCCTGATTCAGAATCTCCTGGCAGGGCCTAGGTGTGAGCATTTTTAAAGCAGTTCAGGTGGCTCTGGCTTATACAGGTGGGGAGTCTAGGCTGGAGGAGGTGAGCAGGCTAGGCCAGCCCAGGGTGCTGAGGAAGCAGGAGCTAGATGCTGTTGGAAGATCTGGTGGAGATTGTGGAGACTACCCAGGAGCGGCTTAAAACCTAGCCCCAGGGGCCTTTGCAGTTCAGCAGCAGCCAGGCCTCAGGTCTGTGGTATAATGGTAAGCACTGCTCCCTGAACCTAGTTTGGCATGCTCTTTCTGAAGTCAGGGCACCAGTGCAGCCGAGGTGAGGGCATGGGACAGTAGATAAGGGCATTGCTAGACAAGCACAAAAAGGGCATGGCAACAAGGACTCCACAAAGAATGCACATGGAACTCTGTGGGCATTCCTCCATGAGCTAGAGGAGAGGAGACTGGGGAGCAAGGGAAAGCTTGCAAGTCTGCATGGAGGGACCCAGAGGGGGAGCCTGGCTGAGCTCAGATGTGTTGTTGCAGATATAGATATGGGTGTGCATACAGGTGTACATGTTGAGAGTGCAGGGCTGAGTACAGGTAGATGAGTGTGTACATGTAGGTGTAGATGAGGGCATACATGCAGGTGTAGGTGAGGGTGTACATGCAGGTGTAGGTGAGGGTGTACATGCAGGTGTAGGTGAGGGTGTACATGCAGGTGTAGGTGAGGGCATACATGCAGGTGTAGGTGAGGGTGTACATGCAGGTGTAGGTGAGGGTGTACATGCAGGTGTAGGTGAGGGCATACATGCAGGTGTAGGTGAGGACATACATGCAGGTGTAGGTGAGGGCATACATGCAGGTGTAGGTGAGGGTGTACATGCAGGTGTAGGTGAGGGCATACATGCAGGTGTAGGTGAGGACATACATGCAGGTGTAGGTGAGGGCATACATGCAGGTGTAGGTGAGGGCATACATGCAGGTGTAGGTGAGGGCATACATGCAGGTGTAGGTGAGGGTGTACATGCAGGTGTAGGTGAGGGTGTACATGCAGGTGTAGGTGAGGGTGTACATGCAGGTGTAGGTGAGGACATACATGCAGGTGTAGGTGAGGGTGTACATGCAGGTGTAGGTGAGGGTGTACATGCAGGTGTAGGTGAGGGTATACATGCAGGTATGCATGGAGGTTTAGGTGCAGGTGCAGATATAGATGAGGGTGCAGGTATGGATGAGGGTGTAGGAACAGGTGTAGATGGATGTATATGCAGGTGTAGGTGTGGATGTAGATGAGTGTGAGTATAGGTGAGTGTGTGTGTGTGTACAGGTGGACATGAGGGTGTAGGTATAGATAGGATGGGGTATAGAAATATATATATACAGGTGTGGGTAAGGGTATAGGTGTCGAGGGTATGGATTCACACTTGGGCGTGGATCACCTTGGTATAGTGTGTCATGGGAGAGAAGTGGGGACTTCTCCATTTCAATGTAGGAGTGAGGAGAAAGGATGCCCCTGGCTAGGACTGAGGTCAGGGTCAGCCGTGGAAGGGCATAGAGAGCTGGCAGGGTACAGGACTCAGGCAGCTGAGCCTCTGGCCAACTCACATTGTGAGAACCAGTGCATGACAGTGTAAGACCTAAGCTGCTCCATCTGCCCTCTTGTGCATTTCCTTGTGACCCAGCTCCATCCCAAGAGCCTCTTTCCCCCCTCAGAGTGTGGCTGAGTGTACAGAGGAAGGAGCCTGACAGGCCTTACCCACTGTTACGTCACCAGCCCGTGCCCATCGCTCTGTCATCGACTGGCTGTCCAGGCTGAGTGTGTGTGCAGCTCTGGGCTTTGGACTCGAGTAACGGCACCTTTGTTACTTCAATTGTACTGTACTACAAGCTACAAATTGTGGATCGTGGGCTACAGGCTCTAGTCTGTGATCCAAATGTCCTGGGCTGTGGGCCAAGGGCCACGGCTGAGTGCTTGTTGTCTCTCTGTGTCCCCAGCCAGCCCCCTGCCTCCCCCAGCACACAGGAAGCCATTCAGGGAATGCTGTCCATGGCCAACCTGCAGGCCTCGGACTCCTGCCTGCAGACCCCATGGGGCACTGGCCAGGCCAAGGGTGGGTCGCTGGCAGCTCACGGTGCCCGGAAGAATGGCGGTGGCAGCAAAGGCACGAGCAAACGCCTGCTGAAGAGGACCGCCAAGAACAGTGTCGATCTGGAGGACTACGAGGAGCAGGACCACCTGGATGCCTGCTTCAAGGACTCAGACTACGGTGAGTGTGGCTGCAGGCAGGGCTGCTGCCTGTAGGGGGCAGCACTGGCTAGGAACAGGTCAAGGAGGCCGGTGATCCACAGTCCAGACTGTAAAATCCATCTTGGGCTGGGGTGTGGTGGTGCATGCCTTTAATCCCAGCACTCCAGAGACACAGACAAGGCGGATCTCTGTGCTCTGGGCCACCCTGATCTACAGAGTAAATTCCAAGGCTAGCCAGGGCTGCACAGTAAGACCCCATCTCAAATGATCCTTTGGTGGCCTGGGTACCCCAGCCATGGTCCCTTTCAGAATGTCTGCCCTGCGAGGAAACTTTGTCCCCATCCACAGTTCGTCGCTCCCCCAGCCCTGACCACTTGTCAGGTTCTTCAGATCTCTGTGATCTGTTTTAGACACATTATCTAAATGGATCATATAACATGTGACTCTTTGTGGGGCCCTCCATACCGTGGCATGTGCCAGGATGTCCTTCCTTTTTCAGGCTGAGTAATATTCTTTCCAGTGTGTGGGAAGTGCACTGTAAGTCCATGCATGCGTTTATCCCTGGCCCTGGCCTCTTCCTTTGGCTGATGTGAACCTGTGGGTACAGGTTCCTCTCGGGACCTGTACTCTTGTCCTGCTGCTGTGTTTCTGAGTGGGCCCTGCTGGGTCAAAGGTCACTGTGTATTGAGCTTTCTGAGGTCTCGCCTGACAGGTGTCTTTGCAGCTGGACATTTAGCAGTGACAGGGCTTCGGGGTCATTGTACCCACCCTGTCTGTAGGATGGAAAAGCTGAGGCCTGAGGATGACCCTGCAGCCATATGTGAGGTCAGACACCAACAAGGCTCTGGCCTCTGCCATGGGCGCAGCCACCAGGCCTCCTGGCAGCAGAATCTGCCTGACTTAGGCACCTGATTTCTTCACCCCACCTGAGGGAACATTCCAACAGTGTTGCTGGCCCGGGCTTCTCACCCCCATGGCTGACTGGGTTTTAGTCCAGTACCTTCCTGGTGGCCAGAGGCTGGGACTTACTGATCTAGGCCCCTGTGAGAGCTCCTGAAAGAGGGCTCTGCCCTGCAGCTGCTGCAGATCCAGGCCCCATGGTGTGTGTGCGCGCTCTACACTGATGGACAGACTGGCAGCAAAGCGAACTCCCGTTTCCACTGTCTTTGTGGGTTTGGAGGGCCAGGTGCTGCTGCCACCCACAGAATCACCAGTTTTGGAGATTCCTCATTTGGCCTTGTTGATCGGGGAAGTAGGACCCACAGTGCAGGGATCACTGGGGGAGGGGTGCCCCCGAACCAGGGAAGCTCCCCAGTGGCCATGTAAGCTTCGAGGCAAGCACCTTCATCTGATTTGCTAGGAGCGTCTTGGGGCCTCAGACATAGTGGAATTAGCCCAGCTGCCTCAGTTTCTCACTCCCCACTGTAGTGGCCTCCAGAAGGACTGCATGTCTCAGGCTCCTGAAGCAGCTGTGAGCAGTGATCCCAAGTGCTGAGGGCTTTTAGGCCCAGGCCATCCTGGGGTGGGTGCGGCTGGCAGCCTGTGCACACCCGCCTGCCACGTGTAGGTGCCCTTGCACACCCGCCTGCCACATGTAGGTGCCCTTGCTGTGGCCGTTTCAATAGCACAGCGAGTCTGAGAACCTAAGGGCAGATCCCTGGGTCCCTGCAGCGGCACCCCCCCCCCCAGCCCTGGCTGCACCCAGCCACTCAGGGGCCTGCTCTCTTATTGCCTCCTTCAGTTTACCCCTCCCTGGAGTCTGACGAAGATAACCCTGTCTTCAAGTCCCGGTCAAAGAAGAGGAAAGGCTCAGATGATGCCCCCTACAGCCCCACAGGTAGAGCCAGGCTGGGGGTCCGACACGTGGCCACTGAGGACGTAGGCGCGGCTCTAGGCATGTCCAGAAGAGTTTGGACAGCTCCCCATAGGGCCCTGACTGGGGCTCTGCTCTGTGTATTGGGACCTCTGAGCCTAGACCTTACTCTAGAACCTTCTCACTTGGGCCCCTCCTTTCCAGTGTCCTCGGTTAGATCTAGGAGGGGCACCAGACACGTGCTGGGGTGGTGGGTGGGATCAGGCATGCCCACCCCTTTCAAGGTCCCCTGCCTACCTGGCTTTCCTTGCCCAGTTTGCTGGGCCTCCCATACTCCCTCGTAGATACCTCAGCGTGGCACCAACCTGGGGAGAACAGATGTGATATGGCTTCCCATCCAGAAAGTTAGATGCTTGTGGTGCCCCAGACTCAGAGATGGTCTGGGGTAAATGGGCCACCACTTCCAGAACCTGATTGGTTGGCCTTCCCCGTGTCTTCCACAGCCAGGGTTGGCCCGTCGGTGCCAAGACAGGACAGGCCTGTGCGTGAGGGGACCAGAGTGGCCTCCATCGAGACTGGGCTGGCAGCTGCTGCAGCCAAGCTGTCCCAGCAGGTGAGGAGACTGAGGGCCCTTACAAGAGTGAGTCTCCATTGTGTGAAATTAGGCTGGCCTCTGGACACCTCAGCCACTGCCTCCTGTGTGGAGATTGCCAGGGCTAGGGACTGTCAGGCCGGATAGTGGCTCCAGATTCCGAGGAGGTACACAGCCCCATGCCCCTTACCCCACACAGGCACCTCTCACTAACACATGGTTGCTCTCTGGTGCCCAGGATGCCCTCATTAAATGCCTCTGGGAACTCCTCCCATCCCCAGGGGTCCTGGCGCTTTAAGTGGTGCGCACAGGCAGGAGCTGGGGCCTGTCTCCACCTGCTCCTCCCATGTCCTCTCGTTGGTCATCTCTTGGCAGAACTCACATGGGCCAGACTTTCCACCTCGGTGGAGAGGCCTCCCAGCCACTGTTCTCTGTGCTCCCTCCCCGGTGGAGGTCCGAGCCCCCTGAAGCCTGCATCTGGGTGCAGGCAGAGTTGGCCGTGCCCCACTGTGGTGTATCTGGGGCAGCTGATGGGTAGCACAACTTCCACACTTTGTTCTTAGGAGGAGCAGAAAAACAGGAAGAAGAAGAACACCAAAAGGAAGCCGACTCCTAACACTGCCTCCCCCTCCATCTCCACCACCTCCACCTCCACGGGTACCACCTCGGCCTCCACCACCCCAGCCTCCACCACCCCGGCCTCCACCACCCCAGCCTCCACCACCCCGGCCTCCACCAGCACAGCCAGCAGCCAGGCCTCACAGGAGGGCAGCTCACCTGAGCCCCCACCTGAGTCACACAGCAGCAGCCTGGCTGACCACGAATACACAGCAGCCGGCACATTCTCAGGGGCCCAGGCTGGCCGTGCCTCCCAGCCCATGGCCCCCGGAGTCTTTCTCACACAGAGGCGGCCTTCTGCATCATCCCCCAACAACACTGCTGCCAAAGGTACCCCCTTTGCCCGTTCTGCCCCCGCCCTTAGGAAGAGCACTGTAAGGGGGGTTCTGGCCTCAGGACGGCAGGTGCTGGGCACCTGAGACAGTTACGTCCATGCATCTGCACGGCCCCCTCCCTTCCCACGAGTGTTTGCTGCTGGCCTGCTTAGTCGAGTGAAAGAAACAGGCTAGAGTCAGGAGATACGGCCTGAACAGGCCTTATCAGTTACGAACTGAAGGACTGACTGGTCCTCAGCTCAGGGCGCTGACTCAGGCCCGTGGTCAGCCATTTGCCACAGGTGAAGATGGGTATGATATGAGCCAGGTTGGGGAGTTAAGCCCCTCTGTGGGTGAGTGTCACGCCAGCCAGGCCTGTGGCACCCCTGTAGCCTCCTTCACCCCACCTACCTATGCTCCAGCCTGAGCCTAGTGGTCAAAGTTTGGTGGCATGGTTGTTTACTGGTGGCCCTTGAGATGGCCCTGGGTTGCCAGGGGTTGGGGCCCAGGGTGGCCTCACATCCTAGCCACACTGTCCTGAACCAAGTCCATGATGGTCTCTGTACCTCCAAGCACTTGGGCTCCATGAGGGACTTCTGAGCCCAAGGCTCGGCCTAGCTGGCTGGTTTTATAGAGGTGGGTGGCACTTAGGGGCCGGTGGGATCCCTTCCTGCTCTAGCTGTCACTCTTGATTTAAAAAAAAAAAAATCTCTCCTCACCTCTGTAGGAAAGCGTACGAAAAAGGGCATGGCCACGGCCAAGCAAAGGCTTGGAAAGATCTTGAAGATCCATCGGAATGGGAAACTGCTCCTCTAAGGCTTGGGAAGCCAGGATCCTTCTGCTCTGCTCAGGACCCCCGGAGCCCCGCTACATCAGCCCCTCCCAGGAGGGTGGCTGTGCCGCCTGGCCCAGGAGGGCCTTGCCTCCTCCCAGCCACCTCTCCCCCACGCGAGCATCTGTCCCTTGAGCAGGTGGAGCGAGCGGAGCATGGCCGTCCCTTGTTGTGAACATGGACATCCTTTCTCAAGTTGCTTAGAGTGACCAGTTCCTGAAAGTGGCCCTGCCAACTTAAGGACCATTCCGGTTTCAGGACAGCCTCCAGGCACCCCACCAGAGCCTGGTGACCTCTATGGCTCTGCTTGGGAGCATGAGGCCTTCAAGGAAGGCGAAGTGAGCCACGCTCACCGAGTCTGAGCTGGCCCCAGGCTGGCAGCCTCCAAAGGCGTAAAACAAGGCAAAGAAAGAAAGGACACAGAAAGAGAGGAGCTGTGGGCTATTGAATGTCCCCTCCCTCCTCTTCCTGAGTGAGTCTTACCGCACTTGGCCAGTGAGGAGAGGTCGCCCCAGCTTCCTGGCCGGCAGGTAGCAGGCTAGATAGTGGGTGTCACACCCCGAATGCCTGGGGACATTTGCGGTTGTCAGGACCCACAGTTAGGTTGGTGTGTTAGTGGGTGGAGGAGCCACTGTGGGGTCCCAGGGGAAGGGTGACAGCTCAGCCACGTCTTAGGGTCCAGGGGACCCAGGCTAAGCCACGTGGAGGGGCCCCACTCTGGAACAGCACTTCTAGGCCAAGGCACCCTGCCCTGAGCGGGCAGACAGGTGGGCAGGGCCACAGGGCTGGAGCCAGCATGGCAGCGCTTGTCTGAGCCCCTGGGTGGCATCATGAGCATGGGCCAACCCAGGTGGCGTGTCCACCCATCAACACAGAGGGGCTGGGTTTGTTTCTCAGGCAATCCTGTATTTTCATTTTAGATGTATTTCCGGAAGCATATTTTTCATAGAATGTAGCGTGTAAATAGCTTTTTAAATGACTTCTTTTTTATAAGAGCAAAAGTATCTCTAGGAATTTCTTTCTATAGAGTCCTTCATTAACCTTTATACGAGTTTTTGCTCCCCTCACCCTGGCTCTGATGGACGGTCGGGTTCCGACCCCCACCCCCTTCTCTTTCTTTCTCTCTTTCTTTCCTTTTGTTACTCCTCTTACTTTCCTCGTAGGAACTAAGGTATTGCCTGAAAAACAACGGCGTCTGCGCAGCCTTACACTCTGCCTCTCAGAGCGGATAGTACAGATTCCCTCCCACACGCCCTGAAGCCGCGTCTCCAATCTCACACCAGCTCTTGGCTCTCCTTCTTGTGTGACGAGGGGTCGGGGATGCAGTTATTTTACTAGCACCTTGTGAAGTATTTGTGTTTCGTGATGCTGTAATTTATTAATGTTTGTAGCTTTTTATATTTGTACATTTCTTATGAGGTTTGTTTCTACACCCGTTACCCGGATGTGTTGTCCATGAGGAGATGCAGCTTGGCGGAGGCCTTATCCACTCCCATTTGACCTGTTTGGAGGGACGCCATCCCCAGGGCCCGGGGCTGGGAGAGGGGCATCTCGCGGGCCCCAGGCTTACTCAGAACTGGTGTTTTTAAAGTTTCCTTGACCCTGTCCTTGTGAACATTTCTATAATCTTAACCCGGGCATCAAGCTGTTTTCTCTCCTTCTCTTTTTAATTTTATTATTATTTTGGCGACATGTACATTTCTAACAAAGTTTATCGTGGCTATTAAAGTGTTCTATTTCCCAGTTCATATTACTCTTGTATCGAGTCCATGAGGTCTAAGGCAACTTGGACCAAAGTTTTAAAAAAGTAAAACTATTTCAGGTTTTGTACAGAACCATGTCTCTGTCGTGCTTGCCTCCTTCACCACCCTTCTGTCACCCCATGGGGCACGTGAAGATGGGACCAGCTCCCCTGCCTGGGCCGTGGGTGCAGCGCTCCCCGGGGAGAGCCTCAGACGGTACTCCGAAGCCACCTTGCCTCGAAATGTCAAGCAGGAGTGTGCACTCAGAAGAACTCTTGGGGTCCCCAGGGTGGCAGCCCAGTGAGGAGGCCTCCACCCTTCCCGTGCTCCCCCACGGTGTGAGGCTTACTTGACTCCAGTGGGCTCTGGCCAGAGGCGTCCCTGGGGGCCTCTTTTGGCCACCGTGGATGTCATTTGCAGCAGCCGCCCTTCCTGTACCATTCACTGAAATGTCATCACAGGGTGTCCGGTGTGCAGGTGAGGAAGCTCAGCAAAGGCTGAGATGAGGCTCAGTTCTGTTTCGGGAGGAAGCTGATCACAACAGGCGGACAGCCACCGACCAGGTGTGAGTCTCTCAGGCAGCACCTCGACTGTGTGAGAAAGAAGACCACCCCCTGCCGAGCAGGTCACCCAGCGATAGTGACCAGGGCTGGACATGAGGGTGGGCTCCCGTTTTCTAGAGAATGAGCTGGAGGCCAGTATGTAGCCAAGGTCATCTAGATACAAGGAGCTAGCAGGACACCTCCCTGCCAACACCCTTAGCAAGCCTGGAAGCAGATGCCCAGGGGAGGGATATGGACTGGTGGCTGAGATCCCTCGTGCCTACTGACGTGTAACACATCACGTGACCTTGGGTGAGCCCCTCTTCTTTAAGCATTATGTTCTCTGGAGCCTGCTGGATGCTCAGAAGAGAGGCTCCGACCTGAGCTGTGACTGAGCCCTGTGGTGGGGGAGGGGCAGCCACACCCCCTTTTCCATAGGGGTGGGTCCCAGTGTTGCCACTAGGTGGCGCCTTGGGCCCATGCTGAGCTGCAGGCTTCAGGCACCTGGGTAAGCCCTCTCCTGCCCTCAACCCTAATGAGCCACGTGGTGGTTTATGGCCCTTCTCCCACCCCCAGAGATTACTCTGGGTTGCCCCCACCCTATCCCTGAAACAGGAGTCAGCACCCAGCCCGGGGTACCTCCATGCAGCCATACCCCCAAGTCCAACATCTGGGCCTCACACCACCCTCAGGTGGGCAGGCTTGGAGCCCAGGATTCCTGCAGCAAGGCTGATCTATCCACCCCCTTCCCAAGGTGGCCCTGAGGGCTGTCGGGGAGCTGAGGATCTTGGATCTGGGAAGAACTTCCCAAGGCTACCCAGCATTTCCCAGGGCCTCCTCCAATCCACGCTGCCTTCCAACCAGCCTGTGCCATGTAGAGAGCTTTTGCTGTGTGCCAGGCAGCCTGTATGTCTGTGGGCACAGAACACAGGAAGGACCCACCAGGCACGACCCCTTCCTTCTCCACCATCACTGGCTTTTGTGAGCTTCTAGAAGAGCCTCACTCAGTGCAGCCCAATTGGAGCTGACACTTTCCTGGTCAGCTAGACCTCAGGCTTCTCAGACAGACCCATGGGCCAAAATAAAATGAGGGACATGGCTACCCCTGAGCAGGCCCCAGGGAGCCCACATTGAGGAGCTGGCCCAAGTAGGCAGAGGGAGCAGAAGTGAGCCAGAAGCAAGGGACCCTCCCACCCCGTCCCGGCATGTTCTCATTTTCCCTATGCATGGCAGGAGAGCAGCAAGATGATGGCTCTCTATTCCCGTGTGTCCTCCTTCTTTAGATACCTAGACCCTTTGTCCGCCTGGTCCTGAAGGCTGTCCCTGAACCTGTTATTGGAAGAAATCGATCGTATTGAGAGCCCGTGGGGGGCAGTGCTCAGAATGAACACCAGGGGGCAGGGCAGGGCTGGGAACAGGCCAGTGACCAGCGGTTACTTCTCCCCCTAGGGCATAAAACAAAGTTATAAGCACGTGCCGGGAAGGAGACAAGAAAAATGGCATTGGTTCAGTCAGGAGCTTCCCTAAGCACAAGTGTCAATATCATCTCTTATACACAGGACATCACACATGACACAACCACTCTCTGAAAAAGGTCTTGCAAGAGTGTTTTTTACTCATGGGGAAACTGAGGCACAGTGCTTCACAGCTGCTAAAGCAGACTTGCCCAATCAGTTCCACTACTTTTGGGCCTTTGAGAGGTACTCTCCTGCAGATGGTGGCCGGGAGGCAGGCTCTCAAGGTTTCCCTGAGGCCTAGACCCCTGCAAGGGTCTCAGTCGCCACCCTCCACCACTCCCGCCCATCTGGGTCCTTTTCTGTCCCCAGACTGACCTGGGTCTGCATCCACTCTAGACTGCTCTGCCTTAAACAAGGGTCGCACTTTGCAGATGCGGACACTGAGGCAGGGCAGGACTGGGATACATGGCCACCAAGGGTCCCTGGCATCAGAAAACTGGACACTGGTTCAGTAGGAGAGTCGAGGGTCCACTGTTAAGTGTCCTCTGAGAAGGTGCCACAAGAACTTGGAGTAAGTCACAGGGGATCAGGAGTGAGGGTCAGAGCTTTCCGAAGTGTCCCTGTAGCTGGTGTGGTCACATTTCTCATGTGTCTGCTGTGTGCTGGCCAGGGCCCCCACACATTCTTCTGACTTCCTTTGCTCCTAAGCCTAGGCCCATGGAAGAGGCAGCTGGGTACATGTCAGCCTTTCTGAGGGGGTGACGAGCACACAGAGCACTGAGACCCTGAAGGGAGGCAGCGGGCAAAGGCCCTGGGGCAGGATCAAGTTTGTTGAGGAGGAGCTGGGAGGCGATGTAGATGGAAAGAAGAGGTTGGGAGCCCCCCCCCCCTTCCCCATCCCTTGACAAGCCCTCGCCCTCTCTGGCTGTGTAGGCTCAGCTCTGTCATCTGCAGAGTGGGCAGAATAGCCCTGACTTCCCTCAGAGAAACTCTAGGGCTAACTTCTCCCCATCAGGACTCTGTAGGAAGTGATCCTTCCCAGAGGACCTGGCTTCCTTTGTGACTTTGGGCAGGGCCATTTCCCTTTCCTGGCCATTTCTTTCTTTTTTAAAGATAATTTGTTTGTTTGTGTATTTATTATACAGTATCCTGCCGGCATGTATGCCTGCATGCCGAAGATCTCATTATAGATGACTGTGAATCACCATGTGGTTGCTGAGAATTGAACTCAGGACCTCTGGAAGAGCAGCCAGTGCTCTTAACCTCTGAGCCATTGAGCCATCTCTCCAGCCCTTCCTGGCCATTTCTTTCTTTTCCTTCCTTCCTTCCTTCCTTCCTTCCTTCCTTCCTTCCTTCCTTCCTTCCTTCCTTCCTTCCTTCCTTCCTCCCTCCCTCCCTCCCTCCCTCCCTTCCTTCCTTCCTTTCTTTTCTGAGACAGGGTTTCTCTGTGTAGCTTTGGAGCCTGTCCTGGAACTCACTCTGTAGCTCAGGCTGGCCTCGAACTCACCGAGATCCGCCTGGCTCTGCCTCCCGAGTGCTGGGATTAAAGGTGTGCGCCACGACTGCTGCCTGCCCCTCCTGGCCATTTCTTGCATTGCTGTCTTGATGAAAGGTCGTTTCCAGCTGGAAGAGGGATTCAACGTCCCCCTTCCTGTGGCCAGGTCTACCCCGAGAGCTTCTGCAGCGGGATGGCTGGTCCTGAGACGTGAGGACAGGTGGAAGCTGCCTCCAGCTGTGTAGAGATGCCAAGCAACCTTGAACCCCTGTGGCCAGAGCCTTCTGGGGTGTTCGCCGGACTCAATGCTTAATTAAACACTTAGTGCTCCTGGGTCTTGGTGTCCTTATAATCTAGACTTTGTCACATTTTGCAACTCTTTTTTGTGTCCAGACCCACCCCCCTACCCTGGCCACAGGCTCTATTGAGAAGTGGACATGCTGGGTGGTAGTGTCCACTGTGGAGGGAGGGAAGGCCATGGGAGGGGAGCTGGCCAGTCTGCCTGCAGCCTGACAGATGGTGTCCTCTCTCTTGAGCCGCCCACTGCTCGGTCTGAGTCCAGCCAGCCTCCTTCTCATCCATCCCCCCCCCCCCAGGGATGCCACCTCGGCAGAAAAATGATGCAGTTCCATTAACATCTGACACGGATTTGCTGGCCCCAAACAGACGAGTACGGTGTAAACACCCGGCGCTGGGCCCTAGCCCGGCCTCTGCATGATCCCAGTAATTAATTGTCCTCTGTTGGCCGGGCCACACTGGGCCCCTTGATACAGCCTGAGTAGTTTCCAAATCAGAATCCGGCCCTGCCCCTGTGCATGGTGTTTACCAAACAGCGGATGTACTGGGGATGGCAGGAAGGAGCAGAAAGAGGGGGTGAATCTCACTTCTGGTACTGATGTCAGGGTGGGGTCCTTTGCCTTGCCCAATCCAGTGAGCAGGAACCTTAGCTTTCTCTTTGTAAAATGGGACAATAGTGCCATTCTCCCAACGTGGTTGAGCTTGAGCCAAGTGCAATGGGGTCTGAGTGTAAATGCCACCCTCGACCGATTTCTGGGGCTACCTAGCCTTGAATGGGAGAGGACAGATTGAGTGTCACACAGGAGATTGGAGATACTTCCATTCATGTTGGTTAATTTAATAAGCACACAGGCCACCTAGATATCATTTCAACTGTCTTTTTTTTTTCCTTTTTGCCATAGAGGGACATTTCTTTCTGTGCATTGTCCAATAGTAATAGACCGATATTATTTCTTTTATGTGTCTCATAGGGAAATTTTTTCCTATGAGACAGAGTCTCATATAGCCCAGGCTGGCTTCAAACTCTCTATGTAGCTGAGGATAACCTTGATTCTTTTGTACCCATCTCCTGAGTGCTGGGTTTACAGGTATGACCACCACACTGGTTTGATGTGGTACCCAGGGTACTGTGCAGGATAGGCAAGCACCCTCCAGCTGAGCCACATGCACATCCAGGGACTCTTATACAAACATGTAGAGTCCCCGGGCAGTGGGATTGGTTCCAGGGTGCAGCTGGCCCTGGCTGGAGAAATGTTAGTGTTTCTTTTCTCCTTTGGCAGTTGAGGAGAACAGCATGCCCCTTTTTCTAGGGCCCTTCATGATCTGGGAGCTCTGACCACTTGGGAGGAGTTCCCATGAGCTGCGACCTGGGAATAACCATGATCCCCTGGGGCACCACCAGGATTACAGTGATAAGCTGCATCGTCTCTATGCCAGCTCCTGGAAGGGCCACGTGGGGTCACTGGGCCACCCCTTCACCTTTGAGTTGGGGAGACAAAACCTGCTTCTTTGCTGTGAGCTGCGTGGCTCTGCCTTCCGGACACAGTGCAGTTCATGGCTGGGGGTCAGCATGTCCCGCCCACATTTGGGATCTATGTTGTGTGTCATACTGGTACCACAGGGGACCTGGTTTCCCAGTGGGTGGGTTGCTCCTGCCGGGGAATCGCCATCACTCTCTGGGTGCTGGGTTAGGGTTGTCTGTGGTAGCGGCCTGCCAGAGTGGCTGGCTCCTGTTAACAGGGAGCAGCTAGGGCCGGGGGCACACCCAGGTGACATTTCTGGGGTTTACTCTTCTGTATTTTCCCTCTGGGCTTGTTTACTTATTGTTGTCATAAACTCTGTATCATTTAGTTGTTTTCATGACTTTGTGTGTGTCTCCAGCCCATCAAATCCTTTGCCCTTTCCTTGGACGGACAGACTGCAGATCTAAGAGACAATTCTGAATGTTGTCCAGGGCCTCAGGCTGCGTTTTGCTGGTTCAGAGAGGAGGGGCCCAGTACAGAGACCACACCCCCAACAAGGGCCTGTTTGGGTCTCACTGCCTCGTCACCCTGATATTCAACTTTGACACATCATCTCTTTTGATCACCTTCCATCTCAACCTGTCAACATTCTGCTCCCCTACCTTCTCAAGAGTCACAGCTAAGCAGGGAATGACATCCTTGGTGTAGTCAAGTGCTGTGGAATAGAATATTTGTTTAACTATGTAAAGATGTGTTGCTGTTTCACCTTGCCTGCCTAAAGTACCTGACTGGTCTAATAAAAAGCTGAACAGCCAATAGCTAGATAGAGGAGGATAGGTGGGGTTGCTAGGCAGAGAGAAAAGGGGACAGACAGACACACACAGAGGAAGTAGGAAAGCAGGACAGATGATAGTATGCAGATGAGGTAAATGAGCCCCAGGACAGCACATAGATTAATAGAAATGGGTTAACAAGTTAAAAAGGAGCTAGTTAGAAACAAGCCTAAGCTAAGGCCAATAATTCATAATTAATAATAAGTCTCCATGTCATGATTTGGGGGCTGGTGGTCCAAGAAAGTTTTCTACAGTCAAGCAAGCCTCCCCATGGCCCAATTTGTCTCAGAAGACAGTCTGCATACTTGACCCTATACCCAATGGTATGGAGCCAGGATGGTGGACAGGACGTTTAGTTCACGGAGGTTGGAGTGATCAGGCCCCTGGCAGAGACAGAGTAGAACAGTAATGGTTTTTAGAAGAGGAACTCCCTGAGTGGGTCTTACAAAGAGAGATGGTGGCCTGCCAAATAAGGACGGAGATTCCAAGCAAGAGATTCCAATCCCCTACGGTTTACAGGAGGAAGTGGGGACATGGAGGGACAGTGGACAGGTATGTCAGCCAACATGAGTGACACTGGGAGCTTGGATAGGTTCTGGGATGGCGGGGGAGTAGGCTGTGCTCAGCCAGATCAGCCAGATTAAGACAGACAGCATCCGGGTGGCCCTGCTGAGGTCCGGGGTTATCACCGCTTCCTCCTGTGAGGGCCGGGTGATTCATGGGCTCTGGGCACTGGACGGGTGGTCAGGGGCCTGAGTGGGAGGCAGATCAAGTTGCTTGCACCTCTGGTGGGCAAACCAGGGCCTCCCAGAAGCCCAGAGGCCACAGTCTGGAAATTACCAAAGTACCTATGGCACACAAGCAGTCTCTGTTCTCCCGTTCCACGCTCAGGCCAAGGTGTCACTCATTACCTCCTGAATAGTCTGCGTCACCCTGAACTTGGCTGAGCTCAGTGAGATGGAAGCCGTCTTTCTGGACAGCCCAGGGTGGGATGTGAAAACCAATGCCACAAGGAACTCTGGTTTTGCCAGCTCCTGTCCCTAGTTCCTACCCTGTTGGTCATAGAGGGTGCCCATCCCGTCCACCCCTTCTAACAGCAACTATGTCTGGGGCCTGTGGGAGAGTCATGTCTCCTCTGGATGGGGAAGCCCACAGGAGCCCAGGTTCTGGGAGCCGTGAGTCAGGCAGGGTGATGCATGTGACTCTCTGAGGGAGGCATGCCTCTGGAAGCAGAAATGAGAATGGAGAGCAAAATCTGAAGATTAGGAAGGGCTGGGCCGTGGTGGCGCACGCCTTTAATCCCAGGACTCAGGAGGCAGAGCCAGGTGGATCTCGGTGAGTTCGAGGCCAGCCTGGGCTACCAAGTGAGTTACAGGAAAGGCACAAAGCTACACAGAGAAACCCTGTCTCGAAAAACAAAAACAACAACAAAAGTGAAGATTAGGAAGGAGGGAGGTGGCCACAGGTCCAAAGTTGGGTCCAAGGCCGGGTCATGGAGAGAACAGGATGGATTTGAGAAGTCCTCCTAGAAACCTCGGGGAAATTAGAAAAGATGCTGAGCTAAGAGAAGTGGGGTTGCTTGGACAGTGAACGCCACCCTTTTGCAGCAGGGTCGTTGTTAGCATTCAGGCATCTGTACTGGTCTGTCCTTAGGGTCCTGACAGGATATGGCCTCAGCTGCAGCCACTAAGAGCACCCCCTGATCATTCCCTACGTTCCCTTATAAAAGGCGGGCCTTGCCCACCTCCTGTCTCTCTCTCTACTGCTGCTCTTGTCCCCAGGGGAAGATCTCTGCCCCCTTCTCTGCCCCTTCTCATCTTCCTCTTCTTCTCTCCTTAGCTCTTAGCTCCCCAGTAAACCCTCCATGTGAGTTGTGTTGTGTGGTGTGACTTTTTGGGGTCCCTTGGCTCCAACCCACCAAGGTCGCCTTCCACCATTTTAAAATAGAGTCATCACCCCAGGCCCAAGTGTGGAAATGTTCACACATTGCAGGTGGTACCAAAGATGTAGCTAACAGGACTGGATGTGGAAGTTGAAATTTTTACTTAGTTTTAATTACTTTGCTTTAAATTTAAACAGCAGAATAAAATCCAGTGGAATAGAAGATAGAAAAACAATAGGGGAAAAATCCATGAAAACCAAAAATTGATATTTTTAAGATCCATAATATCAGTATAGCACTCCCTAGAGAAGACAAAACAAACAAAAACCAATACGAACAAGACAAAACCCCAGAGAGGATGCACATGACAAAGGCCACAGACAGAAGCTTGGCTGTGAGGGTTGTAGATTCCACAAGTTTAGTCAAGGCTAGAAACAGCAACTCCTAGGACTGGACAGATGGCTCGGTGGTTAAGAGCCCTTCTTGCAGAGGACCTAAGTTCAGTCCCCAGCACCCACGTCAGGCGACTCACAACCACCTGTTACTCAAGCTCTGTGGGGGTCTGATGCTCTTTTCTGGCCTCTGTGCCCCCCCCTCTCTCTCTCTCTCTCTCACACACACACACACACACACACACACTTGCAGACACACAAATAAAGATGAAAAAAAGTACTTTAAAAATGAAAATAGCAACAAGTGCAGGGCTGGGATGGTTGAGCAGGTAAGAGCTCTTGCTGGGCAAGCATGAGGACCTGAGTTCAAATCCCCAGCACCCACATAAAAATCTGGGTGTAGTCACCCACGCCTTTAACTCCAGGGCTGTGGAAAAAAGAGACAGGAGGATTGCTAGGGCTTGCTGGCCTCTAGCTTAGCTCCAGTGAGAGACTCTGTCTCAAGAGAATGGTGTAGACAGTGATAGAGCAGGGTACATGATGCCTTCCTCTAGTCTCCCCGCACAATGGATGGATAGACGTGCACATGTACATGCATGTACACCACACACATATTCACAGACATGTGAATAAAATAAAAAAAATAAGGAACCCAAAAATCACAACAGTGAAATATTATGATCAACTGAGTTTGACCATTTGTCAACTTAGATGACCTGGGAAGTTCCTTGAAAAACGCAAATGATGAAAAAAGATCAAGAAAAAAACAGAAAATCCAGTTAGCTCTCTGCACATAAAAAGTTTGCACTCATAATTAAAAGGCCCTCTAACAAAGAAGCCTAGGCTCAGATGATGTCATTGGTGAATGCAGTGAACATTTTATGATGATATAAATCTTTTTCTGAGAATAGAGATGGAGCAATACTTCTCACTGTATTCTACATGGCTAGAGTTATTTCAGTCTCAAAAGTAGAATTAGGCTGGCTAGTGTCTCATCAGGGAGTTTGCTGCCATGACAACCTGGAGGTAATTCCAGGGACCCACAAGTAGAAAGAGTTAGGTTGTCCTCTGACTTCTACACATGTGTCAGGGCACGTGTACCTCTCCTCAAAAAACAAATTTCTACATGGGAATAGCAGGTATCTGGATACTGAAATGATACACATATTTCCATAAATATCATTAAGAATACAAAACATGCTTATGGATCAACTCAACAAGAATATTTGCAAACCTATAAGGTAAACTACCAAAGCCAATGAGAGAAATTACAAAGGATTTAAATAAAAGAAGAGATAAAACACATGTGTTGGTTGGAAGAGTCAGTGCTTTTAAGATGTCTGTTTTCCCCCAAACCGCTCTACACAGCTATTGTAATTCGTTGGCATGGAAATACAAAGGACCCAGAACATTTGAAAGAGTTTTTTGAAAAGAGCAAAATGGAATGACTT
Organism: Peromyscus leucopus; assembly: GCF_004664715.2. NCBI lineage: Eukaryota > Metazoa > Chordata > Mammalia > Rodentia > Cricetidae > Peromyscus > Peromyscus leucopus. Next base: position 14,894,448 of record NC_051067.1, read on the forward strand.
CACAGTGGTTGATTTCAAGACTGGATGTGATGGTTTTAAGGCTTATGTAAACTAAGTGAACAGAACAAAGTAGTAGCTATAGAGGAATGGAACTGAAGATGATATCTAGAAGTTAATCTGCACGGATCTTTCAATAGAGGACCTGGGAATGTAACATGAAAAAGAAGAGGTCTTTACAAAGAAGGCATCTGTGTGGGGGTGGGGACTTAACTTCGATTTTTCAAAGAAACTTTTTCAAGATTTATCTAAGTGTATGAGTGTTTTTGCTGCGTGCATGTGTGTGTGTGCACCATCTGTGTTTGTTGACAAAGGGCCACAGAAGAGGGTGCCAGATCCCCTAGAACTGGAGTTAAAGATGGTCATGAGCCTCCATGGAGGTGCTGGGACTGAACCCGGGTCCTCTGCAAGAGCAGCCAGTGCTCTTAACTGCTGAGCCATCTCTCCAGCCCCTAATTTTGATCTTAACTCATATCACTTTTAAGAATTAAGGCCAGTGACTCCAGGAAACTAAATGAAATGTTAAAAGAATGTATTTTCTTAAAGACACAGTGGAAAGTCTCCACATGTGGGTTAAGTTTTAAGCTACACACACACACCACACAAAAACAAAACATAAATTAAAAACTGGCAAACTGGGCTTCACCAAAATGCATAGAAAATCCTTTTGCCAAATCATAATAAGAAAGTCTCAAAGAAAATCCATGAAAGGCAAAAACCTGGAGCCCGGGGAGACCAAGAGAGTCTCATACAGAACAGCTTGAAGAAATCGACTTCAACAAGGGATGCCAGAAGAAGCTCTGGAGACTAAAGATCTCAAAAACATCAGATTTCAGTTGGCTGTTACCAGCAAGGAAGGGCCACTTCTCAAGGAAGGCAGACTTCCCATCAGAAACCACACTATTCAGGTAGAAGCAGTCCAACCATTTCAAGTCTTTCAAGAGAAGCACTGACTGTGAGCAGTGAACCTGTATGTTATGACAGAAAGGAGGAAAAAAAAAACTCTGCAGACTGGCACACTGATGAGCATCAGTCTACTGAAGGACTCAATGAACCTGTTGTTCGAATCTTAGATGGCCTTTTAATAAAAAACCTAGAGCCAGATATCAGGGTGAAAGCTGAAAGATCAGAGAAGCAGAGCAGCCAGCAACTAGTTCTTACCTCTATGAAATCCTTAGCCTAAAGAGAGTGAGTTTCTGTCTTCTCACTCTTTATATACCTTTCTCTGCCCTGCCATATTACTTCCTGGGATTAAAGATGTGTGTGCTTCCCAAGCAAAGGCATAAGATCTCAAGTGCTGGGATTAAAGGTGTGTGCCACCACTGCCTGACCTCTATGTCTAATCTAGTGGCTGGCTTTGTCCTCTGATCCTCAGGCAAGTTTATAGGGTACACAATATATCACCGCATGAACCTAAGAGTTTAAGTGCTAAACAACACAGCTTCAAAGCATCCAAAGCAAACTCTGATAAAGCAGAAAGAATAGACAGATTCACAAGTGTTTAGGACCTCAACACTAGACTCCCAGCAACTGATGGAACACAGACCACCCTGTCAAATAGCCACGGAATGCAGGTTTTTTTTTTTAAAACAGCCATGTAACATTAAACAAGATTGACTATATTGTGGGTCATAAAACACATTTTAACAAATTAAAATTGAAACCATGCAGAAAGTGTTCTCTGACTAAATTGATTCAATTTAGAAATTATAAGGCAAAGTCAAAAGAAAATTTCAAAATGTATGAAAAATAACATTTTTTTGCAGAAAGAAAGAGACTTACAATGAAAATTCAATAATAGCTGGACACGGTGGTGCACACCATTTATCCTGGTGCTCAAGAGGCAGAGGCAGACAGATCTCTGTGAGTTCGAGGCCAACCTGGTTTACATAGAAAGTTCCAGGACTACATACTGAGAGCCTATCTAGAAAGGAAGAAAGAAAGGAAGGAAGAAAGAAAGAAAGAAAGATCAATAATAAATGGAAATAAGTAAAAATAAAAGCATATTAAAACATTTGAGATTTATTTAAAAACATGCTGAGGGAATTTATGGCAATGAACACTTGTAGCGACTCCTTTTGATGGTGCGAGAGTTTAAACCCAGAGCCTCATACAGTTCTGACAGTCAATGGACCACTGGAGAGGAGACACTCTTCAGCCACAAAGTCCTACAGCAGAAATGGGACAAGGCTTGCAAATTAACTCTACAAACTCACCATGGAGAGAATGTTTGCACCCCTCCATCCCAATCTGTTTTCAATGGAAAAATCTAGCCAACAATTAATGAGTAATTAGCATTATTGTTTAAAAGCCAATCAACACAATCCATTGTTTTGATTGGTTAATAGAGAAAACTCCTATGAGTTTGTCAACTGGTGATAATAGGCTTTTGATGAAATCCAACTACCATTCATAGGGGGAAAAAACGCCACAAATTAGGAGCAGAGAGAACACCTTCAGTTGGCTAAAGGCATATACAGGCAGCCTATAGTTAATTATTGTTGGGGATTTTTGGTCTTTTGGGGAGCCCCACCCAGCTCCCAAATAAATCACACATAGAGGCTTATTCTTAATTATAAGAATCTTGGCTTGATTCTTGCCAGCTTTCCTTAACTTTAAATTATCCCATCTACCTTTTACCTCTGGGTTTTTCTTGTTCTCTTACTTCTGTAAACCTGTGAATCTTACTCTTACTCCATAGCTTGCTGTGTAGCTGGGTGGCTGGCCCCTGGATTCCTCCTCCTTCTCTGGCTACTTTCCTCCTCTCACTCTCCATTTCTTTCTTCCTTTTCCTCCCAGACTTCTCCTTTTATATACTCTCTCTGCCTGCCAGCCCCGCCTATCCTTTCTCCTGCCTTACTATTGGCCATTCAGTTCTTTATTAGACCATCAGGTGTTTTAGACAGGCACAGTAACACAGCTTCACAGAGTTTAACAAATGCAACGTAAACAAAAGTAACAAACCTTAAAATAATATTCTACAACAGTTAATGGCATGCTCTTCCACACACACAAATTACAAAGGAAGAAATAAAAAACTGTCCCTGTTTACAGACGACATACATGTATAGAAAACCTAAAGGAAACAAATCAAAACAAACCTCAAAGCAAAGTTGAAGGCTAAAAGATTAACACAGAAAAGTTGGTGTTTGCATATACCAACAATGAGTGCTTAGTGATCGAAGCTGAACCAACAGCTCTGTTCACACCCCAAAGAAAAGGAAGCAGGGGTGGTGGTGGCGGCGGCGGCGGCGGCGGCGGCGGCGGCGGCGGCGGCGGCGGCGGCGGCGGCGGCGGCGCACACCTTTAATCCCAGCACTCGGGAGGCAGAGGCAGGCGGATCTCTGTGAGTTCGAGGCCAGCCTGGTCTACAAATAGAGTTCCAGAAGAGGTGCAAAGCTACACAGAGAAACCCTGTCTCGAAAAACCAAAAAAAAAAAAAAAAAAGAAAAGAAAAGAAAAGGAAGCAGGAACACTAGGGTCCCAGTGGAAAAGGTGGGTTGGGGCTCTGAAATGGCAGCAGTCACAGAAAGCTGGGACTGATCAAATCAAAGACAATTAGAACAAATGGGGACGCATCCCACATTCATGGAGTGAAGAACCCTCGGGGGCAATGATCGAAGCTTGACATATAGACATAATGTAATTTCTATTAAAATCTCAAGGCAATCATCGTCTAAATGTATATACAAAAGCATAGGACATTGAGCATTGTTAGCTGTGGAATTGTGTCATCCCAAAGCCTCCCATTGATTTCTTAACTTTCAGTACCTCAGAATGTGATCTTATTTAGAGACAGGGAAAGAGACAGGAAATGACGATGAGGTTATTAGGGTGGGTCCTGACACATCCCACTGATGCTTGGGGAAGCTTGGATGGACACACAAACACACACATGCACACATACACGCACACAGAGAATGCCAGGTGAGCACAGAAAAGGCCATCTGCATCGCCATGGGGAGAGGACTGGAGCTATCCTTCCCTCGCTGCCGCCAGAAGGAGCCGACCCTCCTAGAAGGGAACATGGTTTGAACATTAAGTCTCTAGAACTGTGAATACATTTCTGTTTCTAAGCCACCTGTGTTGTGGCGCTGGGCTACACCAGTGCTAGGAAACAAGACAATTAGCCAAGCAACGTAGAACTAGAGGGGTGGAGTGGGAGGAGCTACCTGGGATCAACTCAAGAATTTCTGCACAGCCCCAGTGGTGGATACATGTGATCAGTGAGATGGAAGAGAGCATCCAGAAGGAGACTCTCCCAAGCACATGTGACTGGCTTTTGGCAGAAATGTAGAAATAACTCCAGGGAGGAAGGATAGCTTTTCAACAAATGGTAATGCTCATGGGTGAGACAATGAGCCTGAATAATCTTACATCTTTATAAAAAAGATTCACTTTGTAAATTCATGTACGTGTTTATGTGTGTCTGCATACGCACATGTGAGGTTGGGTGACTGAGGCCAGACAAGGTGTGTTGGATCCCCTGGAGCTGGAGTGACAGGCAGTCTCATGAGCCACACAACATAGGTGCTGGGAACTGAATTCAGGTCCTCTGCAAGAACAGCAAGAGCTCTCAACTGCTGAGGTACCTCTCAATACCCCTGACTATCACCTCTTATTAAAAATGAAGTCCAGGCTGGTAAGATGGGTCGGTGGGGAAAAGGCACAGACTGCCTGCCTGATCACCTGAAGTTGATCCCTGGAGCCCACATGGTAAAAGGAGAGAATAGATACTTTCCTGCAAATAGTCCTCCGACCTCCACATACGCCATGGGTACAAGCACATGCATGCACACAAATAATCAAAAATAGTAACTCAAAACAGATCACTTTAGTATAAAAGTATAAAAGTTTTATACTTTACATTTATTGGCTTTGGTTCCCAGTTCAAACAAAACAAACACTCCTGTGTGAGTTTTAGAAAAAAAGAAAAAAGAAAAATATTTCTAGTTTTCAGACTCATCCAAGGGTCCTTGGATTCAACACCAAACCAATCCAGGAAAGGAAAATTGGTGAAAACAAAATGCCTTTGCTCCTCTAAGAAAGACACTGTTAAAAGGATGCTGGGCACACAGAGAAGGTACACAGACAGACACAGAGATCCCAAGGACAAGATCTAGATCTTCAAAATGAACTGTGAAAACAAGCCGTCTCATTGGGACACTAGCGCAGGTAACGACTTCTGTTACTGTTGTTAAAGATGGAAGCCAGGACCGTCCAAATACCTTGGAGCTAGGCAAGTACCCTACCACTGAGCAACACTCCCAACCCCATGAGGCATTTCCCTAGAACTGCTAAGCACATGGCAAATGCTAAAGGAATAAGTGGTCTGGCATCACCAGCCAGCAGAGAACACAGACGAAAACACCAAGTGTATCACTCTACACCTATCACAGCAGCTGGTCTGAAAAGTGGGGTGCACTTAAGGCTGTAAGGACCTGGGAAACTGTGTCACTCAGGATCTTCCTGCTGCAGGAATGGGAAATGGTGGGGTCACTCAAGAAAGCACCCTCAGTTTTTTTAAAGCAGAAGACATACAGCTTGCATTCTGGGGCACTGAGGAGAAAAATGAACATTATTGTCATTGGAATATTTGTATCAGTTTTCTATGGCACAAAGTCTGGAAACAGCCTCGATAACCTTACAGATGAACACTGACATACATGGCCGAGCATCCCCAGCATGGATAGTCTGGAGGATGGAAAGGAGTTAGGGGCTGGGTGATGGCTCAGTGGGTAAGAGCGCTTGGGGTGCAAGCATGGAATCTTGACTTTGAATCCTCAGCACCCAAATGAACAGTCAAGCATGGCTACACATGCCCATAACCTCACACTGGGAGATAGAGAGGGAAGATCCTGAAGGTTCTTTGGTCAGCCAGCCTAGCTGAAAACCTCAAGCTTCTGGTTCAGTGAGAAACCCAGTCTTAAGGAGAGAGACATCCTGCTCTGGCCTCTGCATGTACACAGTTACACACACACACACACACACACACACACACACACACAGAGTTTGGTTTATTTGTTTTCTGTGCTGGATTGAGCCCAGGATCTTGCACATCCTAGGCAACCACTTTGCCTCTGAGCTAGATCTTTAGCCCTTATACTTTTTATTATGAGACAGGTCTTACTAAGTTGACCAGGGTGGCCTTTACCTTGTTCTGCACCCCAGATAGGCTTTGAACTTATAATCCCCCTGCCTCAGCTTTCTAAGTAGTTGGAATTGTAAGACTGGGCTACCGGGTCAGGCCAGGAGTTAGTACTGATTGATGTTTGAGAAATGTGACTCAGGGGAATTATTTTGAGCCATAAAAGCCAGTTTCAACAGGACATGTCTGGTATGATTCTTTTTCTAGAACATTCATTAAGTAACATAATTATAGAGATGGAGGCAGATTAGAGGTTGCTACCGGTCAGAGATAGAGTTAGGCAAGGTTGTTATGGGACAGTCTTTATAAGACAGTATGGATGAGAGAGCTGATTCTTGGGACAGTCACCTTAAACTATGCAAGATAAAACTGCAGAGCCCCAGAGCATGTACGCATGCAAACACATGCTCATGTTTAACATTAACTGATGTCCATGTCCTCATTTTAATATCCTGCTCTTCTTCTATGATCCATTCCCATTGGGAGAAGGAAGTGTGCGCAGGATTTCTCCTGTACAGTTTTCTGAAAATTGTTTGCAATCAGTATCCAAATTAAAAAATGTAAAAAGTCACATTGTAGAAGAAAAAAAAATCTAACTAGAATGTATAGACCCCCAAAGTGACAAAGAACTCTTACAGATTAATAGTAAGACACACAACACAGTAACATTGGATGCAAGATGCTTTAAGAAAATATGCAAATAAAAATTAGCATATGGAGAAGTACTTGAAATTATTTCTTAGGGATATGCAAATGAAAACTACGCTAAGGTTCCACCCATTAGGCATGCACTAGAGAGATCAACGTGGACTTGACTCTTGGGCAGTACAGGTTGGGAAGGAAGCAGGCCCACTGTGTGAGACATTGTGCTGGTTGCCTGTTAAGTTAAACACACTGTAGAGGCCATCTAAGATTTTTGGGGGTGGGCATTTCCCCCAGAGTAGCTGGGTTTATGAGTTAGATGGAGAAGCCCAACCACATAGGGGTAGAAGGGTGAGAAAACTGGTCTGTCAGCAGCGAGTCTGCTCAGTTCTGAATGGATGAGCAGCTGATGGCCTCCCACAGGTGTGGGCTTGGGGGCCTGAAGAGGTAACAGAGCCCCAGAGCAACACCAGAGAGGCAAGCGGGGCAGCATGGGCTTCAGGGAACATTTTAAGGAGATGAAAGGGCTCCCTACCTTCACAGTGGTGACAACTCGTCACAGAATGAGTTTTGTGGCACCTAATTCACACCTTGTTTTTAGTTTTTGTTTTTCCGGCAATGCTGGGCATGGGATTCAAGACCGGAGCCTTCTTAGGAAAGTGGTCTACCCCTGAATTATAGTTCTCTTAGCCCAATATAGTTGGTTTTAACACTTTCCCATGTGTCCCTGAACCCTTTTCTGATCAGGTCTGAAACACATCCTGAAAGTCACTTCCAACAAGGGAAGGGCCAAGGTCTGGACCAGTCAAAATCTGATGTGACAGCATGTTCCCTCTGTCTCCTGTGGGCAGACCGTATTAAACAACTACCTACTCACTGGCTCACCCACCAACACCTTTCTGGGGCTTGATCTCCACGTCCTTCCCCTTCCATCTCGGTCAGCTGGATCCTTTTTTTCCTCTGGTGTCTGTGACAAGATTGCCTCCTCCAGGAAGCCTTTCAGGATGCTCCAGGCTGAGCCTGGTTCCCTGTGGGTCCCTCACAGCCCTTGGTATCTCAGGATTGACCTGTTGTTTGGTGTTGTTTTGATTCCTCCTAGAAAGCCATGCTCTGCTCCGCACTCCGCTGGGATCCCTCTTCCAGGCAGGGATCTCCACTGGGACTCCTATCCCCTGCTCCGCAGGACCCGGTGCTAGGCAGGAGATCTGCATCCAATCTCAGAGGCCTACCTGTGTTTGGAAATTCAAGCCTGACAGGTGGGGCGGGCCCAGCAGTTGGGGAGGGTTCTGAGCTGATTCGTTAAAAGGTTTTATGAAAGCATGCTAAATAGACCGTGCAATTGCGAGAATAAGTTCTTTTCTGGTGGAAATTACTCAGCCATTTGGTTCTTATTTTGGCGAACGCGGCTCGGCCCTTTTGAACGCACTTGATACGCCTCGGCTGCCAGAGCAACAGGAAGATATGCTTTGAATTCCCTGTAAACCCCGTGTAAACACCAGGCTTACGGGTAATTGCAACAGAACCCGGCTCCGCCCCGCAGCCTCTGCGAGCCACCCCTCCGGACTACTGCCAAGGCCTGCAGCCCCACAGCTCCACCCCGGCTTCAAGGTCTAACACGTGCCAGCCCAACCAGCACCCAGACAGATGCTGGGCTTTAGAAGGGCTTCCTCCTGGCAAGAAGGAGCTGGTAGCTTCCTGGCCTCAGGCCTTTGCCTCCTACCAGCCGCCCTGGCTTGGTGCAATCCGCGGTCTACAGCTGGGCTCCTAAGCCAAGTCTTCCTTCCAAGGCAGGAAGATTCCTGCTCCGGTTTCAGCAGAGAGGCTTTGGGTCTCTGGGCCCCTTTGCCCTGTCCACTTTCCCCAGGCCTGTGTGTTCTACACCACACCATGGGGCCCTCAGCTAACAGGACGCCCACCGGCTCCGACTTTTGGTGGACACCAGGACTTTCGGTGGGTCTGGCATTCAGGGTTGTGCCTCACATCAAATCTGAAGGTGGGATTCTTGTTTCCTAGCTTCCAGAATCTTGCCAGGTTCCCCTAGACCATCCCTCAGGGCCAAGCTGGATCAAGGCACAGATCTGGGGCTGAGCAGCGCTGGCCCCAGTGTTCAGACTGGAGTTTGGGTCCCCAGCACCCACATAAATGCTGCGTGGATATAGCAGCCCACCTGCAGTTCCAGCACTTAGGAGGAGGAGATGGGAAATGCCTTGAGCAACCTGGCTTGCTAGGCTAGCCAAATTCTCAAGCTCTGGGTTTAAGGAGACACCCTGCCTCAATATGTAAGGTAGAGGGCAGTTGATTAAGACACCTGATGACAACCTCTGGACTCCACACGTGCATCCACATACATGAACACACACACACACACACACACACACACACACACACACACACATACAGGCTGCACCCGGCCCCCATAAAGAGGGACAGAGAGATGAAGAAGAGATGGCTATTCCAGAATACCACCCCCTTTCAGATGGGATTGAAGCTCTTTCTAAGGGCTCCAGGCAGTCCTCAGCTCACTGGCCTTTCTGCCTTGTCATTGGAGGTTCCAATGCCCCCCTCTGGAGGATGAAGCATTGGGTACCATCTTGGGGGCAGAGACCAAGCCTTGTAGGCCCAGGTGCCACTGGTACTTCATCCTCAACCCCAGCCTCCAGAACCACGAGAATTCAATCTCTGTTCTTTATAAATGGCCCAGCTTCTGGCATTTTGATACTGCAACCTTCGTGAACTAAGGACCAGGTCTTGCTGATGGGAGTGCTCTGGTACCCAGCAGCACCTGGGATGTGTGCTCCTCTCATTCTGCACTCTGCTTCTTCAACTCTCTTGGTAACCATGGCCATCTGAGAATCGATTTCTCCCCATATCTCCATGGCAAGTAAGTGACTCAGCCCAGGAAGGGGCTCGACACACTGTAGCTAGGAACTGCCTTGAGAGATGCAGGCAACTGGATGCTTTCGGATCATTTAGAGGCTTCCTTGCTCACACATCTAGCTGGGGGTGGGGTGACCCTGTGAGACTTGGGCTGCGTGGTGGTATGGTGACCTTCTTTAGATAAAGGCTGTTAGGAGGTGCCAGGCTCTGTGGGAGAACTTCCCGGGAGCCCAGGCAAGGTTTATGGCATCTGTAGCCGGAAGACTGTCACTGAGTCACCTCCCCCCACTCTGTTGGTCAAAGACTTCCCAAGCCCGGACACATTCCAGGGGAGGGATGTGGACCCCACTTCCCTACTTCTGGATGGAGGACACATCAAAAGTAGCAACTAGTTGCAGCCAAATGTCCCATCAGCACAGATGGCAAGAATAACATGACCTTTCCCAGGGTTGGGCCTGGGCTTCATCCTGGCCTGTGCCCCCGAATCCTGCTTGTGCACTAGACCTTATGAGTGGATGCTTCTATCCCTGGGGTCCCTTTGAGGCAGCAGGCATGCAGTGCAGGCGGGATTTGGCCCTGGTGCCTGCCTCCTGGGGTGCAGAACACCCTCTGCTTGGGTAACCTCTGCTTATTAAAGTCGCATGAAAAACATTCATTCTGTCCACAAATGTTCACCGTGTACCAGTCCCAGTGGCCAAGCTGGACGAGCCTTGTTTCCTGGAGCTCACGGTGGGGGTGTGAGACAAGAAAGCAACGGGAACACACCAGTCCCGGGCAGGCAGGATGGGATGGAAGCTGCAAGAGAGAGAGGGTCCTTAGAAAGGCCTTGCTACCCGACACCAAGTGGAGAGGAGCTCAGACCTGCGGAGGGACCCTCCAGGAAACAGTTATAAGCCACAAAAAGGTCCCAGGGGCCAAAGGCGCTGGGGTGCCACCAAGCTGGAAGGATCCGTGGGCCAAAACAAGGAAGTCAAGAGGGGTGTGAGAAGCATGCCCCTTGGGGCCATCCAGAGGGCTCTGGGGATGCTAGTAGAAATGAGAGGACTGAGTTACTAGGGACTCAGCGAGGCCCCTTCAAACCCAGCCCGTACCCTTTCCTCCTACCCCAGGTCACATACTGAGGTCTACCAGGAGCACTGGCCTCCACAGGGATTTTGTTCAGGCGGGTCAGTGCCAAGACCAGCCTCAGATTCGCCCTCCCCACCCCGCCTCCGCCTGGGTGCTGGTGGCTGTCAGGTAAAGCAGGCGGCAGATCAAACGCCCCCCCAGGGCCTGGCCTTGCCCATCAGGAAAACATCACGTGGCACTGGAATGAGGTGATTTCGAGCAGCCGATGTGAGGAAATGGGTATTTATGTAGCTGTGGGCATGGTTTTTATTTTCCCTAATTTTCAGATTACTTTCGATTAGGCCTCTTCGGAGTAGAAAAGGCTTGAAGTGAAATCGATCCTGCCTAAATCATTATGGCCAGCTCAGCCCCAGGCTGCCTCTGTAGACAATTACCCCAGACCCTGGGGTTAGGGGGCAGACTCCAGGCAGGGGACACTTCCCGGGGCTCACCCAGACTCGAGCAGGCCCAGGGCCTTTGTGCCTCGTGGCACACAGCAGCCATTGATTCCTGGTCTCTGGCAAGAGGGGCAGGGAGGCGCTGAGCGTGGAGTAATCCCCACCACCATCTGGACTCTATCTCTGTTCCCGCCCCTAAGTCAGGACAGGGAGGGGGCTGGGAGGGGGAGAAGGGGAAAATGCCCAGGCCAAATTCAAATGCTTTCATGAATTTCGCAGTAGAAATGTTTTGACGTGAGTATTTTTGTCAGTCTCTCGAGTTTGCCAAAAGAAACTCAACTCCCCACCACAGCTCGAGTGTGGCCTGCAATTGGCTCCGTCGCCACGGCACGACAGGCAGTGGGCCCCAGCACCTGCAAGGCTGACTGGGGTGGCATGTGGGGGCTCAGGGGTCCCAGTGATACACAGGGAAGACCCCATGGGGCACTTTGCCTCCAAGGAGAGCGTTCAGAGGGGTGGGTTCAAATACAGGGGCAGCTGGGAAGCTGGAGGGAAAGTGGACATGAGAAGGCCCCCGCGACAACAGGGCTTTGCTTCCGGGAACTTGGAGGCAAAACCAAACTCCTCCTCCTCCTCCTCCTCCTCCTCCTCCTCTTCTTCCTCTTCTTCTTCTTCTTCCTTCTCCTCCTCCTCCTCATTACAGAGTCTCATGTAGCTAAGTGTTCTCATACTGTCAGTGTAGATGGTGACTTTGAACTTCGATCCCCTTGCCTTCACCTGCTGAGCACTGGGAATACAACCATGCACCACCATGCCTGGTTTACTGGGTGCTGGGGAGGAACCCAGCTTCATACATATTAGGTAAGCACTCTACCAGCCTTGTGAGTTACATTCCCAGCCTCTATATGCTTTCTTTTTAAAAGTATAAACTTTGGGGCTGGGCTGTGGGAACACATGCCTTTAATTCCAGCATTTGGGAGACAGAGGCAGGTGGATCTCTATGAGTTCCAGGCCAGCCTAGTCTACAGAGCAAGTTCCAGGACAGCCAGGGCTCCACAGAGAAACCCTGTCTTAAAAAAACAAAAACAACAACAAAAATATAAATTTCTATTTATTCATTGAAAATTTCACACACGTATACAATGTAATTTGAGCACTTCTACCCCAAACATTCTCCCTCCAACTTCCTCCTAACTTTGTGTACTCCTTTCATAATTATTTCTTCCTCCTCCTCTTCCTCTTCTTTCCTTCCTTCCTTCCTTCCTTCCTTCCTTCCTTCCTTCCTTCCTTCCCTCCTTCCTTCCTTCCCTCCCTCCCTCCCTCCTTCCTTCCTTCCTTCCTTCCTTCTTTCCTTCCTTCCCCTCTCTCTCCCCCATCCCTCCCTTTTTAGCCCCCTGAGTACAATTTGTACTGCCTGAATTCTCATGAGCATGGAGTCACCCACTAGTCATGGGAACCTACTAGTGTCCATACTCTTAAGGAAAAGTGACTTACCCTCCCTCAGCAGCCAGTCTCATCGAGGGGTGGGACCTTGGGAACCCCGCCCACTCCAGGCTGAAATTTGTAACTGGTTTGATCTTGCGCAAGCCTTGAGGGGGATTGGTTACCCCCCTCAATTGGTTACATTGAGAATGTTTGGGTGTGAGATCTTGTATACAACAGCTGTGTACTGTCCAGAAGGCATTTCTTGCTCCTCCTCATCCTCCAGCTCCTACATTCTCTCCAGCCACTCTTCCGAAATGTTCCCAGAGCCCTGGAGAGGTGGTTGATATAGATGTTTCTGCAGCCAAGCATTCCAGTTGTTCCCAGCCCCTAACAGTCTTGAATTAACCACTACCCACTGCAGCCACAAGCTTCTGTGATCATTGTTGACAACTGCACAAATCTGGCAGGAGTGAAGGGAAGTGTAGCCTTTCTTATTGGTTTCCACTTTTGCAATGAGAATGAATAACTAAGAAGACTTGGAGTACAACGTTTCTTTATCTCCCTGAAGAGATCAAGCACAGAATTGACATGCGACACAGCTGTTCTGCCACTGAGGTTTTACGCTGAAGAATCGGAAGCAGGGACTCAGATGAGTACTTAATATTCGCAGTGACAGACTAGGTGGGCCATCCTTTTGGATGCAAACATCCTTTTGGATGTTTGGCTGTGATGAGGATCCCTCTCCAAATGGGAGACTAGGACAAATTACAGTGAGTGATTATAATGGCAGAGACCTCCGCGGGCTACCCAGGACACAAGAAAGGACCACAACCTTGTGGTGTGCGCAAGAAATCTGGTTATGGCCTGGATTAGTTGAGCCTATGGGAGGCTTACTTCAACCAGCTCTGGTCGACTACTTGCACACAGACTCCACTGCTTATAAGGACTCTCCACTCAGAGACTGATATTTTCCTCATTGAAGAGCTAGAAAAACTCAGTCACCTAGTCCTGGAACCATCTGATACCACGAGCCACTGAACCTGACTGTTCAGCTGCCTTCATGCCTTACCCTTATTTTTTTCAATTGTGACAAAATATGCACAACATGATTTTCTTGGTTTTTCCATTTTTAATTATGTAGTTGAGCAGGATTAAGAATATCACAATGGTAGCCAGGTGTGGTGCGCACCTTTAATCCCAGCACCTGGGAGGCAGAGGCAGGAGGATCTCTGTGAGTTTAGGGCCAGCTTGGTCTACAAAGCGAGTTTGTAGGACAGCCAGAGCTGTTACACAGAGAAACCCTGTCTCAAAAAACCAAACCAAACCAAACCAAACCGACCAAACAAACAAACAAAGAAACAAAAGTGCTTCTCACATTAGCATGAGGCCCTGAGTTCAAATCCCAAGACTCCACTCACAGTAACATGCCCCTGTCATCCCAGAGCTCCTACTGGGAGATAGAAGGTGGAGACAGGAGACTCTCCAGAAATTTAGGGGCCAGCTAGCTTGGTATACACAGCTATAAACAACAAAGAGACCTTGGTGGAAGATAGAAGGGGAGGAGAGACATCCAGTGCTGTCCTCTGACCTCTACATGCACACCGTGGCATGGATGCTTTCACACATGCACACATCATACCCCCCGACACACACACACACACACACACACACACACACACACGCGCGCGCGCGCGCGCACGCACGCGCACGCACAGACAAAGACCGTATCGCAGTATTGTTTACCATTCTCTCCATCTATCTCCATAGCTTTCTCAGCATCCCCAGCTGACCTCTGTCCCCATTTGCAGTTACACCTGGGCCCTGGCAACCACTGGCAGTTGCTGTCTCTTAATCCATCTCCTCTGTGTACTTCAGGTCAGGAGAGTCATGCAGTGAGCATCCTTCAGTGACTGCCTCTTTTCACTTAATGCAGTGTCTTCAAGGCTCATCTCTTCCATGGTGTGTCAGCATGTCCATTCTTTTCACAGCTGGATAATATTCCACCCCATGTCCAAGTCACCTTTTACTGCTCTATTGATCCCTTGATGGATACTTGTGTTGCCTTGGCTCTGGGCTGTTGGAATGGCACTGTTATAGATGTGGCTGTATGTTCTTCAAGTCCTTGATGTCTGTTCATTTCGAGGGGGCATACCCAGAAATGGAATTGCTGGGTCACATGATCACTCATCATTTGACTTCCTGAAGAACGACCAGGCTGTTGCTGGGCAACATGCCACTCTCGAGTTCCATCGGCGGTGCACAGAGGTGCCAATTTCTCTACATCGGGCCGGCATTTGTTTTTTTCCATTCTAAAAGCAAAGCTGTGCCAGGGGTTGTGAACTGCTTACTCCCTATGTTCTGAGTGTGTTTCCTTCGTGATGAACAGTGTTGAACACCTTTACATGAGTTCATTGACTATTTGGATGTCGTCTTTGGCCAAACATCTATTCAGTCCTTTGCCCATTTGTAAGTTGTGATTTTTGTATGGTAGTAGGTTAAACATTTTCTTTGCATGCATGTGTTTATTGTATGTGTGTGCACACGTGTGTTGAAGTCAGAGGACAACTTGCAGAAGCTGTTTCTCTCCTTCCACCAGGTGAGTCCTGGAGGTCAAACTCCGGTGGTCAGGCCTGGGAGCAAGTGCCCGATGAGTCATCTCACCAGCCCCTGGCAGCAGATTTTCAAATGTGTCCTGGGCACGAGTCTCAGTGGTTCGATTTGCAAATCTCTTCTCTTGGAA
Organism: Peromyscus leucopus; assembly: GCF_004664715.2. Taxonomy (NCBI): domain Eukaryota; kingdom Metazoa; phylum Chordata; class Mammalia; order Rodentia; family Cricetidae; genus Peromyscus; species Peromyscus leucopus. The sequence goes on from NC_051067.1 coordinate 14,909,782, forward strand.
TGTGTGTTGTCTTTTCATCCCTGTGTTTTTAGTTTTAGCCCTGAGGTTTAGGTTTTTGATTCATTTGGAGTTAATTTTTATAAATGGTATGAGATAAGGGCCCAATGCTGGTCTTTCTTGTGAGGAGGATATCGAGTTTCCCCAACATTTTTGGTTGAAGAATGCTTTTCCCAGTGAGTGGTCTTGGCAGCAAAATAGAAAATCCCTCCCTGTGCATGGGCAGGCCTAGCTCCTCTTCTGGGTTGCATCCCGCTGGTCTGTGTGTCTGTCATCCTGCCAGACCACACACTTCTGGTGCCTGTAGCTTCCTGGTAAGGTCCTCCAACTCTATTCTTTTTAGAGATTATTTTGTTTCTTTGGATTCTTTTGAGGTTCCCCATGGGTTTAAATGTGGGGCTTTCATTTCTATAAAATGCCATAGAGACCCTGGAAGCATTTATGGCCATTGGTGATATTGACAGTGTGCAGCCTTCCAGAGGGTGCAGGGGATGCCGGGTGTCTCCCGCTCACACCTTCTCTGGTTTCTTTCTGCTGTACTTTAGCAGAAAGACTGTACATGTACACAGGTCCTTCACGCCCTTCATTACAGGGATCTCTCAGAACTTCGTCATTTTTTATGTCAATCAAATAATTTTCATGATTTCATTTTTGTTTTTAGTCTCTAGATACACAATGTATTCTGGCATGTTGCTTTTGTGTCCTGAATTTTTGACAATTCATTTCTTGGTTCTGATAGGTTTTTTTGTTTCACTTTTCCCCCCAGGTATAATTTCAGTCATTTCTATATAGAATATATATACATTATTTAAGGTATTATATGTTATCTAATATATAAATAAGGCATTTCTATGTATCTTATATATAGGGTGTATATTATATAATATGCATTATATAAAGTCATGATGTTGAATAAAGATAATTTTACAAGAAGTAATTGAATTTGAAAGCCTTTTATTTCTTTTTCTTGCCTAATTGTTCTGGCTCAGACTTTTTAATTTTATATTTTGAGACGGGTCTTGATACACAGCCCTGGCTAGCCTGATATATACTGTGTAGCCCAGGCTGGCCTCAGACTCATAGTTATCTCCTTGCCTTAGCCTTAGTGCTGGGATTGCACCATGGGTCACCACACCTAGGTCAGGCTAAGAATTCTAACACTGTGAGGAACAGAAATGGTGAAAGTGGACATGCTTATTTCATTCCTTTTATTTTTACTATTTTTAGTTATGTATGTCTGTGTGTGTGGTATATTATGCACTTGAATGAAGGTGCTCATGCAGGCCAGAAGAGTCCCCCAGAGCTGGAATTAAAGGCAGTTGTGAGTGGCTGTGGTGGTTTGAAAGAAAATGACCCCCAAAGGGAGTGGCACTATTAGGAGGTGTGGCCTTGTTGGAGGAAGTGTGTCACTGTGGAGGTGGGCTTTGAGGTTTCCTATGCTCAAGCTTCCCTCAGTGTGACTGTTCAGTCAACTTCCTTTCGCCTGAAAGATACAGGACTCTCAGCTCCTTCAGTGCCACATCCATGATGATAACTCTGAAACTGTAAGTGAGCCACCCCAATGAAATGTTCTCTTTATAAGAGTTGCCATGGTCATGGTATCCCTTCAGAGCAATAAAAACCCTAAGACAGCGGCCATGTGGGTACTAGGAACAGAACCCAGGTTTCCTGCAAGAGCAGCAGGTGCTCTTGACCACTGAGCCATCTCTCCAGCCCCAAGTTATAGCAATCTAATTCAAACTGACACCAAATTGACTTTCACAGTGTGTTGTGCTGTGCTCTACACAGCTCTGTCCCCTCCTGCAGGTAACTGATGTCACAAACCACATCTTTGCACATTGCATGCTCAACAAAGTAGGTGCACATTGTTTTATTCATTGGTCTTTCTGATCCTATAGTAAATAAAAAAATAGAATTTTAAAAATGGTCTGGTGTTTATATTTTCCCATGAGTTTATCTTCATTGGAAGTTTTTATTTCTTTCTATTGCTTCAAGTTGTATTTGGTAGGCTTTTATTTCAGACTGATCAATCCTCTCAGCATTTCTTGCAAGGACACTTTGACGGCAACAACTCGTTTACCTGACAATGTCTTACTTTCAAGACAGATGTTTTTTTCTGTGTAACTAGCCCAGGCTATCCTGGAACTCACTCTGTAGACCAGGCTGGCCTCAAACTCAATGTCTTACTTTCAAGACAGATTTTTTTTTTCTGTGTAACTAGCCCAAGCTATCCTGGAACTTGCTCTGTAGACCAGGCTGGCCTCAAACTCACATAGATCCACCCACCTCTGCCTCCCAAGTGCTGGGAGGCCAATCAGCTTTTTATTAACAATGAGAGCAACACATTTCCACAGTGTACAGAAGGATTATTACATAGAAGTTCTTTGTTGTGTATACACAACTTCCTAAACTTCTCTATGTATAATCATTAAATTTTTTGTTACATTTATTTATTTAGTGCATGTGTGGTGGGGGGTTGGCATACATGCCAGGGTACACATGTCGAAGTCAGAGGGTAAGTTGAGGGCATTGGTTTTCTTCTATCATATGGATCCTGGAGATGGAACCCCCGTAGTCGGGCTTGGTGGCAAGTGCTATTGCCCACTGGTCTCATGATCACTTTTGAATTCCCTGATTTCCCAAACACTCTGACCAGAGCTTCTTTTTGGGTCTTGGGTGGTTTATTTTGTGTCTTGACCTATGACCTCTTACCCCAGGCATTTGTGGGTGTTGGGTCTACAGTGAAGCGTCTACAAAGTGGCATCTACCACTTTCCCGCCTGAGTCAGATGGGTGAGGCCAGTATCTGCCCAGTCCTGCAGGTGTCTGCTCAACTTGTTAGAACACACACAACAGTTTGACAGTAAGGGTGTCTCTGCTCTATCCAAGGGTCCAGGGAACACAGACACCCAACAGTTTGTCAGTAAGATTGTCTACGCTCTATCCGAGGGTCCAGAGAACATATACACAACAGTTTGTCAACAGGATTGTCTCTGCTCTATCCAAGGGTCCAGAGAACACAGACACACAACAGTTTGTCAGTAAGATTGTCTACACTCTATCTGAGGGTCCAGAGTTTTGGTCTGGGTCCACAGACAGTCACCACTTCACAATCGAGGTTATGGATGATTGTGATGGAAGGCAGCAACAGGTGAACGAAACACCTTTTCCTTCTGGAACATTCCTTTAGATGCTGTAAGGCCTTGCCTCATCTCAGAGTTCTGACAAAGTGGATCGTGACAGCTGTTGTTTGTTCTGCTTCTGTCTTTCTGTCTGAAAACAGGAGCTCGCTCGGAGCCCCCAGACCATCCTTCCTGAGCACCCTTTCTTGATTCTCCCCTGCCTAGAACTAAGGCACTGTGACCATTGGGCTGCAGCTGGGTGCCAGTGTCAGCCAGGCCTTGAGTGGATGTCCTCAGTCACTATAGGGCACTAGAAGGCAGGAGTCTTAGCACTGAAGGCATGTCCAAGGAATGCTTGAGTGGGTTGGGATTGGTCCCTAGAGGACCCAGAGTGAGGGTGGAAAACAGTACAGTGTAGATGTAACCAATCGTCTTATTAAAATAAGAAACACAGAGCCAATGTAAAAGAGAAAGCCGAGAGGTCAGAGCTCAGAGATAAAATCTTACCTCCTGCAGTGCTCCTAACTTCCCTGAGAGAGCTACTTCCTGTTTGTCTGTGTTTAAATAGTCTTTCTGTTCTGCCTTCTCATTGGTTGTAAACCCAACCACATGACTGCTTCATCACTGCCTGTAAGTACCGCCCTCCAGGTCTTAAAGGCATATGTCTCCAATACTGGCTGTATCCCTGAACACACAGAAATCTACATAGCTCTTCTAACCACCACGCTCTTGCTATGGCTCTAATAGCTCTGACCCCAGGGCAACTTTATTAACATAAAATTAAAATTATATTTCAGTACAAATAAAATATCACCATAGTACAGTGCTCAACTAATAATGTCTGCCCAGGAAGGAGAGTGAGTAAGCTGTATATTTGTCATTTAAGTTCTGTTATCACCTTAGACCCCTGCATGTGGGAGACTGAAACTCAGATTTGCCCAAATGGTCCACGGTGGTGTTGGATCTTGGGCCAGTAATCCTAGTTTCTGATTATCTTTTGCTACATAGCGTATAACCTCAAAGCTCTGCTGCTCAAAATAGCAGCAATGTTATTCTCCTGCGTTCTGTGGGTCAGAGATAGGCAGGACACTATGGTGATGAGCTGTCTCTATTCTGACTATCTGGTGCCTCTGCTAGCAAGACTGGGGATTTGTGTGCTCCCTGGGCTGTGCTCCCTGGGCTGTGCCCGCTGGGCTGTGCTCCCTGGGCTGTGCTCCCTGTGCTGTGCTCCCTGGGCTGTGATCCCTGGGCTGTGCTCCCTGGGCTGCGCCCTCTGGGCTGTGCTCCCTGGGCTGTGCTCTCTGGGCTGTGCCCTCTGGGCTGTGCTCCCTGGGCTGTGTCCTCTGGGCTGTGCTCCCTGGGCTGTGTCCTCTGGGCTGTGCTCCCTGGGCTGTGCCCTCTGGGCTGTGCTCCCTGGGCTGTGCTCTCTGGGCTGCGCCCTCTGGGCTGTGCTCCCTGGGCTGTGTCCTCTGGGCTATGCTCCCTGGGCTGTGCTCCCTGGGCTGTGCCCTCTGGGCTGTGCTCCCTGGGCTGTGCTCTCTGGGCTGTGCCCTCTGGGCTGTGCTCCCTGGGCTGTGTCCTCTGGGCTGTGCCCTCTGGGCTGTGCTCCCTGGGCTGTGCTCCCTGGGCTGTGCCCTCTGGGCTGTGCTCCCTGGGCTGTGCTCTCTGGGCTGTGCCCTCTGGCCTGTGCCCGCTGGGCTGTGCTCCCTGGGCTGTGCCCTCTGGGCTGTGCTCCCTGGGCTGTGTCCTCTGGGCTGTGCTCCCTGGGCTGTGCTCCCTGGGCTGTGCTCCCTGGGCTGTGCTCCCTGGCCTGTGTCCTCTGGGCTGTGCCCTCTGGGCTGTGCTCCCTGGGCTGTGCCCCTGGGCTGTGCTCTCTGGGCTGTGCCCTCTGGGCTGTGCTCCCTGGGCTGTGTCCTCTGGGCTGTGCCCTCTGGGCTGTGCTCCCTGGGCTGTGCCCCTGGGCTGTGCTCTCTGGGCTGTGCCCTCTGGGCTGTGCTCCCTGGGCTGTGTCCTCTGGGCTGTGCCCTCTGGGCTGTGCTCCCTGGGCTGTGCTCTCTGGGCTGTGCCCGCTGGGCTGTGCTCCCTGGGCTGTGCTCTCTGGGCTGTGCCCGCTGGGCTGTGCTCCCTGGGCTGTGCCCTCTGGGCTGTGCTCTCTGGGCTGTGCTCCCTGGGCTGTGCCCTCTGGGCAGGAACATCCACATAGGACAGCCATTTTAGATGACCTGATGGAACAGGCCTGACATCTGATTGGTTGGGAGGCTGAGGCAGGAGAATTGAAAGTCTGAGGCTATAGCATGAGTTCAAGTCCAGTCTAGGCAACTTAGTGAGATTTAATTTTGTCTCAAAATGAAAAAACAGGACTAGTGAGATGGCTCTGCTGGTAGAGGTGCTGCTCACAAGCCGAGAACCTGAGTTTGCTCATGTGGGACGCACACGGTGGAGAGAGAGAAACGACTCCTAACACAAGCCCCGACCTCATGCGTGTGCGCGCGCGCGCACACACACACACACACACACACACACATCAGTAATAAATGGTTAAAAACAAGGTTCTTCAATAAGTGGCTAAACAAGCCGGTACTTGTAGCGTGCCACAGAGTAAAAGAAAAGGAACTTTACGCCCTAACAACTGGGATGACCCCCCAGGACGTTACGTTGAGCAAAAACACCAATCCCCAAAGTTTGCGTATTACATTCTGGAGATGGCACGATTACGGGAATGGAAGACAGATTGGCAGTTGGCACAGCTGAACTGTGAGGGAGATTGGGGAGCTACGGAAGGACAGCAGGAAGGCTGCCCTGGTGGACGGCAGGAAGTTTGCTCTGATGGACGGCAGGAAGTTTGCTCTGATGGACGGCAGGAAGGCTGCCCTGGTGGACGGCAGGAAGGCTGCTCTGATGGAGGGCCTCTGCCTCCACTGTGTTGGTAGAGCCACAAACCTACACTAGATTTTGCACAGCACTAAACAAGCACATAGGCACACAGGCGGACAAGTCCGCAGAAAAAAGCTGGGAAATTAGAGCATATATACCACCCACTGTCGATACTTTGGCTGTATAGTGTTGTACTGTAATTTACAAAATGTTACTTCAGGAGAAGCACAGCAAAGCCAAAGGTCCACAGAATCTGTCTATAGAACATTGTTATCACTGCTTGGATGGATTTGTGATGACCACAACAAAATATTCAGTTGAAAAAATAAATAATAAGGAACTAGAGAGATGGCTCTGTGGTTAAGAGCAGTGGCTGCCCTTCCAGGGTTCAGTTCCCAGCATCCACACAGCAGCTGGCAACCTTCTATTACTCCAGTCTCAGGGATCTGATGCCCTCTTCTGGCCTCCATGGGCACTGCACACACTCAGTGCACAGATATATATACACAAAGTAAAAATAAGATCGCAAAAAAAATTTAGAAAGAAAAATAACAAAACGTCTGGAGAATTTTGATGAGGGGGCCAAAGTTATAAATAATATTTTATCCAAATAGGAAAAAAATCACAAACATTCAAATATTTAGAAAACTTCAAATATCCACTGTAATAGTTGTGTATAAATAATAGTATATTGTATTTTATTACAAAATCTCCTCCTGATAGAGAACACCTGTCAGCAGCAGTGTTTGCCCTAGAGGAGTTTCTATTAGGTGTCTATTTTTAATTAATTAGCTGATTAATTACTTTAATTACTTTGAGGCAGTGTCTCACTGTGTAGCCCAGTTCTGGAACTTACTATGCAGCCCAAGCTGGTCTTGGGATTGTGGTCTGCCTCCCTCGGGAGCTCTGGGATGCCAGGTGTGTGCCATTGCACCTGGCTTGGGTCTCTGTCAACGCAGAGACTGTAATTATTCCCCGGGTGTCATCGTGCAGTTCAGTCTGTCGGCACATGTGTCTCATCGACCTCTGCGTGGACTCCGCAGTTTCTAGTGAGGCTTCTCCTGACATCAGATCAGAATGCAGAGCTCTGTGATCATTTCATTGCAGACACAAGCGCGAGGCCAGTTCCAAACCTCAAACCAAAAATACATGATGGAGGTGAGTGCTGTGGAAAGCAGGCAGTGCCCTGGGAAACAGCTGTCTGGGACGGGTAAGGTCCTGCAGACTCTGCAGCTGTTCCTTCCCAGGCAGGGGAGAAAAATGAGGACCCTTCAGATGTGGCAGGCAGAGGTCTACCTTCCCAGGCAGGTGAGAAAGACTGCTTCCATCAGCAGAGAGAATGCAGTGGGATTTCAAAGTCTGGTGTCCCTGGTTTACTCGGCTTTACTCCCCTCGACCCCTATGACTGCCCCTGGAAGACTCCCATTCCTTCTCACGTGATGCTTTTACTTTAGTGCGAGGGCAATGTGAGGGTGGGAATAGAACCTCCTCACAGAGCTGACCACCGTGAGCCGTGTGATACAGCCATACACAGAATGAGCTTCTGAGCTCACTTTGCAGAAATCTCAGCCCCGTGGCTGTCCGGGACAAGGGTATCAGGGCAGGCAGAGACTCTTGTGTCGTTAATGTAGAACTTGAGTAAGAACTCCAGCCTGAGTTCCTGTTTTCTTCCAGTCCCCTTCAGTTAGGAAAAAACCACTCAGTACCATCCTCCTTCTTATTTTAACTCAAATGTTCTAATGTAGCAAATATTTGACTACACAGACACTCTCTGGTTATTAATGTCCGACAGGAATAATCTCAGTATTTCACCACATCTTGACTCAGACCAGCTATTTGTTTCATTGTTGTTTGCCATGCTGGGGCTCGAACCCAGGGCCTTTTGTGTGCTAGGCAAATGTTCTCCTGCTGAGCAAGCAAGCTACACCCAGAGCCCTGGCACTGTCTTCCTTACCACGGAGAACAGGGCTATTCGCACCTTTAAATCTTTGAAGACTAGATAACCAGTACGGGAAGACCTTCAGCTGATTTGGAGAATGCAACTCTGTGACTCCACTTCTGTGACATCAGCATCTGTGTCCCACAAGGTGTGAGGCCCTGGGTGTGATCTCTGGTGCTGGGAAAGGAGGAGAAAAGAAAAAGCTAGCCATTGACTTGAAACTAGATGTAAAGCCCAGCAGCACTCAAGGCAAGGCAAGAGGTATTCATGATCAACAAGGAAATTTGCTTTACTCCAAAACCACCCATTTCCTGGGCCCCAATTCAGACAGAAATGTGGGGGAATACACATGAGAATGAACAGATGCCAAGGACGTACAACAACGGTGGAGGGGTACAATGCCGGGCAGGAGGAGCTTGTTGGTCTGTGCCTCCTGGTGGGTGGGCATTTGGGCTTGCTGTTATAGGAGTGATGCTGATTGCTAGTTGGCTGACTGACATATGAAACAAAGAATCCATCATAAATCATACAAGAGTATGAGCATCTCATGGTATTCAGCCTATGAATGGTCTGGGGTCCTTAAGAACCTGGGCCTGGTAGAATCCCACATTTGTTTTCCATGATGATGGGAAGGGCCAAGTAGGAACTGTTAGAATCCTCTCCACCTCTAAGACAGTCAACTGAATATAATTCTTTGGGAAACCAGAGGTATAAGTCCCGGGGTGGTGGCTCTGCCCCCTGCCATTCAAATCTCCTATTTCCATTCAAGAAGAGAGACATTCAGGAGCAGGATGTAGACTGCCCTAGACTCAGCCAAGTGGGGACTCCCCTTGCAGGTGCCATACCAGATGTGGTTTTATTATTTGGATACATGAACTCATGCTCTGGGACCTGATGTGTAGCATCAGATGCAACAGATACTTCTCCAACATCCCTGTCCACGGACACCACCAGAAGTAGTTTGCTGTTAGCCAACAAGGCCAGCAGTACACCTTCACCCATCATCCTTGCTCAGAGGCTCGGCAAGTCTCTAACTCTGCTAGAATTTGTTCCCAGGAATCCTTCTCAGCTTTCCCTGACAGGACGTTATGCTGGTCTCCTGAAGTGATAGTACTGTGGTGATTGTACTTGAGGAAATGGTAACAAATCTAGACTGATAGGTAAGACATTGACACACCACAGAGTAGACAATGTGGTATGTGTGACATGTCCAGAGACTTCCACTTCGGCAAAGTTTCTCCAGGCCTGGTGTATGGGACATGTTGTTGCTGTAACAAAATGCCTGACAAGGCAGTTTAAGGAAGAGAGTTTATTCTGGCTCACACTCTAAAGGCACACAGTCCATCGTTCATTGTGGGGAAGGCATGGTGATAGGCGCACGAGGCTTCGCTATCTACATTTAGGGTGGGTCTTTTTACCTCACTTATTATAATCTCAAAATCCCCTCACAGATGTGACACGCCCAGAGGTTTGTCTTCAGGTGATTCTAGACCCTGTCATGTTGGTGATCAGTATCAACCATCATACAAGGTGAAGGATGAACTTGCATCCGGCCACTCACACAGTCAAGAAGAAGGCCTGAGGCCTCATGGGCTTCTTTACACCGAGGAGATGTAACTCTGACCTATTCACTGAGTGACCCAAAAGCGGCAGGCCTTCAGTGTGGTCTGGAATTGGACTCCATTGCAATAGGTCCAGGCTGTTGTACAGGTGACTTGGAGACTTGGGCCACAGCTCCAGCAGATCCAATGGTGTGTCATTGACAAATATAGATGGTGTTTGGAACTTTTGTCAGGTGAATTTCTGGTTGCTGGGATTTGGGAGCAAGGCCCTGACAGGGATAGATGGCAGCTCTCCTTCGAGTCCATGCTTGCTCTGCTGCTGGGTCTCAGTAAAAATGGGAGGACGGGCTGCGGGATCAGCTACCAAGTTACCACATGTGGTGGTTTGAAATAAAATGGCCCACAAAGGGAGTGGCATTATTAGAAGGTGTGGTGGTATTGTGTTCCCCAAAATATTGTACACCCTAATAAACTTATCTGGGGTCAGAGACAGAACAGCCACTAGATACAAAGGCTAGAAAATGGTGGCACTCACTCCTTTAATCCTAGCATTCCAGAGGCAGAAATCCCTTTGGATCTCTGAGTTCAAGGCCACTTTGGAAACAGCCAGGCATCGTGAAACACGCCTTTAATCCCAAGAAGTGAGTCTTCAATCCCAGGAAGTGATGGCAAAAGCAGAAAGGTATATAAGGCATGAGGACCAGAAACTAGAAGCATTTGGCTGGTTAAGCTTCCAGGCTTTCGAGCAGCACAGTTCAGCTGAGATCCATTTGGATGAGGACTCACAGGCCTCCAGTCTGAGGAAACAAGACCAGTGGAGGATCCGGTGAGGTGAGGTAGCTGTGGCTTGTTCTCCTTCTCTGATTTTCCAGCTTCATCCCAATGCCTGGCTCCAGGTTTGATTTTATTAATAAGACTCTCTAAGAATCCTGCTACAAGAAGGTGTAGCTTTGTTGGAGGAAGTGTGTCACTGTGGGGGTGGGCTTTGAGGTCTCCTATGCTCAAGCTACTTCCAGTGTCACAGACCACTTTCTGTTGACTGCAAGATGCAGGACTCTCAGCTCCTTCTCCAGCACCACGTCTGCCTTGCACTGCCATGCTCCCCACCATGATGGTAATGGACTGAAACTCAACTATAAGCAAGTCACCCCAATTAAATGTTTTCCTTATAAGAGTTGCCATAGTCATGGTGTCTCTTCACAGCAATAGAAACCCTAACTAAGACAGAAGTTGGAACCAGGGACTGGGGTATTGCTGTGATAGGCCTGATCATATTTTTATTTGGAGGAATTTGGACTTTGGTACTTTGGGTTAGGAAAGCAGTGGAATGCTTTAAGCATATAAGTAGGAGCTGGGTGGTGGTGGCGCATGCCTTTAATTCCAACACTTGGGAGGCAGAGGCAGAGGCAGGCAGATCTCTGTGAGTTCAAGGCCAGCCTGGTCTACAGAGCGAGATCCAGGAAAGGCACAATGCTACACAGAGAGATCCTGTCTCGAAAAAAAAAAACCAAAAAACAAAAACAAGTAGAAGCATGGAAGACCGAGGTGCTGAGGGGGCTTTAAACTGTGAGGAGCTAGCTCAAGAGGTTTCAGTGGAGAAGAATATTAATATGTGGCCTAAAGATTGTTCTTGTGATATTTTGGTGAAGAAAGTGGCTGCTTTTTGCTCTTGTCTGCAAAGTTTGCCTGCGGCTAAAGTGAAGAGTTTTGGATTAATTCCATTGGCAGAGGAAATCTCAAAACAGCCTAGTTTTGACTCTGTTGTGTGGTTATTGGTGTTAACTCTGATAAAGATTTATAATGAAAAGGAGCGAGCTGAGCAAATAAAAATAGAAAATGAATAGATTGAGAAAAGGGGCACCAGGAAGTGGGATAGAGCTAAATCCTGTGTTCAGGGAGATAAACGAATTAAGAAATGGAATAAAGGGAGTGGTGACCTCAGGGCAAGATCCCACCCAGTTAACTTTCCAACTTGTGAAAATTAATTAAAGAAAAGCTCAGAGCCAGGTGTGGTGGCACACGCCTTTAATCCCAGCACTGGGAAGGCAGAGGCATGTGGATTTCTGAGACTGAGGCCAGCCTGGTCTACAGCCCCTTTCTTCTGTCGTTAACACTAAAGCCAGAACCACGTGGCCAAAACTGCCAAGTTCTGCTGCTTGCGAGGGCTGGAACATGGCCTCCTTGTTCAATTACATCTTCACCAGCTTTCTGTTTTTGATGATTACCTTCATTGCCTAAGCTTGGCTGTCCTGGAACTCGCTCTGTCATATCTGCGGGATCCTATCTCCCAACCAGTCCACATTCCAAGGTTCTGGGTATATCTGGGTCTTGAGGGAAATTGTTCAACCCAATATTTGACATAAAATATTTCTGCATACTTTTTTCTGTCTCTTTCTCTCCGTTCTGTCCCTATTCTCATTTTCTCGGATCACACTCTAGGGTAGGTCAGTTGCCATGTTGGAGTTCCCTCAGACAGCCGTGGGATAGGCCCCTGTGGTGGGAAGCTGAGGCTTCTAGGCAACAGCCATAGGGTGAGTTCAGAGGCAGGTCCACTGACCCCAGTAAATCACATGACATTGTGTCTGCAGCCTCAGGGCAGACCTAGACCCAGATCCATATGGCCAAGCTGTCCCTGCCTTCCAGATTCACAAAAGCCACATGTTAATAAGGGTTCACAGTTCTCAGTTATTAAGTTGGGGGGTCATCACGTGAGCTAGCACAGACAAGAAGACAGGTCGGGTGTCCTCCAGTAAAAAACATGCAAAATCCTCAAATGGGGTGGAGTCTGAGAGAAGCTGGTGGAATGTTCTAGAGGTGAGGGCTGTTTCTGGCCCTGAGGGTCTGGCACCCATAGAGAACTCCCTGATCAAGGCTAATGGCACAATGTTTCTAGAATGAACTAAAGATGGTCCTTCTCTTTTGACCTCCTGAATAATATAGGGGAGATGTCTGCCAGTGTGTATGTGTGTGTGTGGGGGGGCATGGGTCCCCTCCTTTCATGGCCCTCTGTCTCCTCCTGTTTTCATTTTCCTGGGTTCCTCAATCACCCCCAACAGCTGTGAGCCTCTTTCCACCATGCTGGCAGGCCTTCTTGAAGCTTTGGAGGAAAAGCGCAACCCGGTCTTGTGAGTTATAAATGAGTCCATTAAGGGAGGCGGATTCACTAAAAGGCTGCCTTTGCTCCACCTGGTCCAAAGCCTCCCTTGCATGATCGATGACTCCATAGCCTGCAGACGGTCCTGAACCTCGGTGCATTCTTAATGCCTCAAAAGTTTCCAATTAAAGGCAAATGGCTCTTGGCAAAGTGCAAAGCATTTTTACTAACTAAAATAAATACCTGGGCAGGCTCCATGGTTTATGACTTCTCCACATAGCTGAGAATAAGCAGCTAAGGAGTCAGGGGGTGAGGGATGGTAGGAATGAGAGGCCCGTCAAGCCTGTGAAAGGCACCCCAGATAACAGTGCTGGGGTGGTGCTCCTGGGCTCCTGGGTGCCTGGGCTGGGAAGTCCTACACACGTGGACTTTGGTTGTTGCTGCTGTTGTTTGAGACAGGGTCTCATGAAGCCCAGGCTGACCTCAGACTCTCTATGTAGCTGAGACTAACTCCTGCCTCCTCCCAAGCATTGGGATTACAGGTGAGTGCCAACACCTCAGTTCTGTGAGTTGTTGGGGCTCGAACCCAAGGCTTTGTGCATGCTAGGCAAGCTCTCCACAGCTGAGCTGGGGCCCCAGCTTTTCAATCTTCCTGGGCATGGGTGAAGTAGGGTGACTTGTAGAGGTCGCATGGAGACTACCTGCAGCTCCTTGGCCTCCACTGTGTCCCCTCAGAGCCCGCCTCTGAGGCTCTTTCTGCACCTGCCTCATAGCTCTGTGGTAGAGGGCAGTGAATGGGGCTTAGAGTTCTGGGAGATTGGGGTCAGGCGTCGCCATGGCTACCATTCCCTCTGTAGGTAATCTTTTCCTATGATGGCTCCCTGCCCTCAGCAGATGCTGAGCGGGTGTTTTCTCTCCTTTTTCCATCCACTCTTTGAATTCAGGGCTTCCTGGACATGCTGGTGGATTGGTGTCTGCAGCAAGCTGGACAGAGAACACTTCCTGAAGGCACCGTCCCGTTCAGGGAGTAAGAGTGATACTGACCTTGAAGCTTTCAGACCCCTAGAAATTTCACCTGAACTGCTGGGCCTTTCGTCTCCCAGCCCAAGGAGTTGGGACCTCTGCCTCCCTCTCCCTTCCTCCCCGCTCTCTATGCTCATGGTGTGTGTGGCCACTACATGACCCCTTTCAAGGGACCCTAGACCTTACCCAGGACCAAGGATTAACCAGGGCCTCGCCATGGACAGAAGGGAAGCTGTCCTGGGTAAGGGTCTGACCTATCAGTTGGGAAGGGACCTTTCCAGTGTTGGTGGTCCAAAGCCATTGTACATGGCTTGAGTGGAGGATGGGAATTGTTCCCTACCTGCCAGGCTAGCCTCACTGTGCTGTACTTAGCCAGGCAGCCATGAGTCAAGACCCCACACATTTGAATTGTAGAGAGGACCTAGTTTCAAACTGGGACTTCAGGGCGAGACACAGGACTACCACAGCTCAGAGTCCTTGACAACACTAGGAAGGTGATAATGGACTAGGAAGAAAGAGCTGGAGGAGCCTGGGCACTGGGTCACCAGGACTCCCATTCCCAGCATCCCACTGCCTCACACGGGGTCTCAAATATAGCCGGCTGAGGCATGGCCACCTCCTGCTGTCTGTGAACCATGTACGTGCTCAAGGTTCGGCTTTCAGACATGCATGACCTGTCACCAGAAGCCAAGGGGCCCTTATGACAGTCCAGCGGTCCATAGTCCTATTTGCATGCCTAACAGTCCCAGGAGGGAGGCAGTGTGACCCACTCTGCAGATGGCAGCTCAGTGTAGCACTTTCAGGTCCCTGGCCTAGGGAGGAGCCATGCTGGAGAGGAGGTCAGCTCAGCCTGTGCTGGGGCAGCTGCTGGTGCCTCCTCTGTAGTGGACTACATTCATGACAGCCAGGCTTGGGGAACTCCTGTGGATGGGTAGAGGTGGTCCATGGGTTCTCCAGGTAGGGGGCGCCTTAGCCCTGTGTGAGAACCCAGAGGCTGATGTTACCTCCCCCGGGAGGGGGGCACGGAAAGGAGGTCAGCTGCTGGTCCTCTTCCATGGGGGCCCCAGGCACTCACAGCAGTAGGCTGAACATCATCCTTCCTTCCCGGTTGGGTCCCACTGTCTAGGTTGGGCCAGCCTTCCTGCCTCAATGGGTCCTATTTGTCCCACATACATGTGGTTTGGTTGGTATTTGCCAGTCACAACTCCCGATTCTACCTTCTCTCACAGACTGGGTATGAAGGTGCCTTCCGATAGCTGGAGGCTCAATTTCCTGGTGGCCCGTGACCTCCCTTCAAGGTCACCATGTCCCTTAGAACCCCACCCTATCTGCTGGCGGGTATTTTAGGACATATGGCCATAACTGGCACACATTCATGAAAAATAAGACAATAAAGCCTGGAATAGTAAAAGGACATCTTACATCACACAAGGGGAGGAGGCACACGAGATATGGGGTCTAAACAAATGGAACCTGGAACCTGGAACATGGGTGTGGTTGCCTTAGGCTCATGGTGGCTCTGGGTGCATATTTCTTTGTATGTTTCATACAACACACGGGTTATGGAAAATCACTCATATGAGCCTTTATTAAGGAGTCCATGATTTTACATCCTTCTCTCCTGAGTCATGCTCAGATCACTCTGGCCCTGCCTTCCTCCCAGGCTCTCCTTCCCATGGCAATCCTTGGACAGAGAGGATGACATTGCTCATTGCTGGAGTCCTGTCAATCCTGGCTCTGTGAAAGGCCCAGTGTCCCAGATCGGCCCTCAGAAAGGACAGTGTTCGTAAGATAGTCTGATACGATATCCCCAATGTGTCTCTATTCCAACAGCTCATCCTGAGAGGTCCCACTCTCTCACTCTCATTCCTAATAACCCAGGAAACCATTCCCCAACACTCATGGGCAATAGCGAGGACAGCTGACTCTGACCTCAGACCCTTGTCCTGGAGTTCTCCAGCCTAGGCCTCCTGGGAACCCATCCTCTTTGAGGAGGGTATGGCTGCCTCCCTAGAGATGGAATCTCAAGTGAGAACACACTGTCCACTGGGACGCCAGCCAGGGCTGAGAGGAACCTGTGTCTGGCCAGGAACACAGAGTTTTCTAGCAATGGGTGCCTTCATGGCCACCCTCCACCTGCCAAGGGCTCTTTTCTTGTCTTGGAGTGTTATGAGCTGTACTGAGTTCCTGCGAGAAGTCATGCTGAAGTCCGGATGCCTAGGACCTTGTGATGCTCCTCATTTGGAAACAGAACCATCACGTACGTGACAGGTTACAGTGAGGCCATACTGCATCAGCCTCCCCATCCAACACGTGGGACATCATTATAAGGACACAGGCACAGGAGACCATGGCTGCGTGGCCTCAGGGGCAGGGACTGAAGTGTTACAACCACAAGCAAGGAGAAGCAAAGCTTGGCAGAAGCCACAGAAGCCAGCCAAAGCAGAGAGGATTCCCCCAGCACTTCCAGAAAGTTCACATTCCAATCAGCACCTGACCTCAGCCTTCCAGACTCCATGTCTGTGGGAATATTTTCAAACCACTAAGGTTCGGGTCCTTTGGGGAGTCCCAGAAAATTCATGTCATTATCTCATCATGCAATAAGGTTAAAATCCCCCTGCCTCAAACGTACCCCTCACCTAGAGGAACTTCAATGGCTGTTCCCATGCACAGCCTTAGCCCTGCTGGTACCAAGGCAGAACTTCTGGGGTTGTACTAAAATATCCCCAGTCACTTACACTGGGTCCCTAGGCTGACTTTACATAGATGAGCAGTATTCCCATAGACACAGAAAACACTTTCACAAGACTGCCCTTGGTGGACACTGAGCATCTCCCCCTCCCCCTCCTCCCTCTCCCCCCCCCCTTGCTCCCCACCCTCATCCCTTGCTCGCACTCTCAAATCTCCCTGACTCTTTAAAGCAATGAGAAAACACAGACCTTTCTGATTGCAAATGTTTTTAAATGCCTGCGTCTTAATGACTGGTTGAGTATGCACGCTGGCGAGTGGAGGGCTATCCTTCTTGTCTTAAATGAGAAAAAGTCATAGGAAAAATGGGTTTTGTGTTGTCAAACATTACTCTGAGCAGACGCCCTCTGAGCGCCCGGCTCTGGGGGCTTCCTGAAGCCAATTGCATTTTTCCTGGAGTGTGTTTAACGTCAGCACCCTGAGGAGCTTGGCTGAGAAGAGCCCCGAAGGCCAAATATTTACACAGCCAACCCTGAGCCCCATGGAAATGACCTCAGGAACATTGTTTTTAATTCATGAGATGTGGAGAGGAATGGGAGGCACGGCCTTTTCAACACTTGTTTCTGGACCATGGAAGCTCAGGGATAGGGTTCCTGGGTAGGGACGCTATGGGTCTTTTCTGGATCCGACTTCCTTCCTCTGTCCTTCATAAGTCACAGAGCTCGAGCACATTTCTCCTGTAAAACGCAGGTAGAAACAACACAGGTTCCCTGGGGTACTTCGAGGATAGGGTGCTCTGGGGAGGCAGCTGCTCTCCAGGTGAAGACCTCAGCACAGAGCCACACTGATGGATCCAGGGGATCTGGGTGGAGAAGCTTCCAGCAAAACAGCAATCCAACCAGAAGACATAATTGGTCTTCCCTTCCCTTCCCCTCCCTCCCCACCTCCCTCCCTCTATTCTTCCCTCCCTCCTCTCTTCCCTCCCTCTCCTTCTTCCTTCCTTCCTTCCTTCCTTCCTTCCTTCCTTCCTTCCTTCCTTCCTTCCTTCCTTCCTTCCTTCCTTCCTTCCTGTTGCTTCTTTTCTTTTAGCCAAGGAAGACCTTGACCATCAGGTTCCCCCAAGATCACAGGTGTGAACCACCACACCTGGTTTGCGCAGTGATGGAGTTGGAACCCAGGGCTTCATGCATGCCAGGCAAGCACCCTGCCAGTGGAGCTGTTCCCAGCCCCTGGTGCTATTTTCCTCTCCACCTTCCCTCCGCAGCTGAAGAGTAGGTTTGCTTGGAGCCGGCCTTTGGCCACCACCATGCCCTGCCCTCTCCGCTGGCCTTCTCCAGCCTCCGTCTCCCTGCTGGACCAACCTGACACTTGATAAACCCCTGTTCCCAGAGCCTTGCCTGTTTTAGGTGCAGCAAATCTTCCAAATCTGCTGGCCCTCTGGACACCCCTTCAGCCAACACGCCAGCTCTCTTGTCCCCCAGGCTGCGTCTCTCTGAAGGGCAAGTTTCGCAATGGTCCCTTGAGTTCTCCTGTAGGCTTAGGCTCTAGTTGACTCTAGTAGAATCTTGATACACCGTCTCTTCATCTGCCCTCCCCAATTCTGCATCACAGCCCTCCTTCCCTTTCTGACTTCCTGGACTTGCCCTCAGGAAAGCTACCTGCCCTGAAGGCTTGTATGCAGGCTGGCTTCTGGAGGGGCCCAAAGAGTGTGTTTTCTGAACTTCCAACCAACCCAACTATGGTACCCTGATCTATAACCGCTGTCTGTCCCTTCCTGTTGTCGTGACTTCCCCGGGATGATGGACTTTGGAATGGCAAGCAATAAGCCTTTTTTCTCCTCCTCTGAGTTGTCTTTGGTCACATTATTTTATTACAGCAACAGAGAAGAGACTAATACAGAAATTGATACCAAGACACAGGAGTGCTTTTGATAAACCTGACCGTGTGGCCTTTCTGTGTTTGGACTATTTTGTGGAAAACCTTGAAATTATGGGCAGGAAAAGTATTGAGTGTTGTGAGAACACTTCATATTCTGTGCAAACTTAGAAGTCAGAGATGTTGAAAGAAACGTGGGCAAAAAGGTCCAGCTCCCAAGGTCACAGAGGGAAGCAGGGACATGCCCAGGACCTGGGTTAGAGACAGTTGGTGATAAGCAGCCTAAAACTCCGGCTGCACTATGACTGTCTTGGAAGTCTGCGTGAGGCTGGATTAAAAAGGAGTGGACTAATTTCTTCGGTGGAAGAAATTTCAAGACAGCATACAGTTGAGTCTGCGGCACAGTTATTCCTGATTACTCTTACACTGGTTTACAACTTAAAAGGGCAATCAAAGAATTTTAATGCACAGTTTGGAGAGGAAAAGAGCACTAAGTAGCTTAATGTTACAGCCAAGACATGTGCTGAAAGAGAGGCTATAATTGTGACAGGCCACATCCAAACAGATGAAGTGCTTATGGTTACAACAGAGAGGCCAGCCTTTACCAAGTAGAGGAAAACTCTTCCTGCCTGATGTCTCTGGCTGGGGCATCAACTCTTCTCCTATCCTTGCACTTAAATGGAAACACAGGCTCTCCCAAGGTTGTGAGCCTGTCAGTCTTAGGGCAAGAACCATACCACCAACTCTCTTTTGACCTTGGGATTCAGCCTGGAACCAAACCATGGGCTTCACTGGGTCCTAGGTATGTTGGTTTACAATAAGGATCCAGGTGTTTACATAACTTCATAGCCACATGAACCAACCCCCCATCTCTACCATTGTATACAAGTACATGTGAGACACACACACCTATAAGGATCACTACTTACACATGCGTGGGAAGTTAGAATAGACTTTGGTTTCATTTCTCTGAAGTACTCTTGCTGAGACAGATTGTGGGACTGAGAATATATGTTACTCTCAGCTTTTGTTGCTGTGATGAAGTATCTACCCTGCACAGCTCAGGGGAGGATCCTCTGGTTGGTTTTTCTCACTAGTTCACAGGTTCTAGTCGGCCATGGTAGGACAGTCATGGAGCAAATTAGTTCATATTGTGATGACAAGGGAGAGGAGGGGAGAGAGGGAGGGAGGGAGGGGGAGTGTGTGTGTGTTCTCTTCCTTTATTCCCTCTGTCCCTCTAACTCATTGGATGGTGCCATTCAGGGCAGGCCTCCCCTCTAATCCTTTCTGGAATTTTCTCAAAGACATCCTTAGGTGCTTTTCTAAGTGCCTAGGCATTTCTTAATCTAGTCAGATTGGCAATCAAGAGCAGCCATCACAGCGTGGCTCTGGTGGAACAGGATTTTTAAAAATGAGTTTACTAAATTGGTCCCGGAGTTTCTGGAAGATTCTCTAATAGGATTATATCTAAGGACATAAACTAATACTTCCAATAGTCAATGAAGCCCTTGCCATAGATAATTCTGTCACCATGACCGGGAACATCTCAACTTTCAGAACAGTGAGAAACTTGAGGATTTGAGTTTGATCCCCAGAACCCATGTGAAGAAGCTGGGCATGGAGGGTACACACTTGGAGACAGGCATCTAGGTCCTTGGTTCTCACCAACCAGCTAACCTCACCTGGTGGCAAGTTCTGGGCCAATGAAAGGCCCTATCTCAAAATACCTAAGAATTACCTCTGTCCCACCCTACATGTGCATGAATGTGCATACACACCAACACACACACACACACACACACACACACACACACACACACACAGAGAGAGAGAGAGAGAGAGAGAGAGAGAGAGAGAGAGAGAGAGAGAGAAAAGCTTTTTTTTTTTTCTAAGAATGCTAAAGGTGTTGGTGAGATTAAGGGTGGGCTAATCAGCCATGTCAGCACACGCTAAGCTAGAAATGACTATACCCAAGAGACTTTGCTAGCTGGGGCCAAAAGGCATAAGTGCTAGGGGAATAAAGGAAGGCTCTGAAACCCTGGTGTCATATAAGATGGCATTTCAGAGCTTCTGGCTGTGAACACACTTTATCCTTTAGGAAAACGTGAGAATGACCCACGGGTGATTCAGAGAACATCAGGACTGCCACCACAGTTCCAGGAAGCAAAGCAGTGTCCTCTTTGCTTTCGAAGCCTGGGGCTGTGTGGGCCAGGCCACCCCACTCAATGCTTCAGAGGCTGGACCACCAAGAATGTGGCCAGCCACACAGAGCAGCAGCTGGCCGACTTGAATGGGTGATGGTGCTCCAGTGAGCACAGGTGGAACAAGACAGTGATTCGGCTCAGGACAGTTAGTCTCCATCCTCAGGGTCTGATGGAGTATGCTTTGTTTGGTTTTGAACTTGCTTGGGACTTACCAACTCTCTAAAAACACCACTTTATTTTTTATCTCATTTATTATTACTAATGTTAATTATTATTATTATTTGTGTGTGTGTGTGTGTGTGTGTGTGTGTGTGTGTGTGTGTGTAACTAGTGTGAGTTCATCTACTGTGGGCTGCAAGGACAGAACTCAGGTTGTCAGGCCTGGTGGCAGGCACCTCTACCCACTGAGCCACCTTGCCAACCCCGGGCTCTTCACTCCTTTCTCCTTTCCCATACCCCCTCTTGGAATGAGCATGCCATGCTCTACGTGCCTGGTATTTGGGAAGTACATATCTTGTTCTGGCTTCAGAAGTCCACAGGTAGGAGGAATCTTTGTTGACTCTCTGGACTGGAAACTGATGCTGGAGTTGGTTAAGAATTTAGGGGCTGTCAGAAAGAAGTGGAACCATTTTACCTGTGAGAAGGCTATGAACTTGGAGGAGGGAGCTATAGGCAAAATATTATGGAGTCGTATCCCTTCTCTAGATTCCTATGTTGAAGCCCTAATCCTCAAACAAAGACTGGAGAAGAAGGGAGGTGAGGTAGGCCAAGTGAGGACATGGGAGTTAGGCTCTGAGCGGATGGAATCTTTAAATTTCCTTTAAAGAAAGGAAGACAGGCACTGAGGAGAGACTCCAGTTGGTAAAGCGTTTGCTATGCAGCATGAGGACCTGAGTTTGTATCCCGGAACCCTTGTGAAAAACCAAGTGTGGTTGCATGCACCTGTAACTCAGTGCTGGGGAGGCAGAGAGAAGATTCCTGGGGCTCACTAGCCAGACAGTCTGGCCACATGGGTGAGCTCCAGCTTCACTGAGAGAGAGAGACCATGACTCAAAGAATAAGGCAGAGAGACAGAGAGACACTTGACATCTTACTTGGACATGCACACCAGCACACATACAAGCATCAGATATATATATATATATATATATATATATATATATATATATATATATATATATATATATCACACAAAGAGGAGACCAAATTCTTCCAGTCCCTTTCTGTATGCACACAGACACATATGAGAATACAGCAGAATGGTGGTCAGAGAATACAGCATCTGGGAAGGAAGCCTCATCTCAGAAAGCAGATTTCTGTTGTTAGAGTCACGCGCTCTCCAATGCTTGGCATGGCAACTCCAGCAGACTAATAACTAAAACACTGGTGGACAAAAAAGAGTCACACTGATCAATGGAGCAGAATAGACAGCCCAGAAATAGGCCCAAGCCTATTTAATGGAAAGAACATGTTTTTTAAAATATGTATCGCTAAAATAGTTGTGATATGCATAGAGAGGAAAAATCCTAGACACACATTTAAACAAGATCAACTCAGAACAACTGGATAGACCCAGAGGTAAAGTGCAAAAACTACAGAACTTATTGAAGGGAACAGAAAATCCACATAACCACAGGTTTGGTAGCGGGTTTAAACAGAACTCGAACAATACATTCTGTGGAGAAATTCTGGGACTGTGCAGCTCTGAGGTGGAGAACCTGCCTGCGGTGTAGCTCTGTGGAAGAGTGCCTGCATGAAAAATGCAGCATTCGAGTTGACTTGTGGACTGGGTCAAACAGAGAACAGAACCATGAACTCGAAGACAGATCGCTAGTACTTCTTCAATCTGAACAATACATACATACAGAGGTACTAGTCTGAACAATAAACAGAGTTTCAAGCATTCAAGCATCTATGAAGGCATAACATGTGTGCATGTGTTTGTACGTGCGTGTGCATGCGTGTGTGTTGGTCTACTGATTTTTAAGTGTCTTGCTTCGTATCTCAGACTGGCCTTGAATTTTTCCCCTCCTCCTGCTCCAGCTTCCGGAGAGCTGGGATTGCAGGCCCGTGCTACTCTGCCTGGCTATATTGCCAAAAGCAGCCTATAGGTTCAACGGCATCCCCATCCAAAATGCAATGGAGTTTTTCACAGAAATATCCTACAAGAGCACAAGAGAGCAGCAAAGCAAGCCTGAGCAGAGAGAAGCATCTCACACCTGAGTTCAAGTCCGTGGTACACATGGTGCACACCACGGAACAGAGCCATAGGGGCAAAGCCCTGCATAGGACGGGCACAAAAACAAACATGTAGATTAATGAAGTAAAAGGACCTGGAATTACGCCACATAGCTTCTCTGACATGAATGGCTGGGGAAACTGGATGTTTACATGTAGGAGAATGAAGCCAGATCCTGTTTCTCACCTTGTACAAAAATCAACTCTAACTAAGACCTTACCATAAGACCCGACATTCTCAGACTATTACGGAAAACACAGGTAAAGCACATCAAGATCAAAAGGACCCCAACAGCTCAGAAAACAATAGCCCAAACTGACAAATGAAAGCACGTGACATTTAAATATGTCTGTACAGCAAAGGAAACAATTGAGGGAAGAGACAGACTACAAGAAGGGAGAGAAATCTGTGCTAGCCAGATATCTGACAGGTTAGTACCTAGAATATTTAAAGAGCTAGAATATTAACTATCAAAATGGCTCCACAGGAAGAGCACTTACCAGCAAGCCTGAAGACCCGAGTTCCATCTACGAGTCTCACACGATGGAAAGAGAGCTGACTCCTTCACGTTGTCCTCTGCCCTCCACATGTGCTTCATCTGCTCATTGATGGAGCATTGGTTCATCCATCTCCACTCCTCGGAG
Organism: Peromyscus leucopus; assembly: GCF_004664715.2. NCBI lineage: Eukaryota > Metazoa > Chordata > Mammalia > Rodentia > Cricetidae > Peromyscus > Peromyscus leucopus. Next base: position 14,933,042 of record NC_051067.1, read on the forward strand.
TGGCCAAAGACTTGGTTCAGCAGCTTGCTGGGACTGTGGCCTCACTGTTTCTCTCCAGACACTGAGGGCTGAGGGAGGCCTCAGATGTAAGTCGGCCTGAGGTAGGCAGGTCACTTGGTTTCTCACCCACATACTAGGATGATGTATTAGTTAGTTACTCATGCTGCGGCAAAATACCTGGAAGAAACAACTTAGAGGAGGACAGGATGGGTTTATCTTCTCTTTGTCTTTGTCTTAGTTAGGGTTTTATTGCTGTGAAGAGACACCATGACCACCGCTACTCTTATAAAGGAAAACATTTAATTGGGGCTGGCTTACAGTTCAGAGGTTTGCTGTGGAATATTATTTTAACTGGGCAAATGTGTTACATTTGTTTATGCTGCAGGATGTTACTTTAACTGTGTGAAGGTGTGTTACTTTTGTGTCTGCTGCCTTTGCTTAATTGTGTGAAGATGTGTCCCATCTGCTTCACCTTGCCTGCCTAAGGCACCTGATAGGTCTAATAAGGAGATGAACGACCAATAGCTAGGCAGGAGGAAGGATAGGTGGGGCTGGAGGACCGAGAGAAAAAATAGGAGGAGAAATCTAAGCCTGAGAGAAGAATAAGAGAAGGAAGAGGAGGAAAGAACAAGGGAGATGCCCGGGGCCAGAAGCCAGACAGACACCAGCCACCAGACAGGAGAGGCAGTGAAAGTGAAATATACAGAAGGAAAGAAAGGTAAAGAGACTCAAGGCAAAAGATAAAGAGAAACAGGTTAAGTTTAAAGAGCTAACCAGAAACGAGCCTAAGCTAGGCCAAGCATTCATAACTAATAAGGAATCTCCATGTCATGATTTGCGAGCTGGTTGGTGGCCAAAAAGAAAAAGCCTGGTACAGAGGTTTAGTCCATTATTATCATGGCAGGAAACATGGCAGCAAGCAGGCAGACATGGTGCTGGAGAGGTAACTGAGAGTTCTACATCTTGATCCACTGGCAGCTGAAAGTGAATGCCACTCTAGGCCCGGCTTGAGAATTCTGAGACCTCAAAGCCCACTCCCAGAGACATACCTTCTCCAACAAGGCCTATCTCCTATGGACCTATGGGGACATTTTTATTCAAACCACCACATTCCACTCCCTGGCCTCCATAGGCTTGTAGTCATATCATAATGCAAAATGCATTTAGTCCAACTTCAAAAGTGCCCATAGTCTAACACATATCAGCACTGTTTAAAAGTCCAAAATTCAAAGTCTCTTCTGAGATTCATGCAATCTCTTAACTGTAATCCCCTATAAAATAAAAATAAAAAAAACAGATCACATACTTCCAACATATAATGGCAAAGCATATACATTACCATTCCAAAACATAGGGAAAGGAGTGTAATGAGGAAATACTGGACCTAAGCAAGACAGAAAGCCAGCTGGGCAAACTCTGCATCTCCATGTCTGATGTCAAAGTGTTCTTCAGATCTCCAGCTCCTTTCAGCTTTGTTGACTGCAGCACACTTCTTCTTGGCCTGGTTCCTCTCCCTGTTAGCAGCTCTCCTCGGCAGGTATCCCATGACGCTGGCATCTTTAACATCTTGGGGTCTCCAAGGCAACTCAGGCTTCACCTTCACAGCTTCACAAAATGGCTTCTCTAGGCCTCCACACAGGGACATTCCAGACACAAGCCTGACCTCAGCAGCTGTCCTTAGTCACAGAGGGAGATTCCATAATCCCTTTCTTCTACCTTTGACTTTAAAGCCAGAACCATGTGGCCGAAGCTGCCAAGTTCTGCTGCTTACTGGGGTTGGAACATGTCCCCCTCATTCAATTACATCTTCACCAATTTTCTGTTTCGATACCTTCCTTCACTGCCTAAGCTTGGCTGTCCTGGAACTCGCTCTGCAGATTAGACTGGCCTCAAAATCAAAGGCCTGCCTGCCTCTGCCTCCCTAGAGCTGGGATTAAAGGTGTGCACCACCACACCTGGCTCTAAGCTTTTCTTTAATTTCTTTTCCCACGTTGGAAGCGTAGCTGGGTGGGGCCTTACCCTGAGGTCTCCACTCCCTTTATTCCATTTATCATCATGCTTTTTTTTAATCTGTTTGTCTCCTTGAACACAAGATTTAGCCCCATTCCACCTCCTCATGCCCCTTTTTCCTTGAACTGTACATTTTGTAGTTTTCCTTGCTCAGCTTGCTCCTTTTCATTGTAGATCTCCATAAGAGTGAATACTAATAACCACACGACAGAGTCAATACTAGCCTGCTTTGAAACTTTCTCTGCCAAAGTCATTAGTCCAAAACTCTTCAATTTAGCCTCAGGAAAATTTTTTGGACAATGGCAGAAAGCAGCCACATCTTCACCAAAATATGACAAGGACAGTTTCTAGTCCACAAACTAACATTCTTCTCCTCTGAAACCTCTTGACCCAGACCCCCACAGTTCAAATCGCCCTCAGTACCATATCATCCATGCTCCTATTAGGATGCCCCACTTAAATCAATCAACTGCTTTTCTAATCTGAGGACCGGAAGTCCACATTCCTCCAAACAAAAGCATGGTCAGGCCTATCGTAGCAATACCCCAGTCCCTAGTACCAACTTCTGTCTTGGGATTTCTATTACTGTGAAGAGATACCACGACCACAGTAACTCTTAAAAAGGAAAACATTGAATTGAGGCTGGCTTACAGTTCACAAGTTTCGTCCATTGTCCTTATGGTGGGAAGCATGGCAGCACACAGGCAGACTTGGTGCTGGATAAAGAGCTGAAAGTTCTACATCCAGATTGGCAGACATCAGGAAGTGAACTGTCAACCACTAGGCCTGGCTTGAGCATTCTGAGACCTCAAAGCCCATCTCCCAGTGACACATCTCCTCCAAGGCCACATCTCTTAGTAGTGCCACATCCTATGGGCCCAGGGCGGCCATCTTTACTCAAAGCACCACATCCTTGCTCCAGGTTTGAGGGAGTGCAGTCCACTGTAGGGAAGGCACAGCAGCAGGAGTTTAGGCAGCAGGTAACCTTCAGACTGCAGCCAGGAGCAGAGACAGTTGAGTGCTGGTGTTCAGCTCCCTTTCTTCTTATTCGCTTCAGGACCTCAGCCCATGAGAGGGCGCCACTCACATTTAGGGTGCATCTTCCCACTCAGTTACCCCAATCTGGAAACTCTCTCACAGGCCTGTGCAGAAGTTTGTCTCCTCAGTTTTGTTGAGCCGACCATCAGTACTAACCGTGCACACAGCCACACAAATGTCCACCCACAGAAGCATGTGTGAACAAGTCCACACACACACACACACACACACACACACACGCACGCACGCACGCACGCACGCACGTACGCACGCGCACGCGCACTAAAACAAAAAGAAGTGTCCTGTAGAGACAACCTGTGGGGAATTGCTTCTCAATCAGCACGTCAGCAGATGGGGTGTGAGACCTGTGTAACCTGAGCAGGGAGCTTCGTGGAAAGTCCTATGACGGCCCCACAGGGGTAACGCTGTCAGTTGCGGGTCCTGAAGGTTGGTGTGTGAATCCTGCTGTGTTCACACACACACACACACACACACACACACATGATACCTGCTCCTGTGGGCCCTGCGGCTCACCTTCTCAGGAGGCTGAAGGGTTACTCTGGGAATCCCTTTGTGCTGAATAGTTTTATATTAACTTGATACAAGCTGAAGTCATGTGAGAGGAGAGAACCTCAGTTGAGGAAATGCCTCCTTAAGGTCTACACCTGTTAGGTATTTTAATTAGCGGTTGGTGGTGGAGGGCCCAGCCCATGGTAGGGGGTACCATTCCCCAGCTGGTGGTCCTGGTTCTATAAGAAAGCAGGTTGAAAAAGCCATAGGGAGCAAGCCAGTAAGCAGCACTCCTCCGTGGCCTCTGCATCAGCTCCTGCCTCCAGGTTCCTGCCCTGACTTCCTCCAAGGATCACAACCATGCTGTGGAAGTGTGAGCCAAGTTAACTCTTTCCTCCCCAGTTTGCTTTTGGTCATGGTGTTTCATCACAGCAATAGTTACCCTAACTAAGACAGGCTTCAACATCACTTCCTAGGGAAAGCCTTCCTGATTAGCTAGTGCTGGGCAGCCTGGAGTTTCCTGTGGTACAAAAAGATCATAGAATGTCTTGGTGTTTGGGTCTGTCTCTGTAGAGCTGATATCCAAAGACCAGGCTGGGGATCTCTGAGGGCCATACCTCAGCCAGTCCCAGAGCATCCTTGTTTTAGAAGACAGCCCCATGTTAGAAGAGCCTGAGCCCACTGAGAGCTGTGGCTGCTGCTTGTGAGCCGAACCAGCTGAGTCATAATGAAGGCTTGTGGGGCTGAACACTTGAGGGAGCAGCAACAGTCATTTCCAGGTGACCAACTAGAGTCACCTGTGGAGAGGAGAGCTCAGCGGAGGAATCAGTCTATGAGACTGGCCTGTGGGCATGTCTTGGGGGGGGGTATTTCCTTAATTGCTAATTGCTGCAATAAGGTCCAGGCTACCGTGGGCAGGGCCATCCCTAGGCAAGTGGGCCTGGGCTGTATAACAAAAATAGATAAGCAAGCCAGATGTGGCAGGCCAGATGTGGCAAGCCAGTAAGCTGCATTCCTCCATGGTCCCTGCTTCAGTTCCCTGATTCCGCTTGATGATGTAACCGTAAGCCAAATACACCCTTCCCACCCCCAAGTGGCTTTGGGGACAGGGTTTTCTCATAGAGACAGAAAATGAACTAGAACAGCAGTTCTTGAGCCAGGAAGTTGCACTAACTCCACCCTGACCTGTCTGTCCCTGGCTGTGCCACACTCCTGCTCTGGGCAGGTTGTCAAGCTTCTCTCGCTCCATGAGATCATGACGCTAGGACATGACACCCTGGAAGTGCAGAGCACCCAAGGGTGCCTTAGGAACCGTCAGTCATCTTCCAGTTGTCATATGTCTATCTCGGAGCCACAGTCCTGGTCCCCGGAGGTGTGGGAGCGCTCTGAGGTCCATGGCCACCAGCCTCTTAGTTAGTGAAGAGCTGACAAACGGACTTTCTCTGGCCATCCAAGCGGCAAATGTTGACACACTCAGAGCAAGTGTCTAAGGCCTGCACTGTGAGCTAACTTCCTAGGACGGTACAGGGAATGAGTCCAGATCCAGGGTGGGTGAGGGCAGGGCAGGTACCAGGCTATCGGTGACACCTCAGAGGGGACAGTCACACTGGACTCACATGGGGGTGAGGTGCAGCGGGGCAGTCCCGGCATCAAAGCAGGTTTTGACACCCTGCCTGTGACCACATCCATCTGGCCAGCATCACATGGGACCAACTACGGTAGGACAAGGCGAGATCTACCCTATTAGTCTCCCCAACACTGGTCATCCACTTTACGCACAGTAATAAAATGACAGTGCATCAGGAGTGCTGTGTCTGTGGGGATTCTAGGTCCTGGGCTGTACTGGGATGGCCTCAGCAGCACCTCTCACTGAAGCAGCCACAGCCACAGGGGCTGAAATTGGAGCTGACTTTCAAGGCTTCTCTGGGAATTTAGTGTATAGAAAATGCACACAGCAGGTGCTACGTAAGTGCTTGCTGTCCTTGGCAGCAATTCTCACCTGGCTGCACTTGCTCTGGGAAGTGGGACAGGCCTTGACACCTGTCTTAGGGTTTCTAATGCAGTGAAGAGACACTATGACCATGGCTACTCTTATAAAGGAAAGCATTTAATGGGGTGGCTTACAGTTTCAGAGGTTTAGTCCACTATCATGGCAGGACATGGTGGCACACAGGCAGACATGGTGCTGGAGAAGGAGCTGAGAGTTAATACATCTTGATCCCACAGGCAACAGGAAATGGTCTAAGACACTGGGTGTGGCTTGAGCATATATGAGACCTCAAAGCCCACCCCTACAGTGACACACTTCCTCCACAAGGCCACACCCACTCCAACAAAGCCACACCTCCTAATAGTGCCGCTCCCTATGAGCTTATGGGGGCCAATTACACTCAAACTGCCACAACCCCCCTTCCTTCTCTGCATGCCGCCACCTGCCCTGGCCCCCATTTCTCACCAGGCTGGGGATCAGGTCTTAGGGCCACCTGCCCACATGAGCAGAAGGCTACCTTGACCTGCTTTGCACCTGAGGAATGATCTTGCTTTTCAGAATGATCTTACACTCGCCTATGGGGGGCAATCCAGACCAGCCAGTGGCTCTCCAGTTCTCTGCCTGTACCCAGCCCTAAGCCAAGCCTGTTGGGCAGAAGCTTAGCCCACACCATCCCCTGGACTCCAAAGAGGCATTACTGCTCTGATCCCGTCCGTAGTGACCATCTGAGCCAGTGTGACAACAGACCCCTGCCTGTCCAAAAGATGACTGAGTTCCCTGGCAGAATGACTTTAGGATGTCACCCAAACCTGCCAGACAGTCACCAGTGCATGGGCTGGTGAGGTTTCGGAACTGTCCCCTCTTTCTCAAGTGCTCCCCCAGAGCCCCTCCCCCCACCGGTGGCCCCTTCCGCCTGTGGCCAGCAACTGGTGGTTGTGTTTAAGTGAGTAATTTGGCCCCCGTTTAAGGAGAGGAAGTAATAATAGTGGCCGTAATTGTCCAAATTACTGCTGCCCCTCTGAGTTTGACATTTGCCTAATGACGGAGACGGAAACCTGACCTGAGGCCCAGGGCGGGTGGGCAGTGATGACTCCTGGGAGTGTCCCCAAAGCCAGCCAAGCCTCAGTTGGCCGTGGCCCTGGAAGGTGAGCCACCCGGCCCAGACACTTGCAAACCAGAGCCCAGAGAGGGAGCCACTGCCCACTGCACTAAGTGTGGCTGGAGACAAGTCACCTTCTCCTATTTGGTAAGCTTTCTGTCTGAATCAGACAGAGCACTGTCCATTCAAAACCGAAGAACAGATCCCTAGCCCTTCAGCATTGGTTTTGCTTGCTGCTGACGGTTGGTAAGTGACATCTAGGTGAGACCCCTGCAGTACTGGCTGGAGTCCAGGGGAGGGGCCTCCTGTACTGACTCCCAGAAGAAAAGTGCACGTTTGTACTGGCGTCTGTCTGGGTGAGGAGTACCCGTTGTACTGGCATCCAGGTGAGATGTCCACCATCCTGGCATTCAGGTGAGATGTCCACCATCCTGGCATTCAGGTGAGATGTCCACCATCCTGGCATTCAGGTGAGATGTCCACCATCCTGGCATTCAGGTGAGAAGCACCTGCTGTACCGGAATTCCAGTGCACCAGTGCCCAGGTGAGAACCTGTGTACTGGAGTCCAGGGGAGATGCTCCTGCCGTACTGAAGTTCGGGTCAGACATTTGCTCTATTGATCTCCCAATGAGACACCTGCCATGCTGCCATCCAAGTATCGATATCCAGGTGAGATACTGGCCGTGCAACCCCCAGATGACCAATGCTTGCCATGTGGCATCCGTGGGAGACACCTGCCACGCTAGCATCAGGTGAGACATGCCCGCTCTACTTGGCACCCACCCGCTCCACGTGTGGCTCTATTGTCAACTACCATCAGCTGACAGTGCCGTTGCCGTGGTGACCTACAGATGAGCGAAACCTTGACGTGCAACACTCCTCCTGTCTGCGGGCTTAGAAGCTCCAGGTCACGGGACTTCACGGATCACCGCTTCTAGAAGGTAGAGAAAGTGTATCGGGCTATACGTCTGCCCATGCACACCCTGTGGTCCCGTATGAGCCCACGGCCACTACGACCATCAAAGAGTGACTGTCTCAACAAAGACTTCCCCAGAGGGCCTGAGATGACATTGTCTGGTCATGCTGGCTGTGAGCACACCTTCTCCTACTTCAGCTCAGGGAGCAGAGGCCCATCTAACCTGAGAGGCTCTGGGGGGACAGGTTTCTACAGCCCAACAGGCCCCAGGGGTGACCCAAGAAGCATCTCCCATCTGCCTCCAAGCTCAGGCAGGGGATTTCTTGGGTACAGGAGAAGGCCAAGAGCAGCGGAGTCTAAGGGGATCGGGGATCTAAGGGGGTGGTCTCACTCCTGCATATTTGGGGAGTTGAAGCTGCCCCCACCCACTGGGGCTGACGCCACAGGTGTCCCAGGAGTCCCTGGAGGCTCAGGTTCCTGCTTGGGGGATTCCTAATACTGACCCTGATCCAGTGGTTGAGGGCTGGGCAGCAGACTCCGGTTGTTAAGACACATGATGAGCATGCTGCTTCCTCCACCCCAGGTGGCTGAGCCAGACTGTCTTTCTCTCTTTTCTTCTTTTTGTTTTATGTACAATACGTGTATTGTGTGTGCACACGTGGTGATTGGTGGACAATCTTGGATGTCCTTCTCAGGAACACTGTCTACTCCTTTGAAACAGAGTCTCTCATTGACCCAGAGGTCACCAGAATGGCTGGCCACTGAGCCCAGGGATCCTCCTGTCTCCACGTCCCGAGTGTTGGGATTACAAGCACACGTCACCATGCCTGGCTCTTCACAGGGTCCTGGAGCACTCAAGTCCTCATGCTCGCTCAGCAGGTGCTTTGCCAGTGAGGCCGTTACCTCCCCACCCTCAGCCGGTCCCTTCCCATCTGTGGTTCTGATAACGCCGAGCTCTGCGGTGGCCCTGGCCTGGTCCTAGGCTGCAAAACCACACACTGGGACACTGCAATTCCTGTTCCAGGTTCACCCTCTACTCTTTCAGCAGCAGCTCTGAGTGCTCCTGGCTGTGGGGAAGGTGACAGGCCATACACATCCCATAGTCACTTCAGAACCTCTGATTGTGCCTCACGCCTCCATGTACCTCAGGGTCTCCCTCTAGGGCCGGGCCTGGAGACCCCTGTGAGCTACTTGCCCCTGTGTCTTGGGTTCACTGTGTGTTTTCTGACCCCCTGTTCAAAGGTGAGGGGACACATTACTGCAGGGCCCATGAGATCGGGTGGGATCTGAGACCTCAGATGGCAGTGGCTGAAAGAGTCCTGCATGCCTGTAAGGAGGTCATGGAGGCCCTAGACATGCAGATGGTAGACTCTGGTGAGCAGGAGTCCTTGCCCAGCCTGGATGAGCACCTCACACTACCAGACTCCCATGCTTGGTAGAAACTCACTACAGACTGGGAGAAAGGAGTAAGTATCAAGAGGTGGGGGGCTAGTGGGGTACTGAGCTTGTCCCAAGTACCAGTCCTGGGAATGGGAAGGAACTAGTGGAGTACTGAGCCTGTCCCAAGTACTGGTCCTGGGGATGGAGAACTGTCCTAAGGGCCAATCCTGGGGAAGAGGTCCCACTGACCTCACACCATACCACAGCCTCTTGGCTTCCACAGAAGGCAGGGATGGGCACCCTTAGGACAGGAGACCTTGTAACAATTAAGACTACTCACACTTAGCCCACAGTTAGGAGCCCTGAGGGTCTGGGGCCACCCCAAGATGCACCCCTTGGAAATTGGACTAGTCTCTGGGACACTGGGCTGGAGCAGAGTATCCCCAGAACCATACCTCAGAGCAGAACAGCATGTCACCATCACCAAAGACACCCATTGGCACCTCCAGGCTTTGCAGGGAGGAGGCATGGGCTGACTGGAGTGGAAAGGGGCTCAAAGATGTGCCCAAGCCCACCCCAAACCCCTTTGGCCTGGAACCTTTTCAAGCCCTTTAGCCGCTGGTTAAAAACTCATCCTTCCGGCCACGAGACAGCTGGGACCTCTGGAAGAACATAAAAACATCCCGCTGACACTCAGTCACCTTTATTATACACAGAGGCCCCTCATCTCCGGCCTCTTGAGAGGGCTCTCCAGCCAGGCTGCTGCCTGCCCTTGATCTGCGCAGTGTAGTAAGCGGGCCTCCCCCACCCATCCAGGGAGGGCCTTCACAGCCTGACTGGGGGATCCTGGCCCCTAGGCCACACTGTCTCCAGGAATGGATTAGGAACAAGTTGGCCGTGATGGGCAGGGCCACTGCACCACAGCCCAAAGGGATGGGACAGTCACACTGCTCTGTGAAGCTTTGACCCTGCGCTTTCGACCCTCCAGGGGACTCCGGCGTAACTGTGCATCTGTTCCACCATACGCCATCCACAGCTGTACGTGTGTAACACACATGTAGGAAGGTGTTGAGCCAAGCTGCAGAATTCTGAATTCTCTCACCCACATTGTCGGTTGTGTGTAACCCGGAACATACATGATTCCCGCCCGCTGTGCTTGCCTATGTTGAGACACACCTTTAAAAAGGAAGCGTGAGGGCCTGAGGGGATGGCTTAGCTAAGTCACTTGCCACGCAAGTGTGAGGCTCAGAGTTTTGATTCCCCAGAACTCATTTCAATGCTGGGTGGGTGAGGTGGTCTTACAAGGTGGAGACGAGATCGCCAGAGTCATCTCTGGCTGGAAAGGCCAGCCTTGTCAGCAAGCTCTGGACTTACTAGAAAGACCTTGTCTTTTTGAATAAGGTGAAAGAGTAGTTAAGGATTATTTCCCACATTAACCTCAGGTCTTCGTGTGCATAAGTAAATGCACATGTAAAAACATGCATGCACATACCTGCATTCTACACACACACACACACACACACACACACACACACACACACACGAAACTGGAGTCAGAAGCACTGACTTCCTCCTGCATCTTTCAGTTGTAGTAGCAGTGTTACATGGGAGCAGGCATTCCGTCCTATTTCAGGAATAACTCTGGCTGAGATCCCTCCACCTCAGTCTTCCTTCTCCTCCTTCCTCTGGTCAGCCCCACTGCAGGTGAGCAGCCTCTGGGAGCCACAGCCCTCTTCCTACCTCTGCATTAGGAGGTGGGGGGGGGACACACCAGCAGTTCAAAGTGAGCACAGCCCCACCCCCACTCTCCTACCCTGGCACTGTCTCACACCAAGTGCCCTCACCAAGCACTGGGTGACACATGTCTGGATCAGGCTGATCTCTGCCAGGTCCTGCTGCAAGTCATAAACACTTGCATGAGCAAAAGCAAACCCATGTGCCAAGCTTCCAAAGCTGAATGCTCTGATGAGGAATGTCAAGAGGAGATGCCTGCAGAGAATGTATGTGTTTGTGGGAGAAGGGACTGTGAAGAAAAACATGTCATGGAGTAGGGTCTAAAGTTCTGCATCAGGTGGTTCTGGAGGTGACGTGGGTCAGAGACATGTGGGATGTACTAGATCTTGGGTTCAGACAGTGCAGGGGTAAGGGGAACATCCATCCTCCCCACCAGGGTACAGGGCCAGCAGCTTTAATCCTCTACTCCACTCATGGGCACAAAGGAGCTGCCAGAGTTCCAGACATCAATGCACACTGAACTGCAGTTCTTGGGAGGCTATGCCTCTGTCCGATGTCCATGTGAAAGAGCTTATCTATTTACCTCTCCTCCTGTCCTTGCCTGAAACCTGAGAAAGAGAAGTGTGGTGAACTGGACAGGCTTCCAGTCGGGACTTCTCAGAACCTGCAGTTTGTATCTGGAAACTCTTCCAGGCTCTTCCCAAATGCATTTGACTCTTTCTCCCAAGGTACCTCTCAGGACTGAACTCTGGGGATTCCTTGGTCCCCTGGGTAGATGTGTTGAAGATAAGAGGGAGCCCAAATGTAGAGGGTGGTTGGCAGGGATGGAGGGGTTCAGGACCCCTGGGGTTGGAACCAGGAGGAGGCTGGACAGGGGAGTCCTCCAGACATTTTAACACTTGCAATTGTGATAGGAGAAGAAACAAAGGACAGAGGGAAACAAGCCCAGACCTTGGAATCCATTATGTGTTGTCTTGAGAACCAGCGAATCAGGTGGGGTCACCTGAGACCTCTTTGCCTGTGAGATGGAATAGGGTTGACATCAAGATTTACCAGGGCAGGATCTAACCCTCCTCCCCTTCCTTTCTCTCTGGCTGCATCCTGCCTTTATGCTGCTGCTTGAGCCCGGACCTCTCAGCATTGCCCCAGGGCCTTTGCACCTGCTCTTCCCCAGAACACCTTCCCAGGCCCCAGTCCACAAAGCTGCTTCTCTCGCCCTCCCAAAGCCTCTTTTGCAGGAAGCCCAACCCATCCCAATCTTGTCATCTACCAGGGACCGTCCTCTTCAGCATCGACCCTTCTCTGACCCTTCACAAGCTTATCGCCTCTTGTGTCCTCAGCCTCCTCACAGGGCCTGCCTTAGGATAGATGCCCAAGAATTCATTTAGTCTTTGCTTTTAATTCTTTATTCCATTACTTATTTGTGTGTGCATGTGTGTGTTTATGCATGGTGTGTGTGGAGGTCAGGGGACAACTTTTAGGAGTCAGTTTTCTCCTTCTACCTCGTGAGTCTCAGGGATGGAACTTATGGTCCTCAACCTTGGGAGGCTTCATCCACTGAAGTCATCTTGCCGGCCCCCAATCATTCTTCATCTGTTCATTCAAAGGCTGATGGTTAGCGCTGGGAGGGGAAGTGGGGTCCTTAGCATCCTCCAGCAAGCTCCCTTTGTCAAGCAGACAGTCACGGACACAGTAAACTCCAGCAAGCCTGGAGGGAGGAAGCATGAAGGCTCCCGAGACTTGGACGCACCCGTGGAGGAGGAGTGAGCCCCGCAGCTCGGCACAGGCGGAGGGCAGGGAGTGTTTGAGTGCCTGTCCAGAATTCTGTCCCCAGCTCTGGTGGGAAGGAGGGTGTTCTGATGGGTTGCATTTTTATCTCCTCTCCCTGTGGGCAGAAACACCCCTGGTGGTCCCCAGCCTGGTTCCCTGTGCTGGGAGGGGTGTCCCAGAATCAGGTGCACAGGGTGAGCCCTTGCCTCCTGGCCTTCCCCTCTCTAAGCCCTGTGTTTACAGGAGCAGCCCACAAATCACCAGCCTGTGCTAATGGACCCTGCCCATGGGCCTCTGACAGCCCAGGAGGCTTTTAGGAAAGGCCTTTGACTCCAGTGACTGTGGGTGCACTCTCTCCTCTACCCCCCCCACCCCCCCCACCCCCCACCCCCCCACCCCCCGCCTCAGGGCAGACACAAAGGAGGGTTTGGAGGACAGACACAGGACTGGAGGATGCTTCCTGCTTTCTGGAACATTTTCAGGCAGGGTGAGACCCATCTACACTGGCTTTGCCCGCCACCTCTGACGTCTGGAGGGAACACTGAGGCCCAGGCCTGTGTCTTCCGCCTGCCAGTCAGGCAGGGCAGAGCTGTAGCAGAGGTGTGGGGCCTGTGTGGGCCAGTCTTTCCCTCTGGTCTCCAGACCTCATTGTTTCCAAAGGGGCAGCTCAGCTTGGCCTACGAGCCAGGCGGCACAGGTGTGTACCCCACTTGGAAATGCCCGGGCTCCTGTGGGCCTCCTCTTCTATTATACTCCGCCACAGGGCTTAGGGAGAGGAAGGCTAAGGAAGCAGAGACTCACCATGTCCATAAGTACCAGTGAAGTGGCTAAGGCCAGCGTGGCTTCAGCTGAAGGACATGCAGACCAGGACAGGTGAACCTCACTACAGCGTGGGAAGGGCTCCTGAGAGGACCAGCGTGGCAGGTGGCAGGCTCTGCCAATACCTCTGAGGGTTTATATGATCCAAACATGTGGACATGGTGTACAAGAAGTTACCACGTGACCTCACAAGCAAAGCCACACTCCCATTACCTCCTCCAATGCCTTAGTGACCCATCTGAGGGCTGAAGATGGGGCCTTTGTCCCCCCCAACCCTGGCCTGTGTCACCTGATAAAATGATGCTGGTAAAAGGAGCATATCACTTTCAGCCCTTTGAGTTACTTCTTTTTTAAAAAAAAAAAAATTGGTTACTTCTTTTGCTGTATATATGTACATATTATATATGGAAGAGAAAATACATATGGTTGCATGTAGCCAGGATTAATCTCAAACTGCCTCTGTAGCCAATAATGACCTTGAATTTCTGATCCTTGGGCCTCTACTTCTCAATGCTGGGATTACAGGTGTGCACCCACCATGGCTCTCTGTCTTTATTTTTTGTGACGGGGTGTGATAGAATTATTTGCCAACTTGATGAGATTTAGAAGCAACTGGGAGAGAGACCTCTGGAGGATTATCTTGGTTCCATTAATTGATGTGGGAGGACCATATTAATTGTGGGTGAGGCATTCCTTGGGCAGGGGATCCTGGACTGTGCAGCATGGAGAAAGTGGCCGAGCATGCATGCATCTGTCCCTCTGTGCTTGACTGTGGATACCATGTGACCAGCTGCTTCCGGCTCCAGCTGCCCTGACTTCCTGCCATGGTGAACTGTACCTTGAACTGTGAGCTGAGATTAAACCCCTCTTTCCTCAAGTTGCTTTTTTAAGAATTTCCTTCCTTTTTATTTTCTGTGTGTGGGTGTTTTGCGTGCATGTGTGTCTGTGAACCATGTCCATGTGGTGCAGGCCAGAAGAGGGCATCAGACCCCCAAGGACTGGAGTTACAGGTGGCTGTGAGCCGCCTTGTGGGTGCTGAGGCTCAGGCCTTGGTTCTCCGGCAGGACGGCCAGTGCTCTTAGCGGCTGAGCCTCTGCTCCAGCCCCTGAAATTGCTTTTGTCAGTGTATTTTATCACAGAAACAGGAAAATAACTAAGACGTAGGTCTCATTCTGTAGCTTAGGCTAGCCTGGAATGCAGCAATCCTCCTGCCTCCGACTCCTAACTGCTGGGGTTACAGGTGTGAGCGGCCATCCTAGCTGCCATGTCGTCCTTATCCATTCATCCGGACGTGGGTGGTTTTTGCTTTTGTAAACAATGTCATTATGAACCTGCAGGTTTTAGCTCCCTTCCCCTCCACTTTGCATCCCCCATCCCTTCCTCTTCAGAGCACCGCTGTGCTAGAGAAATGTCCCTTCGGCCCCTTGCCTGGTTTAAAGCGGGGCTCTCATCATTACCGGCAAATGTTAAGAGTTCTTTGTCTGGTCCGGGCACAAGACCTTTATCACATTCGTGATTTGTAAATATTTCCTCCCGTTCTCTGGGCCATGTTTCTGCACTCTTGACAGCCTCCTTTGAAGCACAACGGTTTTTCATTTGGATTGGACCCATTCGTCCATTCTTTTGTTTCATCTGCATTCTGGTGGCGTATCTAAGGATCTATCATCAGATACACGGCCACAGAGACTTAGCCCTGTGACTCCCTAAGAGCTTGGCAGCTCTGTCTCCTGCACTCTATCTTTGATCCACTTTAGGTTTGCACGGAATGGGTTTGCACGTTGTTTTGAGACTAAGTGCCTGGGTTGCAGCTGAATACCTTGAAATGCTGCTTTGTGAGGGAGCCATGAGCCTGCTTAGGCCGCTCCCGGACTTGGTCTCCCTGTAAGGAGCCCAGTGTCTACCCATCTGCTGGCTCCGTCTTCACCCAGCTCTGGACCTGGTGGTTAGGGACCATGCTTCTCAGATAGAGAAGTAACCAGGAGCCACCAGAGGGACAGAGTGAGTCTTTCCTCAGGCTCCTCCCCCACCCCTCTGCAAACAAGCCGAGTAGGGGTCCTCCAAACTCGAGTGCTCTGTCCTCCTACAGAGCTACTGACCGACTGGGTGGCCGATTGTGCCGTTTGCCTTTTAGTAGAACTAGCAACAGCATGCTCTGCACTTCCCAAGTTATTCCCT
Organism: Peromyscus leucopus; assembly: GCF_004664715.2. Taxonomy (NCBI): domain Eukaryota; kingdom Metazoa; phylum Chordata; class Mammalia; order Rodentia; family Cricetidae; genus Peromyscus; species Peromyscus leucopus. Next base: position 14,948,484 of record NC_051067.1, read on the forward strand.
TCACCCATGGAAAAAGAAAGTCAGAGGGAGGGAGGGGCATCCAATAGTTCCTGGAAGAAGCAGCTTGGGACTCTGTCCCGAGTGGGGTGGACCACTGTGATACCTGGCCCATTATGCGGTCTGACATCTACTAGAGAGAGCCCCGAGTTTGGCATCTGGGGCATAGGTAGACTGTTGGTGCAGGAAACACAGTGGAGAGCTGGGCTGGAGGCACTGGTTCGAGCCGCCTTGCTCCTGCTCTTGGCCTGTACCCGCCTTGTCTTCGGGGTCACAGTGCCTCATCTGTCAAGCCTGAGGCTAGGACAGGACCTGCCACAGGCCTCAGGCTAAGATGCTAAGTGCTGCCCAGTTACGGTGACCACACAATCTCCAAGCCTGTCAGAGACCCTGGTAGCCCAGTGAGTGATGGCCCCAAGGGATTGACCAGCTGCCTGGGTGTCCCATAAACACAGCCTTAAAGTGGCCAGTGACACCCATCCATCTTGCCTTTGGGCTGTGTCCTGGTGGCTTTCAAGGTGGCTCTCTCTGACACAGCCTTGGCCCCTTCTGGGTGGTGAGGTGGGGATAGTAATGGGTCTGTGGATGGACAGATCCCCACAGCAGGTGCTGGGTGCCTAAGGTGGCTGGGGTAGCTGTGTGGAGGTAGTTTCATGAAGCTAAGCATCCATCCTGAGTTCTACTGAACAGGCCTCTACCTCCAAAGCTGAAGTCACAGCCCTTTGGGGTCTACCTCCTGACCAAAGACAGGATACCAGCCCCAGCCTGGCACAGGCCTCCACGGGGTGAGGGAGTGAGGGAGGGACAACAGAGGAGGGGGAACACAGGGGATGATAGAAGGGTGGCAACCACGGGCAGCCAGGACTCTCAGGAGTCGAGACACAGGAGGCCTATGTTTCCTTACTCCTCCAGGGCCCCCCTAAACACAGCACACAGGCCTCCCCCACTTTCTGCATCCCCTGGGCCTGGTGCCTCCTCACTTCCTCTCCTCTCTTCCCCTTCTCCCAGCTCCTCCCTCCCTCCTCTTCCTCTTCCTCTCTCTTCCTTATCTATGGAAAGAAAAGGTAGAGGGAGGGAGGGAGGGAGGGGGGGGACAGAGGGAGGAGGCCACACGTCGCTTTGTTAGTTCTAGCATATCACCCCATCAAATTCTTTGTGGGACATGTTAGAATTTTCTGGGTGATGGATCCACTTTCCCTGTTTCTTGGCTTCCTCTCTGATTGGACACTGGCTTATTCTGTATTTTGTGAGCTTGGGGTGCCATGGACCTTTCAGAAGTCCAAGGGGGCTCCGTGAGCTCTGCCCGGGTCAGTCATCAGGCTTTCATTACAGGTAGCTGACAAGAATTCAGCTCTGTGCACCACGTGCTCTGAGACCCGGCCTGGGGCAGACCATCGCTGGGCAGTCGTGAGGTGTCCTCATACCTACCCTTGCTCACTTGTAATCCACGGTCCGGTTGCTCTAACTACCCAGCACTCCCCTGAGTGGCTAGGAGAAGCAGCCTGGCACTATCATGGGGGCCACCTCACAGGCCTTTCAGGAACCAGAACCTCACCTGAGGACTAGGAAGCAGAAGCCCAGAGGGATCCACTTTGGAAAGAAGTGGCGGGGTGCACTCCAGCCCAAGAATTTCAACCTGGGGCACCGTGAACAGTCTTCTGTCGGTGAGAACGGAACATCTGAGCACCCTCACTTGTCAGCCCACCACACCGATGTCTTTACGGAGATTCCTTGCCTGGGAGGGCATGGGGACCGAGGACCTGCCAAACCAACTCCTTGGGGGCCAAGGAAGGAGGATCATAAGTGCAAGGCCTGCCTGGGCTGCAGAGCACCTTTGATCCAAATATGGACAATTTAGTGAGGTGCTGTCTCAATAAAAAGGCTGTGGCTGCGCCTCAGTGAACAGTTGCCAAGCATGCACAAGGCCCTGGGCTCCATCCCCGGCCTGCACACACAAGTGGAAGACAGAAGAGGACTTTGGCTGTTAGGCTGTATACCCCGGAGACATGGTCTCTCACTAAACCTGGAGGTTGGCTGGTTGCTAACAAGACCCAGCGACCCTTCTTGCCTTGCCGGGGTTACAGGCACTAGTGGCTGTGAGTACTAGGGCTTTGAACTCAGGTCTTTCTGCTTGCACATCGACCCACTGAGCCATCCTGCCAGCCTCCCATTCTGTCTTACCCTATGCCTAGGACTGGCAGGGCCGGGACCGGGAAGTCCATCCACCCCATTTCCTTTGCCCCAGTCCCAAGGGTAAATCCACACCGCCACCCTTCTACCCTGTCCCCAACCTGGACTCAAGCAGGAAGAGCTGGGTCTCCCTCTTCTGACTCCTGCCGCTGTTGGTGACCTTCTTCTGCTTTGAGCCTCCTCCTCCTCCTCTGAGCCTCACCTTCCCCATCTGTAACTGGGGCTCAGGGTTTTCCAGAGCAGCTGGGTAGGGCTGCCCTACCTCCCCCAGGCCTTGGTGACATGCCCTCAAGGAATCCACTGCTGCCCCCACACTTCATTGTGTGACCAGCAGACTTGAGGGAGGGGAGGCCAGATCGTTTTTCAAACAAATATTTTTTTTTTTTTTCCTGGCAACAGCTTGAGCTGTGCTCAAGCCCAGGTGGGGGAGGTGGAAGGGAGGCCATTCCAGTGGCTTAAAACACCCCAGATAAGTGTGCAGTGATTAAGTGCCACCATTAGCTCTAATGGGCAATAATTGGCGATGAGAAACAATTTTCTAGGGCACCACGGCCCGGTGCCCCACACCCTGGCCCCAGCGGGGACAGCTGAGGGCTGATTAACTCCTGGGCAGGAGGAAATGTCGGAGGCACAAAAAGTTTCCAGATTCGACCATAATTGGAAGAAGTGATTTCACTTTCCACAGCAGGCTGATGAGGGGCCACCCACCTGCTGGTGAGGGTGGGGCTCACGACTGCTTCCTGCCTACCATGGAATGAAGTGACACCCCACTGCTGTGCAGGGAGCCACGAGGTGGGGGTGGGGAGTGGAGATGGGGCCGTGCTACTCACGGTCTTTCTCCCCTAATTTTCTCCTTAAGACTATGGAGAAGATGCCCCTGCTGGCTGGCAGATGCAACCTCGCCCCCAGAGCACTCCATCCTAGCAGGGGAGGCTGGATCCTTCACACAGCAGTCCTCCACATGGCTGTGCTCAAGTCTCCAGTACCTTCCCCTCTGCCCCTAGAAGGGGCTCCTGGTTGCTTCCACTTGGGTGAAGCTGAAGGCCACACCTCAACCCTGTCTCTCTACCTATGGTTTCCCTCTCTACACCTCCCGTTTCTAATGCTTACCTTCCTCTCCACCCGCTTCGCTCCCCTTTCCCCCACTCTGAAGCATAAATCACCACTTCCCACCTGCCTCCACGGCCATCTGCTGCCCAGCCTCTCTGAAATGCATCTTCTTGCCTCAAGTGCTGGCCATCTCCTTCCCAGATTTACGTCTTTCCTTGCATCCCTGAGCGCACAGCTTCACTGTCTCTCCCACCTGGGGTGGGGACAGTTGGCAGTTGGCACAGCATGACTACTCATTTGTGGTTGTCACCGTCCCTGGGTGCCCCCCTGGAAACTAGGAGTCACCGTGAACTGGTCTGGTGTGCCTCCTGGCCCTGTGAGAGACAGCATTTTAAACATGTGCTGAGGGCTGGAGAGACGGCCCCGCAGGTAAGAGCACCTACCGCTCTTGCAGAGGACCCAAGCTCCATTCCCAACACCCATGTTGCAAGCTTACAACTACCTGTGACTGCAGCTCCAGGGGTCTGATGCCCACTTCTGGCCTCTGCCAGTACCTGCACACACACACACACACACACACACAAGCATGCACACATACATGCATTCATGAAACAGTTTAAAATATACATGATTTTAGCCAAAAAGCCCATACACAATTATTATAAATAGATAGATAGATAAATAAATTAATAAATAAATAAATAAATAAATAAATAAATAAATAAATGAGATGTGTGCGGAGGGCCTGGAGACATGGCTTAGTTGGTAAAGTGTAAGCAAACTGTGTACGCAAACATGAGGACCTGAGTTTGAACCCCCAGAACCCATGTAAAAAGCCAGGCACAGCGGCATGCCCTTGTAATCCCAGCCTTGGGAGATGAAGACCGTAGGGTCCCTGGTGCTCACTGGCCAGTCAGTCTAGATGAATCAGTGAGCTGCGGATTATGGGAGAGACCTTGTCTTAAACAATAAAGTGGAAATCAAAACAGAGATGACACCTGAAGTCAACTTCTGGCCTCCCTATGCAAGTACACACACACACACACACACACACACACACACACACACACACACACATACAGAGTTGCACACATATACGCAGAAGTGTTCTGAATCCCCCCCTCCCCAAGCCCCAGGACTCCTCTCTAGTGTGACTGATCAGCTGGGCAAGACAGGCTGGCTCCTCCCTTGACACTGGAGATCTAACAGGGACCCAGACAAGAGCCAACAGACAGACCCTGGATGAATGGATGGATGGATGGATGGATGGATGGATGGATGGATGATGGGTAAATGAGGAAGAAAGGTCCTGAGGTCCTGCTGGGACCCAGGAAGGGGTGGCTACATGGCAAAAAGGCCTTTTCCTCCATTGACTTGGGACTGCAGCCCCCACCAGGCACAGGACTGATCCGTCACTGCCATGTTTGTAGAGGAGGAGTCTTTCCGTATGAGAGCTTTGGTCCTACAGAAAGGTCCAGGATGAGTTGAAGCCTTTGGGTCAGCCCCAGCTGCCCTGCTGCCCTGCGGAGGTCAGAGCCTCAGCTCTGGTGTGGCTGGTCCCAGCTGTCTTCACTGCTGCCCCGCTGTGTGAGTACAGGCAGGCTGATGAGCTTCCCTGGACCACCGTGTCCTCGGTCAGAGGATTGTTTATGTGAGTCAACTCGGAAGACTAGGCATGAAGATGAGCCACGTTGGCTGTGGAGCCCGCTGCCGCGATCCCTGTGTAGGGTAAAACAGGAGCACTACTGTAGGCTGCTGCCCACGATGTCCCTTCGTGCACAATCCAATGGTGCGAATAGGGACGCTATCACGTTCTAAGCACACGGTACGGGAGGTGTGTGTGTTGTGGGGAGGGGGAGGGCGCGAGACTTCCACGCCAGAGCTCCAAGGGCTCCGGGACCTCACAGCACCAAGGCTGTGCTCGCTGAGGCTTCTGTCTGTGCGCTCACCTATTTGGTTACACACTGCCACAGCAGTGACTGTCATCACAAGCACCTCGCCACCTTCTTCTTCATAGGGAACACAACAAGCGGTGGGCTGACCGTCCACAGAGGCCATGGAGCTAGGCTGCCTTCATCATCCACTCGCAGCAAACGGAGAGTGCTCCGCGTCGCCGCCAGGCGGCGCTCTGGAAACCCCGCCCCGCAGGTGAGGCCGGTGACCTGGCCGCCAGCACCTGCGGGGGAGGGGTGCGGCGCTGCAGGGACTCGGCCCCTCCGGGGCCCGCTGGGGCTTTCAGCAGCTCGTCCGGGAACATTTGCATGTAATTTGGGAGCGGGTCACATGTGGGAGTCATCAGGCGGAGGAAAGGCTCAATCAGGACCTAATCACTGTCTGTTTGGAGGGGTCTGGGCCCGAGTGAAAAATGAAAACGGGCCTATTTTGTTTGAGTGACAGCCATCAGCAGCCACCTTTGACCTCCCCACTCGAGGTCTGCCCGCGCTTAAAAGCCAATCATCAGGGCAGGGACCAGAGGGGGCACACCCCTCCCTCACCCACCACCCCATCTGAGCTTTCAGTGTTCATTCATTCATTCTTTCAACACTCTAGCCTGGAACAGACCCGTGGGGGTGTCTTGAGCTGTCACTTGCCAGCTAGGCCACCTGGCAGGCGATCATCAATGTTTCCACCTGCAGAATGGACGCAAGAGATGTGCCCGAAACAGCTGGCATTGATGAGCTGGAAGCTGAGGACTCCGAAGGGCTGTGGAGGGCGGGGCCAGCGCTAATTGCCAAAGGACAGGGGCAGAGTTAGGCGTGTCTTCCCTCGGGACTGGCCCTCAGAAGACAGCCGCTACCCAGACTTGGTTAGGGGCTCCGCTCTGCTTCCAGGGAAATAAATCGCTCCCTCCTGACACCCCCAGTTCTAGAAGAGGGGGCTGGGCCAGGTGATGAGAAGGGAGGCCGAGCTGAGCGGCTGAGAAGACCGGAGGACCGTGGTGGCCCCGCACGGTGAGGCAACGTGGTTCACCCCAGCGCCTAGGCACCTCCTCCCTAGAGGATCTCTTGGTCCCTAGGGAGGCGCGGAACCCGGATCCTCCAGGAAGATCAGCCAGGCGGCACGGCCAGGAGGGCGCGAGTTCCGGGAGCCAGCCACTGCGGGACGCACGTGCCCCCGGAGCTCCCGGCCAGTCTCCTGCTCCCCAGGAGGCGCAGCTGAGCCACTCGGCTCGGGGACCGGGGCGGGGCGGTGCATTAGCGCCCGGCCCGGCGTGTTTATCGGGATGTGGAGCGGGGCCTCCAGGAAACCGTCTGGCAGGCCGGCCCTCGGCAAATGGATTGCCAATTAATCAGCATGTATTTATGAGAGCGTTTAAACCATTATTAATGTAGTGTAAATACGGAACCGCTGGCGGCCCCGGCAGGGCGCGCAGGGGCCATCTGCTAGGCGGCCGCATTCCAGAGCCGCCCCCGCCCCGGGAATGGTCCCCGCCTCCCGGTTCCCACCTCCCAGTCCGCGGTGCTGCCCTTCTCGAAGGGCGCCGCAGAATCCCAAGGAAGATGCGCGCCAGGGAGCTTCCTACCCCCGTACTATACCTCCCGCCACGCAGGGAGGGCGGATGATGGCCCTGGCCTGCCCTGCCTCGGTGTGTTCCTGTCTTGGGGAGACCGAACAGGTGTCACGCTGGACCGGACCCTGTCCTGAGGTCACATGTTGGCTCTGTCCTTGGCCACCTGAATTCCTGCTCCCTGCTGGGCTCAGCCCTGGGACCGAAGGCTTTGGGTTGAGCCGTGGGCACTTTGAGCTTGTCCTCATGGTGGAGATTCCTTTTCTCTTGCCAAACACGCAGGCCCGCCCCAGCACACCTAGGATGGAACTGGACTGCCTTCCTCTGGGCTGGAGGGGTGCCTGCTGCCTGGAGACTTCCAGTCGGAAGTCTTAGGGCCACTACAGACTACTTTTCTTTATTGTCTGCACCCATTTTACAAATGAGAGACTATGACCCAGCAACAGTGACCCAGAACCCGCACCCGCCCCTGCTGCCTCCTTCGGCATCCTCCTGACACTTCCTGCAACCCCAGGCCACATCTCTTTGAGAGTCAGTTTCAGGACCCCCCCCCCCAGATGAACCCAGATCTAGATTTGGGCTTCAAAGAAGAGAGGTGGGAACCATCCACCTGCACACCGAGAAAAAAGACGAAGTTTGGTATTTAAGACAGCAGCAAGGGTTCAGAAGTCAAGATTCTAACTGCTCTTTCAGAAGACCAGAGTTCAGTTCCCAGCAGCCACGTCTGGCCCCTCACAACCACCTAACCCCCAAGTCCAAGGGATATGTTGTCCTCTTCTGGCCTCTGTGGGTGCTGGCATGAACGTGGCGTACACTCACACACCTACTCAAGAATAAAAATAATCTTGTTTGTTAAAGACAGCAGCAAGAGTTGAAGAGACTCCCAGCCAGGTATCGGTGCAGATGTCTAAGGCCACCTCCCTGGGTCACTGCCCCAACCACGACGCTAAGACCTACCCTTTGTGTATCTGTTACTTTACTTTGCAACCCATGAGGGTGAGGACATTTCACCATGGATGTCACCAGGAAGGGCCATTGCATGTTTGTTGATTGGCTAGCAGACTGTTGGGGAAGTGTAGAGGAAATGCCTGCTTGGGTGCTGTTTTCCCAGGCAGCCTATTTTCTCCCTTGGCTGGCCCCAGTCCACATGCATAGTTCAGCTCAATCTTGCCTACTTCGCTAGCCTTCCTCCCCTGGCCCAGGGGCAGGGAGGGCACTGAAAATCCAGCACTGGACACCACAAGCCTGTCTCTACCTGTCATAGTAGGAACCCCAGACCCTCTGGGCAGGGACCAGTCCATGATCCCACCAGTGCTGGGCTGCCAGAGACACTAGGCCAGGCCCTGCTCGCTGGCATTCGGGGAGAGGAGAGAACAAAGACGTGGCATGTGCCCCTATTTCCTGGCCCGCCCCCGCCCCCCATTAGCCCAGCGAGGCTTGTTTATATTACAGCAGGAATTATTCCAGCCCTAATCAGAGGCCCTACGAGCTTTCAGCATTCTTTACCCAAGGACACTCTCCAATCCTATAATTTTCATCTCCCTAGACGCCCCTGATTGAAAGCAAACATTTTTATATTTGGAAAGGAAAAGGGCCGTGTACTATTCATAGCACAGTCAGGCTGTCCAGAGCTGGGCCCTGGGGGGCAGCCGACCAGGGCTCAGCTTCAGGGGTAGATGTTGGAGGACACAAGGACCATGCGGGTGAAGAGCTCCCCCGCAACCTGTGGGGACCCTAAGGGGCAGAGGGGAGCCCTTGCTCCTGAGTGACCACAGGGCTGTTTGTGTGAGGGGCAGCTGTGAGGCACTAAGCTGAGTGTGGGTTACAGTAGGGTAATCCCTTTCTTCCTCCCTCACCCCTCCCTTGCCCAGATGAGGCTGCTGAAACCTGTGGGAGGCCACAAGATGCTATGTTAATGGACCCTGGGCATTTGCTGAAGGGACTTTGAGGGGCCCATTGTCCCAGGACCCTGGATGTCACCTTGGACCCCCTTTTGTCCTGGAATCGGCTCCAACCCTTCCAGGTTTTCTCACTTTACAACTGGTCCAGCTTCCTCAGGAGCCCAGGCCTCCTCTCCTTTCCCTTCTGCATTCTTCCCTGTCTTCTTCCCTTTATCGGTGCATGTGACATCTTCCAGCTCTGTTACAGAAACCCAGGCAGGACTGTGTGTCCTTCCATGGTGGGATGTGAGAGGCCATCTTCCTTGGCACCATGTACATCCAACTGTTCCGTAGGCAGGTCCTCCTCGACATGTTAGGAAGATGCTCTATCAATCTATGCTTGTCAGCCACGAGGAAGAGGACAGCGTTCTGTCTAGGGCTGCTTGGGCCCTTCGCTGTGGAGCTTTTGTGAGAATGTTGTGGCTGAAGCATGTGGTGGAGTGAAGCCACTTAGCCCATGGCAGCCAGAAAGTCACAGAGGCGGAAGAGCCAGGGCCGCGGTTTCCACTTCAAGGGCATGCGGTGAGCTAACTTCCTGTTCCAGATCTGATCTCCTCCAGTTTCTCCTGCCTTCCCCACCAAGCAGCAGCACTACCTGAGGATGAGCCCTTCATCACACGTGGCCTGTGGGTGGGGAAGGATGTGCTCAACACTTCCACTTTATGGATGGAGAGACCAAGGCTTGGGGAGCCAGAGAAAGGTGCCACAGGACCATCCATGTCCCCAGGCCCCAGGACTTCCATTCTCAACTCATAGAGCTGGCAAGGGTAAACTGAGGTTGAGTCTGAAGTCACAGCCAGACTGATAAGTGCTAAGGAGGCACTGTGTGTGTGTGTGTGCACACGCTATATGTATATATGTTTTATGGGTGGGTGAACATGAGTGTACATGTGCAAATGTGTGCATTTGGAGGCCATAGATCAACATCAGTGACTTCCTCAGTTGACCTCTACCTTATTTTTTGAGACATGGTTTCTTGCTGATCCGATTCAGCTAGGCTGACTGGCCAATGAGATCCAGAGATTTTCCTGTCCCTGCCCCCCATATTTATATTCAGTATATTATATTGAATTAGGAAATTTGGTATTTGTATTGCTAGAATAACAGACTACATCAGGATGTAATTTTCCCTTCAGATACAATTTTAAAGGATTTATTTGACTATTTATTTATGTGTGTGTGTGTGCGCGCGCGCGCGCGCACACACACACACACACACACACACACACACACACACACACACACACACGCATGCAAGTGCCCAAGGAAGCCAAAAGAAGGTGTTGGGTCCCCTGGTGCTAGAGTTAAAGGTGGTTGTGAGCTGCCTTGTGGGTATAGGGAATAGAACGTAGGTCCTTGAAGATTAAAGTGTTCGTAACTTCTGAGCATCTCTCCAGCCCCAAATACAATTTTTCTTTTTGCCAAAGTCACCCGTGCACAGAATTCTGTTTACCTTATTGAAGTATAACTTATGTACAATAGAGATAGTCTGTAAAGTGTGAACACTGGTAAGTTTTAACCCAGTGCTGGGGACAGAGAGGCAAACTCCTGGGGTGCAGTGGCTAGCTGGTCTGGTATCAGTTCTAGGTGCAGTGAGGGACCTTGTCTCAAAAAATAGAGTGGAGAGAAATAAAGGACGACACTTAACATTGACTTCCAGCCTCTACATGAGCACACCAGTGATTGCACCAGGATATACCTGAGCACGAACACACACACACACACACACACACACACACACACACACACACACACACACACGGATTTGCTAGATCCCTGATAATTTGCTTCAGGCTTGTCCCCCCTTTGAACACGATATTGTCATCTACAAATGTGCTGGGACACCCTTTAGAGCTACCCTGGGACACCACGGTCTCCGGTCACAGGTTGAGTATGCCTGGATTTTACCGCGGAGGAATTGTCAGGATATTTTCTCCAGTGGCGGCCGCACTTCCCACCACGAGTGTGTGAGGACTCCAGCTACCCTACACCCTCAGCACTGCTCGTTAGAGCCATCTAGTGAGGCTGAGGTGTTCTCTCCAGCTCTGACTCATAGTTTCCTTATGACTAGTGTAATTGAACACATTTTCACGTCTTATTGACCATTCACATATTCTCCTTGGAGAAGTGTCTGTTCAAGCCATTTCCCTATTATTTAACTGAGTCATTTCTCTTTTTGTTGCTAAGATGTGGGAATTTGTAGATAATTCTGGATATTAAATCCTTATCAGACATGATTTGCAAATACTTTTTTCTTCCTAGCCTTTCCAGTTGTTTCTCTTTGCTTGAGACAAGGTCTCATATAGCCCAGGTTGGCATCAAACTCATTACATATTCTAAGCTGGCCTTGAACTCTTAATCCTCCTACCTCTGCCTCCCAAGTGCTAAGATTATAGGCACCTGCCCCCACACCACCCTTGGAAAAGCAGCAAATGCTTTTAACTGCTGAGCACTCCATCCCAGGTCAGTTTTGAAGAAACTTGTGCATGGTGTGAGCAGGGCTGATTCCTGTCTCTCTGCACATGCATACCTAGTTGGCCCAGCATCAGTAAAGACCATTTTTTTCCTCTAGTGAACTGTCACACTAAGCTTGTCATAAAGCAGTTGACTGTAAGTGTGTCCAGACAGCCTAGCCTAACTGGTGAGACCACCGTCAACCCTGTTCTACACACACACACACACACACACACACACACACACACACACACGCGCATACACACACATGCACACATACACTATATTAACCTTCTAATTTACTATTTCTAATTTTAGTCACTGGTTCCTGTCCCTGGAGTCAGTGGATCTCCCACACAGTGTCATTTCCTCAATTCCAACCAATGCCTTTTGCTCTAGTATCGCCAAATACATTACACTCTCAGGCCCAGTAAAAGAGCCACACATACATGTTGAAAATTGTTGTTGAAAATTCTCATCATTTATTATGTTTTAAAAATGTTCTTGGATAACTACCTTAAATTTTAAGATTTATTTAATTTTTTGTGTATTGGTTTTTGCCTGCATATGTCTCTGTGCCATGAGCCTTGAGTACCCAAGGAGGCCAGAGGAGCTCATGGGATCCCCTGGAACTAGAGTTACAGACAGTGTGTCTCCCCACAGGGCATTACCCTGAGTGCACACAGTCATGCTGGGGTGGCTCTTGTTCCTCCAGGCTCTCTTGACTGTCCCTTTCTTGATCGCTCTAGCAAGCCATCCCCTTTATTCATTGTTATCCTCCATTCTGCAGGCTCCATTCATTATCAACTGATTGTTTTATTGTTTTTGACAATGCCCTGGAACCAAAATTTCTGAGCAGTCTTATCCCATTAAATTGGAAGAGGGATAAATTTTTGAGGCTAGTTTTTGGGTTTTGTTCTAGGCCCCGGGGCTTCTTCTACGCCATCCTTTTCCCTGGTTCTTTCTGGTGAACTCGATGACCTATGTGTTGGCTTCTTCTTTTTAGTTAAAAGGAAACTGCTTTTCAAAGCACCTGTAGACTCAACCTTCTCCATAGCCTCTCAAAAGGCGTCCGTTGTTCAGTGGAGTGCCTCCCCGCCCCTCCCCTCATTTTAAGTGTATATGATTTGTATGTGCACAGGTGTGGCGGGGTGTGATTCAGGTGGAGGCCTGCCCCGGACACCAGTGTCTTCCTCAAATGCTCTCTATTTCATATGTTGAGGCAGGGTCTCTTGCTGATCCTGGAGCTCACAGTTTCAGCTAGTCGGGGGTAGACATCTCAGCCCAGGGACATCCCATTTTTGCTTCCCACTGTCCAGGTTTACAGGTGGATCACCACACCCACCCAGCTTTTACGCTGGCTCTGCAGATCCAGACTCTGCTGCTTTATGCACCAGGCCGTCTCCATAGCCCTGGCTCTCTCTTCCCATGGTTGTTAGACCCCTTGGGTGAAGGCTCTATGCTATGCATGGAGTATGGCCTCTGGTCTTCTCGTCTTGCCTTTTGGGGTATGGAGAGTCTTCCTCAGAGTGATCATGGTACTAGTGGTCCTGGTACAGTGTTCTGGAGCAGAATAAAAGAGCTCCTGAACTCTCCCCTATACTTGGCAGAATATGCCCAGCCTGCTGGTAACCTGGCACACTACACCCCCCTGACCGGAAGGGAAAGAAGAGAGAGAATCATCATTCGGTCCATCCTTGTTAGTTCATTTTGTGTTGCTGTTCCAGGGTAGGTATTTTTTAAAAGTAGACATTTATTTAGCTCATGGATCTGGAAGTTCAAGGGCATCTTCTCAGTTCTGGGGGCTGGGGCCCACGGCATTGTGAACCGTCAAGGGTTTGTGAGAAAGGGGGGCAGAGGTCGCAAGGCAAGCCAGGATGCAAGAGGCAGGAGGAAGGCGCTGGGCACTTATCACCACTGCATTTAGACTTCCCACAAGAGTAAGAATGTCTTGTTAAGAAAGCACTAATCCCTCTTAAAGACCTAATCACTCCCCACTAAGCCCCATCTCTTAAAGCTTCTGCCAGCACAAGGGGGGACCCTGCGTGAATCCCCTGGTTCTCGTCATTCTCCCTAAGTTGTATTATGTTTCCTTGAATAGATCTCTCATTTAATGTATACCCTGAGGACAACTTCCAGAGGCTCTCATTGTTGAGATTTTAATAGCTGCTGCCAGCTGTGCTTTTTTTTTTTCCTCCTCAGGGAGTAGGTCTGCAAAGATCCACATGTTGACATACCTCTGCACATCTTATCAAAGGGTTGAATTGTCTTCTGAGGTGTTTGTACCAGCTGGCTACATTCCCTCCAGTTCCACTTCCCCACACTCCCACAAGGGTTTCAGATGCTTTCCTCTAGTCGGGCCAGTGAGTATGTAGTAGCATAGTGCTTTTAATTTGTGTGCCTCGATGACTTCCTGATGTTCAGCGTCTCATTGTGTGCCTGTTCTCATCCGTATGTATTCACTGGTGAAGTGCTTGCTCGAAGTTTTGCCCATTTTAATTTTTAAATTACACATTTTTTTATTTATGCATTGGGGGGCACACATGCCACGGTGAGCATGTGGAAGACAGAGGACAACTTGCAGGAACTGGTTCTCACCTTCCGCCATGTGTATTTCAGGGACAGAACTCCATCAGGCTTGGGAACAAGCATCTTAAGTGCTGAATCATCTTGCCAGCCTATGCCTCCTCTTAAATTGGATTTCCCCCTTCTCTGAGTTTGGAGACATGTCCTGCAAACACTTTTCTCCTGTCTGTGGTTTGTATTTTTAATTTTATTAATAAATGTTTTCTGCAAAGTAGAGCTTTCTAAGTTTTTTATGGTATTGGCTGGTACTTTAAGTACTGGGGCTGGTTAAACGATGCCCAGGTCAAAATTGCAAGCTTTTCCCTTATCTCTTCTAAAAGTTTCATAGTTTTAGTTTCTATATGGGGTGGGGGTGGCAGCTACAGCATGAGGATGTCCTCTGAGCAACTTAGGGTCTCCTTCACCATGGGCAACACACGAAAACCTGCACCCCTGGGGGATCCCCTAGGTGACTAGTGAGTGGCTACATTACTAAAGAGATTTTGGGAGGATTTCATGAAGGTCATAGGCGTGAGAGCCCCCAGTCTCACAAGTCTCTCTCTCCCTCCACGAGAGAGTGTTATAATCCTGATGTGTCTAGCCAGACATTGTTGTCACTTGGGCTCACGATGGCAAGGGTCAAGGGTCATTTCCAACTCAGGAAAACATCCACAGTGCTCCGTCTCTTCCTTCAGCTTTTATATTCTTTTTGCTTTGTCTTCCATGATCTCCCCAAGCCTTGGAGGGGGTGATAGAGATTTATGATCATTTTATTCCATTTAGGTCTGAACACTGGGATGTCATGCCGCAGTAACAGTACAGACCACCACAGAAACTCACTTGCAGCAGTTCAATCAGTTATGAGTTTCTGTAGTCACCACCACTCACTACAAAAAGCAGTCTAACTCAACTGTGGCTAACAGCAACAGTATTCTTTAGGTATAAACACACATGTTTAAAAGGCAGTCTGACGGGCACGGTTTAACGAAACAATAGCAGTAACTTGCTGGGTCACATGACATCCCAGGCACCGGCTTTGTCCTGGCTTCTAGGACTGTTCTGGTTTGCTTGCTGTTGGTGTGATAAACACCACCACCAACAGCGCCTTGGGGAGGGGTTTATTTCAGTTAGCAGATTACACTCCATCGTGGAGAGAAGCCAGGGCAGGAATTTGAAACAGAAACCTCAGAAGACACTGCTTACCTGCTTGCTCTCAGGCTCACAGTGAGGTACTTTTCTTATTCAGCCTAGGCCCACCAGCCTAGGGATGGTACCGCCCACAGTGGTATGGGACATCTTAAATCTATTAGCAATCAAGAAAATGCCCTACAGACACACTCTGATGGAGACAATTCTTCAACTGAGGTTCTCTCTTCATAGGTTTGCCATTTTTACCAAGATCAGCCATCACAAGCACCAAATGTGGGTTCTCCACTATAGATCAGGCCTTTAAATCCAAACAGAAATTAATTGATTGCAATCATAGCAGCGAAGCCATTTCTGCACCAGCAAGCACATGACTTGAGGGATGTAAATGGTGTTACAATGCAGAATCTACAGCTGAGAAGGGGTGCTGGGGACAATCCTCTCCTTGTAGCCTGTAAAACACCTTACGACGCTTCAAACACCAGCTAGTAGGAAGAGACCGCCAGCTCGATCCCGGCCTGATTCCTCAGTAATAGAGACTGACTCACTCTCTCGCTGTGCCAGGAAACCAGCACTGGTTGCAATAGCTTGTGTTGTATGAAGTGGGCAGAGGTCAGGAGCTTCCTTGGCTGGCAACTTGGGCTCTGAAGGCCATCTGTCATCCTTCCCAGGTAAGTCAAATTGATGCTGCATCTTAGAGGATATTTTAAAAAGAAGTTAGCAAGGTCCAATATAGCACATAAACAGTCTATCACTTGTATCAGCTGCCAAAAGAGCAATGTTGAATATAGTAGCATAATGGGAGGTACCGCCCCGTTTAGTCCTTCATAATAGATAATGGTTCTCCATGAGCGGTCTGACCTCCTCCTGATGAGGCCTGGCTATTTTGAAAAGGCCTTGGGCTGGTTAAGTGATCACAGTGTTACAAAGCACTTACTTTACTCAGGCATGTATGACTCTTCCTGTGGCAAAACTCATTTCATTTGGCAACTAATCCTGCAAGCCAAATAAGACAATAGGCACCGGAGCTTCCCACAATGTTACCCCATTCCCCAGGATGGAAGCTGTCTCGGCATTGATGAAGCTCCGAACCCAGTCACAGAGATACCCAGGGTTCTGGGAACAATGAGGAGCAATAGGAAGGTGCTATCAATCATGCTGAAGTGGTAGGAGGCCACACACTTATTTGTCCATTCATTGTGGGGTGTGAATGAGTGCATTGTGTATATATGATATTCCTGTTCGTGTGGATGTGCACATGTGTTCATGAAGGTAAGTGGCACATTTGTATGCACACATGTGGAGACTAGAGGTGTTTTCCTCAATTACTCTCCACCTAATTATTTTTGAATATTTTTATTAATTCTTTGAGAACTTTATGTCATTTTTTTAAATTTTATTTTATATTTTTTGAGACCAGGCTGGCCTCGAACTCACAGAGATCTGCCTGGCTCTGTCTCCCGAGTGCTGGGATTAAAGGCATATGTCACTGCTGCCCAGCCATGCTGTTAGTTTTTATCATATTTGTTCTCCCTCCCATAATGCCTTTCAGATCCACCCCCGCTCCATACATACCCAACTTTTTATTCTCTCTCTCTTTTTTAATCCATTGAGTTTTATGGACACAGGATTAAACCGACTCCTCATGGCTTATGACTGTACACATAGACTAGGGTACTCCTGGACCCTCTTTGGAGAAGCTGCTTCCTGCAGTACAGAGTGGTCAACACAGACTCACAACTGGTCAAAGTGCCGAGGACAAATGACCGTGGAGTGCCGCACCCTAAATGGGACATCTATTTCACGGTCCCTCAAGACCGACCTGTGCTGCTCAGATACTCTCGGATGTGCGATATCCTGTAGAATATGGTCCACCTACCAAGGGTCATACTTGTAAAGAAAACTGATTCTCCCTCTCCCAGCCACTACCAACTGCAATACTTCTCAGCTGTGGATGGCAATTTGTGCCCACCTCCCCTCTCCATGCTAAAGTTTTGTCTGGCTTGAGCTTATGCAGATCTTGTGCAAGCTATTACACTCACAGTGAGTTCATAAGTGCAACAGGCCTGCTGTGTCCAGAAAACACGGTTTCATAGTAGCCATCACCTCCTCTGGCTCTTATCGTCTTTCCATCCTCTCTTCCGTGATGATTTCTGACCCTTGGGAGAAGGGGCTGTGACACAGATGTCCCATTTAGAGCTGAGCACTCCACAATCTCTGCACACTGACCAGTTGTGGGTCTCTGTGTTAACACCATCTACTGAAGAAAGAAGCTTCTCTGCTGAGGGTTCAGTGGTGCACTAATCTATGGGTATAGTGATAAATCATTAGGAGTCAGTTTAATACTATGTCTATTTAGCAGAATAATAGTCACCTGTCTAATCACAGGTTCTTGGTCTGATAATAGTGTTAGGGAAGGCTTTCATCTTGTGGAGCAGGTCTTAAATGCAATCAGAAATCAGTTGGTTACTTCCACGACATCTGTACCACTACTGCATCAGTGGGCATATTTTGCCAGGCCAGTCGGTACTGTAGCTTGTAGGGTTTGCAGCTGGGTATGACTGATGATTATTTTTCTCCTTTGGTAGTGTGTGTAGCAGCTTTCAGCACTATGAAAGCTAGGCAGTAGGGATGAAGTTTCCAGGTCAGTACCAGCTTGGGTTCTTTCATGTTCTGTCACTCAGGCATGCCATGTCTTCAGTAACAGGGTCATACCATCACGTTCTGGAGGGTGATCAAGGCAATAGCCTGTAATGTTAGGGGATCTATCCACTGACCAACAACTACAAAGTCAGTCACCAGTTCTAGCACTGAGCCTTTTATTTGCTAGCCTGTCATGTCTACTGTAGGCACTGTCACCCTGTTACAGGCCAACTAACTTTAAACGTCTTGTAGATGTATATGTAAATATATGCATTTCAGGAAGTATCTACATTAGTAGGCTTCTATATGACTTTTTCAAAGGCTCTTTAGTGTTAGTTACCCCGCCCACTCTCCCTCTTCTACCCTACCCTCCCATCCACCTAATATTTTTGTTGTTGTGATTTTTTTTTTTTTTGAGACATGGTCTTACCACATAACTCTACCTGGTCTGGAACTCAATAGATAGACCAGGCTGGCCTTGGAATTGCAAATATCCACTTGCTTCTGTTTCTGCCTCCTGAGTTTAAAGGCATTCACCATCATGCCTAGTCCTTATTTTTTAAAGCAAAGTCTCTCACTGAACCTGTAGCCCTGCTCTTAAAGGATCCAGCCCCCCAGTACCCCTCACCTGCATTCAACGCCCAGCTGCCTGAACTGTCTCCATTGCGCTCCTTGGATCCATCCTTCCTGCCACTTAAGAGGCTGTGCTTTGGGGCTCTCATCTTACAGACAGGAGCACTGGCCGGCACAGTCCCCTCTGTGATTGACTTCCCAGCCCCTGAGTGGAGGCCTGCATCCTGCCTTGCCCGATTTCCTCTTTTCTTCAGGACGCTGAGGTCCCAGCTCCTCCAAGACATGCCCCCATCTCTACAGCTCGTCGCCCCAGCTCCTCAGGACTATCATCCCATGAGTTAGGGACTCAGCCACATCACTCAACACTAAAGGGATGGTCTCGAACACCGCCCTTCCACAGCAACCAACACCATTCACAAGTGAGCCATTAAAACGAAGCAAGACTTTATAACTTGGGCTTAATGTTAAGTCCATAAGAAAATCTCTGTAATTTCCTGCTGGGCAATGGGGATGCTGTCTGGTTCCTACAGGCCATAATTTTGGGGGGAGAGAAATGTTCCCCACCACACAAATGATAGGAAGTCAGTAGTTCTGGTTATGGCCAGCTGTTGATGCTGAGAAACTGTGTGCAAGGCCTAGAGTCCCACCTACCTCAGCTAAATGGTATCTTTATGAAATCAGCAAGCCTGGCCCCAACGAAGGGTGGCAAGAATAAATAAATAAATAAATGAACTTTCAAAGTCTAAGTATAATTGGCAAACTGACCTTTTGAAAATATTTTCCCACCCAAATCCCAAGCTGAGGAAAAATGTGTACTTTATGCAAAGAGGAGCTCACTCTGAAGACTATCTGGGAGCACTCTGGGCAGGAAGCAAGATTGCTTGCTCGCCTCTCAGGGTGGCCTTGGATTACTGGGAGGGCTGAAGAGGCACAGACCCTGAGCTAGGAACACCAAAGCAGTGTGGACACGCTGGGGCCCCTCCTGGCAATGGGCACTCAGGTGGACCTAAGGGACCAGGCCTGGTCTCACAGAGGACACCGTGAAACAGGCTGAGGAGACTGAACACCCTGGGCCATCTCTGCTTTCCACGAGGAACCCAAAAGCCCCCTCTGGATACCAGTAGAGGACAGAGGGCTCAGTCAACAAACTCCTTGCTGTGTAGGCGTGATAGCCTGAGTTCAGACCTGCCTCTAGCACCCACGTCAATGCCGGGTACAGCAGTGTGAGCCTATAACTCCAATGCTGGCAGGGCTGGAGACAGGAGGATGCCGTCGGTGCAGCTGAAACAGCAAGCTTCAGGTGCAATGAGAGACGGATCCTGTCTTAACATGTCTTAAGGTGGAGGGCTGGCAAGGTGGCTCAGCAGGTAGAGGTGCTTGCCACCAAGTCTGATGACTTGAGTTCGGTCCCAGGGCCAACGGAGAGAACTGACTTCTATATATAGTCGTCTGACTTCCACAGGCATGCAATGGCTCCCCCCCCCCTCTCTCTCTCTCTCTCTCACACACACACACACACACACACACACACACACACACACCTGTAAAAAAGAATGAGGAGGAGAGTAAAGGGGACCCTGGAGCTGATACAGGTGTGCATCTGCTGTCTGTCAGGCTCCTGGCTCCCCTGGGAAATCTCCAACTTTTGCAGGGCCTTCAGTTTCCTGCTGCTTTAAGGGCGCTGCAGTGGCCTCTGTGACTCTGATTGGCTTTTAAGGTATCTAGAGCAGGAGGCAAGGTTCCTGGCTCCTCTGCTCCCTTTCAGGTCTCTGCCTCAGACTCCCAAACTCTGGAAACCTGCCTGGTTGACTGAGCTGGTGATGAAGCCCCCTGGGGGCGGGGGCAGGGTCACCCACCTCATGATGAAAGTACTGTCATCACCTTGCATTCAGATGGGGAAACTGAGGCACACTGGGTCAGGTCAGATGCACTTGATAGCTCCCTCTAAGCTTGGGAAGCCAAGGAGAGGGGCCCCTTGGTGGGTTTCTCACCTCTGTCCTTCTCGGAAAAAGAGCAGTTACTAATTACCATTCGCTAATTACTCCTCAGGCAATTTCCATAATTGTCTCAAGGAAAAAAAATGCGATGAGCTAAGTCGTGAGCGAAAACAGCCTCAGGAAGCCTGGAAATGGAGCATGTGGGCACCCTCGGGAGCCCTGGAATGTCTGCATCCAGCCTACCCCCTCCCCATCCCACAGAAAGGGAAACTGAGGCCCTCCAGGCCGGGTGTCAGACCTCACACACACAGAGGGTCCGTGTGCAACGCAGAAGGCCGCGCTCCCCGGGAAGACCTTGGTACCCTCGGAATCCATCAGGCCTTTCGCTCCGGAGACCCCTCCCGAGGCAGCGCACGCTTCCTTGAAGCTAATTGCCTTAGTTTGAGGTAATATTCGTCACAGAAACACCAGCAGTAACCTTTGGTCTTGGCAAATTCTCCCCTCAATCACATAACGTAAACAGCGATAAACGAGGGCTTTTTAAGGCTTTCTTCATAATACGTTACACATGCATTTGTTACCGAATCTGGACGCTGCAAGCCCTGAAACCTGAGCTCAGCGGGGCAGTGAGCCGGCTGGGCCCCCGTGCTGGGGTCAGGGTCCCCCCAACCCGGACCATGCCGCCCCTCCCCCTCCCAGCCTGCTCGCTCTTTCCTCCCCACCCCTTCTTGCCCCGGCTCCCTTTGTCTCTTCCCTCCCTCGATTCCTTCTCTCCTTCTTTCTTTCACCCTCTGGGTCTGTTTTTCTTCTCCTTTGTTACCTAGTCTCTGTTTCTGTCTCTGATTCGCTCTCCTTGCGCGATTCTTACTGTCTCTCTGTCTCTCTCTGCCTCTCCTTGTGCATCGCATCTCACCCTCCAGCTCTCCTCAGACCCAATCCTGCCTCCGTCCTTCTGCCTCAAGCCTGGTATCTGAGACCCTGAGACACAGCCGCTCCCGGCCGGGGAGGTGATCCCAGCGCTGGGGGAAAAGAAAAGCAAAGGCAGCGGCACACGGGAGAGGAGTACCACATTCAGCAGGGATGGAGAAATCCTGGTGGGCTGCACGGCAGCGGTGCCAGAGGGGCAGAATTGGAGAGGTGCAATAGGGACTGGCCACATAAGAAGAATGGGAGGCAGAAGTGTGGATCCCAGGCTGGGCAGAGGGTCCCGGAGAGAGAAGGTCGGAGAGGCCGGGAAAAGTTGATGGTGCGTGTGGGCAGACTCTGCCTCCGTCACGGAGCCTCCCAAGGGCCTGGTGATGGTGCTGGAAGCAAGGCCTGGTACAGACCTTTGCTTTGCGGCGGGCAGCCCTGTTAATTCCTGGAGATGGGAGGGGTGGACAAGCGGCTAGGCCAAGAGTCATGGGTCAAGCATTACCCCAGGGCTGGAAAGCAGGTCCTTGTCCTGTCTATGAGGCTCCATGTGAGCCTCATGAAAATAACTCCTTAATCCAGGCCAGGTTTCCCATGTCCTGTGGGTGTGCCCAGGGTACTCGACACTGGCTCACTAAGAAGGTGGATGGATACTAGGTGTGCTGGCAGGTAGGGGTCTCACTTCCTGAAGACATCTAGCAATTGGGGAAACTGAGGCAGCAAGGTTCAGGCAGCAGGAGCATGCAAGGCCAGGAAAATGCCTGCCCTGAAGCCACTGGCCTGTCTGTGGTGGTAGATGTGGATGGATCCCGGGTCCAGTCAGGCTACCCTGCTTTGCCTGGCTCCAGAGAGACTCAGGAGGGTGGCTGGTTGAGCCTTATCAGTAGCTCCTTGGTGTGTGAGTGACCTTCAGGTACATCAGAGTGAATGGTATGACTTGCTGGACTAAGGGAAGATGGGGTGAGCAGGGGAACAGTGCTGTGGAAGGTGAGGACAGAGGGGGCCTTGGGGAGTGTCATCTTTATATTCTACATGAGCCCCACAGGGCACAGAAGGGAAGCCTCCGGGAAGGCCCAGCGACCTGGGCAGGGAAAAGCTTGCTCTTGGAGAACCAGCAGGTTCAGCCGGCAGTGTTCACCCCTATCCCAGGCCACAGAAAGGTCCGTTCCCGTCCCTTCCTGCCCTCATCCCAGCTCTCTTTCTGTCTGTCCTGTCCAACTGTCCAGCTAGCCCTCAGTGGAAGCTGCCTGCCCTCCAAGACCCCCTTACCTAGAGAGCCACGCAAGGAGCAGCCACAGGGCTGCAGCCTGAATCTCGCTCCAGCTCTTACCCGAGACTCTGCCTGGTCACTGTCTTTGCAGAGCTGCCCAGCATCACCGCTCTGGGGGTCTCGCATCCCATGATCCTGTTCTTCCGAGTCACCCCCCCCCCATTCTTCCCCTGCACTTGAATGAGCTCCCAAACTGGGCATTGCCTGTCCTGCCTTGTCTTCAGGACACTGTGGGTAGGGTGAGGGTCCTTGACTCCCAGGTGATCCGTTCATTCCTCAGGCCCTGCCCAGGCCTTCACACATGGAGGGTTTGGATGAGGGACTGTTGGGAGGTAGGAGGCTATGAGCAGGCTCGGCGCTGCCAGGAAGCCAGCCTCTGGGGCAAGGCTGGTTACACTCAGGAATACCCACAGGCTGGGGGCTGGGTCAAGGCTACAGACCTCTGAATCTCTCCTGTCTCTCTGGAATTCAGAGGCTGATCTCTCCGGGAGACCATCCTGAGCACTGGCCACACCTGTGAGGCTCTTCCCACTGAGCCAGTGTGGCCCAGGGCTGTTCTAATATGGGGAAAATTGGAAATTGAAGCAATTTATTGTAAAAGGCCATTTCCCTTCAGCAGTCACTTTAGTGAGACCAAGGCGAAGCTGAAAGTGATTTCCTGGGGGCCAGTGCCAGAAAGGGGGGCACCTTGTCACAGCCTCCCCAATTCCTGGAGCCCCCCCCCCCACTCGTCCCACACCCTGCAAGGATGGATGCAGCTGCTCCTCTCCTGTGGAGGCTGCTGTCTCAGGGCATCTCCACCAGCCTGTGGCCTCCAAACTCCTCCCTCTGATCCTGCATCTCCCCCTACACGCTGAGGTGAGGGGGGTTGAGGGGCATCTCCCCAACTCTCAAGCAAGTCAGAGATGGTTGCCCACACCTGCAGCAAATCCATCCATTGCCAGTCCCTGCCAGCCCATGTGCGCCCTGAGAAATCTCAGTCTCCAGAGACCATCTTCCAGACACCGACCCCTCTGAGAAGGGGCCATTTTTCTCCCAAAGACACTTGGTTTCTTTCTGTAAGATGGCAATTAATCCACCCGAGGCAGTCCAGGAGAACTTGGTTCCACATGGGTGAGCCACACTGCGATGGGTGGGGAAGATGGAGGTGATGGAAATAGTGTTCATATATGTTTATACTATAGAATAGGTGCCATGGGGACATCAGACACCAGGGCTCTGGGAGCTCCTACCCATGAGCAACACCGTTCAAACAAAGAATTCACAGGAACGAGAACTGGGCTAAATCTATCCAAGGCTGTGTGTGTGTGCCCTGTGTGGTCAGCAAGAACCCCAAGAGAACCTGCAGGGACAAGGCCACATTTTGCCCAGGAAGTCCCTCCCCATGACGGCCCCAGAAGTAGCAAGAGCTGATTGTGGGGAGCCCTAACCACTGGTGTGACCTGGACAAAGGGGTACTGTAGCAGCTGCCGGGCTGGTGGAGGGCCTTGGTCCAAATCTCGCCCCTCCCCATCCCACTGCCTGTCACCACCCACTCTTGACAAAGGGCATCTGGGCCTCAGACACCATGGCACTCCACCTGTGTGCTCCCTGCCCAGGATGCCAAGGTCAGAAGGGAGACACAGCCCAAGGTGACCAGGTGCGGGCCTCACAGCCATGTATGTCAGCAACTCAGCAAGGCTAGAAGGTTAGTCTTAGGGGATAGGAGAAGAAAAACCTCATAGATGTCACACACACACACACACACACACACACACACACACACCAACCGCTCAAATACACGTGCACACACCATACATAATTACATGTGCACACATCACACACCATACACATCATATAAACACACTCATAGAACACAAAACACCACACAGTGCACATTGCCATATGCATCTTACACAAATGCTGCATATGTGCACACTCCTACACCAACACTCCATAACATATGTACATATATATATACTACACACAACGTGTGTCACACAAACACGCACATATACCATATACACAGCACCTCCCACATGCATACACTATGGGGCTCTCATGCTGTCGCAGACCTGCTGGCTGGAACTGGGGTGGAACTCTGGCCGTGATTACTCACTGAGCCACCCCATTACTGACCCCTGATGTCTCTGACCCTCTGCTCTGCCGGCTTTGGAAGCCAGCTCTCTTACCCACTCCTTTCCTGGGGTGGGGGGTGAGCGCAAATTCAGAGGCAGAGGTGGAGCTGCAGTGGGCAGTGGCGGGGGGTGGTGGTGGTGGAGCTCCATCCCAAGCCCTACTGACGGAATCTCTCTTGCTGAAGTTTCTGGCCTCACCTGACTTCTGCTGTGAAGGATTCCATACCTGCCTCAGCTGCAGACTTTAGACTTTTAGAGATGGAGTCTAAGTACCCCAAGATGGCCTCAAACTTGGAATCCCCCTGCCTCAGCTCCCCATGTGCTAGGATTACAGGCCTGTGCCACGATCCCTGGCTTCCTTGGCTGTTTTTTTTACTGAATACTCCCCTTAGAATCTGCTCCTCCAGAAGCTGCCTTCAGACCCTGTCCCCCAGCACACTGGGATGACCTCCATCTTTCCAGCCAGGTGTTCTGGGATGAGACCTTGTCCAGTGAATCACATGCAGCCATCACCCATCCAAGTGCCAGGAGCCTAAGCCACCAAATTCAGTCATGTTCCAGGGGCCTTTATTGACCAAACGCATAGAGGCACTTGACTGTCGTGTTCTAAAATACAATGGACATGACAAATGCCACCAGCTCTGCCTTCATGTGCTGTCTGTCACCACACTCTCAGGGTGAGCTTTAAGGGTCCTTGGCAGAAGGAGCTGTGCATGCAAAGGATGGGGCATGTCCCAGAATTCATACAACAGGGCTTTATCAGTCCTTGGCTGTGATGATCAACCAGGAACATGTCGATCTTTACTTTGCATGAGCACACAGCGTAACACACAGGAGGCATCATGGCTATTGACCAGCTTTGCATTTGCCAGTGGCTTCTCAGCTTTTTGTGCTTTTTCCTCTTGGGTCACTTATACACTGTCTCTGCTTGAGATTTGTGACGATCCTTACAACTGTGTCCCAAGTGAGGCTCTGAAGTGAGTCAGGACCTTTCTGGCTAGAAGGCTAAGTGTTGGCATTTGGTAGAACGGTGGAAACTAACAGCTGCTTGCCGAGATGAGACTCTAGTGACTTCCCAAGAGAGTAACAAAGTTAGCATGACCTGGACAGGGGGCTGGAGAGAAGGGCAGAGTGGGATGAGGACTGTGACAGGCACCGGGCTGGGAATAGACGGAATGAGATGTCAAGAACTGCCCCAACAGGAGCTAGGGAGATAGTGCAGCCAGGGAAATGCTTGCCTCACAAGCTTGAGGGCTGGAGTGCCAGCTCCAGAACTCACATGTTGGAAAGCTGTGGTGGCATAGGCCTGTCATCCCAGGGCAGGAAAGGGTCCCTGGGCCTTGCTGGACGGCCAGTCTAGCCTACTTGGCAAGTTCCAGGGCAATAAAAAACTATCTCAAAGGAGATGGACAGCATTCCTGAAGATGATATCCAAGGTTGTCCTCTGGCCTCCACATGTACATGTGTGCACACATGCAGGAATTTGCACATATATCTAAAGGAAAAAAAACAGCAACAGCAGCAGAGGCCTTGTGGTGGTTTGGGGGCCCTCCTGCCTTGTGCTGGGCCATGTCTTGGAGAGAAACACACACAAAAAAAATGAAGATTAAAAAGTGGAACCAGGGGACTGGGGCACTGACTCAATCGGTAAAAGGCCCGCTGTGTGAGCATGAGGACCTACTTTGATCTCTAGCACTCGCATGAAAGTCAAGCATGGCGATGCATACCTGCAGCCTTCGTGTTGGAGAAGTGGGTGGGGGTGGGCAGCTCTGCAGAGCCCACGAGCCAGCCAGCCTAGCTAACTGAAGAACTCGGGTTTCAGTAAGAGATCCTATCTCCAAAGAGCAAGGCTCTGGATGCAGTTCATTGGCAAGGCTCTTGCCTAGCATGCACAAGGCTCTGGATCTAAGTCCCAGCACCTACAACAAAACCGAAAGCCCTCCAGCCAGGCGGGTGGCAGCATGCCCGCAGCCCTACACTTGGGAGGCTCTCTGGGAGGACCAGGAGTTGGAGGTCAGCTGGGGCTATCTCCACAACAAACAAACAAAACCCGACCAATAAAACATAACCACCTCAAGCTGGATCAATGGCCTGAGTATAACAGCTAATACCCCAACACTCTCAGAATAGAGCATGAGTGTAAGTATTTATGGCCTTAGAGCTGGCAATGGATTTGTAGGTGTGATACCAAAGTGTCATCAACACAACAATAAAGAGCTAGCTTGAACTTCAAATTGAAAACTTGATGCACCAAAGAAAGTGAAAAGCCTGTTATGGTGGCATACACCATAACCCAGGTGCTCTGAAGGCTCTCACCCCAGACATGGAGGAGCAAGGTCTGGGTATATCTGGAGAGTGTTCTCAGAGAGGATGAACTGAGGAAGGAGGACCTGCCTTAGGTGTGGGCAGCACCATCCTGTGGATCTGGGGCCTGGATGGAATAAAAAGAGAAAAGGAAGGAAAGAAGCCAAGCTTCAACATTCAGCATTCCCCCTATCCCCCTATCCCCCACCCTCCCAACCCCACTCCCACACACCCCCATCCCCACACCCCCACTCTGCTTCCTGGCCCACTACAATGTAAACAGTTTTCCTCTGTCCAACACCATGGCTGCCCAACCACACAGAACCAAACGACTATAGACTGAATTTTCTGAAACTGTGATCCAAAACAAATCATTCTTCCATAAGCTCTCTGTGTCAGTGCTGGGGGATGTCTCTCTGTATGCTGTGAATATGTGTGGCTCCCATTGGATAATAAATAAAGCTGCATTGGCCTATGGCAGGGTAGGATGGAGCCAGGCGGGAGAATCCAAGAGAGAGTAAGGGGAGATGCCAGCGGCCATCCAAGGAGCAACGTGTAATGGGACGCAGGTAAAGCCACAGAACACGTGGTGATACATAGATTAATAGTTATGGGTTGAGTTAAGAGCTAGCTAGCAAGAAGCCTGAGCCATAGGCCATACAATTTGCAATTAATACTAAACCTCTGAATGATTATTTTATAAGTGGCTGTGGGACCGCGGGGCCAGGCGGGACCGGAGAAATGTACGACTACAGTCAAGTACTTTGGTCACAATGGCAGAAAGTAACAAATACACGGATATGCAAAAGAAGCAGAAGAGTCTTGAATTTGGCGCCTGGACTACACAGTGAGACCCTATTTCCAAGTGAGCGAGAAAGAGATAGGGAAGGTTGGGGGAGGAGGGAGAGGTTGCCTGCAGAATGGGACAAAATCATTGCAGATCACATATCTGATCAGAACTTAATATGCAGGATATTAAAGAACTCCAATAATTCAACAACAACAAAAATCCAATCCAAAAATTGGCGAAGGACTTAAACAGGCATTTCTACACAAAAGACCAACAAGTACATGAAATGATGGCTAGTTTGCCTAGTATTAGGGGAATGTCCATCAAACCCAGGATGAGAGATACCGCATACCCATTAAGAGGGCCATAGTAAAAAAAATAAACAAATGAAACAGAAAATAGTAAGGTTTGCAAGAACATGGAGACGTTCGAGCCTCCATTCATTATTATGGTGACATACAGTGGTGCACTCACTGTGGGAAATGGCCTACATGCTCTTCAAAAGCTAGACCACAGAATTAACTGTATCCAGGAAAATCCCAAAGAACTAAGAAAGGACTCAGAGTGATGTTCAAGTGTTAATATTCATTGTAATAGTATTTATATAGTCAAAAGGTGAGGACAGCCCAGGTGTCAATGAACAGATAAGTGGATAAACACAATGTGAGTGAGACACATACACAGTGGAAAATTGTTCAACCTTAAGAAGGGATGGATGGCCTGTGGCACCCGCTGGGACATGGGTGAAGCTTGAAAATCACACCTTATGAGAGATGGGCCAGACACAAAAGGGAAACTGATCCCCTTTCATGGACTATCTGGAAGTGGCAAGTTTGTAGATATGAAAGCTTGGTGAGCTGCCTCTGGGTGCTGGGTGGGGCTGGGGGAGAGGAAGAAGGAATGAATGCCTATTAGAGTTTTGGCTGGAGTGTGTGAACTTTCTAGAACTAGACAGTGATGATGCCTGTACAACACGGCAAACATGAAAAAAGACCCCAGAACTGTGCACTAAAAATGGCTGAAGACAGCATGTCACAACTGGAGAATTAACAGGGTAAAGGACTGTGCCATTGAAATACACACGAGAAATGAGTTAGTTACTGTATATGAACTCAATATAAACTGCATAATTATGAATGAGGCATTGTATACACGTACTCACAGTTCACCCCTCAAATTCATAGACCCCAAATTTGTAGATTCAACAAGCCTCAGGTCAAAAATAATTTCAGCAAGATTATGCCTATATCGAATACTTCCCCCCCCCTTACACTGTTATCTTACAGTATAATAAGGTTGGTTCACGATAACCAGTCTGGCCATGGGAGGAAGGTGATATAGGGAGGTGTCAGTGAGCTACTGGTGTGTAACAGACGACCACCCCAGAGCCAGGACAGCATTCAGCGCTGCTCACACGGCAGTTTGGGCTTGCCTGGGCTGACTGAGTACCAGAGGAGATTGCTGTCTCTCAGGCCACTCACATGATCAGAGGATGGCTGGCTGAATGCAGGCCAACGTGGGCGTCTTTGCAGGCATGCCTCCCTACTGCTGCTCTCTGTGACTTTTGATCTTATGAACTGCATATGTGCCCCACCCACCCCCAAGTAAGGCCTTTGAGGATGATGAGGCCATGAGAACAGAGCCATTGAGGGCGGTATTACTGTGTCACTTATTTTTCCCACTGCTCTGACAAGATGCCACCAAAGCGACTTGAGGAAAGAGGGGCTCATTTTGGTTCACAATTTGAGGGTACAGCCCATCATGGCAGGTAAGCATGGAGGCAGGAGCATCTTCAGCCAGGAAGCAGAGAGTGATAAATGCTCCAGCCCATGTAATGGAGCCACCCATGCTGAGGGTGGGTTTTCTCGCTTCAGCTAACATAAGGTAGAAAATCTATCACAGACATGCCAGTATCTTGACTCCTAGGTGAGGCTGGATCCTGTCATACTTACGACCAATATTGAGCATCTCAATACTCCTGTACGAAGATATACCGAGGGCTGGAGAGATAGCTCAGTAAGAGAGCTTGCCGCAAAGCCTGATGGCCTGAGTTGTATCCCTGGGACCCACATGATTGAGAGAAATGAATCCCACTAGTTGTCATCTAATCTCCACATGCATGATGCAGCACATGTACCACAACACATACACACACATACACAATCTGAGAGAGAGAGAGAGAGAGAGAGAGAGAGAGAGAGAGAGAGAGAGAGAGACTAAAAGCCTGTTTCCCTCCGTTCGTGTGCATATGAGATACACAGTCAAACGTAGGGCTGCCTAATCTGGTAGACCAGCCCTGGATCTGCTACCATGATGACCTGGACTCCTAGCCAGTAGATGCTGAGAGATGCATGTCTGCTGTTTGAGCCACTCAACCTAACCTATACTAATGCACTAGAGCTACCTGGATCAAGTCAGAGGCCAAAGGAGTTCTTGTTCAATGTAGGCCAGGACTGACCTTTAGTTTGTAAATAAAATTTTAGTGATCCACAGCCATTCTCCATTCTATAGCACCTATGGGTATTTTCACACTCCAGGGGGAATTAAGCAGTATGGTGGCCCGGTGACAGAACACTTGTCGACCAACAGCTTCTATTTCCAACACTGAAAAAAACAAAAAACAAACAAAATCCCACAATTCAGGAATCACAACAAAGTGACCTGCAAAATCTCAGTGTGAACCTTTCCGTAAAGTACTTGCTGACCTCCAGATCAACTCCAGAAGAGGAGGGTCTGAAGGCACGGGCCTGCTTCAGGAGGCAGCTGGAGTGAGCAAGGAGGCCAGTCACACAGGCTACAGACTCCGATCACCCCAGAGGCACTGGGACACGGGTGAAATGTGCTCTCTCCGGCAGTGTGGTTCTGGGTGGGCCAGACCCCCACTAGCCTACCACCACACGTGCATGATGGCCATAATTGCTGCCCCTGGGGGCTTCAAGCATCCAGCAAGGATAGCCATGGTACACTCTGCCCTAGTCAGGCGTGGCTGAGAGCTCTGAACGGTCTTGCTAAAGAGGATGGGCCCCTGCCCACCTTCCTCCTCACTCTGCTGCTCGGACAAATTCCTGCAGCCTTGCATCTGAAGACAGATCTGCTTCCCCTATCTGTGTTCTGCTAATAAAGAAAAAACACACTTGGCGAGGTTAGACAAACAGCCCAGCCGTGATTGACAGCCCAGCCCACGCTGAGCACTCACGCCAGCAGAGAGCTCCTGAGAAAACACTGCACAGTCTAGGCTCTCCCCAGCACGGAGGGCTGTTTGCTTTCTATTAGCCTCACATTGTGCCTTTAGTCACACCACCGCCTCGTCCCCTCAGGACTACGGGTTGGAATCTGCTCTAGCTGCGCTGCTGGCTTTCTCGGGTGCTTCTGTGAGGTATCCTGGCTAGTCCCTGAGCACCGTGATGTCCCCCACCTGCCCAGTGATGCTAAGAGTGGTTCTGACCAGGATCCCTCGTTGGGACTCTGAGCCCCATTGCCTCTCATTCCCATCCTCATATCTGAGTCATTCCAACAGCAGAGCTGAGCTGAGCTGGGCCTGCTTTTGGCCAGCATCTCCCTGCAGCCCCCTGGGGACCTGGTACCAGGGATCTATCTGGGTCTAGGAGACAATGAAACCGCAGGGGTTCGTGTTTCTGCACAGATGATAGCAATATCTACTTCCCCTGACAACCTCACCTGCCCTGAGTTGGAGGTCACCCTTGAGGCTGCTCTGCAGGTGTTCCCAGCTGCCACACGGGCAGACAGTTCTCCTGAGGCTGTGGGAAAGGCCCAGGCTCAGGGGACCACACGAGGACAAGCAGGGCCTCTCGTGCCTTTTGTGCCTCTCCTGCAGAGCATCCTTTACTCAGTCAAGTCTGGTTCCAGAGAGAGGGATGGTCTCCCAGTGTTGGACTGGGTCTTTTTACCTCTCACTGACACCCTTTAAGGGACAGCGGCTAGAGCTACAATGGTCATTCCCTGAACATTCCTTGCAGGTGATTGCTCACAAGCAGCCAGAGATCAAGGAAGAACTAGAAAGAGTGAGAAATCCCAGGATGTCAAGTCCCTCCAGAAATACACAGCTGCCTGAGCTAGTCTGTTTTACCCATGATAGGTGACGAGCCACATTGGAAAGCATCTCCAAGTGCAATGGAGAAACTGAGGCTCAGTGTATCCTGGAGATGGATCTAGATTCCCACCCAGGCCATTGGAGCCAGCCCTGCTCTGTCCTCTGACCTCCCACGACACTAGAATAACCAATGATTTATGAATCTGCTATCTGCCGTGTCCAGTTCCTGGATCCTCTGCAGAAAACCCATCAGCTCATGTGTTAGAACAAGCCTCAACTGGCTCAGGCCTCAGTTTCCCTTTCTGTGGGGATCGGTCAGCAGTCTGGTGAGGCCAGACTGCTGACAGATCCCAATCGGTGCTAATGGCTGCTGCTAATGGCAGTGGACAGGCTGTGCCCATCTGACCAGAGAGACTCTAGGTCCAGGGTCATTTGTAGCCTGTCTCCCCCAAAGGGGTCCTTCTACCTCCCGTCACATGAAGGGAAATTACCCATTAATGAGAGAGAATTACAAAGCAGTGTCTGGCCCTCAGCCCAAGGTCCTTGGGCGAGTCGGGAGGGAGTCGTGGCTCTGGATGGGAATTGGAAACAAATGCAGGAGATGCGGAGTTTTTTTATTATTATTTTTGTGGACTCTCCTCCCTCTCCACTCTACTCCCCACCACTGTCCCAAATTTGGACTTTTACGGAAATGGATTTCATGCCTGGGCTTCCCGTGAACTCTCTTAATTCAATTGTGGGGCCATTATCGGCACCGGGTGTAATGAGCTGTTTCCGCAGCCCCGGGGAGGCCAAGGGGTGGGTGCATCTCCCTTCTGCAGGTGGGGGCCACAGGCGTGGGGGAGTTCGAACAGGCTGGACTCATGTGCTCTGCCTGCTAGGTTAGGGCCATGAGAACCCAGTGCCCAGGAAGACAAGAGAATGAGGCTTAATGTCATGCCCTGGGACTCAGGCTCTAGGCCCAGTGAGGGCAGAAAGAAAGGAACTTGGGGCTGGTATTCACATTCTCAGAGGCCAGACTGAGGAACTTAGCCCATGAGGCTCCGGATGGAAACACACTACCTTCCAGACACCAAGGATCTAGCCAGCAAACCCCTTGCTAAGCTCCTTCCCTGGCTCCCTGCCAGAGCGCCTCCACCACCTCCTCCTCCAGGAAGCCTGCCTGGTGCCCACTCAGAGGCTCCACTTGTGCCTTCGAGGCACCTGTGACTCAGTGGTCCTGGTCCTTTTCTCTGGGAACTCTGGCCAAGCATTGGCATGAAACAGAATCCTGGAGGAGGAAAGGCAAGAGGAAGGAATCCTCCTATCCTTGGGTCGCAGTGAAGTCTGCAGAGAGGACTGCTGGATCCCACCAGGACCTTCCCGCCCTAGGTTTAGGGCCACGCCCTTCTTAGAAGGCCAGCATCCTCATGGGGAGAGCAGGTGTACCAGCTTGCGATGGGTTTCCCTTCTGTAAAACAAAGTTCAAAGCACCACAGGACTGAGGCGGGGAAGGGAGGCTACGGTGGAGCTTGCAGAACCAGCTCGTCTGCCTTCAGTGCCCAGACCCTGGCCTTTCATCCCAGCACTCGGGAGGCAGAGACAGGCAGATCTCTGAGTTTGAGGCCAGCCTGGTTGTGGTGGTTGGAATAAGAATGGCCCCATAGGCTGGTAGATTTGAATGCTTAGTCATTAGGGAGTGATGCTACTTGACAGGAATTAGGAGGTATGACCTTTTTGGAGTAGGTGTGACCTTGTTGGAGGAAGTGCATCACCGTGAGCTTTGGGTGAGCTTTGGGGTTTCAAACGCTCAAGCCAGGCCCAGCATCTCTCTTCCTGCTGCCTGCCAATCTGGATGTAGAGTTCTCAACTACCTCTCCAGCACCATGTCTGCCTGCATGCCACAATGTTTCCTGCATGACGATAATGGGACTAAACCTCTGAACTGTAAGCCAGCCCCAATTAAATGCTTTTCTTTGTAAGAGTTGCTGTGGTCATGGTGACTCTTCACAGCAATAGAACGCTGACTAAGAAAAAGTGTCTGCAGAGTGAGTTCCAGGACAGCCAGGGCTACACAGAGAAACCCTGTCTCAAAAAAACAAAAAGTAGCCCTCACTGAAAGGAGAGGGGTGGGAGAGGAGAGATGAAGAAGAGGGGAGAGATTGGGAGAGCAGTAGAGGAGAGAGAGAGAGAGAGAGAGAGAGAGAGAGAGAGAGAGAGAGAAAGAGAGAGAGAGAGAGAAGGGAGGGGAGAAGAGAGGGGAGAAGTAAAAGAAAGAAGAGAAAGAAAAGGAAGGTGTAAGAGAGGGAGAGGGAATCGAGAGTTAGAGGAAAGAGAAGTCAAAGCAGAAAAAGAGGAGGAGAAGGAAGGAAGAGAAAAGGAGGAAGAAAATAGAGAGGGGGAGGAAGGGTAGAAAGAAAGAGGGAGAAAGAGGTAGGAGGGGAGAGAAGTGAGAGAGGGAGGAAGAGGGGGGAGAGAGAGAGAGAGAGAGAGAGAGAGAGAGAGAGAGAGAGAGAGAGAGAGAGAGAGAGAGAGAGAGAGGGCGCTTCCTGGGGCCTCTATAGTCTGGGACTGCTAGTCACCTCTTTAAAGACCTGATCTCTAAATAAGGTCACATTCTCGGGTGCTGGAGCTCAGAACTTCAACCTAAGAACCCGAGGTGGAGTGGAGGGCTGCAGTTCAGCTCATCTCAGTGATGGAGCAAGATGGGTGACCGGGAGAGACAAGCCTTGGGCAGAGAGCAGAGACAAAAGACCGAAATGCGAGAACTATCTCACGGAGCGTGTGGTCATAGCTGCCCACTCAGGGACTGGCTTCCTGTGTGCTCAGGCCCTAAGACAAGCCAGAATCACCTGCGGTCCTGAAGGCTGGCCTCCAACAGGGCCCCCATCCCACTCCCCTGCTTCCCTAACCCTACCAGAGAAAGGCAGACCCACCAGGGCTCATTTAGAGACAGGCCACTGGGCCTCTCAGAGGGGCCCTCTTGGGGAACAGAACCAGGAGCCAAAGCAAGCGACAGACAAAGGAGTCTTGAACAGAAGTTGGGAGACGGGCCACTCCAGGCTTTGTCACCTCAAATACACCCTGGAAGTGGGGGTGAACAGACTGGGTAGCACCCCAGCATGGGGTGCCCCATTGCTCTTGTTTTCAGAGCCCCTTGCCGGTCTACCACCGATGACCCTCTAAATGACGAGGACACTCCTCGGGGTCCTGTCTACATCTCTACTGTCTAGGATCCCGAGAATGAAGAGTTTGTGTCTGATGCTCCAGTTCTCTATGCCGTGGACCCACGTTGGTGCTGTGGCAGAGCTGGGTTGGGAGGAGGTTGATGCTGCGGAGCACCAGTGGCCGGGCTCCCCACATGGGGAGGGGGGCATCACAAACCAGTCTCCTCTATCAAATTCTAGGGCCATTCCAGCCCCACTCCCCAGGGAAGGCAGCCAAGGCAGGCAGAACTTCAAATACTTTGGGGTTATTTTATTTTACATAAGTGGAAGCAAAAATTGGTTTCTCGTGTGGTCTGGAGCTTTCCAGGCAGTAAGAGCGCTTCCAGCTCTCTCTTCTCAAGGTGGGGGGAGGGACAAGATGGAGTAAGGGAATGAGCCTGTAGATCCTCTCCTCACACGAGGACGTGAGGCCATGTGCCCTTAGCCTCTGACTAGGTGTGCAGCCAGGCCAGGCCACCCACCCTCTTTAGTTCACATTCGCCGGAGTATAAAATGGTGTAAAAGGGGCCAGAGAGATGACTCAGTGGTAAAGAGCACTGGCTGCTCTCCCAGAGGATCAGGGTTTGATTCCCAGCATCCGTGTGGTGGCTCACAACCATCTGTAACTCCAGTTCTAGGAGATTCAAAGCTTTCTTCCACCTTTGTGGGCACTAGGCATGTACAAGGTACACAGATGTACGTGCAGGCAAAGCACTCATACACATGAAGACTAAAACTAAATAGAACTCTTTTTGAAATAGTCTAAAGGCTCCTTTGTCTACATGATGTTGCTTGGGGGCTGTGAATATCTCCACAGCCCAGAAAATCTCACGTGCCACCTGAGAGACCTTCCACTGGGACTGGGATCCCTCTTCCCTGGTCCTTGAGGCAGTCCCTTCCTCTACTCTGGGGACGGGACATGCAGAGGCCTAGGATATACCTTCTGTTGTCTGAGGCACAAACCAACAGGCCTCTATCACAGCCTTGACTCTTACCACCCCTTCCAGCCCTATCACCGTGCCTCAGTTTACCACAGAGACTCTGCAGAGCATGCTGTCTAGGTAAGGTCCCTATTTTTTTCTGACTGCTCTCTCTGAACCCCCTTTCTCCCCTTCTCCTTCACCCTCCACTCTAGCTGCCTGAGGGAAGTACCCAATCTCCAGGCTCAACCACATCCCAGAGTATTCAAGTCTACTATGGCTGCTCACTGTTCTGAGGATAGAGCCACCCAGGGCCCCTGAGGTCCTGCTTCTGCTCACCCCTGCAGACTCATCTACCTCTGCTGCTCTGACTCCCAGCATACCCCTAAGTCCCTGGAAATTGAGTGCTCTTCTCTCTCCACCTTTCTGCCTACCTTAACTTTGAGCATCCCTATCAAGCATCCTGACCTCCAACCTATCATTTCTAACCCCCCAAACTGCCTGCACTCCATTTCCCAGGCTTCTCCTCACAAGTATGGCTGTTGACGAGTGCGTTAGCCAGCTCCTACCATGTAACAAGTTACCCCA
Source organism: Peromyscus leucopus (assembly GCF_004664715.2). Classification (NCBI taxonomy): domain Eukaryota; kingdom Metazoa; phylum Chordata; class Mammalia; order Rodentia; family Cricetidae; genus Peromyscus; species Peromyscus leucopus. Next base: position 14,984,624 of record NC_051067.1, read on the forward strand.
CCACTCAGTGGCTGAGATCCCCAACTCTTTACTTCTGTTCAATTGTCTACTGAGGTTCTTTGGGTCTCCTCTGACCTTGCTGGACCCATTCAGGCGTCATGGTTGGCAGACATGTCGGGGTTCTTGACTCAGAGTCTCACAAAGTTAACCGAATGGCCAATCAGGCTCAGTTGCCATCTGGAGACACTGGGGTGGGGGTGGGGTGCACAGATTCACTCCCAAGCACCTTCTAATGCAGAATTCAGACCCTTGAGACTGTAGGAATGAGATCGCTCTTTCTCCCAGCTTTTAGTTCCTGCTCCCTCCACACGTTCCTTGTTCTAGTGCCTTCTGTTCTTAGGGGCAGCAAAGGAGAAACTACCCTCACAGAGCCCGACCCCTGATTCTAGTTCCTAACTTCATCTGATGTCAAAGCAGATGGGAGGGGCTCTCCTGATTAGATCAGGCCCACTCAAAGTCATCTCTTGGTTAACTAAGGTCATCTGATTTGTGACTTTACATCTGCAAAACCATTCAGGTGACAATTGGTTGAGTTAGTTTACACAAGCAGAGGGTGTGTGTCTACCAGGAGACAATGGAATCCCGCCACTTACCTAACGGTGTCAACCAATCGTCTACAAAGTTGCCATCTACAAGGTTCACACTCAAGAACTGTGTAATATGTTGCAAAAAAAACCCCACAGAACTCATAAGGTTTTAAGTTTACAGTGCTGTGATGTGCTGTGTCCCACAGCTGTTCTGGATTGTTGTTCTGGGGCCCCAGCCTCGCAGGCTGCCTTGGGTGTTGGACAGAGCTACAAACCAAAATCCTAGGACTGGAGCAGGGTGGCAGAGCATCCTTGCTGTTACTGAGTGTTGTCTAGCTCCAATGCACACATGTGGTGACGTTCTCAGGGACAGCCTCCCACTCCAGGGCTGGCTCTCTAGGCCCCAGAGTGTGAGGCAGCTTCTCCCTCCACCACAGGCTAAAGTTCAGCACCGATGGAGCGCCTCCATCCTCGTGGGGGCCGGAGGGCTGACCCTGAAGGGCACCCGTTGATGACACACCACAGAGGCCCCTCCACAACTTGGAAGCCCGGCTTACCTTACATTATTCTGGCTCCTGGAGGCTCCCCTCCAGGGCCTGGGTGCCTTCATAGCCCCTCCATTCTTAGAAGGCTTTGGCTCTGGTGTTCCAGGCTCAAGAGGGTGCAAAGGGCCAGAGAGCCTAAATTCTAGAAAAGCAGCAGATCCTAACACCCGAAGTTGGTGGAAAAGCGAGTTCTGCCTACCTCCTGGTACCTCCAGTCATCATCTCGGTTCATCGTACCCGGGTCATCGTCCCTGGAGACTTCAGCCACCAGTCCCACTGGTTTGCTTATCTACACAGTGGAAAGCCATGTGTCTACAGGGCTTCCCCAAGTCATAAGGGGCAGCAGGGTTGGGTGGAAGGCATCCACTCCCCGAGAGGTCTTGGGATCAGATCCCCACCTGGCAGCTTCCAGCAGGGGAACTTTGGCCGTGGAAACAGAATAAAGGTGTAAGAGTCTCAGAGTACTCATGGGCCAAGGGTATCCTAGACAGAGCCAGGCTAGGCCACTGCATGGTCACCATACCCAGCTATCACTGTGAGTCAGGCCCCACCCTTCCCTCTCATGCTCAGGGCAGCCTCATCAAGGATCCACCCCAAGTACTGGCAGGCCTGTCGTTCAGGCCTAATCCCTGCCATTATCTACCTGCCACCAAGGCTTTGTGCTTCTACCCCCTCTCCCCGTGGTGTTGTCAGGGGGAAAGAATGTGATAGGCAGGGCAGACAAGACACCCTACACTGGAACCTGTGAGCCTCTCCCCTCCCCACCCCTACCCTATGATAGGGGCTCCCCTGGGAACGGTCAGAGCCTTGCTTAAGGGACACTCTGGCTAATGGCAGAAATGGTTCCAGTGAAACATTCAGGTGCTCACAGATAAGCAATACCATGTCTGGGTTGAGTGAACTGGATACAGAACCTGGTGTCCAGGGAGCACCCCCAGACTTGTGGGGCTTCTAGGGCTCCAGAGCTGGAGTCAGGAAATATAGGGTTCACTCATGGCTCAGAGCAGAAGCCAGGTTCTTCAACTGCCTCTCTGAGCTCCGGTCTCTGCGACTTAAAAACAGATGACAGTCCCTCCAGCCTGCCCAGAAGTGAGAGGCTTGCATCTTGCAGCAAGTCCCAGGCTCATTGTCTGAGACAGACAATATCCGTCTAACCATTGTCTGAGACAGGGGACCCTTAACCACAGGGTCCCAGCAGCTGCGGGCCTGACTTGGGACTGATGCTATCCACAGCTGACGCTGTCCCTTGGGATAGTCCTGTGAGTTTTCTCAAGATGCCTTTCCTATCACCCTCTCAGCCCTCACCTCTGTGGCTTCTCAGGATGCCCTCCTGTGTCCCTACTCTGTGAAGAGGTCTGGGGCATGGCCACATCTACCCATGGTGCTCCTAAAGGTGTCCCTTGCCATCAGAGGATGAAGGAGCCCTTCTGACCACACCATAGGCCCCCCACACCCAGCCCTTCACCTGAGGACTTCTGAGGTGATAGGCTCCCCCTCCCCACCTCGATCCCTGGCCATCCCTTTAGTCACTGAGAGTGAAGTTTTTCTCCTGCACAGCCCCTCAGGTCACAGCATTCTCTAGCCAGGACTGTGCCTCTGGTACTCACATCTTAAGGTAGAGGAAGAGGGGTCTTTCCCTTCTCCGGCTGCTCCCTCACTTCTCTGCCCTGCTCCCTTGACTGTTCCCCACTTGATCTCACCAGTGGATCCCACTGCCCAACCCCCAGCCTGAGAAGCCTGGAGGACAGATCTTGTAAAGTGTCTGAGATGCCCACCCCACCTCCCCAAGGGGAAGCCATGGCTCAGAGAGGGGAAGTGGTTATCACCCCCAACCCCCGTCAAGCCGTCGTCCCCAAGAAAACACACAGGGACGCTCAGAAAGAATGTTAATTGCAACCGTGTTTTTGTAGCAAAGCCTGGGGCCCACCTAAATGCGCCTGCATCCATCAATAGAGGGGTAACCGAACAGGTGAGGGAGCGCACAGCAGCACTCTGGGGTAGAGGATCCTGCATGTTTGGGCAGGTAAGGGCCTGAGAATCCCAGCGTGGGACAAAGACAGCCAAAGCTCAGTGAGGCCCAGAACAAGAGCCCGGTGAAGCCTTCAACACCTGGGTAAATCCTGCACCAAACAACCGAGCCAGAGAAGGTGTATTTGAGATGGCTGGGGAATCATGGATGCCTCTGGGCACTAGACGTATTTGAGATAATTGGGGAAATGTGGATGCCTCTGGGCATTAGATAGCCTCAGATGTTTGGTGTGCCAAGCTGTGTGAGGGAGGAGGAAAGCAAGGAGCCTGATTTTGGAGTAGATACATCCCTAGACACTTGCTAAGGACATGATGCCTGTGTGTTTCCCTCCTCTTCAGAGAAAAAGCATGGGCTGTATGGCTGTCTTATAGCTGTTTTTAACATGTCTTCTGGACACGGGAGCTTTGAGAATCCCAAACACCTGTTCAGGAAATAGCACCCTCAGTGTCCATGCAAAATGATCTCTTCCTTTAGAGCTAACAGGTTGATGCTGCAGAGGGGTTGTCTTTTCCTTTCCCTGACCAGAGACAGGCAAGTATCCCTCGGCTCTATCTTGGTCAGGCATCCAACCAGAGATCTGAGGCGGCTGGAGCTGGTTCCTTCCTAGGTTTCTGTCTGCCCAGCCTAAGTCAATGGACAGCAGACAGGAGCAGACCCAACAGTCGTGACTCATGTCAAGGTTAGTCTGCTCACAACCTGCTTTTTACTCCTCAGCCGATCAGCCTCTAGCTCCTCACTCTACTACAGGCTACATGTCTGTATGCAGACTACCCATGGCACTCCAGCAGTGCTACTACGGGGGGTGGGGGGGATGTCATGTGCCCAGTGCTTAGTACAGCACCTAACGTGTGATAAGCCTTCAGTCAACCTACCCAGCGCTGTGACAGCTCCCAGCATCAGTACCATCATCTCTGCCATGGAAGCCCAGTGCTGACCAGACACTCTGTTTCCACACCCAATGCTCAGCCTCCCCTCTGCCCTTCACCCAGTTCACCTTTGCCTGGATACAAACTGAATTCTTTCTTGCTCTTGTCAGAACTCACAGAACAGTACAGAAGTGCCCAGGGGGAGCCAGCTGCAGTGGACAGAGTAGTCTTGGCCCAGGGAAGCCCCTCCCCACATGGTAGGAATCCAAGGCTTCCTCAGGACTCAATCCTTTCAGGCAGTGTAGCAGGACTCCCTCTGTGTGCACCACCTTTCTTGAAAGTCCAGGGCAGCTTCCATTTCCAAAAGGGCTACCTGAAAGACGTGCATGGGGTGGAGAAAACCCTGCTGGGCACCTGCTGTGGGCTAGCCCTGGGCTGGGTGCCCTCCCTGCCTGTAGCTAGATGGCACCAAGTCCACAACAACAATAACAGCAGATGTGGCATCCCGTGTGCCACCTCGGTGGGTCAGGCATATTAGCTAGCTAGGTCAAGGCCATGGAACAGCGGCCTACAGCACTCTAACTTTCTGTATGCACAAAGCAGGGCCCAGCTTCAACAGTGGGGCTGGCTTCAGCTGCAGAGAAGCAGCTGGAGTCTGGACTCCCGGGAAGGAGCTGGCCAGGATCGCAGAGCTGGGATGGCAGAGCCAGAGTGGAAGCTGGGAGCTGCTGCCTTCTGTGCCACCTTCTACTCTGGTCACTCTTCTGGGAGGGACCAAGAGTCCAGTGCCGGCGGCTTTAATTGGGAGAGTCGAGGGAAGCCACATCACACCCTGGCGCCACAGCTGCCGCCTGCCGGAGGCCCTGGGCAGCCACAGGATCTGCAATCGTGCAAATGATTAATGTCAGCTCCGCGGAGGGCGAGGGTCCACAGGAAATTGGAGTGGATGAATTTGAGAGAGAAACCCCTTGTTTAAACAGAACTACTTTAGAAAATAAATACTGCTGAGCTTGATGGTAAATACAGATATTTGTGAGGAACGGAGGTGGAAATATGAATTTAATAAAATTGACGGCACGTGGCCCTACTCCAGGGGGCCTCTAAGTGGCTGTCCCAGCAGCTCAGAGTAGGGCTGGGCATCCCAGTGGCTGGCACCAGCTTCCCACTTACTGCTCTGTGACCTTGGTAGTTTGTGTCTACCAAGGGGTCAGCAAACTCCTGCTGGCAAGCAAGGAGATGGTGGCACACCCCACTTTGTCTGAAAGTTCTCTGTACCCCACAGCCACCAAACTGCAGTGTGACGAGATCATGCTAGGGACTGAGACTTGGTTCCTGCTGTCTCTCCTGCCAGGATGTCCCATGACTCCTGCCTGCCTTGTCCTCCAGCCAAGGGTCCCTCTCTTTCAGGAAGTTGCCCTGGTCTAGCTGTGTCCCGCTGCCCTTCCCACACTATCAGCTACCCTGGGCTGTAACCCACAGCTTCTCAGACCTACCCTGGAACCAGAAGACCCCAGCCCCATTGGTCTGAACATGAGACTGGGGCTCCAGGAGCTACAAGAAGCTTCCCCGGATCACATAGAAAGCAAGTGTCAAGGTGAGAGGTGCCCAGGGTTGGAGATATGACCATTTCAAGAGGAGCCGTCAAAATGCGGGCACTGTCCTGCTTCCCAAAGAGTAGCAATGTGGAGTGGCATGGTGATGCCCCATGGAGACCGACTTCTATGTGCATCTGTCTTTTTTTTTCTTTTTTTTCTTTTTCTTTTTTTTCTTTTTTTGGTTTTTTGAGACAGGGCTTCTCTGTGTAGCTTTGCGCCTTTCCTGGAACTCACTTGGTAGCCCAGGCTGGCCTCGAACTCACAGAGATCCGCCTGGCTCTGCCTCTCAAGTGCTGGGATTGAAGGCGTGCACCACCACCGCCCAGCTGTATGTGTGTCTTTCTTTCCCTGGGTGCTTTCTACATTCTTCTATGTCCTAGAGCAAGGATGTGAGAGAGACTGCCACCTCTGCTCTGACCACACATACCCAATCTATGAGGGATGGGTGGGCTTGGCCCAGCTGCCTGTACCTCCTAGTCTTCAAAGCGAGGACCCTTTATGCCATCTCAGAATGTTCAGGATGGCTGACACCACCTCATAGAGACAGAGTCCAGCACCCCCCACACACACACACAGTACTAGGGGCCCCAGAGAGAGAGAGTCACACCATGGACCATGGCCTCCCCTCTGGGGAAGCACCTAGCAGACAATCCAGGTCATGGGTTGCTGTGTTCCCAAGTACAGTGGATGCTTCCTTCTCCCTGAATGTCTAGAACAGGAGCTGGCACTACCCTCATTTCCAGTTGGAGAAATCAAGGCCACTGAGGACACAGTCCAGCCAAGTGAGTGGTACCCAGGGCCCCTTTCTCTCACGAGAGGACTGACAGCAGTCCTCAGGCCCTTGAGAGCTGACATGGTAGATGGGCAGATGCCAGAGGGCACATCCCTCCAGACCCCAGCAAAAGACACCTGGTGTTGGTGGGCGCCCACTCTGGGAGACGGGTCTTAGGAGCAGGTCTCGTGCTATGTCAACACGTGTTGGATGGGAGGTGATTTACATGGGCCTCCTAATCCCCTGCTGGGCATCCTGACTCACAAAGCCTGGCACCCCTGCCCCCCACAGGTGGACGGACACTCACCGTGACGGCTGCTGCACCGCTGTTATTTTTTCATAAGCCTGCCTTGAAATTTGTCAAACCGCATATTGTTCCAGCCCACACCCGTCAGAAGAACCAGCCGCCAGATGGGCCACCTCCTCCCCCAACTCGCTCCAGGCAGAGAAGTTACACATAGGCTTTGTGTCAAACCTTTAGGAGGGGGAAATAAAATAGAGAAGACGGGGCAGAAATTCTTTAAAAAGAAAAAAAAAAGTGAGTTGGAGTCTGAATAGGCAGGTCTATGGCTGTGCACAAATCCCAGCCTGCTGGTGCCCGGGTTTCACATGAAAACTCCAGCCAGCAGTAAATAGAACTTCCCGCCTGTCAAACCGTTCATTACCGAGGTGCACATAATTTATGTACTTAAGAGCTGCCTCAGCCAAGCTATCACACGGCGAGCATGCTTCATAGGTGTTAGTGTTTATACGGACAGTAAATAAATGTCAAACACACACAAAATCCACTCTCCGGCGGGCGATGACGTGGCCCCATCCATCATCCCAGCTAGAGGCTCCAGCCTGGATTGCCAAGGCCTCTAAGCTGCTTGGCCTGGCAGCTGGGCTGGTGGGGGCGGAAGAGGCTTTATGTCGGAAGGGAGAAGGCTTGGAAGGGAGGAAGGTTCCCACCTGTGCAAAGGTATAGAGGCATCCCCGAGCTGTGACAACAGCCTGACCCATGCCCAGCCCTGTAACAGAGTCTGTCTGCTGAGCCTGGCTGAGTGGGCTCCAGGCCTTCCCTGGCCTTGGAGACTGGAAGGACCTTGTGCATCCAAGTTCAGCCAAGCCAGCTGAGCCTGAGCCTGGAGCCACCTCAGAGGCCGGAGCTAATAATAGCAGCGCCTGCCAGTGAGCCAGGCCAGACTAGAGAGTTTCCATCCGTTAGCTCACTGCTCCTCACCAGGCCCACCAGGTAGGCCCCGTTTTTTAAGGCTTCAAACTAGCTTAATAGAATTTTCAAATTCAAAATTCTTTTGAGTGTTTTACCATGTGGAATGCACAAGGGGTAGTCATGGGCCTACCAGAGTGAGGTTTTACTACCAGAGGGGTTTTTCTCTAGTTTAAGGGAGTTACTCTGGGCTAATGTGCATGTAATGGCATTCTTGCCCTGGAAAGGTGAGCCACCCCATAGCCTGCCCAGTCTCCCCTAGGAGCCACATCTGCTGGGCTTCAGCCATCCAAGCTGTAGGCGCTGTCCTTGCATCCTCAGGGCAAGTCACAAGCATTCTGCCAAGCAGGTGCCCTTATTCTCCTCCAAGCCAGCAGCCAGCCAGGTGTTCATGTGGGAAGCTGAGGGATTGCTGTAGGTTATATTCCATGCCCTATATGCATGTGAGACTTAAGTGTGAGACTTCATTTGGCAATAGGGCTGGTGACCAGGTCATTGGTTAGGTGAGGTGATGGTGGAATTGGCTGATACCTAATCCAATATGGCCCTGTCTTTATGAAAAAGGAGAAAGTCAGATGCAGATTATGCTCAGAGGAAAGCTCTGCAGAGGGGGAGAGGTTGGTGGGGATCCTGTAATGAGAAGGAGGCATCCAGAAGCTGGAGAGGCCCAAGCAGGTTCATAGGAGCAAGACCGCCAAAACTTTGATCTTGGATTTGCCACCTCCCAAAGCAGGAGACACATCACACCTGCATCTCAGCCATCCAGGCCACCGGGCTTTGTTCCCACAGCCCAGGAAGGCACTGGACTCTGAGGGTTTGCAGCAGCTCCACTCCAGACACACACCAGGGAGCAGGCTAAGGGAAAATTTTGGGATTGGATGGTCCTGGGGCTGCATGTGGGTCTCACCTCCCAGGGGTGAGTGCTCATGAGTCACATGGCCTCTCTGGGCTCTCTGTTCACCCACAGAACGGGACAAGAGGACCACTGCAGCTGTGATGAATGCAGCCCAAGGCTCCCAGGGGCTTCTGGAGATGTCAATGAAGGTCACTCTCCAGGAAGTGCTCAAGAGCAGGGCCGTAATGAAATCCATCTCCAGGAACAGCTCACTGTCCCGGTGAGCCCTATCTTGGAGGTACCTTGTTACTCACAGCTAGGTAACCCAAAGGATTCTGGGATGGAGTGACAGCTGGAAGAAGCTACCCAAGTGTCATGGACTCAGCCCAATCTCTTTGCTCTACAGGTTAAAAAGTCTCCCCAGTGTGTGAAGGATACCAGTGAGTCAAAAGCCCAGAATGGGGCTGGAGCCCTGACTCTAGCGCCCCCTACAGCCTGTGCTGCTCTCCCAACTCAACCCATCACCAGCTCAACCCCAGTGCAGGGCTCCTGTGGCCAGACAGGCCTCTTGGGAGTCTGATACCTATTCCACTGGGCTACTAGCTGTGGTGTTGGCTAGCTGGGGCTGAAGAGATGCTGTACAACCATTAGTCCCAACAAATCAAAAAGCATTCACTTGGCAATACCACAAAAGCAGGAATTCAACCAGGATGCCCGTGGATGGCTCAGCTGTCTGCTGAGGCTGGTCTGGTGGAGGCTGAATGGGGCAGGACAGTTTGGCTGTCTCACAGCAACATCAGAGGTATAAGAAGGAAGCTGTAGTACAAATGCACACCTTTAAGGCTGGGCTCTGGCTGGCAACAAGTGCATGCCCCACAGTGACTGTTAATATTAATTGCCAACTTGCCAGGATCTAGAATCATCTAGAAGACAAGACTGCCACACACTGGCCCTGCCCCACTTCAGGCACAGCCCATCACTGTCTCACCAGCCACAGATAAGCCCACATTGCCCCCACTGTGGGCCACACCCACTTCTGGCCACACCCACTTCTGGCCACGCCCACTTCACACCCCTTCTCATACCCATTCCAAGCTCCCTTTCTCTCTCAGGCCCCTCTCTAGCTCTCACTTTGCTAGGGTGACTTTTGTGACTTCCTTCGACCTCAGAGAAGGCTTTGGTTATCTCCTCTGCAAAATGTGGTGATGGCATGTGCTTGATGATTACCTTTCAGGTATCCATATAGAACACCTACCTCTGGCCCATAAAGCAGAGGTACACGGGGGGGGGGGGGGGGGGGGGAGATTCCCAGCCACATTCCCTAAAACGGAACCATGGGGACCAGCACTTTACAGTTAGACCAGTATTCCACAGTTGGCAAGAATTCCTGCCCATTATCTCACTGGTCCTCATGTCATGCTTCTAGAAGTTACCATCTGTGGAGACTAGCCACACAGTTTCTCTCAATCACTTACTCCATGTCTCTATCCATCTGAATCTAGCAAACCAGCCTCATCCTGATATGGGCTCTGAAGCATGGCTCACTTGGCACTATGATGGGTTTCTAGACATGGATGATTTTCATTGTCCCCATCGGAGCTCAGGTCAGAGTCCCAGTGGGATCATCGTGAAGAGGTCTTGTCCCTCCCTCTGACTGCTGAGGTGACTCAAGGCTTCCCTGGTGCCCACAACAGCTCTCCTGTGCCAGGAAAGAGACTGTCTGGGAAGGAAGCAGGATGAGAAGAATGCTCTTGAACTGAGTCTACTTGAAAACATCTGGAAGGAAGCTGGATGAGAAGTATGCTCTTGAACTGAGTCTACTTGAAAACATCTGGAGACATTGGCAGTTGGGATAACTTGGGTGTGCTACCGGTATCAGATGAATGAAGACAAAGGAGTCTGCTCAGCACCCAAATTGCACATGACATCCCCTACCTGAAAGAAATTCCTACCATGACACCAACATCTGGAGGCTGAGACCTGTGTCCAGGCTGAGGCCTAGACTCCAGAGGTGCTGGGGGATTGCTGAGAAAATAGCAGGCAAGGCTCTCAGGCCCTGCAGCAACCTCCCCTCATTACTTCTCTCTTTCCCTAATCCTGCTGTCAGAAGACAGCCAAGAAAACACACTCAGGCTCATGCAAAGCAGAGCAGCAACCTTGAAGAATTCCTTTCCTAGCAATTATACCCATTCAGCCTAGGTCTCTACCCCAGAGCCCCACCCCAATGCCCTCACCAGGACACTGCTTTTTTAAAATTACTATTATTATGTAACAATACATTGATGCACATCCTTTTTATCATCTCATTTTTAAAGATTTATTTATTTATGTTTATGAATACTCTATTTGCATGTATGCCTGCATGCCAGAATAGGGCATGAGATCCCATTTTAGATGGTTGTGAGCCACCACGTGGTAGCTGGAAGAGCAGCCATTGCTCTTAACTGCTGAGCCGTCTCTCCAGCCCCTTATGCTTCATTTAAAAAATGTTTATTATTATAGATTTATTTTTATTAAAACTTTATCATAAAGAACTTTCAAATAAAAATGCGCACTAAAATTTTTTATTTTTATTTTTATTTTATTTTGTGTGTGTGTGTGTGTGTGTGTGTGTGTGTGTGTACACATATGTGGATGCCTTTAGAGGCCAAAAGTGGGCATTGGATCACCTGGAGCTGAAGTAACAAGTGGTTGTGATGACTAATGTGGGTGCTGGGATTGAACTCAGGTGTTCTGGAAGAGCAACGAATGCTTTTAATTGCTGAGACATCACAGCCCCCATCTTCTTTTTTAGTACTGTCTTGTATTTATTCTTTGACAATTTCATGTATATAAAGAATGTATCTTCATCATATGGCCCCCTAACTCCTCCCTCCCACTCTCCTTAGGAACCCCAAACTCTTTCCGTCCACTCCTTATAGGGACTCCACAATACATCTCCCTCCTGCTTCGTGTTCTGTCATTTTTTGTTAATAGCTCACTGATTCCAATTAGTGATGCCTATTGGAATGTTGACTGATCTTTCAGCTTGATCTTGTGCAGGTGCATGTGCAGTGCAGTGGGCATGCTGTGCCCTGAAGACGGCATTGTGCAGGTGCATGGGTACAGTGGGCATGCCGTGCCCTGAAGACGGCATTGTGCAGGTGCATGTGTACAGTGGGCATGCCGTGCCCTGAAGACAGCATTGTGCAGGTGCATGTGTACAGTGGGCATGCCGTGCCCTGAAGACAGCATTGTGCAGGTGCATGGGTATAGTGGGCATGCCGTGCCCTGAAGATGGCATTGTGCAGGTGCATGTGTACAGTAGGCATGCCGTGCCCTGAAGATGGCATTGTGCAGGTGCATGTGTACAGTGGACATGCCGTGCCCTGAAGACAGCATTGTGCAGGTGCATGTGTACAGTGGGCATGCCATGCCCTGAAGATGGCATTGTGCAGGTGCATGTGTACAGTGGGCATGCTGTGCCCTGAAGATGGCATTGTGCAAGTGCATGTGTACAGTGGGCATGCTGTGCCCTGAAGATGGCATTGTGCAGGTGCATGTGTACAGTGGGCATGCCATGCCCTGAAGACAGCATTGTGCAGGTGCATGTGTACAGTGGGCATGCCGTGCCCTGAAGATGGCATTGTGCAAGTGCATGGGTACAGTGGGCATGCCGTGCCCTGAAGATGGCATTTCACATTATTTCTTCCCAACCTCAGGTTCTTACATGCTTTCAGGCTCTCTTCCATGATGTTTTCTAAGCCTTGGGCTGGAGGATGGTATAGATGCCCAATTTAGGGCTGAGCTCTGAAAAGTCACTTATTCTCAACACTTGGACCAGTTGTGAGTCTCTGCCTAAGTGCTGCTGCACACAGCAGAGAGAAGCTTCTCTGGACAAAGTTGAGAGCAGCATTAATTAATGCACGTAAGCATAAATAATTAGAAGACAGTGTAGCATGGTTAGCAAAAGAGTAGTAGTGGGTTCTCCCTAGAGCCTGTGGCCTCTTGAGCCATAGCTTTTGATCACGTTTACAGCATACGGCTTGAATTCCCTTCTGTAGCGCAGACCTCAGATCCAGTCTCCCCAAAGTCGGTAACCCCATAACCTTCATGCCACTACTGCTCCAGTGGTCCTGTATTGCCTGGCGGGTATAACACTGTCTCTTGACACAACTGAGACAGTGTGGCCAGAGGCAGGGAGAAGAAGGCAGGTTCTGAGGTGTAGGGGTGATGGGATAATGGCAGTCTCATGTGAGGGCCAGAGCATGTCTGACACTCTTAATTGAAGGGGGTTATTAATAGATGACAGGTAGCCTGGGCCTGCCACAGGAGGGGGTGTAGAACGGAGGATGGCTCAAGAGAAAAGGGGTCCCAGCCCATGGGGCTGACCTGGCTCCTTCACCTCAGTCCTCAGTCTCCCCTTCCCCCTTCTTCTCCTGCGCATGCCCCTCCTTCTTGGGGTATCTCCCTCTTTCCCTCTCCTCTCTACCACCCCATGTCCTGAATTCCCAAAGGCAGCACACAAGTCTGTGCCCGTAGGACAGCCTTCTGTGGCACCCATGGCCAAGGAAAACCTCACAGGTCATGGTGGGCACCTAGGGCCTGGGTATTCTGAGTGTAACCACCCCTACATCTTAGCTCCCATGTGTCTCTGACCTTCACTTTCCCCCTTTGTCTGCAACAAAGAGCCACTTCTTTTGAAGCCCATGTAGTGACAGTGCTGGCCTGGGTCCCAAGGTTCCAGCAGATTTCTTCAAGCCAGAGAACATAGAACAAAGGTCTGGATTGAGTTGCTCTTCATCCTGCCAAGCTGTAGCTCAGTGGTAGAGTACATCTGTGTTTACACACTTAGTTGCCAGATTAGACTCTGGAAGGACAGGTAAGGCCTTGGGTTTTGTGCAATTCATAAGCAACAGCCTCAGATCTGTGCACTTGAACTTGCATCATTGATTGACATTTCTCCACTCCATTCCTAAACTCAGATTAAGGCTCAGTAGACTACTGTCCCCAGACCAAATCCAGTTTGTGGTCTGGTTTGACTCAGCCTGTAGCCAAACATGGTTTTATTGTTTGTGAAAGGTTAAGGGAGGGGGAAGAGAAGGAGAAGGAAGACGGATGAGGCCTGAGGAGGGAGAATAAAAGTGGGAGGGAAAGCAGGGTACTGCAGCCATGTGACTGGCTGGATCTAGAATACGACCCTTTACAGTGGAGTTTGCAAACCTTTTATTTGGGCATCTACAAACGATGTAATGGCCTTGATTTGGGGTGTTCACAGCCTTCCATTGCCTCCACAAACCGTGAACATTAGGCTGCAGAGAGTGGGTTTGGAAAGGGAGGCCCTAGTGTCTCAGTGACTGGTGAGTCTCCCCACAGCCATGGGAGCAGGGTCCCGACAGCCTGGTTTCCATTGTGTCTAATACTTGCTACATTGTACCTCTAATCACTTTCCCTTCCATCATGTCTAGTACTTGCTACATTGTACCTCTAATCACTTTCCCTTCTATGACCACTATGCACACTGGACTTGTTCATCCTTGCTATGAGACAGCCAATTGGGAGAAAAGCACTGGTTCACCAGGGCTTCCATCAACAAGGGGGATTTTTGGGAAAAGGGTCCAAGGTGCTTTCCATACTACCTCACTGGAGGAACGTCTATTGGTGAGCATAGTGCCAGCCTATTCTGAATGTTCTGTCTTCCTCTGAAAGAGGCCATAGGGGCCAGATCAGCTTGTCTCCCTGCATTTTAGATGCAGAGAGGGGACTGCCCTGGAGCCAGGAGGTATTGGTACTAAAAATGAGCAGGAAACCTGTTGGGGGACAGGAAAGGGTCTTGGTGCAGATTTTGCCTCGCGGACCCACCATGTCCACCTTATGAGGAAGGTACCCAATGGCTTGTCCTTCAGGACTTGGGTGTGGCTGCTTGCAGCTGTCATAGACATGGTAGTGTTCCATCTAGAACCTGAGTTCAAGTCCCAGCTGTGTCCTGTGAGCAGCTGATGGCAGATGTCTACATGTGTCCTCTCCCCAGGACTTGCCCCTGCAGGTGCAGTGGGTATGTGTGGAGCCTCTGTGGCTGTTGCAGCCACGAGCACAGAAAGCTAGTCACAGTCTGGTCCAGACATCCCTAAATGTGTCTGGTGGCCTGGGAGAGTCTAGAGCGTGAGATTATGTCCTTCCCAGGCCTAGGGCCATAGAAGGAAGCACATCAGCAGATCATTAGTTCCCTTCTCTGCATCCATCTGAGGCCCCTCCTCCATCCCTTCAGTTTCTAGAGCCAAGAGGTTCCTGCCTAAGTTTCAACCAGTTCCAGTTGGTTTCTGTTACTAGCATCCAACAGTCTGAGTAAGGCCTAATACTCTCCTAACCACAGGAGAGGTCAGCTCTACACTGTCTTCCCTGTGACAGTTTTTATATATCGGCACTTCAAGATTAGAGGCCAGGACTGGAGGACTAGGCAGTTAGTGACAGCCTAGGAAGACCCCTAGCCAGCAGGGACTGATCTGGACTAGGCAGAGAGGCCCTGGAGAGAGAGAAGGGGGTGGGGAGAAGAAAGGTCGGGGTAGACACAACTGGTGGATGCTAGTTGGCAATCAGTTGGTGGCACGGTCCAGCCCAAGCTACGCAGGGGACCCAAAGGGGAGCAGAGAGGAAGAAGGCAGACTCCACCAACAGTGACTCCTGAGCTGGGCTGGGGTCTAAACGGGCCCCAGTCAGCCTGCTCCTCTGCCACTTGTCACACACATCCCATGGACCTTTCTTAGCCAGGTCACAGGCTCACCCGAGGGCCAGCCTGCAATTGCACAACAATGCAGGAACTCATCAGTGAGCTGGCTCTGCTCCTTCCCACCATTGCATGGGACCTGCAGCCTGTTCCTCAAGGGAGGCCAATTTTCTTTTTTCTTTTTTAAGTAGAAGGACCAATGACTTGGCAGTAGGTGAAGGCTCTTGCTACCAAGCCTCAAGACCTGAGATCTACCGTCCACACAATGGAAGGAGAGAACCAACTTTTACAAGTTGTCCGCTGACCTTCACACCACACACACATAACACACACACACACACACACACACACACACACACACACACACAAAACTTGTAACTTTTAAAAACCAACAGAAGAAGGAACAAACTCCGGAAGCAGCGCCCCGGGAAGCAGCTCGCACGCCTCCCAGCTCACCCCTCTTCACTGATTTTCTCGTCCAGCTCCATCTTGGTCAGATATTCAATACTTCCTTTAGGAGAACACATACATTTGTTTGACTTGCAATATTGAATTTGGAGGCCGTTCAGCAATTTCAAATTTCAGGAGTGGGGCAGTGGGGAGACACTGTAAATTAAAAAATTCTTTCCTCTTCGGTTTCTACCCAAGATTGTATATTTTTTGATGGCAAAATTAGGGATTAACTATAAACATGTGTTTGTTCGATACTGACGAGGTTGTGAGAACAATGGCCGAAGCCATGGGGATGGGGGAGGGTCTGCAGGCTGCAAATCTTCCGTAGAAAAAATGCTCTGTCTCCCACAGACTTTTACAAGGGTGGAGAAAGAGAAAAGCTGGGCTCCGAAGGGATGGGGTATGGGAGGGCGAGATCCAGGGGAGAGCAAATGGGCGGACCCCTCCCGCCAGCAGCACAGACCTCAGAGTCCTGCAAGCCCTCACTCCATCGGAGCACCATTCTGCCCTGTCCCCAGCCTTCTGGTCCTGTTCTTTCTCCTCAGTTTCTCTCCTCTGGTGCTTCGTTTATTCCACAGCCCCCCACCCCCAGGGCTATGCTGAGGATCTCCTGTGCCAGCACTGTGTTGGGCTCAGGAGACCGCCATGACAGGACAGGAGGTGGCTGCTCCCATGGCTGTCCTTCTCTGTGTGGCGGAACAGTCAGTGGGTCACTTGGTTCGTGAAGACAGTGATTACAGATGGGTGCCACATCAGAGGCTGAAAGAGAGCACTGCCCCTGTGACTGGCCCAGGTGGATGGGGACTAGGTTCAGGGAAAGGTCTGAAGAGCAGAATCTGAGGAGAGTTTGAAGGGAAAAGGAATTGATGAAGTGAGGGAAACTCGGGGAGTCTTCCAGGCAGAGGCAAAGGTCCTGGGGTGAGAGAACATAAAGATTTGGGGTTAAAACAAGGCCAGTGGGTAACCAGATATGAAGAGTGTGGCTCGGGCTTAGAGCCCCAAGGAAGACTCTGGAGGGTTTTAAAGCCCAGCCGGGGAAGACAATTGGGTCTTCTGGAAAATTCTACCAGCAGAAATCCATGGTAAAAAAGAACAAAGGGGAGGGGGAGCCCCACGAAGGTGAGGGACTGAGTGAAGGCAGGGATAACCACCAATGTTGCTGATCAGATTAGAATGGATCTGACAGGAATGTGGCAGGGAGTGAGGAAGGAGCCTGGGTGGAAGGCAGGTGGGCTTGGGGTGTCTGTGGACACCTAAGGGTATCGGGAAGGAACCTGAGTCGCTGTGTGGAATCAGGAGCAGCCCGTGCGAGGAGTCCAGGAGGGTGGACCGCAGTGGGAGGAACAGAGCACTGGACCGAAGGGCCAGGACCAGAAGAGGAGCCCAGGTGCCCGGTAGACGGCCCAGCCTGTAAAGTACTTGCCGTACACACATTTGGACCAGATCTCAGAGCCCTAGCACCCGTATTCAAAACAGTGGGGGTACAGTGGCATGTGCTTCGTTTGGGGGAGAGACAGATGGCCCAGCCATCCTGTATCCAAAGATAAGGTGGAAAGTGAGAGTGGAAGACACCTGGCATCTATCCCCATGCCCACATTCACACACACACACACACACACACACACACACACACAGAGAGAGAGAGAGAGAGAGAGAGAGAGAGAGAGAGACAGAGAGACAGAGAGACAGAGAGACAGAGAGAGAGACAGAGAGAGAGAGAGAGTCCTGGAAAGAGAAGGGGGACGGGACAGGTGGAGGAGACTACCATGGCCATCTGAGTGAGATATCCAGTATGTTAGTTGACTTCCTTGAAGCTGGGCATGGTGGTATCAGACACCTATAGTCTTCAGGAAGATGAGGCAGGAGGATCATGGCAAGTTGGCATCCAGGCTGGGCTATGTAATGAGTTCTAGGCCAGCCTGAGCCACAGAACAAAACAGTGTGAAAAACATAAACAAGCAAACAAATCAAACAGTCCTTGAGGTAATTTCACAATTTCCTTACTGGCCTCATCTTACAGAGGGAAATCAGGGCAGCTTGGGGTGAAAGTACCCTCTCCAAGGCCCCTAAGAAGTGGCTACAGGGCAGTGACAGGCCTCAGGAGCAAGATACCAACTGGGCTGGCAGAAGCCAAGTCCTTTCTGGGCACTGTCCCACCCTGCTTCTTAACTACAGGCATTGGGAAGCCAGCCTGGCCTTTGTCACACAGATCAGGCATCGAACACCCTAGCCAATAGTCATCAGGGCCGCTCAGGCTGGTGGCTTAGGAAATAGACATTTCCTGTCTTACAATTCTGTAGGGTGAAGTCATCATAGCACTCACAGAGCTGGCTCTCCCAAGGTCCCTCTCTGCCTTGCAGATGGACCTGAGTCCTTAGCTAAACATGTCTCTGTGTCTCTGGCCTAATCTCCTGTTCTTAGGAGGACACCAGCAGGCTAAACTAGGGCCACTCTTGCTGTCCCTTTAAAAGCCTGTCTCCAAATACAGTGCCATTCTGAAGTCCTCTGGGTTAGAGCTTCAACACAGGAATCTGATGCATACCTATCAGCCCGTTACAGTGACCTGACAGAAATCAAGTTAGGTATAGAAAGCCAGGTGCAGAACATAGAAGCGGTGAGGGATGGAGTCTCCAGGCAATGGGAACGGCAGCTCTCTAAAGAAGTTATCTAGTTGTACCAGGTAACAAGTGATGTTACCTTAGTGACTTGAAGCAGCAATGTGTTAGGTTTGACTGGGCTTCTGGAGTGTCTCAGAAGGCCAACGTGGCCACATCCACGTGGCCACATCCACGTGGCTGGGAGCCATCAGTAGAAGCCCCTTGAGGTTGTCCTCTCCACGTGACTCCTTGGGCTTCCTTACAACATGGCCGCCAGGTGTGGAGGCACAGCACTACCATCAGATATTCTCGGACTGAATTGCTTACGAAGCGCGTCTGTCTTTATCACACTTACAAATGCTAAAGTCTCATGGGCCATAGCTGCTTCCATGACAAAGCCCAGGATCAGTGTGGAAGGTACAGTATGTGGCAATGGCATGGGGATGCCGATCCATAGCAAGCCATGGTGAGGACCGGACAGGCCCCAGATGGGGGCTGCAAGGTTGCTGCAGAATATGTTTTGAAGATGCCAGTGACTTGCTCTCAGGTCAAGAACAGAAAGCGTCAATAGGGAGGGTAAGACTGAGGAAAGTCTGAACAGAAGTGGAGGTAAAACCAAGGTGAAACCCAGAGAACTTTACTTAGTACTTGCTGCATCCCATATTCCATCCACAGAGCCCATGATACAGACAGCACAAGGGGTCCCAGCGCTCAGGTCCCAGCAAGAACGCTCGCGTTGTGCCTAACCTCCAAGTCATTCCCCTAAGCACAGCACCTGACCCTTTTCAAGCACGGATGTGATGAGCTGCTTTGTGCTCTGGCCCACCACACATTCATTCACATGCTGAGTGAGGTCACTCCTGGCTGTGACAAAATATTGGAAGAAAACAACTTTAGGAAGGAAGGACTTGTCTTAGCTTGAAGTGCCATCCATGGTCTAGTCCCCCATGGCAACAGGAACTGAGGCCACTGGCCACATTGTATCTGTGAGTTAGGCATGCCCAGCTCACTTTCTGCATTTATAGAGCCTGAGATCCCAACCCGAGGATGGGTGCTACCAGCATTCAGGGTGGGGTCTCTCATCTCCATCAACCTTATCTAGATAACCTTTCATAGGTATGCCGAGACTAACCTAATCTGTCACAGGCAGGCCGGGAGGCTTGTCTCCTTGGTGATCGAGAGCCTATAAAATTGATAGTCAATATTAGTCATCATGGGTCCTGACCCCCTGGACCTTAAAATTAATTCTTATTTGGAAATAGATTTGTTGCAGATGTGACTAAGATGAGGACACACTGGTGTGTCTGGGCCCAAACATTCATGATTGAATCCTTAGAGAAAGGAGAAGTTTAGACATGAAGACATGTATGGAGGGGATGTTGTCTACAGACAGATAGGTAAGAAGGCTCAGTGGTAGAGGCCTTGTATAAGGTCCTAGGTTCCTTTTCTAGTACTGAAGACAAAGACAGGAAAGGGAAGGAGGGAGAAAGGCTGTGACTTACTTGGTAGAGTGCTTGCCTGGCATACATGAAGCCCTGGGTTTGATTCCAAGCACTGGATGAACCAGATGTGTGGTGCATACCTGTAATTCCTGTACTCCGTGGAAATAAGAGGATCAGAAACTCAAGGTTATTCTGGATTATATAGCAAGTTTGAGGCCAGTCTAAGCTACATGGGAACTTGTCTTTAAAAAAGAAACAAACAAACAAAAAATGCCAGGGCTGGAGAGATGGTTCAGAGGTTAAGAGTACCGATTGCTCTTCCAGAGGACTGGGTTCAATTCCCAGCAACCACATGACAGCTCACACCTGTCTGTAACTCCAGGATCCAACACCCTCACACACACATACAGGCAAAACATCAATAAGATAAATAAATGTTTAAAAAAAAACAAATGGAGGTGGAGAGAAAAAAAATGGAGGCAGACACCAGGATATCAGAACAATGCTTCTACTAGCCAAAGAACACCAAAGCTTGCCAACAAATCTCCAGAAGCTTGGGAGCAGGCAGGACACAAACTCTCCTTCACAGCTGGGAAAGGAAGCACCCCTGCCCACACCTGGTTCTCAGATTTCTGACCTGCAGAACTGTAAGATAATCAATTCCTGCAGTTCAGTGCTGGGTCTGGGGGCTCCATCTCTGCAGGTCCAGGAAGCTGAGTCCCTGGAGAAGAAAGAGTTCAGGAGGCGGACAGGAAGGCAGAAGCTCAGGCAGAGATGGCTTCCGGCAGGAAGGGACCTTCCTGCAAGACAGGCTCTGTAGACACAGTGTGGAGAGATAAGTGTGGTTTTCCTCTAAGAAGAGGATCCGAGTTGCTCATCCCCAAAAGCAATGAGAGAAGGTAGCCGTGAGCAGAGTGATGATGATAGATCAATTAGCTGTGGCTGTGTTGGGAGCCCCTCCACACTGTGAAAAACGTAGTGGCTTGAATCACAGTTGGAACCCCTGGCTTGCAGTCCATGAGCGAGCAGCCTGTTCCTATGCATGGTCAGTGGGTTGACTGTGGCTGGCTCATCCTCCGTGAGACTCTGCTCCACGAGGCCTCCCAGACTCCAGGAGATTAGAACAACCTTGTCCCCAGTGACAGGGGCTGAAAGTTTGAGCTCAGAACTAAAAGGACATCAGTTCTGGCACATTCTATTGGCTGAGACAGAAGGGAATACAAAGTACCTAATGAGACTTTTCACAATCAGTCATGTGAGGCTTGAAGTCATCACTGCAAAGGGAGGGGGGAAAACTGGTCAGAACTCCAAACAGCGCTTGCCCCTGCCCAGCTCAGAGACCCTATGGGTGTCCTGAAGGGAGGCCAGACCAGGTTCCTTTAACTCAGGCTCTCTGGCTTCAAGGAAACATGGGTGCAGAGAGCCCTAGAATGACTCCTGATGGATTGTCCCATATTTGTGATGAGGCCGCGGCAGTCCCTCAGCTTGCTTTAAGACCAGCATCCCATGCACCTCTCTAGCATCTGTGTTCTTGCCGGTGAAGTGGAATTCAGGAGTTCTAAATCAGAAAAGCAGGGAAATGGCAGTGTTTGTAGGGATGTGGAAAGCCAGCCTGGAGGCCTTCTCCTCTTGGAGTCCTTGGTCATATCCTGTCCCATATATGCATGACATGGTCAGATACCACGAGATATATATGACACAGTATCCAGGTCTCCGAACCTCCAAATGCCTTGAAGCCTGAGTCAGCAGCACTCACGTTTGGTACACGTGCTCAGGATTGAACTGCCGCAGCCATGGAGAAGCCAATCACAGCCCCCCAGCTGTGGTGACCCGAAATGGTGCCTGCACGTGAGTTTCCTGTGGGAATCTTGTCCACATGAGGGCCTTAAAGCCAGATCAAGGCTAGGGCAATGACTCAGTCAGTAGTGTTTGCTATACATGCAGACCTGAATTCAGATCACACAGTCACACGTGGCAGCACACACTTGTGTGTTAGCACTGTGCAGGTGAAGGTTTCTGTTGGAACCTAGAGAACAAAGGAGGAGATGGAGGAAGCCGGCCTCAGAGGCTGGCGCAAAGGCTGCCCTGAGGAAGGGCTCCTTACTTGGTTTTCATTTGACCACAGTGTTTGGGACCCAGGAGCAGAGTTTCAGGGTTCCAAACATGGTTATCTCTCTGCTGGTGACATGTCAGCCCTTCCTAGAATAAGCCACAGAAAGTGTTGGGGGGGGAGGTTCGGCTGCTCAGCCTCACTCGAGAGAGCCATTGACACTGAATTCAGACCTTGTCCTTGCCTGCTGCTGTTTCCCGGCAATGCTACCATAAGGAGCCATCCAGCACGGCTGGCCCTGCCCACGACAGAGAATGGGGTGACTGAGGGAGCTTGTGTCCCCATGCTCCCACTAGCAATTCTGCTCCCATGTCTAGCATCCAAGGACATCCTGCCTGACTCAGAGCCACAGGTGTGTTAAGGGATGGAACAGAGGGCCAAGACAGCCTTATCGCCCCTGAGAAATGAGGTGTGGGCTGGGGTAGGCGCATCCAAGCAGCTCACAGGATCAGCAGGCTGCATGGCTCCCAGCCACACAAACAGGCCTTGAAAACTTGGAGTGCAGTGGGGAAAGAATGTCGCCTCATAGCAGGGCAGCATGGTGACATCATGAATCAACCACCTAAATGAGAAGCTCACTTCAGTCATTAATTTCGCTAGAAGCTATGGTTAGAGGGCCTGTGTGTGCCAGGCACAGTCCAAGACTTCCGAAGAATAACACACGTGTAAGTGAGTGTGAAAGTCCAGCCATTCAACTCATCAGAACAGAGGTAGGGGAGAGGGGAAAAATGATAGCTATGATGTGCCTAGGACTTACTCCAGGTCACTGGCATGCATAGAAGCCACATGTCAAGGACAGACAACAGCACTCTGGGTACTTCAATCCAAAGTCCTCAGGGCAGCCTTTGGAGGGGACAGGGGGCCTCTCATAGGAGAAACAAGTGGTTTCCTAGCATGTTACTCACCGCTCAGTGAGTGAAATGTCAGCTCTGAACCGTCCGCCCTGTAGGCGGCAACCTTGAGCAGTACAGAACCTGTAGAGATGTGCATGGCTC
Source organism: Peromyscus leucopus (assembly GCF_004664715.2). Lineage (NCBI taxonomy): Eukaryota > Metazoa > Chordata > Mammalia > Rodentia > Cricetidae > Peromyscus > Peromyscus leucopus. Next base: position 15,007,303 of record NC_051067.1, read on the forward strand.
CCCCGTGCAATGGGCAACCCAGTGTCAGCACGCCCAGGTAGCAGGAGAGTGAGACTCACCCTGTGGTCTCCACCCAGGGCTGCAAGAACACTTAGTTGGCACCTACAGTGTCTGGGTCTGCTGTGAGCAACAGTGGGTAGAGAAACAGCCACACAGTCAGCGATGACAATGACATTCATGTGGAGACACAGGGAGAGCGCAGAGGCCTTGCTGGAGGAGATACCTTCTCGACAGAGTCTCAGAAGCAGGAGTCCACTTGACCAATAGGCGGGGAGCAAAGTGTCAATGATAAGGTGGGCTAGGAGCAGGCACTGGCCAAGAGGGCTGCTGTGAAGTCACCTCAGGTGTAGTTTCTGCTAAAACTGACACCAGAGTCTACATCACCCTTAGCCATACTCCACACGGCCAGCCAGCCCTGCCTAGACTCCTCTTATTCCAGCTTGGAAGCAACGCTCTTGGTTGGGCACTAAATGAACTAACTGGCCTGGACTTGGTTGTAGTGGTATTTCCAGGTGAGGAGGAAGGACCAAGGGTGTCCACAGAGCTAATCCAAGCTCACTCCCAGCTCCAGACACACGTGCAGGGTGGACACGTGCTGGGTCCCCCAGGCATGTCTATCAGAAATGTGGGAGTGGCAGAGGGTCTTCATAGAATATGGAAATGATTCCTTAATCCGATAAAGAATAGGGAGTCAGCCCAACAGGAAGATGGAATGAAGTCTTGAAACCTTTCGTAAAGGAGCTTGCCACTCCACAGGGCAATAAATGCATGGGTGGTGCTAACACAGGGACAGGAAGCCCAGTGAGGGAGGTGGGCCCAGCTTATGCCTGTGATCCCAGCACATACAGGAGGGAGGCAGGAGGATTGGGAGTCAACGTCATCCTCGCCTACATGGTGAGCTCAGCCTGGGCTACGGAATACCTGAAGTGATCGTGGAAGAAAGCGAAGATGATGTAGCTGCATTTGGAGAACTGTCCAGAAGTAGCCGGAAAAGCCGAACTGGGCCTATTCTTTGACCCAACAATCCCACCCCAAGGGACACACTGAAATGTGTAGGATAGTCTCACCAACGGGTGTGACTCCATCTGTCAACACACCCACCCGCACTTTCTAAATTTGTCGTAGTCTCTCTGTACACCCAGCCCAGTCCTTAGAACAGAAGAGACAAAGGTGCCCGGAGAGAGACACAGGAGGCAGGCTCCTGCTGATGGAGCACACCAGGCAGAGTTAGAGGGGCTGGGCTGGGGAGTAGCATGGGAGAGTCTGGGAAGGGCGTTCACCCGGAAGACAACAGCTGAGTGTCCAAGTGGCCATGAGGAGCCAAGGGAGTTAACTGAGGCCGGTCTGGAGGAACAGCCTAGGTAGAGGGAACATCTACAAAGGTCCCTGAGCAGGTGGTCAGGGTAGCTGAGGGCTTGTAATACAAGAGGAGGAAGAAGGGGCCGAGCAGATATCTCTATAAAGCACCCTCTGAGGACCTGAGTTTGATCCCCAGGACTCAGAATGAAGTGGGCTCTAGGTGTGGTGATGCCCATTTGTAACTCCAGACCTGGAGAAGTGGTGGTAGATGGATCCCTGAGTCTTGCTATCCAGCCAGAAAGATTGGTGTTGTTTTTGTTTTTTTGGTTTTTTTTGTTTTGTTTTGTTTTTTTTTGTTTTGTTTTGTTTTTGTTTTTCCAGACAGGGTTTCTCTGTGTAGCTTTGCACCTTTCCTGGAGCTCACTTGGTAGCCCAGGCTGGCCTCGAACTCACAGAGATCCGCCTGGCTCTGCCTCCTGAATGCTGGCATGTGCCACCACCACCCGGCAGGATTGGTGTTGTTTTTGATATTGCTTTTTCTTTGTTTTTTTTTTTTTTTTTTTTTTTTTTTAAAGAGGTGGGGCTGAAGAGATGGCTCAGTAGCATTTGGTTGTCAGCCCCCACATCAGGTGGCTCACGGCCACCTATAACTCCAGGTTCGTGGAGTCTAATGCTATCTTGTGACCTCCAAAGGCAACTGCACATGTTCAGTACACATAAACCCACACAGGCACACACATAGATAAATAAGTAAAGGGGGGGGAGGAAACAGCTAGGTAAGAGACAAAAGGAAGAGCAATGAGAACTCACTCTTGTGCCCACTTCCCTGCAGAGGCAGGGTGGCCCTAGCACACTCCTGATATTATGCTGCTTATTAAATCTGCCACATGAGGCCAGGACCTGGTTTACCCGAACTCTCATGTGACCACTCAGGATCTGGGAGCACTCCTTTCAGATCAGCCCCTTCTCTGAGACCTTGGAAACGACTGTCATCTCTCTGGAGCGTACGACAGTGTGACAGAAGCTCTAAATCCAAATGCCTAGGCTGCAGGGTCTGCAGTGTCCTCGGAGGAGTGTGGCAGGGCCACCCAGCAAAGGCACACCGTCCAGTTCACGTGTGAGCTGTGCTCCATGCTGCCACACCCCAAGCTTGGCAGAGACCCTCCTGGTCATGTTCCCCGCAGCCTAAATAATACACCTTTAATAGAAAGAAACACACAGCCCCATTTATACAGAGTGTAAAATAGATGAAAATAATTTTAAATGCATGAGTCACTCATGGAGACTTTTTTTAAAATCACAAACAGCACTTTGTGGTGAGGGTAGCTATGAACAGGGACTTGTCCTGCAGGGGACCCTAGCAGGATTAGGCCTGCCCATGTGTGGGATGCCTACTGCACACACCTGTGCTTTCCCAGGAGTAGGGCAATGAGTTCAGCCTTGTGCCCACAGAATTAGTGACAGAGGCATCTACCCTGCTTTGCTCACCATCATGGCTGCCTCAGGAGCAGGAGGTGACCCTGCATATTGGATATAGGAGGGTGCAGAGATAATACTGATGATGTCACCTGGGATGCAGCCTTGTCATTTGCCAAGTGACACTAAAAGCTGGAGGCGCCCATGTGGTGAAGCAGTCCTGCAGTCATCCTGAATTGCATGCCTCTTGTGAAGGGGAGCTTACTCTCTGATAGACATCCCTGGTGACCGATGCTGGGGGACAGTCCCTCTTTATCCCTGCCAGCTGCCCCCAGAATGGCCCCAGGAACTGTTTCCCAGAGTATCCTGTGGATCAGAGCCCCCAGCTTATCCCTGCTTTTGATACTCGGTGTATCTTCTCCTGTGCCCCTTAGATCCTCCTGACTGGAAACGGCTTGCTGAGCATCACTTCACACTGTGCCAGAGAGCTGCGGACCTTCTGCTCCCCCGGAGACCTTCTCACCCGCACCCAGCTCAGGCCAGCCCTCAGCACACTCCCCTTCGCATCTCTGGCTCCAGCTTCACCATCTCCCTCCTAGACTGTGGCAGCCCTCTCCACATCTCCTGCCTGGGTCTCGATCCAACCCCACATGCAGAAAAGGGGACCCCTCAGACCTCCATCTTCTTGAAGAAGAACGCAAAGGCCTGACCGTGCCTCGTGGCTTCTATCTAGACAGCCTTGGAATCTTATGTCTGCGGCTCCTTCCATCCCACCTCTCCGTTTTCACCTCCCCAGCCTCTCGGTGGTACCTCTCAGATTTCTCACACATCTCCTGGCCCGCTTCATTTTCACCGAGGCTCACTTGCGTTCTCTCCTTACTTGCTCACTGTCTGTCCTCACCTGCAGGTACTCATCAGTGCTCATGGAGCCATTAACAAATAAAGGCCAGGGTTGGGGGTTGGCCCGGTGGGTACAATGCTTGCCTAGCATGCAAGAAGCCCTAGCTCAAACCCCAGCACCACATACGCCAAGTGTAGTGGTGAATGCCTAGAATCATTTCAGTGCTTAGAAGGCAAAGGCAGGAGGGTCACAAGCTTAAAGTCATCCTCAGCCACATAAAGCGTTTGACACCAAGGGATGGAGAGAGAGCTCAGTGATTGAGGGCACTGGCTGCTTTTCCAGAGGACCCAGGTTCAATTCCTAGCCCCGACATGGCAGCTCACACCTGTCTATAACTCCACTTCCAGAGGATCCGAAACCCCCATGGGGACAAAACACCAATTCACATGCAATAGAAATAAATTTAACAACAACAAAAAGAAGAGTTTGAGGCCAGCCTGGGATATATGAGACTCTGTCCCAAGAAGGAAAAGAGGAGGAATGGGGTGGGGAGGAGGGTGAGGAAGAGCGGAAGGATGAGGAGGACATCAGTCCACACTGAATGAGTAAAGCAGACAAATGAACAGAAGCTCTGAGATGACAAGAGGACTCCAGAGTTTTTGTAATACAGGAAAATCACCATCATAAAATTGTGCAAAATGTGCATAATCGTCCTGTGCATGAGGCTGGAGAAATGGCTTAGCAGTTAAGAGCACAGACTGCTCTTCCAGATGACCCACCGTTCAACTTCCAGCACCTACATTGCAGCTCATGATCCTTTGTAACTCCAGTTCCAGAGGATCTGAGGCCCTCTTCTCGCCTCCATAGGAATTGCATGCACATGGTGCACACACATGCAGGCAAAACACCCACCCACATAAAATAAAAATAAAATAAATAATTACTCTGTGTAGCTCAGTGGTTTTAATGGCATTCACATTGTGCAGTCATCGCCACCTCCTGAGCTCACCATCCTTAGGACCAAAACGCTGTGCCCACTGAACATAGTACCTGGAGAAAGTAGACTCACCATGCCCTGCATCAGCACCAAATGTTTGTAAGTTCCATGCTGCAGGAACAAGAGTCAAAAGCCACTGTGAGCTGCTTCTCAATGCTTGGAACCTGCTGGGCCAGAGGTGGGGTCTTGTCTATATGAGCCTCCGTTTACAGCCACACCAAAGGAGGCTGAAAAGCTCTGTAGTGTGGGTTTTATATGGGGCAAGTGGCTCATTGGTCAAAGGGCATCTGCTTCCTTCCCACTGCTCCAGCCAGCCTCATCACCTGTCCACAGTCTCAGGATGTTCCAGCCCAGTCCTGAAGGTATTCTTAAGGACTACCAACAAGAAAGGGAAGAGAAACCAGTCATCCTAAGCCTCCCCTCTATCTCCTGTCTATGGTAGGAGTCTTCTGAACATGAATCCTATGGAAACTGTCCTATGGTTGGCTTATTTTGCTGAGTATGTTGTCCTCTAAGCCCATACCTTTTTTTTATTTTTATTTTTTATTTTTTTTTTAGCATATGCCATGGTTTCCTTATTTTCAAGGCTGAATAATATTCAATCATATGTATATACCACATTTTGTTATCTGTTTATCCAGTAATGGGCACCTCGTGGATAGAGCAATCATGAACATGTCTACCCTCTAATATGGCTGCCCTAGTTGGCTTTAATTGTCAACTTGACACAGCCTAGAGTCACCTGAAAAGAAAGCCTCATTTGAGGAATCGCCCAGATCAGATAGGCCTATGACTTATCTGTGGGGAAATTATCCTAATTATTAATTGATGTAGGAGGGGCCTGACCACTGTGGGTGGTACCATTCCTTACACAGCTGGTTCTGGGATAAATAAGGAAACTAGCTAAGCATGAGTGAATGAGTGAGCCAGCAAGCTGTGTTCCTTCATGGTTTCTGCTTCAGGTTTCTGCCCTGACTTCGCTCAGTAATGGACCAGGCCTGGAAGTGTAAGGTAAATACACTCTTCCTCCCCTAAACTGCTTTTACTCTGTGTTTCATCATAGCAACAGAGAGAAAACCAGAGCAGCGGATGTATCAGTTATCTTTTTGTTTGTTTGCTTGCTTGTTTTGCTTGTTTTTCAAGATAGGTTTTCTCTGTGTAGCCCTGGCTGTCTTGGAACTCACTCTGTAGACCAGGCTGGCCCTGAACTTAGAGATTCTCTTGCCTCTGCCTCCTGAGTGCTGGGATTAAAGGTGTGCGCCACCACCTGTTCTAGTTATTGTTTTTGTTACTGTGACAAAAATACCTGACAAGAAAGAAAGAAACCCATAAGTGGGAAGGGTTTGTTTTGACTCCGTTTGAGAGCATGGTCCATCACAGAGGAGAAGTCTTGGTGTCAGGAACACGCAGTGTCCACAGTCAGGAAGCAGAGATGGGCGAATGCTGCCCTCGGCTTTCTTCCTCCATTTCATTCAGCGCAGAAACCCAGACTACTAATGATGCGGTTCATCATTGTGGTGGATCTTCTCATCAGCTACCCAAATCTAAAAACTCCACCCACAGAAGTCCGTCTCCTAGGTGAGTCTAGATCTCTGTCAGGTTCACAGTCAATAATTAACAGCACAACGAACATACAAATCAAACATAATTTCACTCCAGTTACAAGAGTAAAAGAGGGAATGAAGAAATAGTTGTGTGCATGAATAAATGAAGTATTCTGCAGGTGTGCACTTCTCTCTTAAGTCCTATAACATTGCTCGTCTTTCCTTTCCCTCCCTCTCCTCCTCTAGGCTGTCATACCATCATTGGGAGAAAAAGAAAGTTCTGCATGAACTGGACCTCCCACAGTCCAGTCAAGTTGCAGGCAGGTTCTTGTCACAAAGGGGCCAGGCGGTGGTGGTGCACCCCTTTAATCCTAGCACTCGGAGGCAGAGCCAGGCAGATCTCTGTGAGTTTGAGGCCAGCCTGGTCTACAGAGGGAGATCCAGGGCAGGCACCAAAACTACATGGAGAAACCCTGTCTCGGGGGAAAAAAAGAAAAGAAAAGAAAATGAAAGACTGTGGATTCATTCAAGGTTAATAGAGATCATGTTTGATTGGGGGAGATCCCTCCCCCTAAAAATCCTGCCTTCAGACATAAAGAAATAAACCTAGAAAAACTATAAGACAGATGACGGATATTTTAATCTACTTAAACATAAAAAAAATCATCTTTGGCTGACTTGTGTACAATGCACAGTCCATACTTGTGTTAATGCAGATATGTATGCTACCTTTGAAAGTTTGTGTGTTTTCAGGGCAAGGGGACCAGACACCAATGAAAACGGGTGGCCCAGGTGATCCAGCCTCTCAGAGTACCTCTGTTACAGTTTCCTCAGAGTTCTGCATCCAGAGCAGCTTCAAGGCTGCTGGCTGAGATGGTCCAGCCTCACAGACTACTCTACCCAGGACTGGAAACAAGCCTTGTGCTTTCCTATTGCACAGAGACTGGACAACAAATATTATGACTAGTTTTCCCAGGACTTAACCATTATCTCAATTTTCTCAATCTCTCTAAAGATGCCATCACTCCCAGACAACAGGAAGCAGTTTAGAGAACATGACACGCACATTTCCAAGAGATGTTGTGGGTAGTCTTTGGTCATCTAGTGGGTTATGGATGTTTGTCATCATTTAGGGGGGTTGGTTACAAGTTGCTATTGGTCATGGTCAGAAAAAAAGTTGAACAAAGGTAGTTAGATGCAGGAATCTCTTTCTTAAGGGAAAAAGGGGGAATATAGTATAGAAATGATGGGATAAAAAGGCAAATTTTTGAGTCTACTTTTGAACAACCACTAGTCTCAAATATTTTACATTGGTTTGGATTTTTGTATATTGATACAAATTTAAGGTTATTTTTGTTATATTGTTTATATGTTTCTACTCTTGTTTAAGGTATTGTATCTATGCACCTTATTTAACACTATAATGTAACATTCTAGTCCTTGAAAGCTATTTAGGATAATAAAGAAATGCAGGTTAATAGTTAGTCATCTATAACAATCAAACTTGCATTCATGTTAGGTATGTTTTCAAGGTCATACAGAGATATATTTTAGATAGGTAGGTAATCTTCAAACACTTCAGAGGCCTACAGAATATGGCATTTAAAATGTTTTAATAACCTAAGGCTTTTCATGACATTAAGACACATCTGCTCCTAACAGCACCAATTTAACCCTGGGTGACTGTCCAGGAAGCCAGCTGCTTCTGTTATTTCTTATAGTTTTGGAAGTTGCTTACTTTACACTTCCTGTTTACTCAGGTAATACTATATCTTTCTCAAGTCTCTGATAAAGGTGAGGACTAGATAGTTTATAGTTACAGTTTTCCTTGTTACCAAATTCAAATAAACTCACAAAAGAGGTATAAAGTATATAAGATTAAGAGATACAAAAGCTTAAAGTGTTTATCTAAGAAAATGTTTTTAGATCTAAAAAGATAGTTTTGGGTTGGTAATATGAGTTATGATAAAAAATGGCTTAAGTATAAAACTTTGAACTCATCAAGCTAGATAATAATTTCTCCAAATCTGCAAAATACAAATGATCTGGACATTGTAAATGTAGTTCTTACCTGATAATTGTTCTTATTGTATGTAGTTTTACTATGGTAGAGTTGAAACTCTTTTCTTTTTATTTAGGCAAAAAGGGGGAAATGTTGTGAGATAACTTATTACACTGTGTAAAGATGTGTCTTTGGTTTACATTGATTTGGATTACTGTGAATGGTTTAAGAGAAAGCTAACTGGCCAATAGCTAGTCAGGAGGTACAGGCAGGACTTTTGGACAGAGAGAGCTCTGGTGAAAAGAAGGCAGGGTTGCAGCCAGAGGCAGAGGAAGCAGCATGAGCAGTGCCGAGAGCTGAGGTAATGAGCCACACAACATAACGTGGATTAAGATAAATGGGTTAATTTGTTACAAGAGCTAATTAGAAGCAAGACTGAGCTATAGGCCGAGCTCTCATAATAAATAAGAAATCTCCATGCTGTTATTTGGGAGCTGGCGGTACAGAGAAAGACTCCTTACAACGTCCAGGAGCTGCTCCTAGAAAGCACAGACCAGACATCAGGTAGCAAACTATCCTCAGAGAATTTGCCTTTCTTCCTCTATCTTCTTTGCCATTTTTGTTCTTTTCTCCATTGCCTACCAGGGTGATTGACAGTGCAGAGTGGAAGCACAGCCAGTGGTTGCTGTAGCAGTGAAAGATTCCCAAAACAGTGCTGGGAGGGGTCCTCGGAAAGTGCCTACTCATGGATGCTCCCAAGTCTCTTTGTTAGATTAAATCTGCTACATAAATAAGACTCCATTAAGCCTAAATAATCCTGAAATATGAAGGGGCTGCTTTTGCAGTCCCCCCAATCTGTTTCCATTGAGGAGTTAGCCGTGATATAGTTGGTAAAGGAGACATACACACCTGCAGAATGCTACAAGTCCCCACTGGAAGCAATAGGAGTTTTACCTTATAAGGGGACTCTGGAGCCCAGTGTGGTCACCATTCCTTAGCATCATCTCCTGGGTTTGAAGGTACTTGGTGTTTATCCACCAATTCTTACTAGCCTCTGGTTAATACACTTACTAAGATGAGGGGGGTGAATTTCTGGGCACTTCCAGGCTCTGATAGCAGCAGAAGCTCCTTAGGCATAGAGAAGATCACATGATGATCATCCATTCATTTATCTATACATCTACCTCTCTACCCATCCACTCAACCACCTACTTATTCTTCCACCCATCAATCCATCTGCCCATCCATACACCTATGCACTCACTCACGCATATACCTACACACCCAGTCGTACACACATACACCCACCCACACACCCACTCACCTACTTGTCCATCTATGTACCCACCCAACCACCCACTTGCCTGTCTCCCACCCACCCCTCCATCTATCATTGCAGGGTCTAAAAGGCAGAGAAAGAACTGCTATAATCATAGTTATAGCCTGGCCTGACCTACAAGGTCCTGATCAGGCAGTCAGAGCAGAGATCCCCCAAAAGAGGCTGCCAAAGATTTGCCAGTCACCTCACTCCTGCCTCAGTTTCCCAGTAACCAGTGCCGGGAGAGGGGATTCAGTGGAAACAACAACCAGGCAAACGACTGTTAGCAATCCTAACAAAGACACAGCAGCTAGGACCTCCAGGTTGGGTCACAGCCCTCCCACAACACAGCACCAGTGAGAGACACACCTGGAGTGCAGCAACTGTGTGTCCCTACGGCCTGGCACACAGTGCAAACTCCAGGGTGACAACTAAATTCACGGTGCAGACAGGTGACCCTGGTGGCAGCGGAGTCCTCAGGGTACCTGAGACAGGTGTGTGTGTGTGTGTGTGTGTGTGTGTGTGTGTGTGTGTGTGTGCTCATGTAAAACCCCAATCTCCTTCCATGCCAACACCTACTCCATTTTCCTCGAACCCTGTCCCTTTAACTCTGCAGCTTGAAGGTTGAAACCACCCCAGTAGCTCCCATCATCCCACCCTGGGAATCCCATTGCTATCTACCCAGGCACCTCAATGAGACCATGAAGTGGTTATTCTTCCCATTTTAAAGAAGGGGAAACTGAGAGAACAGGTATTGGTCCACAGTGTCGGTTAGCCCTTAACTGCAGGTCTGTGAGCTCAGTGTGTGTCCAAGGGACGGTGCTGAGTGGACAGGAACACACCAAGGGTGGAAGACTGTGTCAGGAACTGAGAGGCAAGATCCTAGCTACAAACACAGGGCATCTGAGGGTAGTGAGCCTCTGCACTGGGTCTGAGTCACAGGGGCTTGGGGGCCTGGTTTTGGGGTGGGGTGCTGCAAAAGCAAGCGTTGACTACCCCAAGGAAGGAGGGAACTGGACAGCACACAAGCGAGGAAGCTTTCCATTATGTCCTATTCACCCCACTGTCTACCAGGCAAAGGACTCAAGGTCTGTTTGGGGGCCCCTGGACTTCATAGTCTTCCTTTGCAGCTTCCGGAAAGGCTTCCTTTCTTTCCTCCTTCCTCCATTTCCCCTTCCCTTTTGCCCTCTCTCTGTGACTATCCACTACCTTTTTCTTCTGATCTCCTTTGCGACCCCAACCCCCGCATTGCCTCACTTTTTCTACAAGTGTGGGTCCATTGTTGACATCTCTCTTTGCCCCAGCTCAGTTTTTCTCCTCTCCTCTTCCCTTCCCTCCCCTCTCTTTCCTCTCTTTTCCTTTTGACTCCATCATCTCTGTGCTCCCCCCTCCGGCCACCGCTCCTCCCCCCCCCCCGCCCCGCCCCCGCACCAGGCAGGTAGGGGCCAGCTCCCTCCACCACCTGCCCTTTTCCCTCCAGCAGAGCCCCTGCAGCCCCCCTAATGCCTTTCGCATGGTGCGTCAGTCAAACGCCCTTCTAATGTCCTTAAAGCACGCAGAAAATTGCAACCTTATGAAAAAGAAAGAACACGCATATACGCGCGTGCGCGCACACACACACACCACACACACACACACCACACACCACACACACCACACACCACACACACACACACCACACACCACACACACACACACACACACACACCACACCACACACCACACACACACACACACCACACACACACACACACACACACACACACACACACACACACACTGCCTGGCTGAGGAGGAGCTACCACTGGGCTTGAGAGCCTGCAGCAGAGCACTAGGCAATGGGACCAGGACGAGGCCCCAAGGAAGGCTGCCTCCTTGAGGCCACCTCCAGCCCAGCCCTGGGCCCACCTCCAGCCCAGCCCTGGGCCCACCTCCAGCCCAGCCCTGGGCCCACCTCCAGCCCAGCCCTGGGCCCACCTCCAGCCCAGCCCTGGGCCCACCTCCCGGCCTTTCCCTCTCTTCCCCACTTCTGCTTGTTATTTCTTTCACACCTTTAGGCCAAGCTCAAGAAACAGCCTCAGGACCTTTGCACTTGCTCTGATCCTGATCTGTCCCCAGGGCTAACACAGACACTTCCTTCTGTCATTGAGGCCTCAGTAGACATCTCTCAGCTTCAGAATCTCCTTGACCACTCAGACTAAAGACTCCACCCACTCTTTGTCTATCACCTGCTTAGCTTCTTTTTCTCCTCTTTTCTGTCTTTTTTGTTTTCTTTTGTTGTTTTGTTTTGTTGTTTTTGTTTGTTTTGTAGTCCTAGCTGTCCTGGAGCTCATGATGTAGACTAGTCTGGCCTAGGACTCACAGAGATCTGTCAGCCTCTGCCTCCCAAGAGTATTAAAGGTGTGCGTCACTATGCCCAGCACACCTGCTTAATTTCCAGCTGACTTCTGTCACTCTGTGGAGTCACCTCTAGTTTTAATTGTGGCTTCATTACTCTCCATCTAGCCTGTTCCCACTGGCAACGCGAGCTGCAGGCCGGGCTCTGTGCCCAGCACAAGGTTTGCTCACAGCAGGTGCTCGGTACTTACTGAACAAATGCTTTGTTAGGGGTGGGTCAAGGCACTGAGGACCCTAAGGCATCGGAGGCCACCACAAACTAGACTGTCAGGCTGTTAGGCAACAGGTTGTGGTGACTCCCTGAGCCAAGTCAGATCCAGACTCCACTCTTGGTGTCTCTGTGCTCCTGGGCAAGTTGCCTGACATCTCTGAACTTTCCGTTTATCTGCCAGACGAAGCTCCTGTCTCGTTTGTCTGCTGGCAAACATGGCGGGGGGGAGGGGGGCTCTTCAGCGCTGGGAGCCAACCGCCACACTTCCAAAGACCTCGGGTTTGGTTCATTCATTTGGGTGACGGTTTTTGAGACAGGGTTTCCCTATGTAACATCCCTGGGTATCTTGGAACTCACTCTGTAGACCAGGCTGACTTTGAACTCACAGAGATCCACCTGCCTCTACATCCAGAGTACTGGAATTAAAGGTGTGCACCACTTTCTGGCTGAATGCTTGTTTAAAAAAAAAAAAAGGAGGAGGAGGAGGAGAGGAAGAAGAGGAAGGGAATTGGGGAGCTAGCTCAGTCAGGACCCTGCCTTTCCCATAAACATGAGGTCCTGATTATAATCCCAAGCACTCTTAAACAAAAAACCTGGGGGTGCGTGTTTGTAATCCCAGTGCTGGGAATATGGGACAGGAGGATCTCCAAGGCTCAGGGGCCAGATGATCTAGCCTAATTAGTGAACCCCAGAGTTCAGTGAGAGACCCTGTCTCAAAACACAAGGAGGAAGACACCCAAGGTTGACCTCTGGCCTTCACATACATATGTGTGTACACACTTGCACATACATGCATACATACACAAATCTTTTGATAAAAAGGAGGGAAAAGAAGGAGGACTGACCATGTAGGAACCTAATAAATACTAGAGGGTTTGAGATGCCATGATGTCATTCACACAATCACTTCCTGAGGTACTAAGGGGGAAAAATCTCAAAGTTGTCAATAAAGCTGCAGCCCACTGCTTTCCACCACCTGGGAATTTTATTTTCTGCTTACCAAAGATCTCTTGCAGCATTATTAGGACAAAGATTATTTTTTTAATTACAAACCATTCTTGGGCTTACATTTGGAAAGTAACAGAGGAGCCTGTACTCAGTGGGAGAACAATTGTCCAGCATCCAGGAAGCATAGGCTTGATCTCCAGCACCACAGAAAGAAAGAAAAAGACTCAAAACTTAATCAAGGGAGGGAGCGAGAGGCTAATCAGCTAAATGATGTTCCCATGGGTCTCCTCTGGTGCCCTTGGCCTTTTTCCCTACTAGCTCAGCTTTTACCTCTTGGCTGAGGCAATCTTGGCTCCCCCAGATCTGCTTCACATGGTCCTGGTCCTGGGTGGTGCCTCCTAGCCAAGAGACACCACAATCAATGCTGACTTCCCAAGAAAAGTCCCCAACTGTCACAAGACGTCTTACACGTGGGTCCCTGTAACATGAATTACTAAGTGGTCTTTTTGAAAAAAAACAAAAAAAAAACAACAATTAAAAAAAAAGCAACCCAGGGCAGATATTGGAGTAATGCTGAAAGATCAGAGAGACAAAGGAACAAGCCACCTCTTAACCTCTAGGACTCCTCAGCCTGAAAAACTTCCCTCAGCCAAAAGACTTTAGTTTCTGTCTCCTCATGCCTTATATACCTTTCTCTGCCCACCATATCACTTCCTGTCTCATCTTTCCTAGTGCTGGGATTAAAGGCCTAGGACTCCCAAGTACTAGGATTAAAGGTGTGTGCCACCACTGCCTGGCTCTGTTTCTCTCCTAGACTGAGTCAATCTCATGTAGTCCAGGGTGGCTTTGAACTCATGGAGATCCTAGGAGGTGTGTGGCACCATGGCCTGGCTTCTGTGTTTAGTCTAGTGGCTGGTTCTGTTCTCTCATCTTTTAGGCAAATTTATTAGGGTACACAATATATCACCACAGGTCCCCTTTCAGAAGTAGGAAGGACCCAAGAAGGGAAGGCCTTGCCCTTGTGAGCCTCTTACAAGGTCAAGTGCCAGCAATGGCCCACCTGCCCCCAGGGAGTTAGGAGTGTCCCGAGCCCCAAGGCCCAGCGCAGCGGATAGTACCCTCCAGAGAGTGAGGTGTCCCAGCTCCCTCCCTTGCTTCCTGGAGGCCAGGCAGATCTGAGATTCCAACTAGCTGGCTTCCTGGGAACTCCTGGCCTGGACAGGATTTAGGAGCAAGTTTGTCTCTTGAGTTTCTTCTCCCTCGCTGTCGCTAGGTCAGGTTTTCCCAGGACGTAGAAACAAAATAAGAGCACAAAACGAAACCAGGCCTCGGGACTCTGATAAACAGAGAAAGCGTCTGATTTCTTCTAGGACCCTGGAGTTGCCAGCCTTTCGGCCACCCGCAGCTAGGCCGGTTCTGGTCCTGGGTTTCCCCATAAGCGCAGGGTAGCGCCCTCCGGTTTCAGGTGACCTTAAACTCGGTTGTAATTAACCAGACCCCGGCGTGCGGTTCTTTCTTCACTTTGTAAGTTCCCACCGACCATTCTTCAAGAGACCAAGAACAAGGAAGGGAAGGCAGCGACCTTTATTATTTGTTTTGAAAAAGTGGGGCACCGGTGTGGAATGGGCTCCGTGGCCGAGACCATACCGGCGGTGACCCGGGCTGTGCCGGCGGCCAGCGGCAGGGCAGAGGCTCTGTGGCCCAGGTAGGAACTCAGGCAGCGATCAGCCCTCGCCGAGCCCCAAAGGCAGCTTTTCCAGCAGGGAGCCCAATTCCCGCCGGGACTCAGAGCTCAGGGCCTAGGGAAGCGCGTCCCCACTCTCTGCGGAGCTCTGCCACCACCCTGTTCCGGAGTCCCGCTCACTGCCGAGCCGCCACCGACCTAGTGCGGACAGCACAGAGCGAGCGCAGCGGGCCCCGGGTTCCCAGCGCTCCTACAGCGGTCTGCCCTTCCTTTCCCCGGGTCCCTCAGGTCCTCCCTGCCCCAGATCCACCGCTAAACAGGGACACCAGAACCCGCTCCCTCCCGCAGCCTCCGGCTGGAGGCTCCGCAAAACACCACCCGCCCTGGCCGCCCGCGACGCCTCTGAAGTTTGTTTCCCAGGACCTTGGGGGCCGAAAAGAACTTGTGTGGCAAGGGTCCAGGAGAAATGAGAGGGGACCTTCCCTTCCCCCAGATCGCCCGCCTGGAGTGAGGGGCGTGGTCAATGGAGGCGGGGAGGGGGCCTCAGCGCTGGGGGCCCAGGCGAGTGGCACACCAGCCAGTGCCTTAGGTGGTTAAACCCAGCCCTTTACGGCGAACCCTGGCTTCTAGAACACTTGGGACTTTGCTCCTCCGGGAGCCACCTGCCTGGAAGTTCCCGTCGAGTCTCTGGTACTCCCCAAGCAAGAAAACTCGGGTCGGCCCGCTAAAGGAAAGGCCTTCCTTTCTCTCTTCCGCGGCTGGGTGGCTCAGTTTGTGTTTGCATTACCTGCTACTGATCTATGCCTGGAGCATCGACGCGCAGACAGCCAGCGACAAAACCACCTCCTTCTGCACCGGATGAAGAATGCCTTTTGAGACCCTGCTTGCCTCCAATGTCCCACTGATAACTGGAGTCAGGTTCCCCATCTGTGCCTGGAGGACTCTGAAATTTGCTGGCCCTTGTGCTTTGCGTCCAGAAACAAGGCTTTGCCGCTTTGCCCGCAGCGCTCTGGCTCAGCTGGGGTGTTAGTAAAGGACTGCCCTGGGAAAGCCTTAGAGACGCTTAGCAAGTAATTTGCATAAGATTGGGTTCTTCCAATTTAGCAAAACGAGGGGGCCCTACAGGAACCATAACCTGTTGAGTTAGAACCCCTTGGACCCTTCCAATGGGTTCTAGCTTTTCACAATTTGGCAGAGTTGATGGAGAGAAAGCTGGAACCTCAATCCCCCATGCCTTCGGGCCACCGAACTCAGACCTTTCCTTTGAACTGTAAGGATTAGTCTAAATGACTGCTAGGGCCTGCTACAAGAATATTTTAGTAATAGGACTGCTAGGCTGAGCTGACCTGGGGTAACTCCAAGGGCCGGAAGGAATTAGAGGGGCACAGTCTCACAGTCTCTCTCTCTCTCTCTCTCTCTCTCTCTCTCTCTCTCTCTCTCTCTCTCTCACACACACACACACACACACACACACACACACACACACGATCGGTCCCTTCCAAGCAGCCAGGGTTGTATCATTCCTTCTTCCTTCTTTCACAACTGTTGGTGAGGCTGAATTAAGAATCCAGAGCCATCACAACTGGGATGCTGAGGAAAAATCGCTAGGAAAATGTGGGTTCTAGTCTATCCAGAGCCTGAGGCTGGAAATCCCAGGGATGTTCAAAGTGGGTTCTAGGAAGGGACCACCTAGTCGGAAATGAAGCCTGGAGCTGGAGAAGCAGCCCAGCAGTTAAGATCGTGAATACTGTTCTAGCAGAAGACCCTCCCCCCAGTTCTGGTTCCCAGCAACCACATCCCTTGGCTCACAGCTGCCCCTAACTCCAGCTCCAAGGGAATCTGACACCTCTGGCTGTCCTTGGCCTTCAACTGTACTCAGGTGCACACCCAGCCACACAGAGAGAGACACTCAAATACTTGAAAATACACAATTTTAAAAGTAAAGAGGACAGTCACCAACACGGGTGACTGTCATATTCTTAAACTTGCCATGCATGGTATGAATGTTTTTAATCTCAGCAGTTGGGAGGCAGAGGGGGGTGATTCTCTGTGAGTTCAAGGCCAGCCTAATCTACAGAGCAAGTTCCAGAATAGCGAGGGTACAGTGTGAGACCCATTTTAAAACAACCACCGCCAAAAACAAAAACAAGGCCAGACCACAAAACCTATGGCATTTCGGGGAACCCGAGAGGACCTGGCTTTCGAATGCTAGCCTGTCTGTAACTGCATGGTCAAGTTGTACCATGCCTCTGAGCTTTAGCTAGTAAAGCAACCATTCCCATGCAGTGGTCACCACTACCCCCACTGCAGGGATGGAATGGTATATGCTCATCTCCCTCCCCAAGGACAAACAACTGAGACATTTTTGGTCGGGAGAGGCACCAGTAGGCATGCCCTGCCAAGTTTAGCCCCTCACTAGGACTACCTAAGACACACTGGGTTTCCCATTCGCCTCAAAAGAGCTGACCAGGAACATTTTAAGGACCAGGAGACCTAATCAACAACTTAAATGGCTCAGAGCTCAAGGACACTTCTGGACTGGTTGGTGGCCCACTGCTATCACTGACGACACTGTTATCACTGATGGTGACCCCCCCCACCCCCCAACACAGCTGGGAAGGAAGAGTCCACCCTGGCTCCTCACACCCAGTATTTATTCCGAAGCAACCTAGTTGCTGCAGTACTTGGGCCAGTCAGGGAGAGCACCTCGTGTCTTCATAGAGCGGAGGATGTTGCGATGTGGAGTGCCTCCGCACCTAACCTCCCCTCCATCCCTCACGGACTCGGAAGCTCACCATCAAGCCCCCACCCCCGCTGTGTCATAAAATATTTTATTGGAAAAAAAAAAGTCACCGTCTTCGTGAGAGGTGGGTAGAAACCCAGCGACATCGGGACCGGGCATCAGCTGATTTGCCGGGTCTTCCCAGAGCCGACTCTGCAGGACAGGGCCGTAGAAGCCTGCACCCGGCGGCTCGGTCCCCAAGGCGCGGAAGCGGGTGTGCGCCTGCCAGTGTCCGGGCCCAGAAGGCCGGCTGGAGGCCGGAGAAAGGTGTGGGCAAGGAGCGGGGAGTGAATGCGCATGGAGCACCCGGCACCGCGGAACTCCGAGGAAGACCAAAAGCTTCCGCCGTGCTGGCTCTCCCAGACTGGGGGGCAGGAGACTGGAGCTCGCTGAGACCTAGGCTTGGCTTCCAGGCTTGTGTCCTTCCTTGTTTGGCCCCTAATTGTCCGCATTCAAAGTAGTAATGAAACGTTTAGAAAGCAAACGGCACGGACGCGGAAGGGCCAGCTCCTGGGTTCCCGCCGATGGCGCCGCACCCCCGGCGGAGCTCAGTCCTCGCAGTTCCGGTCGCTGGGCTCACCCGGCATCTCTGCTGGCTTCTCTGCCTCTTTGGCACGCTCCTGCTCCGTGAGCTGCTCGCTAGTGGGGATGGAGTTCTTCTTGGGCCGCCCCTTGGGCTTGGTAGGGGACTCCAGGCCGCCACCTTGAAGCACCTGTTCCGAGAATGAACAGTACTAGGGTGAGGTGTGAATCAGACCAAGGAGCACCCGGTGCCCAGAGCCCAAGGACCCAAACAAGGACCCAAACAAGGACCCAAACAAGGTATCACCAGTGACTTGACTCTAAGCCCTAAAGAAACGCCCCAAGGTGGAGGATTAGGGGCGGCCAGGAGGTGCTTGGGGTGGGAGGGAATATCGGCTCTGTAGTGAACCCAAACAGAAAGAGCAGAGGGCACTGGGTGGGCTGGGCAGTCCTAGTGTGAGGAGGGTGGGGAGAAAGTTCTTGGAGGATGCCCGGGACAATGTCCAGGAAACCTGGCAAAGAGGAAGCCACCAGCCACACTCACTATTTTCTTCCACTTCATCCTCCGATTTTGATACCATGTCTTCACCTGCAATTGGCTCAGGCCCAGGGACTCAGCTAGATCTATTCTGGAAAGAGCAACGCACACCCTTAGCGGGTCAGGCGGCCACCGGCCGGCCTACTGTCCGCTGAACCCAGCCTCAACCGACACTACCTGTCAGGGGTGGAGAGGTACTTCTGCTTCTCGAAGCGCTTCTCCAGGCCCATCAGCTGCAGCTCCGTGAACACGGTGCGACTCCGGCGTCCTTTCTTGGCTTTCGTGCCCGACTCCCCCGAGCCAGCTGCTTCCAGCTTCCCTCGGAGTTGCAGCTCCAGCGGCAGGTGCGAGGCGCCTGCAGGGCCGGGCATCCCAGGCCCCGCGGCCAGCAGCGCCGAGCCCAGCCCGGAACAACCGAGCGGCGCCAGTGGGAACTTGAACACAGCGGCCTGTTCAGCCTTCAGCACTGCTACAGGGGGAGAAAAGAAAGGAGCCGGGTGAACTGGAGTCCAGCCTCCGAGGCCACTGCACTGTGCGGTGTGTGCGGTGCCTGGGTGCCTGAGCTCAGTCTGAGCCGGCCACTCCCTGAGGAGAGTAAGGACTTGAGCTGTGCGTCCTGGGCGACCCTCCTTGATGTAGGTATCCCGGGAAGTCTAGAAAGAAGTATCCTTCCCACCCCATGCTCTGTTCTGGCGTTCCCACGACCCAGCTGCGTCTGAGATTTCAAGGTTCTTAAAGGCAAGTTCGCTGCGTGGAGGACACAGAGTTGTCTTTTGTGAAAAAGAGAAACCACGAAGAAACGGGTGAATTCGGAAAAGAAAGCGGTAGAAATGTGAGCGTTTGTTTTTCCGGGCACTGCGCTGAAATTTACAACGCTAAGCTGAGGCCCCAACATCAACTAGGGGAGGGTTGCCAAAGCATCCTTTGGACCCCAAAATCGTCTCTCTTGTTCTCTCTGTTCAGGCTTTTCCCCGTGAAGGTGCGTCCATGTTCTCTAGTCCTAGGCTATTTGCCCGCTTCAAACGAATTGCCAACAATAAAGCCGTTGGTAGTGAAAGGCAGCAGAGAGGTTGTAAACCAGATGGACCTCAAACACGCAAATTGGATCGACTGTCACCAAGACAGAACAGAGGCTGGTTAGGATCCCGAAGGCTGCTAGCTGACCTGGAGTCTATGTAGGAGGCTTCCTTTCCTGGTAGTCTTGTCGTAAAGGAGTGGGTCCGAGCAATGGTGAGGTAAGCGTAGAGAGGACAATACGGAGTGAGAAGAGAATCTTAAGAGGAAGGGGGAGACAGACCGACTGCACCAAAAGACATGGACGGAGGTCAACTAAAGAGATTGTACAAGTCCTATGCCAAGATGGAGAAGGCGTGCAGGCTGTCCCAAAATCCCCCAAGAGACAAGATCGAAACAGAAAAGGTCTGAGCAAGTGATTCAAGACGCTTGGAAGCCCAGCTGACCTGGAAGTGGAAGGGCTAGCCGGGCAGCGGCTCACAACCAGGCCTCTTTCCCTCAAACAAGGCCTAGGGAGAGCCTGGCTGCAGCAGAGGCCCTGGGTTTGGTTTGTCGCTAGCTGGAGAGCACAAGGCTCTGGGAGGCTCCTGGATGGCATGGGCCACCGTCAGCACCCAGCATTGGGAGACACAACCCTCTTCTCCAGAGGTCTGGGCAGCTACTGCCATGCCCAGTCAGCCCCCTATCACGAAACTTAGACTTCCCCGGACTGAAGTCATTTTGATCCAGAGTGATCGGTTGACTGGTGTTGCGTCTTGATGGGGATGCGGGCTCCAGTCCCCGGGCCTGGCCTACTCCCTAATTGGAAAAGCCTAAGTCGCCCTGAAGCAGAGGACAAACTCTCTTCTGGCCTGGCCTGAGGACATAAGGCCTGGTTTCTGCGCAGCCCATTGCCCGCACCCTCTACTTCCCAGTTGAAGAGTGTGAAAAGACGTGCGTGGGGCCTGTATCCCAAGTAGCTCGAGGAACAGAGGGAAGGAGGGTGGATTCTGGGCAGCCCCTTGCTCGACTCCCACCCGCCCGTCAAGCCCAGTCCACTGCACGTACCCAGGTGGCTGTGAAAGGGCCGGGCGGCCAGCAGCGCCTGCACGCCAAACTTCAGCAGCTCGCCCGCGGCGGCGGCGGCAGCCGCAGGCGCTGCGCCCTTGGGCCCGGGCGGCTCGGTGAGGATCTCTTCGATCATGAAGCTGCGGTAGCGGTGCGGCCGATGGTCCGCACAGCCCTCGGGCGGACCGAAGCGCGCGGCGCCCGGCTCCCCGGGCCGCTGCATCGCGGCTCCCGCGGATGCGCCCGCGGCTGGGCAGCGACGGCGGCTAGGCTCGGGCGCGGGGCCCGCGCGGGGCTCTAGGCCGGCCCGCAGCTCCCGGCGGCGCGCGGGCGCCGGCTCATGCCCCCTCCCCGCCGGCTGGCCGGGCGGAGGCGCAGGGCGCGGGCGGGGCGCGCGGGGCTCGGCCAGTCGGACCCGGGACTGCGCCCCCGCCCCGCGCCGCCGCGCCTCTAGCCCGGCCAGCCCCGCGTCACCGCCTCGCCCCGCCCGCCCTGCCCCGCCCCGCCCCGCGCCGCCGCCCCCACCCCCTAGGCCGCGCCGGAGGGGAGGGATCCAGGAGGGAGGAAAGGAGGTTTGAAGGAGGGATGGGAGGGAAAGAGCCCCAGGATAGGAGCTAGCAGGCCCGCACCAAGGGAAAAAGAGCGGAGCGCACGCCTGAGAGGACAGCACCGAGGACAGGACACTGCGGAGATGGGCGAAATAGGGATCATGAGTGAGAGGTGAGAAAGAGGCTGGAGACAGACAGCCAGGACCGCGCAGGATAACACGCAGTGATGTGAAGGTGTCCAAGACGCCTCCTAGACGTGAGTGCGCCCAGAGGTAGAGGAGAGAGATCCTGAGGTGCGGGAGGGCATAGGGAGGGGACAGCAAGGCCATGGACTGGGTGGGATGGGGAGGGGCTGAGAGATCAGGAGGACGAGGAGGAGGGGCAAAAGCCTCGCAGCTCAGCAGGGAAAGGGGTAGCCCCAAGCAGCCTCCCCAGGACTAGGGGATGCTCTAGGGATGAGGTGCAGCAGTACACAGAGGTGTAATTCGCAGGGTGACAGACACCTCTGCACCAAGACCTTTCACTGTCCACCTCAACCTCAGTTTACCATTCCGGTCTCAACTCCCTGGATGCTGCCCTGAAAGAAAAAAAGATCGCTTAAATTTCGAATTTGAGCATATCTGGACACATTTTCCTTGGCAACCACCAGACGCAGTGGGCTGACTTATGTTCTCTCAGTTAGAACAAGAGACAGGATAACGCTTCACCTGTTCTTAGTTTGGAGGAATAAAAAGGAAAAACTGTTACTGGATGGGTTTGGGGCCAGGGATTCATGGGGTGCTCTGAGAGTCTGGGGCGGGCAGTTTCTCACGGGACTAAGGATGAGGCTTTTAGAGCTTTCCATTTTTCCTTAGCACACCAATCCCCAAGCTAAACGGTTGAGTTTATGCCCTTGGATCTTGGCCCTGCTACTTTCTGAACTGTCTCCTGCCTGGAGGAGAGACTGACGCTTGACTCCAGGGAGCTTGTGGGGACTGAGGGGGCAGGCGGTGGGGGTGGGGAGGTGGAGGTGTGTGTGTGTGTGTGTGTGTGTGTGTGTGTGTGTGTGTTCTACAAGGACTGCTCAGGGGTAACAACGGGGTGGGGTGTCCCCCAGGAAGTTAGAAGGGGATTTGCTGCACTTCCCACGTGCCCAGCTCTGGAGCCTTGGGTTCTGTCTCAGCTCTCTCCAGCCCTGCCTGTCAGTGCCTCCTGGACTGGACTCCATGTCTTAGGCCTCTCCTTCTTGTCCTGTGAGCTCTCTGCTGAGTCTAAGGCCTCACCTCTGGGAAACTGAGTTCACCACAACCACATCCCAACTCCTTCCCAAGTTGAATCATTTCTTCCACCTGCTGACAGGGTATTTCTGAGGCCCTGGACTACAGCATCTGAGACACTAAGAGATGGCCAATCTCCTTTGTCCATGAGGGCTGGGAGGGGGACAAAGGACATCTTTCCAGATGTTCTGGTGAGACTTAGACCCTGAAAGTCCATTGTCACAGCTCAGCCAATTGTTAGTGACTTTCTGAGCCGTGAGACCACCAACAGGACCGAAGGAAGGTAGCCTTCGTGGCTTCCAGTTGCTTCAGCCTCCCAGAGGGGATGAGCAGCTAGCCAAAATAACGGTTTTAGAAAGGGTAGTGGGGGCCACTAAGACTTTTACCCCTCCGCAGGCCTCTCAGAGATGAAGTGGCAGGGTTTTTGTCTACTTCTGTTGACCCAATAGTCACCTTACTTCCCATGGAACAGAGAGGAAAGTCAGTGTCTATTCCGGGACACAGAAATTCCAGATGGCTCTGCTCTCTGGATGGGGAGTCCAACTACTTCCTTTCTCAAGACTACCGAGTCCAAGTACTGGCCCAGGCACTCCAGTGAGTAAAATGGCTTTCTATGGTTCCCTGTCCATACCAGAATCAAGACCCTTCCCCTCCACTGCCTCCACTGCCCATCTCTGGATGGCTCCACATCAGGCCCCTCCACTTCCTCTTGGGCGTCCAAAGTATAGCCTGGAGCGGTTTCTGTGGGGATTAGTCGCAGCCAGCTCTCACCCTGTCTTCTCTCTTAGTTTGAGCCTGACTGGAACCACCCGTATCTGAACTCAATGTGCCCTCTTCCAATTTCAACCAGGTTTCGAAAACTCAAGATTGGTCCTGGAATCTGGAGTCTGAGACACCAAGACCACTCATATGGTCGATTCCGTAGTCACCAAATCTATTTTTATTGCCAGTAAACCACTTCAGGTCAAGCTGAGCAGAGGGGCCTCATTTTCAGCATGAAGGCCTTAATTCTAGATGTGGAGAGCCAAGAGACATATGCAAACTTACCCCCCCCCACACACACACTCCACTCCACAGGTGTGCCCCTTTCTCCCCGCCCCCGCCCCCGGCGTCCCCGGGCTCCTTGGACTCTGGCCAGGGCTGTTTCAAGCCGCCCAGGCCGAATGCCTGCAATGATTCGTGCCTGTTGGGAATGAGGCCCCAAGGGCTAAAAGCTTTGCCTGGCACCAAAGGCTGAAAGCCAGTCTATGCCCTGATACTCCCTTTCAGCTCGAGCCCCTGGCTCAACCTTTTCGAACTACAGCCTTCTCAAAGTCCTAGGGACCCTAAAGCAAACCTGAGAACAAACCCCTTTTAGGCGAAAAATGCAAAGAAACGGGGTCAGGGACCCTTTGTTTAGAAATTCTGCGTTGGCAGTCTGGAAAGGGGTTCACAAGGGAAGGGGTTCCCCCTTCCACATGGAGGACACCGAAAGAAGGGAAGTCCCCACTAGAGGCGCAGCCGCTGAACCCTAAGCCGGAGACCCGCCAGGGCCTCCCGCCCGGCGTCCGTCGCCTAAGCGAAAATCCCGGAAACTGGCCGCTCTGGGCGAGGCAGACACGGTGGAAAAGGTGACCTCAGCGCCCCAGGCCAGCCACCCTCCCGGGTGGCCTAGTAATAGGGACTCCAGGCTGCAGGGAGTCCTCAACGCAACCTCCTCGCCAAGAGGGGACCCTTGAGCGGAATCCGTCCCCTTTCCCGCTTGCGAGCCCGGAGGACCCCAGGCTTCAGCTGACTGTGGCGGGTAGAAGAGAGGAATGGATCACTCGATGAAACAATCGACCCCCCAGAGCATGGGTGCGAGGTTGCGATCTGCACCACCTCCAGGGGCAGTTTCTTTCCCAAAGCGCCCCCAGGAGAGACAGGATTCTGGAGGCGTCTACTCGGGAAGTGGTCCCTGTGCCGCAGGGCAGATAGAGCAGCCCAAGGCCAGGTCAGCGACCAGCATCAGGGCGCTTCTAAGTGGGGCTCTCCTCCAACCCTCCCTGGACCTTGAAAGTTTCTTTTTGTCTCCCTTTCCACTTGCAATCGATATGTAGCTTACCCAGCGAAATGAATTTGGGACCGCCAAGTGTCTGGAAGATTTCTTAAATAATTACTTTACTTCTAGGTACTGACAACCACCTGACGGGATTCCGATTGCTTCCCCAGTTCACAGCAAGCTCTGAGCCTCCCCAAGTTCGCCGTGCTTCCAGAGCGCTCTGGGTAAGTTTTTTTTTTTTTTCCCCGGAGAACTCCAGATGGGGTTTGTTCCTCTGGTGTTTTCTTTCTCTAAGCCTGCCTCTTGACTCCAGGCAGGTTTGCTGTGGTGGCTATGGCGGTGGCCTTCCGCAGAAAGGCCGGCTTCAGCCTCAGAAGGGCAGCACCAGGCAGAGATCGACCTAGACGGCAACGCGTGGTATGAACAGGCTGCCTCCTGCGCCCTGCATTTTGCTAGAAAGAGGTCATCAGTTTGGTTTCAATACACAAAACCGTCGAGGATATAAAATTACGCGGTCTCCACACTCACAGATTACATCTCAATTGCTTTTTCGTTGGAGAGCCGGTTTCTGTAACTCTTTTTCGTTGTGACTAGTTCAATGTCCGTGTAGACTTTCGTTTTGAATCTTTTCTAACTCCCCGGAGCTTCGAGGTCGGAATGCGTTTTGCATGACAGTGCCTTTGCAGATTCGACCTTTGGAATCGATTTTTTTTTTGGTAGGGTTTGTTGTTTAAGGATGTGTGATTTCCTCTGGAAATTAAAGTTAGGATACATCTATGGGACTCTCTGAGGAAACGGTTCTCGGTGGTCAAGGTCCCTGGCGATCCTTCTTTGGTCCTGTCTCATTTCACTCCCACCGCTGCCCTTAGCGGCTTCCGGTGCGACCTCGTATCCCAGCGTAGAGGTAAGAACCAGGTCAGTGCTAAGACGGGGACGCAGTGGTCGCTGACTCTGCGGCTCCCTGGCTCTCCTGGCCTGGGCCGCAGCTGCTAGGAGAGGAGCGGCTCACATCGGCTCCACTAGGCAAAGAATGCAGAACCTGGGAGACTCTGCCCGGGCCAGAAGAGGTCTGAACCCCGCGGAGGGCCGGGCTGGGGAGTGCAGGCTTCCTGTCCCTTCGGGGTAGAGGGGCGGCTTCGTGGCCTTCGGGGGTAGAGGGGCACCTTCTAAGCCCACTATGGGCAGGTGCCCAGTCACCGCGCTCGCACCCGGGGTTCTGCCAAAGTCCTAGAGGCTCTGGCCGCTGCGGTTAGATTCAAAAGCCGCAGAGTGGCCTTCCACGAAAGACTTGGCTGCGGAAAAGACGAGGCCCCAGAAAGGCAAAGGCTCAAAGACGGGAGCAAAGGCGTGCTGGGAAATGCCCCTGCTTTTGCTCTCTTCCTTTCGTCCCTCAACCAACCCCCATCCACTTCCCGCTCTTATTTCCCCAACTCTAACACTCAATTCCTTGCGCCTTTCGGTTTCTTTACCTCTGGGTCGCTAAGTCACGGTTCCCCACACTCTCTAACAGGGAGCGTAGGGACGGTCACAAGGCCGGTGCCGCCAGGTGCAGATACCCGGGGCATTAAAGCTTCTAATGCGGGATTAAAGGCCGCATCCTGGATGGCACTGGTGGAGATACCACCTCTCACAAATTCAAAGGAGTCGGATCCTGCTAGATATTCCTTCCCTTACAGCCCGTCCATGCAGAGCCCCTGGGGGGTTCTCTAGCTTGCTTAAGGGGCAGGATCTCCTTATAACCTGGGCACTGTGAGGAGTCAGCTCTGGGGTGAGAGATGGGAGTCCGTCCCTAGCGCCCTAGCGCCCTAGCGCACGTGCCCATTAGCTGCATTGCCCTCCCTGAAGGAGTCTGTGCTTGCGTGGCCCTTCCTGACTGCACTCCTGATGGTACAAGTCTTGCCAGGAGAAGGGGTGCGGGTGCTGGGGAGCACTGGCCGCTCTCCCCCCCCCCCCCAGGAACACCTCCGAAGTCTTGGGAGAGCATTGTCAGCCCTTGCAACGCTTTTGCCTCAGAGGAAGATTTGGGTCCTCCCAGGGGTGTGGAGAAGACACAGCCGCCTGCCCGCTCTTCAGATGGAAGTCCAGGACCAACCTCCTACCGTGAGTCCAGGCTGCCCTTCCCGCTGCTTTTCTGGGCTGACTGGAGATGATGGGCAGTGAGGGGCAGGGGCTGATGCTACCTTCATAGGCCCTGTGCTTTTCTGGGTCCTCTCTTCTCACATCACACTTTTCTATATCCGAGTCTCATGTAGCTCTGGCTGTGGTGCTAGGAATGGTCTTAAAATCCAGGCTTAACTGATCATGTCACTAATGCCCACAGGGGACCCCAGTGAGCACCAAGGACCCCTCATTCTATTCCATAGCATAGCCCCAAATGAGAAACACAAACAGCATAAGCAAGCGAACAAAAAAACAGAAAGAGGCAGGTATTGATTTTGCCCCCTTTGGTTTTTGAGAGTCTCCTGTAGTCTAGGCTGGCCTTGAACCTGAACTTGCTGTGTTGCTGAGATTGGCTTTGGGCTGGAATTACAGGTGCTTATCACATGCCGGACCAGACCATGAGGGCGGGTTCCCTTGAAGACTTTTCCTGCCCACTCTTAACAGCCTCCAGCAGGGACCAAAAGTCCTTTACTGTAAGGAGCCAGACAAGTTAAAACAAAAGAAAAAACAAAACAAAACAAAAAATTATGCTTTTCAGGTCACATGGCCTGTTGCAGAGACTGGCTCTGCCCAGTGGCTTCAGCTCTGCTTCAGTTCAGCTTCATTTGTGTGCCCTTTAACACAATATTCACATATGAAATACTATTCTCATCTTGAATTTTTTTTTCAACCACTGAAAAAGATAAGATCTATTTTAGGCTTATCTGGCGTATGAAATCAGGCAGGGGATCACCATTTACCAATTCCTGGGCTAGAATAAATTCTTCTGATTGCAAAACACACACACTTGTGTTCAGAGGGTTATCTTAGCTTTAAAAAATTGTTTAGTTTGAGCTGGGCAGTGGTAATGCATACCTTTAATTCCAGTACTTGGGAGGTAGAGCCAGTGAGTTCGAGGCCAGCCTGGTCTACAGAGTGAGATCCAGGACAGGCACCAAAACTACACGGAGAAACCCTGTCTCAAAAAAAAAAAATTGTTTGGTTGTTCCGCCAACTCCTAGGGAAGCACCTGCTTACCTGTTTGTTCAACGGTGCCCTTGCAAACACAGGGACGATCTCCTCTGCCTGTCTCTGGATTTTCAGCAATTTAAACTGTTCTTACTGGGAATTCCATGCCCAAATACTGAACTAAATGAAATGCAGTTAGAGTCTTCCTGTGTAGATCAGGCCAGCCTTGAACTCACAGACATCCATCTGCCTCTGCCTCCCAATATCTTCTTTAAAAAAAGATTATTTAATGTGCACTGGTGTTTTGCCTGTATATACTCTGTGTGAGGGTGTCAGATCCCTTGGACCTGGAGTTACAGACAGTTCTGAACTGCCATGTTGGTGCTCGGAATTGCACCTGGGTCCTCTGGAAGAGCAGCCCGTGCTCCTAACCACTGAGCCATCTCTCCAGTGCCGCCCCGCCCCCGTATCCCCTTTTATCTTTTCCTTTCCTCCCCCTCTCTATTTGTTTGTGTCTTATGTAGCCCAGGCAGGGCAACGCTATGTAGCCAAGGTTAGCCTTCAACTCCTGCTCCTCGTCCTCCTCGGCTTCCTAGGTGCTGGGGTTACAGGCATGCACTGCCAAGTCCAGTTTCACAGTCATTGTCATCTCAATCAATTCTCACAAGAATCTCTGGAGTTATTTACCCTGCCTTCCAACTCCTTGCACACTCCTTGTGATGGGGCACTCATTCCCTTCATTGGCAACCCTAACAATCTCTGAGAGCCCAGTGACCTGGAGCTTCAGTCTTGAGGAAGGCCACCACTGGGGAGCGTGTTCCCATCCAGGCCACATCCTTTCCCATCTCCCTCAGTTCCATCTAAATCCCCTCCAGCTGCTGAAATGTGGATGGACAGGGGGCTGTGGCTGGACTTGCGGGGAGTTTCCCAAGCCCTGAGCCTTTGCAGCTGCCAAGTGACAAATTTTTGCAAGGACTAGGCAAAGGGAACGAATAGGACGGAAGAGTGGCTTGTATAAATGTGAAGGCAGCTGAGAGTTTTTCCAGGAAATCTTGCTCAGAGTGGGCGCATTGCTCCACCCCCTCATCTTCCAGGGTTCTTCCGCCCTCTGCTGGCCACATTCTGTCTGAACCGGACTCACTGGGGACATGTTTCCTTAGGAAAAGGAAAACCAGGACCGTTGAGCACGTGGAACCTAAAAATGCCAGGCTTCTGGAAACAAATGGAGCGGTGGTTGTCAGGAGCCAGGGGTGGGAAAAGTGTGTGTGTGTGTGTGTGTGTGTGTGTGTGTGTGTGTGTGTGCGCGTGTGTGTGATGTGCATGTGTTCATGGATGTGTACATGTATACACTAATACACCCGGAGGCTAGAGGTCTACTGTGGGTCTTCTTCTACTGAACTGCATCTTATTTTTGTGTCAGAGTCTCTCACTGAACCTAGGGCTCCCCAGTTTGGCAAGACCACTTGGCCAATGACCTCCAGTCTCTTTCTCCCCAGCACTAGGGTTAGAGATGTCACCACCATTCCTAACTTTTTTGCATGAGACCTGAAGTTGGTTCCTTATGCTTGTGCTCAGTCTTGTAATTGACTGAGCCGTCTCTCCAGCCTCAGTTCTAAGTGAAAACATTTTTAAAAGTTGTGTATGTGTGTGTTTATTTTTATCTGTATGACTGATTTACCTGCATGTGTACCATATACATATTTGGTGCCTGTAGAGGCCAGGAGATGGCATTGGGTCCCCTGGAGCTAGAGTTACATGTAGTTTTGAGCCAACATGTGGGTACTAGGAACCAATCCTGGGTCCTCAGCAAGAGCAGCAAGTGCACTTAACCTCTGAGCCATGTCTCCAGCAGCCTCCTAAGTAAGCCATTTTCAAAAAGAAAGAAAAACAACCATTTTCTTCTTTCCCTGGCCATGTACTGTCTTACTGGTGCTTCAGCTTCAGAAAGTGACATTTTATCTGCTCTCAGGGGACATAGTCCTGAGAGGGGGCACAGGGCTGAGATGGGCCTAGGAGCTTGCAAGGTGTCACAAGGCGATGGGTATGACAAGGCAGGGGACAGCTTCCTGCAGAAGTGGCACCATGCTTGAAGTCCAGGTTACTTCCAGAAGCTTATGAGGTAAACTTATGGCTTTTCAACAGGGTATTCGTGCCCCAACCAATGTCAGGCCCAGGATCTTTCCCTGGTCCTGTGATATCTCATCCAATCTCACATCTTCCACTCCAGGAAACTGCCCCCACCGTGTGTGTGTGTGTGTGTGTGTGTGTGTGTGTGTGTGTGTGTGTGTGAGTGTGCGCGCGTGTGTGTGAAAGAGAGAGAGAGAGAGAGAGAGAGAGAGAGAGAGAGAGAGAGAGAGTCAATATTTAGTTCTGTGTGGCCTCCAACTTGTGACCTTTCTGCCTCAGTCTCTCAAGTACTGAGATTACAGGTGTGTGCCAACATATCCAGCTGAGATGGACACCTTTACCCTTAATTTGCAAACAAGGATACTACAAGGAGGCATGGGGGGTGGTGACCCATTTGCTGGAGATCACAGTGTCTCCTTCTGACTCCACACCGACTCTTCCTTGTCTCCCACAGCTACTGAGGCTCAGTCCCGAAGCACCAGCTACCCAGAGGTCTCTGCCACTGTGTTCCACATACTATGCTTGCTTCCTAGATCTGATCTCAGCCCCATGGGCCTTGCCTCATGCTGAGCCGAGCTGGGCTGGAGTAGCCATCCTGCCCTGAGTTCCAGGACCTGGCCATTGGACAGGGAGGGTTTCCCAAGAGGCAGCTCCTACATCAGGCTTGGCATCACCATTCAGAGGGCAAGATGCTGTGGCTTAGGGTACCCAGAGTACTGGACCTCTCCCATGGGCAAGCCCCTGGCTTTGCCCTTTCCTGTCCCACCACATCTCTGTCGAGGAGAAGAAGATTGCTACAAAAGATTACACAGCTTGAGGGGAAGTAGAAAGCTGCGCCCAGCAGTCCTGCTGACCGTCCCCTCTGTTCCCATAGCAACAAGTGGGGTTGGAAACAATATTACTTTAAGCTCTTTAAAGTCTGTAGGCCCCTTTCCTAGATGATCAGCAACCTGTGGCAGAGAATGAGGAAACACATTCAATCCTTGTGCTTCCCATTCAAAATCCACTTTACCTTGGAAATTCACTGATTTACGCTTCTCTTATTTCTGCTGCAGGTGTGTTGAAGCGGGGAAAGTCCGTGTGGCAGGCTAACTCTGAGGTCGCCCCCTGGTGTTCACTCCCTGCATAACCCATGAGATTGAAGGTAAAGAAAGGTGTGTCTTCCCAGTGCTGTAGGACAGTCGCTGTCCACACTAGGCTAGATGTAAATGTGATCGAGCCCTTAGAGAATTGACGACGAATTTACTAAAAAAGGGAGATGATCTTGGATTGATCTAATTGGATGATGCCCTTAAAAAAGCTTTAGGGGCCTTCCTGAGGTCAGAGATGTTCTGGGGGCCTTGGAGAAGTGGAGGGCTTAATGGCCAGAATCCTGGAGCAAGGAATCAGAGTCTGCCACCTACCCAAATAATCTCAGAAGTGGATACTTCCTTGGCTGGGCGGAGGCCACTTCAGGGCAGACACTTTGACCACAGCCTTATGAGACCCTAGCAGACAACTCAGAAGATCCTGTCTGCCAGGATGCCCAGCTGGGTCTTTGTTACCACCAACCAGGAAGAAACTTTAGAGTTACCACATCAGTGAGCTTGCCTTCTGAGAGGCCAAGACCTCTCTCTGTCCCTGTAACACCCACCACTGTCTGGTGAAGCCCCTTCACCAGGCTGGCGGTGTGGGAAGGGACTGTGTGGATTTAACAGGGTCCATGCTCTGGCCATCCCAGTATCTTGCTGTTCATTAGGTACTATCTTACCATGATAAAGAGTGACTACTCAAAACCAGATGTGGTGTTTCAACATTCTTGAGGCTGAGGCAGAAGGATTGCATGGAGTTCAAAGTCAGCCTGGGGAAAAAAACAGGAAAACCTAGCCAAATCAATCAAACCAACACAAAACAGCTACCCAGAGGGGGACCTTGTGAGAGGCAGAAGTGTTCCTAACCTAGACAGGTCCTGAGCTGGAGCAGCAGTGATACTCATCCAGTTGCAGAGCCCACCGGCGAGGGGTGTGGACCGAGGTGGGCCGAGAGACCAGATCATTTGTTTTCCTCCTGCTCCTGTGGGCTTTTTAACAGCTCTGGGATCTGGGAGGTGGGAATAGGGTGTGTAGAATCTGGTCCTGAAACAGCTGCTTGGCCTCTGGCCTGGCATCTGCTCTGTGGGTCCTGCCCCTGATACAGCTCCACCTTCCGGCTACAGGCTCTATTTGCAGAAGGCTTTTCTCTTTCTCCATGACAGGCTTCAGTGACCCATCTCAATGGATGCTTGGAGACTCTTAGAGGCTCCCAGGACTGGGTCCAAGACCCCATGAAGACCGGTTGAGAGGCCCGTGGAGTAAAGGCACAGCCCAGAAGGAACTAGATTCAGCTTTACTGTGGCCAGCCTCTCCTTTTTCTAAGTGGATAAGCTGTGGGAGTCGGTTCGCTCCTTCCACCAAGTGGAAGCGACTTTACCACAGAACCATATCAACGATCATCCACCTTACTTTTTTGAGACAGGGAGTCTCATTGAGCCTGAAAGTTGCCATTTCAGATAGACTGACCAGCTGCTAGTCTCTGCCCTCCACTTCTGGGGTACCATGTGTACCGTGGCGCCTGGCTCTTATGTGGGTGCTTAGGATATGAACTCAGGCCCTCACTTTATTGTCTGAGCCGTCTCCCAAACCCTGAAGTGGAATTTAACATTAACCCAATGAACACCATTGAGCCTGTCATCACCTCCCATTGCCCAGACACAGGGTGGGGA
Source organism: Peromyscus leucopus (assembly GCF_004664715.2). NCBI lineage: Eukaryota > Metazoa > Chordata > Mammalia > Rodentia > Cricetidae > Peromyscus > Peromyscus leucopus. The sequence continues at coordinate 15,039,662 of NC_051067.1, forward strand.
AGATCTGAGGGGAAGGAATCTGAACCCCAAGTCACTGAATTTAGCTACAGGGACCAGGGCTTATTTGTTAAAGTTGCCAGCACTACTCACTCTATCCATTGGTAATGAGCCAGCCTTTCAAAGTTGCCAGTTGATCTTGGGATGTGAGTTGAGACACCAGTAAATGTGAGGACCGGTTGAAGACAGAAGTAGTGCTCCTGGGGAGGAGGAGGGAGGGAGGAGGGGGAGGGACAGGAAAGCGGGACTGAGGGGAGGAGTCAGAGACAGGTCTGAAACACAGTGGGGAAACAGCAGCTTTAGGACCAAGGCCAAGGCCGCACTGCCTGCCTGACTCAGTTCCAAGGCAGTTGAGCACAGGACATGCATGCTCACTGAATGAGGACAGGGAAAGGAGGGTCTGGGGGTATTGAGAAGACTGGAAATTTTAGGACAAAGAAAGTTGTGCTGCAAAGAAAGAGGTCTAGAATTGTGGAAGGACTCACAGCTTCTTGTCAGAACAAGTCCTTCAGGGGCCTAGGGTTGAAGGAGTTGGAGTCCAGCTACCTGGTAACATGCAGGATTGGGCAGAAGGCCACACACCAGAGTCACGCTTAGAAGCTGCTCTGGAGTCACTTTAAAACCAAAGTTATGGGCCAGGCAGTGATGGTGCACACCTTTAGTCCCAGCACTTGGGAGGCAGAGGCAGGTGGATCTCTGAGTTAGAGGTCTACAGAGTGAGTTCCAGGACAGCCAACACTACACAGAGAAACCCTGTCTTGAAAAACAAACAAAATAAACAAAACAAAATTATGGCACTTACATCAAGTATCAAAAGAATCAAACTGTTCTGTAGATAAACTACCTGTAGCCAGACAAATGGAACAGTCTCTAAATAATATAATAATGTTTAGAACTGAATAGCATGGAACTTAAATATCCAATATCCAGTTGCAAATTACTGGGTATGCAGAAAAAACAATAAAAAATGAGCTGTAACTGAGCCAAGCAACAACAAAAAAAAAATCAGTTAATGAAAACAGACTGAAAAATAGCAAGAGGAAATAAAATTAGCAGACAGGAATGCTAAAACAACTATTGGAAATCTTATAAGCATGGTAAAGGCTATAAATAAAAATATTATAAGGTAAAGTAGAAAATATTTTAAATACTCAAGCAGAACTTGTTTAGGTGAAAAAAAATAAATCATAAAAATAGCTACTTCCCAAAAAATGCTATGAAGAAGAAAAAGAGGAACAAAACCTACATTTTAAAAATAATTCCCTAGACTTGATCCTGCAGAGAGGGCTCAGCGGTTAAGAGCACTTGTTGCTCTTGCAGAGAACCAGGGTTGGGTTTCTCACACCCACTTGGTAGCTCACAACCATCTCCAAGTCCAGTTCCAGAGGCTCCAACACTCTCTTCTGGCCTTAGTGGGCAATGCATACATGTAGTACACAGATATACAGGCAGGTAAAACATCTGTACACATAAAAGAAAAATAACTCCTTAAAGATTATTAAAAAATTAACACAGTAGACTGAAATCTAACCACACAGGGATACATTACATGTAAAGTGGTTTAAACACTCACACTAAAAGGCAAAAATAGAAATATGCATAAATAATTAGACAAAACTCAACTATATTCTTTCTACAACAAACTCTTGTGGATAGAAAAACATAGATACATTAGTAGTTAAATTTTTTTTTTTTAAAAAAAATCCAACACAAACTCCAGAGCAAAGTAGAGAAAAAGAAAAACATCCCGTATAACTGGAGATTTAAATCTCAGCTGCTCAGATCAATTGATAGAACAAGTTTGTCAAAAGAAAATAAAAATCGGTAAGCATATGGAATGTTAGGGCTGTAAAGATAATTCATTTGGTAAAGTGCTTGCTGGATCCATGTCAAAAGCCAGTCATGGCCGCCCATACTGATAATCCCAACACCTGAGTGGAAGAGAATGGAGGATCCAGCCGGCCAGCATAGCTTAAGCAGTGAACTCCAGGTCCTAATGAAAGATCTGTCTCAAAAACCAAGGTTGAGCTGGGAGATGGCTTACTGAGTAACCTTGAGGACCTGAGTTTGGATCCCCAGCACCCAGGAGAAAAGCTGAGCATGGCATTGTGCATGTGGACTCCCAGGGCCGGGGTCGGGGAGACAGGAGGATTCCTGGAGCTCACAGGCCAACTAGTCTGGTATCTGGCCAGTGAGCTCATCAGTGAGCTTCTTTTTAGTGAAAGATATTGACTCAAAAAAAAAAATGTGGATAGTGAGTGATAGAGGAAGGTATCTGACATCAGCCTACATCTTCTGTATGTCTATATACTCATGCATCTTCACAGACATGTGCATGCATGTAACACACACACACATACACACACACACAAACATACACACCAAGGTGGACGGTTCTAAGGAACAATATCTGAGGTTGACCTTGGCTTCCACCTGCATATGCGTGCACATGTAGCCATGTAAACACATGTGCACCTGTACATACACAATACATGTGCGTACTGAAAGAAAATTGGATATTGAATACTTGAACACCACTACTAGCCAACCTGACTAAACTGACATTTATAGAATATTTACTCAACAATATCAATGCATGCTTTATATTCAAGTGCACATAGACTAAATGCTATATAGAACACCAAGTGTCAACATATTTTTAAAAATTCTAGTCATTTAGAGCATGGTGTCTGCCCACAGCTAAATTAAATTATAAATCAACCACAGAAAAGTGGTTGGGGAAAATCCCACACAATGGAAATTAGACAACGTATATATAATGACAATGTGAAAACAACACATACTAAACTTTGTGGAGTACAGAACATTTGCCTAGTATGAGAGGTCCTAGGTTCGATCCCTAGCACATCAAAATACATACACCAAAACACATACATGAATGAAGTTAGGTGTACCCAAAGCAGAGCTTAGGAAGGCGCTTAGTACATTGAATGACTTCCTAGGAAAAGAATAAACATCTAAAACCAATGCTCCAAGTTTTTACAAGCAGATTAGAAAAAAAAAAGAGAGAAAGATAAAAGGAAGTCTAAAGTAGAAGGAAGGCAATAATAAGGGACAGAGAGAAGGTCTGGGGATGTAGTCAGTGGGAGATTCCCTTGCCTGGCATATGCAGAGGCCCAGGCTTGAGCCTAAGATCGGGGGCAGGGGAATGTAAGAGAGCAAAGCAACACAACCTTGAAAGAATGGACTATAGTGTTGTAGTTATTCATTTATGGACAGTAAAACAGAACAGGCTTCAATTCTCCCTCAGCTAATCCACTGTAAGGAGCATGGCAGGTCCAAAGACCCATATCGGGAGGGAGAAGGCAGTTGGTGTTGACAAAGCCTAAGTCACCTGCTTAAGCTACTTCACCTCCCAAGATCACCAGGTTGGCTTCCTGTACACCATTACCAGTGTGATCGTTAGTTTTAATTGTCAACTTGCCATCAATGGGGGATTGTTTTGATTGCCTTAAGCGAAGACCCAGCCTGAAAATGGGCAGCATCGTTCCTTGGTTTGGGTCTTCAGACTGTAGAAGAGTAGAGAAAGCTAGTTGAAATCTAAACATGCATGCTTTTCTTTCTTTTTGCTATTGACTGTGGATATGACTAGTTGATTTGGGTTCCTGCCTTGACTTCCTGCAATGATGCCTTACAGACTGGAACCGTGAGCTAAAATAAAGCCTTTTCCCTCAAACTTGCTTTTTTAACATAAAACTTGCATCTTATCACATCCATAGAAATGAAACTATGACTTTATTTGATGACATATTGCTGTTGCTCCACCCAATATTAAGAGTAAGTTGGCAAACAACGCCATTTTGTGATAGAAAGCTTTGGTCACTTGGCTACCTCACATTCCATGGTTAAGGCATTCAACCTCTCTGGAGATCAGGCAGCAAGTCGAAGAGTTTCCAAAACTTGCCCGCTCCATAAGCCCAGAACTGTGGCTGCCCTGTGACTGCCCTGCTGAGTGCCAGAGGCTCACAGCGGTTCCACTTGCCACCACCACACCAACACCACTGTTTCTGCTGTGTCAGAGGCCCAGGGGCAGATGGGAGCTCTGTTTTCGTTCTCCACGAGAATTCCTGCTGCCAATCAACCAGGGTTTCTGTTCTCAACAGCCCACACCCCCAGAGCCTGGAACATCAAGGAAGTGTTCTGCTCCGACTGCCCTTATCCAGGTCTTTCATCTGACTATTTCAAAGTGTCCTTTCTACATTAATTGCGTGATGAATTAATCAACAAAGTCATTGTCTAATTGGCTTTCACTTCTGGAAGCCCTTTCATAAATGTCAGGAAAATGACATTTTCAACATTTAAAAATACATTTCCACAGCCTAAAGTGCTGAGCTACAGAAGGTGGCTTCCTGCTATGCTGATCAGAGTGAAGGGGTAGGGATGTGAAAGACAGAAGGATCATTTCTGGACTTGGGGCGGTATGTCACCACTTGGAGCAGGCACCGTCTGCTCTCTGATTTGGTTCCAATAGGTATAAAGGTACCAAGGTTATCTTCTTTGACATCTGTAGCTGAAGTTTTTTCTGGTCCTGTCCAGCCCCACAGACTAGTCAATAATAAACTTGAGCTAATGGCCAATCAACATTTTATTTATCAACCAATGAGAACAATACATTCATAGCATACAGAGCACCATCACCCATCAGGCATCCAGCTAACTGATCTTGGAGGTTAATTTCCCTGATCCTTATCTATGAAGTGGATGTACATCTACCATTTTGGAAGAAACTAAATCATTATTATGTAAAAGTGCATTATAAACTGCAAAGTGCGATTATATAATCCTCTTTCAGGATGGGCGTTTAACTCGGGTTGGAGCTAAGGCTGGGAAACAGCTTCCTGGAAGAATTAGCAACTCTGCGACATCATAAAGGATGTAGAGAGGAAAAGGTGCATTCTAGAGAGGAGAGGAGCCTGGCAAAGGAGGACTTGGTTTCTCTGAGAAGGTGGCCAAAGTCTGTGCAGCTAGGTTTAAGGACTGGGGGACGTGGAGCTGGGAAGAGCTCATGAGCAAGACCACGAAGCCCCTTGAGACCATCCTAAGGAGTTTAGACTTGTGTGGGAAGAAATAAAAACACCTGAAGAGTGAGGGGCCTGATCAGGCTCATATTTAGAAAGTTAGCTTGTGTGTTAGATAGACGAGAAACAATCAAGGCTAGGCAGAGGGCTTGTGCAGGCAGGTACAGTGACCTCATCAGGGTCTGAGATGGCAATTATAACAGAAGTGGAAATATCATGCTAACTCAAATGGTTCTGAGGAGGTCTACAAGCCAGGTGGTCAGGAAGCAGGGAGGAAAGGATGGAAGACCCGAAGGTTCTTAACGAAGCTAAGGGATCAACAGCAGTGTTTAAATGTACTCAGCTAGAAGATGCAGTCTGGGGTCCAAGGGCTGAGTTCCAGGATGTTAAAACAGTTTACACACTGCCTTGGGAGGTACCTGTGGGATAGGTAGAGGTATCTAACAGACTTGAATATAGAGTTTTAGAGTCCTGGTGACCTTGGGTGGATAAATATAAAACTATTCTTATATTATTGAGATCATTGACTTACCACTAGTATGAAAGATACTTTGCATCCCAGGGCTAGGGAGACAGCTTAATCAGTGAAGAACTTGTCACATGAGCATGAGGACTTGAGTTCAGATCCCCAGAACATGTATAAAAAGTATCTGTAATCCCAGCAGTGGGGACAGAGACATGTAGAAGCCTGGAGCTTCCTGGGTAGCCCACCTAGCCAAAACAGTGCCCCCCAGTTCAGTGAGAAACACTGCCTCAAAGAGCAAGATGGGAAGTGACCAAAGAAGACCGCCAGGCTGACCCTGGCCGCCACAGACAAGTGCACACACATACACTCCCACACACGCATTTTAAAAATTAAAATAAAACAATAAAGGATACTGTATGTCTATAGGTTTTCAAACTTCACACCCTCACTTCCAGTCAAATAAGGAATTGCAATGGCTAAATTACTTTGTAAGGATTCTGTATTTAAACCTTCATTTTGCATGAAATCATGCTCCAAAACCCTGGGGTAATGATCACTCCTAAGGAAACTGTAGCCTAGGGATGTTTTTCAAGGATACAGAAGCATTAGTAATGTGTCCAAGATCACGTAACACTTGTTTGAGGATTTCCTTCCACATTCAACATAAATCTTGTCTCCTCAGGTTCTGGTCCTCACTGGAAATAAAGTCTCGCTGTTAGCCTGCATGATGATGCTACTTTAAACCCATGATTTGACTCTCACACATGGACATTAAAAACTTGAGCTGTCAAGAGATTTCCAGGTTTTAAAGAATAACTTCCATTCTTTACTGTTTTCCCGTGGTCTGAGAAGAGATCAAGAGAGTTAATGTGGCCCAGGGGCCTTCACGATGGAGACCTTAGCCTGCCTCTCTGATCCCATTGCATGGCCTTCTCCTTCTTGTCCACTGTTGTCGTGACATCCTGGGCTCCTTTCCATGCCCAGAAGGACCCAGTTTTATCTCTTCTAATTGCTTCTCTATTATGACTACAAATACACCAGCATACAGTTTGACATCAAGGACAGAAACGAGGTTGGCCTTTTCCTTCTTCTTGGGTCTTACTCTCCATCTCTATGATATAAAAGTTGAACACAATTACGGTTAAACTCCTTAGTCTAGCTTGGATTTGTACTGGGTTCTCAAAGATAAGAATAGGGAATCAGCAACTTTAATAAAACCAACTTTTTCTCATTAAAAGACTAAGCAAGGAATATTTTTTAAGTACCTACTTATCAGGCTCATTTTTAGAAGAGGAAATAATGCCAGAAGCAACTATGACTTTATAAAAGAGAGAATAAGGTGATTTACAAGGTTAACCATGAGAACAATGTATTTCCTTTTAAATGAAACCATATTGGCTTATTAACCAAGTTAGGAAAAAAAGAGATAAACTGTGCATTTTGACACATGCTGTGCAAAATATGGGTCCATAAGGAGGCAGATTGTCAACGGCACCCAAACTTGGAAGCCAGTGGACTGAATACTTCACACCGCAGAGATGGCATCTAAGATCTGTTGGTACATCTGCACTGACAGCCACATGCCACAAGATGGTGCTGTTCTCAGACAAGAATGCAGTTGGTCCAAGAAGGACAGCTCACGACTCTTGTCATTGAGATAGAATATCCTTCTTTTAGGAACTCAGTCCTGGATTTCTCAAGTTCTTAAGAACATTTTATATTAATATCATTATTACTTTGACCTGGGCTCTTTCTCACTTTTTCCTCCCTCCGTCCCCTTTCCAACTCACATTTACTTTATCACCTAACTTAGCATTTCCCCCAGAGAATCTCACCTCCCTGGACTAGGCTTGTTCTCATAGTGTACATCACCAGAACACCTAGTCCTCAGCTATAATACACACACACACACACACACACACACACACACACACACACACGTACATACACATAGAGAGACAGGGTCTCACTATGTAGCTCTGGCTGTCCTGGAACTCACTATGTAGACCAGGCTGGCCTCGAACTCACAGAGATCTGCCTGCCTCTGCCTGCGAAGTGCTGGGATCAAATGTGTGTGCTACCGCACCCAGCTACTATGTTGTATTTAAGAAATTAATTTTTTATTTAAAATTTATTTATATTTTATCTTATGTGTATGGGTGTTTTGCCTACATGTGTGTCTGTGTATTATTTGCATGCTTGGTGCCCTCGGAGTTCAGAAGAAGGTGTCAGATCCCCGGGAACTGGAGTTTCAAGACAGTTGTGAGCCACCATGTGGGTGCTGGGAATGAAACCCAGGTTCTCTGGAAGAGCAGCCAGTGCTCTTAAACACTGAACCGTCTCTCCAGCCCCTTCTTATGGGACTTCTGTCTCCTAGATTCATACATAAAAGAGCCACATTGTTATTTTTTTGCAGTTCAAACCTACAAACTACTTCAGTAAGTGAAGCCATAGCAGGTATTCAACACACATTTGTTCGATGACTAGATTAGTTGTAGACTACACAGCAGACACATAGGTAATCTCTCAAAATTCTTCTAGACTCAGAAGATTTAGGGAAAAAGAAATTCATCCTATCAAAAAAACATATGACAGTTTAACCCACAAGTACTCAGGTTAAGTATCTTACCGGACACTTTACTGTGGTGGAGCATGCATCATCTGGCATAATGATGGGAGATTAGCAAAGCTAGATGATAATTGTTAAGACAACATAGCCATCATCTTAGAGAGCAGCCATCTAGAGCAACCAGGGTCTCCTCCTGGTGGCTGTCCTCTGGTGGCAAAATGACTTCTGTCTAGAAACAGAGCCGCAAGTGTGGCATTCTTGCGTGAGCACAGCTGACCAGGAAGATTGTACTATAATCTGTTTCTTTTTATTTGATGTTAATCTCAGCTTTTCTCAATTAAGTTTCACTCAGTACTAAGCACTTGCTGTGGAGAGAACGGCACTGAGTGCTTTAAATAATATCAAGACGGGAGCAGCAGGGTTCCCATGTTCAAGGAGCCTGCAACCTGGCGACTCCTGATTCAGCACTGTGAGTCTGTAACTCATAGTACATTTAGAATTTGGAACAAAGTCATTTTTAAGTTAATTCTCTCTCTCTCTCTCTCTCTCTCTCTCTCTCTCTCTCTCTCTCTCTCTCTCTCTCTCTCTCGACAGGGTTTCTCTGTGTAGCCCTGGCTGTTCTGGAGCTTGCTCTGTAGACCAAGTTGGCCTTGAACTCAGGAATCTGCCTGCCTTTGCCTCCTGAGTGCTGGGATTAAAAGTGTGTGCCAGCAGGCCTGGCATTAAGTTACTTTTTTTTTTTTTTTTTTTTTTTTTTTTTAAGTTTTGTGCACATGTGCAGGTCAGAGGAAAACCTGTGGGAGTCAGTTCTCTCTCTCCTCTCTGCGGACTCTGGGGTTCACACTGAGGTCCAGGCTTGGGGGCAATCACTCCTGCTCGCTGAACCATGTCACCAGGCCCTTACATTTCCTATTACATCTGTTTGTTTGTTTGTTTGTTTGTTTGTTTGTTTGTTTGTTTGGTGTGTATGGAGGTCAGAGGACCCCTTGTAGAGCTGACTCTCTCCTTCTACTATGTGAGTTCCCGAGACTGAGCTCAGGTCTTCAGACTTGACCCATCTCACCAGCCCTTGAGTAAGTGAGTCCGACTCCTCAGGAGAGACTAAAAGGATCTTGCACTGGGTGGCAGGTGGGAGAAACAGTCAGGAAGCCCGAGAAGTGGAGAGCCAATCTAGTATCGATTTTTCAGTAACCAAGGTAATCCTAAGCCCAGAAAGCAAAGCTCAGCAATATTTTCCTTCTGAGGAGCTGTGCACAAGATTAAATAAAGGGCGAAGAGGACTGGGTTACACAGTGTCTTGAAATTAGAGACAGTGTCTGGTACAGAGGAGTGCTGTTTACAGATCCTCTCTTCATTTACCACCCAAACATTTCTGAAGCATTCTCTTCCAACGTACTGAATACCCATGGGCTTTAGGCCCCGGAGGGGTCACCTGTACAGGTGACATACTCCTGTCTCGTGCCTTCCTGTGTGCTGTTGACTACATGGACTGCTCTGATGCCAATGGCCTGGCAAACGCCTCGCTTCAGTCAGCCCGAGTGTTACAGCCTCTGATGAGCTCCCTCCTCTGGGCTTCAGAAGCCACTCTGTAATCACCGTCTACGTGGACACAGACCCTACATATGCTCCAGCAGAGGCCTCAGTACACTCAGGAGCCTCCTTTCCCAGCCTCTCTGTATTCTCCATGGGAGAGCTGCTGATGTCCCTCAGGGAGTCTGGAATCAGAAATTCTTCATTCTCAAAATCGATAGCCGGACGCCCTAAAATATCATATTGCTTTTCATAGGGAACTGCCAAATGAGAGCTCATGAGGCCATCCGCTGGCACTATCAGGTTATAGGCCATTCATTTGCATATTGATTTCAGATGTGTTGTTTTCTTTCAATCTTTGCAAAAGTAAGGCACTTAAGATATTTTTATTAATTCCTTGAGAATTTCATATAATGTATTGTGATCATATTCGCCCCGCTTCCCCCTCTCCCTCCTCCCTGACTCACTCCCACTTTCCTATCTCCACCCAACTTTATGCTCTTTATTGTTTTCTAACCATCTATCAATTTGTGCTGCTCATATACACTTAGATATGGGGACATCCACTGAAGCATGGCAACCAATCAGCGACCAAACTGTAAATAAAATGGACTAACCCTTCCCAGAAGCTATCAGCTGTCCGTAACTATTCAGTTAGAGGGAGGGGCTCATGAACCCCTTCCTTCTCAACGCTAGAACGTTCACTGGCTTGATCTGGTGCAGGCAACCATAGTTGTGAGTTCATGATGCAGCAGTTCTGCCGTGTTCTGAAGACACTGTAGCTCTGGTCCTCCCCAGCTGCCGGCCCTTACAGTCTGCCTCCTCTTCTGCTATGGTCCCTGAGACTAAAACACGACACTTTAAAGAATCTTAGAACTGGGGATAGGGAGATAGCTGAGCTGGTAGAGTGCTTGCACGCAAGCGCGAGGAACCTGAGATTGATCCCTAGAACTCATGAAAAGCAAAGACAAAAGCAGAAAACTGGGCCTGGTGGCGCACACTGTGAAACCAGCACGGAGAGGCGGAGACAGGTGGAGCCCTGGGGCTCACGGGCCAGTCAGCCTAGGCTAGAGGGCACGTTCTAGACCAGTGAGAGACCTTGTCTTAAAACAACAGCAAGCCGGGCGGTGGTGGTGCATGCCCTTAATCCCAGAGGCAGAGCCAGGTGGATCTCTGTGAGTTCGAGGCCAGCCTGGTCTACAGAGCAAGATCCAGGACAAGCACCAAAACTACAGAGAAACCCTGTCTCAAAAAACAAAAACAAAACAACAGAGGTTAACCTCTAGCCTCCCCATGCGTGTACACACACACACACACACACACACACACACACACACACACACACAATTTCAGTATTATCTAAGCTAGAAAGGACCTAAAAAATAATACAGAAATTATGTGAAAACTAGAACCAGAAAAAGGGAAAGACTTGTTCCAAGTCCTAAGATTTTACAAGAAAAGCCAGGGGTACTGGTTTTCTGTCACTGCGTAAATTATTTCAAATTTAGAGGCTTAAACCAGCAATTACGTATTAGCTCACAGTTCTTCAGTCCAGGTCTGACTTAAGTGAATCAAAATGTCAGGGAGGTTCTTTCCACCTGGAGGCTTTGGGGAGGATCCAAGCTCAGGCTGGCTGGCAGGATTTGGCTCCTTTCAGTTGGAAGTCCTGTTTTCTTGCTGGCCTTTAGCCAAGGATTGCTCTCAGCTCTTCAGGGCCCTCTCCATTTCAAAGGCAAAAACAGGGGCAGACTCTTTTGTTCGTTGACCCTCCAATCCTTGCTGCCACTACTAGCCAGAGATCTACCTTTGAAAGTTTCAGATGATTACGTCATGCTCACCCTGATCATTTCTTTCTTTTTAAAACAATTATATCTTTGCTTATTTTTATTGTATGAATGTTTTGTCTGTCTGTATGTCTGTTTGCCACTTGTGTGCCTGGTTCCTGTGGAGGGCAGATTCCCTGAACAGGAGTTACAAGTGGTTGTGAGCCATGGTATGGGTGGAGGGATCAAACCCGGGTCCTCTGCAAAGGTAGCCAGTTCTCTTAACCACTGAGCCATCTCTCCAGCCCCCTAGTTTCCCTTTCTTAACATTAATTGTGCCATGTCACATTTACTGTCAAAGAAATGATAGTGAATTCTGTCAAATTCATCGTCTCAAGGATCATATAGGATGCGAACATGGAAACGGTGGGATGGGAAATCTTCCAAGGCAGAATCCTGCCTACCACACAAGGGCTCTGAAATCACACAGGTGTTGATGTAACATCAGCTTTCTCTCTCCCTCTCTCTGCACCTGGACAAATCATGAATCACTGAGCTGGTATTTCATGTGTAGAGTAGGAATAAATACTCCGTGGGGCTTTGTAAGTGTCAATGAGAAGAAGGATATGAATAGTATAGAAAAGTAAAAATAGTCACACAACTGAGGCAATAAATGAGTGGTACTCGGTCTGCTGTCTTTCTTCTCTGGGGATTGGAGCTGATGGCAGTCAAGGAGGTTAATGAGCTCTCCCTGGCTCATGCCAGCTTGCACAATCTGTGGGTCTGGGTCTCGTCCACTTTAGAAGATAAACATCCACTTGAAATGCCCTGAGTGTGCTCATGACAATACAATGAACGACTGGAGGTCTGCTGGGTGATTTGTGGACTTTTAAGAGGCTAAAATGTAATACTGAAAATTGACTTGGACACGGTCGCCACTCAGCTCAGGGTTTTAGCCCTTTATTTCCTCCACTTACTGTGTCACGTGGGGTCCTTCTATCTCTTTAAGCTTCTGTTCACTGAACAATGAACAATGAACAGGGATGGGCATGGTGCCGCTTCAGAAGCTGAGGCCGGAGGTCATGTAGGCTCATGAGCTAGACACTAGCCTAGGCAACACGGTGATAGAAAGGAAGAGAAGGGAGGGAGAAATGGTGAGGATAAAGTTAACTAGAGAGGTGGCTCCGCAGCTAAGAGGCCTTGTTCTTCTTATAGAAGACCAGACAGGAGTTTGGTTCCTAGTACCTGTGTCAGGCTGCTCACAACTCCAGCTCCAGCTCTGAAGCCCTCCTCTGGTGCACGTATGTATATATTTACACACTGGCCGGCACCTAAATAAAATTAGTCCTTAAAAAAAAAAGTTAGACTTTGTAGGGGACCATGATGCTTGAAGAAATGTACAATGTTCTTAGTGTAGAACACATTCAACAAGTGGGCTGCTGTGATCACCGATAGGTGGGGGTTCATCTTGATTGTCAATTTGATGGGATTTCGAATCACCATGGAAACCAAGCTCTGGGAGGTAAGGAATGCCTGTGAGAAATTTTTTTGGATGAGGCTAATTGAAGTGGAAAGACTCACTCTAAACGGTGAAGACATTGAATGGGCTGGTGTCCCTGACTAAATAAAAAGGAGAAAAAAGACCCCCCTTCTCTCTCTCTACTTCCTGCCTGCAGATGCTGCCCCAACGTTTCTGTGGCCACAACTTCCACACGGAGGTAAACTGAGCCCTCAAACCATAGGCCAAGATAAACCTTTCTTCAGATGTTTCGTCAGGTGTTTTGTGATAGCAACAGCAACTGATACAACACTGCTGTGGAATAGTTGAGACGTGTTACATTCGTCTATGCTGTGGAACATTGGTTTAATGATGCAAAGATGGGTCACATTTTTTTTCCCTCTTACAGATCCTGCCTCAAGTTTATTTGTATAAACAGCATGGGGTCCTGATCATCTGCAAACAGTGTGTAGGTGTGTCACACCAGTCCATCTGTCTGGCAGACGGAAACCTTTTCTATGGGGTCTTCACAGGGCCCTGGGCACTTTTGGGAGCCTGAGCTGGAGCTGAGGCCTCTGCCTTGGTTTGAGCCTTGGGCTTTGGTTGGCAGAGCCTACGACCCTTGGCCATGTAGCTTCTAATCCGCTTCCGGAGCTTGGGGTGAGCAATGAAAACGAGACAGCTGAGCTTGCAGCTGGGGCTCTTTGGCGCCTTGGGCTTCATCGCCTTGGGCTTCACAAGGGCCTTGGTGGCCTCTGCACGCGCACTCACTGCCTTTGCGTTGTTGGCCTGCATCTTCTTCGGGCCTTTCTTGTTGTGCTTCTTGGCAAAGCGCATGTTCCTCAGGAACTTGGGGTCCACCCCCTTAAGAGATTCGTATCTTTGTGACCAGGGTTTCTTGATACCATTTCTGTGCCATTTTCAGGATTGGTTGTGTGTGGTGTGCTTCTTGGACTTGTCCATGTCGGGACGGTAACCTGTGGTTCCGGAAGCGCCTGGGACTGGAAGAGAAAGAGAAAGGCCGCAGTGCAGCACAGGGGAAAAAATCGGGTCACATTCTTTTACATTGCACGTTTAACTCTGTGAAGCTGGTGCCTCTGCCTATCTAAACACCTGATTGGTCTAATAAAGAGCTGAACAACCAATAGCTAGGCAGGAGAGGGATAGGCGGGGCTGCTAGGCAAAGAGAATAAATAGGAGGAGAAATCTTGGCTTGGGAGAAGAGCAGAGAAGGAGGAGTGAGAAAAGAGGGAGAGGAGGATTCCAGGGGCCAGCCACCCAGCCACCCAGCCACCCAGCCACCCAGGCGCCCACAGAGTAAGAAGGAAAGAAAAGATTTAGAATAACGAAAGGTAAAAAGCCCAGAGGCAAAATGTAGAAGAGGAGAAATGGCTTAATTTAAGTTAGAAAAGCTGGCTAGAAACAAGCCTAGCTAAGGCCAGGCATTCATAAGTAAGAATAAGTCTCCATGTATGTATTTGGGAGCTGGGTGGTGGGCCCCCAAAAGAGTTTTAAAAAAAACCTACACAATACATAGCTAAATTCCCTCTTGAATACTTACACATTTCTTCAGCCATGTTTAGTATTGAAACCTAAATATGAAACCATTTCTAAAACATTCTTAAGGTGTTTATTATTTGCCAGTCACTGTGCTGGATGATGGAGATGTTGACAAAGAAGACGGGTCGGAAGAAAACAGGAAGAAACGAAGATTTCCCGGCAATCCACACTGAACTAGGCACTAGGAACCATGCCCTGGGCATTCCGGACAGTGAGTCTGACATTTGACTCTGATGTCGTCCTCACATATTTGCTCTTGAAGAGACATCGAACTCACCAAAGCTCCCATGCTCTCTGATGACCAAATCTTTCCTCTGAGTTCACTGGGGTAGACGAGCATGCTCCAGAGACCTCCGTGCCAGCCCAGCCTGAGCTGTCTTGGCCCCTACTCCTTCTCCTCTTTAGTGGCCCATTTGCAGTGATGAACTATTCCACTCTCTCATCAGAAATTTGGGTACCCTGGGCCTCAGTATATGATTTGGAAGGTAATTAATTGTACTGTGGCAAGCTCATTTGCCCTCTTAGTTGAGGGCATCTCCTCCTGGTCAATAAGGCTGATTTATTGCCTTTTGACAATTTTGTATAAAGTCCTGTTAGATGACATTTTTGTGGTAGAAGTTAAACCCGTCCATAAAAGTCTCAGGAAGACATTACTAGTTTTAAAAATTACTTAAGAGAACCCCAAGATGAAGAAAATATCCCACAGTTCTCATTTCCCACAAATCTGTGGCAAGACACTCATTTTATCTAGTGTGAATGTGTATGTGTGTGCATATGCATGTGCCACAGTGTGTGTTTGTGTGTGTGTGTGTGTGTGTGTGTGTGTGTGTGTGTGTGAAGACAACCTACAGGAGTCAGCTCTCTCCTTCCACCTTGTGGGTTCTGGGATCGAACTCAGTCTGTCAGGCTCAGCAGGAGACATTTTGACCTATTGAGCAATCTTGCCAGCCCAACAAGACACTCATTTTAAAAACAATTCTAGAGTTATCCATTTGAAATAGTTAAAAGGGGACTGGAGAGATGGCTAAGTTGTTAAGACTAGTAGTGACTGCTCTCCCAGTGGACCCAGATTCAAGTCTCAGCATCACTTGACAGCTCACAGTCAACTGTAACTCCAGTCCCAGGGGATCCTATGTTTGCCTCTTTTGGCCTCTGAGCACACTGTGTGCACATGGTGCATACACATACATGTAAGCAAAACACTCATGCATATAAAATAAATAGAAAAAGAGGTAGAAAAAAGTAGAAAAATCCACTTCTCACAGCCACTAAACCTTAATCAATGTAACTTACAACACAGTAATTCTAGAATAATTAAATATAAACAGGTCTATTGAATACATTGCAAGGGAGTTGAGCTGTAACAATATCAACTGCTTGACTAGAAATCTTAAAAGTTAGAAAAAATAAAACTATCATGAAATGTTAGAAGAAACTTTGTGAATGTAACATGTTCGCATAGTTTTAGTGGGAGGTGTCCTTAAGAAAATGTGAAAGCCTGAAATAAAGGTTGAAAGTCAGGCGCACTGGTAGATGCCTATAATTCCAGCACTCTAGAAGTAGAGGTAGGGGGAATCAATGAAACCAGGGAAAATGAGTGTCTTTCAGTGAGAAGGAGACTGTCTCACCTTGGGTGGGCTTACTTCGGTAGTTAGGGTGCTGGACACTCAGTTTTCCAAACAAA